>NC_088694.1:52382881-52982881 GCF_028017835.1 Emys orbicularis
TATCCCCATACACCCGATCTATCTATCTATCTATCTATCTATCTATCTATCTATCTATCTATCTATCTATCTATCTATCGTGCCGAACTCACTCTCCTGCACATTTATTTGTTGTAGGGGAAAGTGATCTCAATCTGAGCAGGAAGGATTTTGCAGCAATATTCTGTTGCTACTGTGTTAAACTTGGCTCCAGACTGAATCAGTAAATGGCCCAGATCCTCAGCTCATGTAAATGCCCATAGCTCAATTGGTTTGTGTGGAGTTGGACCAATCAACACCAGCTAGGGTCCAGGAATCTTTTGGGGCCGGTTTGGGACATGTTTAGAAGGACGTGGAGAACGCAGAGTAGAACGTTTTGAGAAGAATTTGGACCCAGGAGAGGCACAAGCGAGGCAATAGAGGAGGGGGATACATTTCAATAATGTCACGTGTGTGGTTAAACTAACTAATTAACTAACTCACTCACTCACTCAGAATCCTCAATCAGAAACAGAGAGGTCAGGCTTTCATGTTCCCCACTCCTCTCTCTCTGTACCCGGCTGCCTACAGCAGACGTTATCTCCCGTCACACTCCTAGGCAGGCTTGCTCAGGGTGTTGGGCATGGGTGGCAGGGTCTGAGCTGACTGGGCAGGAAGGATTTTGCATGAGTGCTCTGTTGCGCTGTGTCACTGTGCCGTCTAGCGCAGTAATACGTGGCGGTGTCTGCAGCTTCCATGTTGTTCAGCTGCAAATAGACCTGGCCTTTAGAGCTGTCTCTGGTGATGAGGATTCGGTCTTTGATACCTGAGCTGTAGCCAGTTCCTCCACCACTCCAGATCACTCCCAACCACTCCAGCCCCCTTCCAGGAGGCTGCCGGATCCAGCTCCAGTCGTTGCCATCAACAGAGGTACCGTAGACAGCACAAGTGAGTCTGGCAGACTCCGTGGGCTTCACCTGGTCTGGTCCCCACTGCTCCAGCCGGATTTCTGAGAGAACACCTGCAGCAGAGGAAGAAAACCAGTTAGGCCTCCATTGTATTTGCTTATGGATAAGGTCCTCCCACATCCCCAACAGAGGGGGAGTTGAGAAGCCTGGATTTAAACCGAACACGCATCAAAGCACATTCTTAACCAGTAGCATTTGGGTAAAGCACATTGAGCTAGATTTTCAAAGATATTTAGGCACCCAAAGATGTAAACGGGCATCTAGAGATTAGACGTATAATTGCCATTGAAAGTCAGTGGGAGTTACTGGCATGTAAAGCAGCTGCTTAAATATTTTGCTGTATTCTATCCAGAATGCCCAGCGGCTACCAGGATGGAGCTATAAAAAGCCAACAAAACAGCAACAACTTACATGGTGGGACAGCCAAAAGAGAAAGGAAAATAAACAGTGAACCCATATTATTTTGCGAAGGGGGGATATCTGTCACAAATGGTCAGCTCAGATTCTGGTTTGTGACACTGAAAAAAAATCAAGGGCATTTGTATTTAAACAGGAGAGTTGATTCAGTGATTTGCATGGAGGTGACTCACAGAGGGTATAAGAGATGACAAAGGGCTGGCAGGGGAAGCTGTAGTTAGGTGAGGAGGCCCCTTGGGTATATGTCTAAGGCCTTGGCTACACTGGCAATTCACAGCGCTGCACTTGCTGTGCTCAGGGGTGTGAAAAAACACCCCCCCGAGCGCAGCGAGTGCAGCGCTGTAAAGCGCCAGTGTAATCAGCGCCTGCAGCACTGCACGCTCCCGCGGCAGCGCTGTGAATCCGCGGGTGTAGCCAAGGCCTAAATCTTACAGGGGGGAGAGAAAGAATTTCGATGCATGGGGGGGAGGGCAGCCTCTTTCTGCTCCCCAGACTGACCAACATTGGTGAGGATTTGCAATAATATAGTACAGCGACAGGTGCTTAGAGCATAGAGTAAATAATGCATTATATCCCCACCTCATTGTTGGATTCTATTGTATTTATTAAAAAAACAACGAGGAGTCCTGTGGCACCTTAAAGACTAACACATTTATTTGGGCATAAGCTTTCGTGGGCTGGAAACCACTTCATCAAATGCAACAGATGTTTGTTGTTGATTTTTGCTGAAACAGACTAAGACGGCTACCCCTCTGAATATTGTATTTATTGTAACCCACTTACTCATTTCCCCCCGAAATGACTGTGTTAATAAGTATCTGTTACCTACTCTCTATACATATCCAGCATTATTCATATTAAGAGCATCAGTTTTAGGCATTTCGGAGGAAATAAGGAATCAATATATTCCTCTCTTCTGACCTCCTGCATAACACAGGACAGGGAATTTCACCCAATGATTCCCACATCAAGACTAGACTTCTCTTTCTGCTAGTCATGTCTTTTATAAAGAGAAGTCCAGTCTTGATGGTTGAGCGATAATTAACTAAATAAGGGTTGGTTGGTTTTTCACCTTCCAGGGTTTGCAGAGGTGTCTACTGCCATGTCCTCCCTCACACAGTAATATGTGGCGGTGTCTGTTGTGATCAGCGAGCTCAGCTGCATGTAGAACTCATTCTTGCTGATGTCTCTGGAGATGGTGGCTCTGTCTCTGACAAAAGGGGCATAGACGACTTCATCATTAAAGCTAATACCTCCCATCCACTCTAGCCTCTTCCTGGAGGGCGCCGAATCCAGCTCCAATAGTGACCCCTGGGATTGGAGTAACCGGACACGGCACAGGTCAGTCTGAGAGTGTCTCCGGGTTTCACCTTCCCTGGACCGTACTGGGTCAACTGGACTTGAGAAAGGGCACCTACACCGTACACATAAGAGAACTGAAAGCCAATAGTTCTTTATGTTCTCTCTCTCTCTCTCTCGCTGTCTCTCTCTCTCCTGCACCACGTGTCTCTTCTATCCATCCTTCCTTCTGTAATATCTTTCTCTATCTCTCTATCCATCCTTCCCTGCTCAGTCTCTCTCTGGCGATGAAATTTTCAAAACCCTCCTATGGAGCAAGGATACTACATTTGATTTTAATGAGACTAGGGATTAATAAAAAAACCTTCGGTGGATTTGATAATCCAACCCTAAATCTATTATTTGAATCAGATGGCCATTATCACCCAAGGAAAACTTACATGGTGCGATGGCTAATAGGAAAAAGAAAATTAATAACGACTTCATTCTCTTCTACGACTTCAGCCTGAAAATTCACTGGTGATGTTTATGGGCAGACACAGAAATTCCCTAAATTCAGCCGTTTATAAATTAAAGAGGAAACCAATGATTTGCATGCAGGTTTCACGCAGCTGGTATCAGATTTGGAAGGAATGACAGAGACATATCCGTTAATATTATTATTTCTATCAGAATAAAAGGCCCAACAGAGTTTGGGGCCCCATTGTGCTAGTGGCTTCACGGACACATAGTAGGAGACAGTCCCTGACTCAGAGATCTCACACGCTCTACGTTGACAAGAAAGGTGGAATTATTATCCTCATGTACAGATGGGAAACTGAGGCACAGGGAGGTTTAGGCCGGGAGTTTCAATGCACTCAACTCAAAATGAATTGCACAAATCCATTAGGCTCCTACCAAAATCCCAGTTTAAGTGCCTTGACCAGAATCGGACAGGCAGTGTGTGCCAGAGGTAAGAACTGACCCGAGCTCTGCTGACTGTTAAGTCAGTTCCTTGACCACAAAACAATCCTTTCTCCAGCTTTGCTTTACTTCTCTGGGAGATGTGTGCACTGTGAAAGTATTCAGCCTTACCCTCTCTTTTCTACACTTTAGAGATAGGAAGCAGTGGGACTCTTGTGTTCTGGGCTCTGGAAGGAATTTGCTGTCCAGCAGGTTAGAACAGTGGAGAGTACGATTCAGGAGTCCTGCGTTTCATTCCCAGTTAGGGGAGGGGGTTGGGCATCAGGACCCTTGGTTCTGTTCTCAGGAGCACCGCCAGCTTTTCCGCCACCCTAGGCGGCGGAAGGTCCCTTCCCGAAATGCCGCCCCCCCACAGAGACGGCAGAAAGTCCCGCTGCGGAAATACCGCTGCGGTCTCCACCCCCCAAATCGCAGCGCCCTAGGCGCCCTGTCTGTTCTGTTCCCTGCTGTCGGAGGCGAGTGGGGTCTAGGGGGTTAGAGCAGGAGGACCGGGAGTCAGATCCCTGATTCTTTTTCTAGTTATGAAAGGAAAGTGGGGAAGGGAATGGGAGTCAGGACTCCTGGGTTCTATTTGGAGTTGTGTGTGGAGAGTGGGTCTAGTGGCAACAGGCCGGGAGTTTTGCTTTTAGCTCTTGAGGGAGAGTGGTGTCTAGTGGTTAGAGCAGGCTGGATTGGGAGCCAGAACTCCTGGGTTGAATTCATATTTCAGTGTGTGCCCTTGGGCAAATCATTTCACTCCTTGTGCCAGGGCAACCCCCTCCCACCGGGAAAAATGGAGATAACCGACCCCGCCTTCTGTTTGATTCAGTCTAGGGCATTGTGGTGCACTGGTGCTCCTGAAAAGCTGAGAGATGCTCCCCCTGTCTGGCGATGAGAAGGGTTTAGTTCTAGCACGTACCATGGCGTGGAGGCCATTTTCGCACAGCAATAGGTGGCGGTGTCTGCAGCCGTCAGCGAGCCCAGATGTGTGGCGTTCCATGCGGAGCGGATAAAGCACACGACCAATGTGGTTGCAAGCTGAACCTGAATCCTGTTTATTACAAGCTTTCTTTTATAGTCTTTCTCAACATTACATAACACAATTAGGCTATAATCACACATCTACCGATTGGACAAGAAAGAGAATCATGTGTTTATCACATGTATAGCCCCACACCGATTGGTTCAATCGTTCCTTACATAAGGCCATGATTTATTACCTTGTTTACCTCATTTTATATAATCCCTAGACCACCAGGGGGCCTTACATAAGGCCATGATTTATTACCTTGTTTACCTCATCTTATATAATCCCTAGACCACCAGGGGGCCTTACATAAGGCCATGATTTATTACCTTGTTTACCTCATCTTATATAATCCCTAGACCACCAGGGGGCGCCTTTGTCTTACAAGGCCATGAGCCATTGCCAGGCAAGTGTCCCATCGTGACCCTTACCTTCTCATGGAATTTTCCATTAGGTTGGCGTAAGGATGATACATCCCCACACCTCCCCCCTTTTTCTTAAATAAGGAACTATTAAGAAACGTAATATTACGTAAATACCCACGAAAACCATCGGGGTGTAAATAAGGATAGCCAATAAGACATGTTCTAAAGGGATCCGATGGGGTGGCCATGGACAAGTAAAAAAGGCTTCTTGGCCAGTCTGGTTCGCCCAGGTGACCCAAACATTTTGTCGTGGGTTAACAAAAGGTACAGAGTTTGGACATACAAAGACCCCTGCTCCTATAATAAGGAGTTCGAACAAATAGAAGTACAGCATTATCAGGTGTCTAGGCTGTGACAAACAACAAGTGCAGGTCCGGTGTCGCGGGGTCGTCGTTCGGCTCCTGCGTGGCGGCGTCGGGCTCCTCAGCAATTTGTGTCTTGAACCATGGCCGGACCCACTTCGCTGGAACCCACCGGGGACCCGCATCGGTGGAAACATCGGATGAGTATGCCGGAGGCTTCGGAGCAAACGGGTTGGTGACATCCAGTGGCCGGTGCGTGGACACGTTATCCCGTCCAGTACACCCAATCGCGCAGCCCCACAAACCACAACGAGGACAGGGGGTAGCTACATCATCCGCCGGAGGGATCTTATCCGGTGGTTTTTTCCTATATGTCCTTTCAAAGCTAGATAAGCCCGGCTCCGCCATTCTTTCCAACCTATTCCGCAACTGCTCACCCTGCCCCGGGAACTCCGCCCGGAACACTGGGGTACAAGCATCATTGGTGACAGGAAAGCCGGGCTGGTTCAGGGCTCGCAATGTGTGGGACTGCGGGGGATGGCTCTCACCGTCCAAATGGGACAACTGATTCAGCATGTCCTGTAGCTGAAGGCCCTGTTTGTACATTTCCGCCCGAAAGTCTTGTAACTTATCCCCTTCTGGGCTCGAGACCTCCATTCTATCCGCGGGGTCGTCCGATAACGGGACGGTACTAGAATCAACTTCGGGTGCACTGGGGATGAGTGGTATGATAGTGTCCTCACCCCCAAAGAACTCACGGGCTCCCACCGACAACACACTAGGCGGCTCCTCTTTTGGCCGAAAGAGGTCATTAATGGCAGACTGGACCTCGGCTTCTGCCGCAAGCGTCTCTATCCGTTTTTTAGATTTGCACCATATTTGGCTCAATGACACGGCCTCCTTGTCGCCGTGAGAGACTGACTCCCAGAGGTCAGAGCCTAGACTCTCCCAGACCGCCTTATCAAAGACAGTATTTGGTGTAACAAAAAACCCACGTCTTTGTCCCCATTTCAGCAAACGTGACAACGCATCAGAGGGAAGCTTCTCTCCCCGCTTTTCAGCGATGCGTAATAAAAAATCATGCACCGTCTCCTCCTCTGCAGACAAAGCAGAGCCCATTTTATCAAATGCAGCCGCTCACCTGTGAGCTCACGAACGTCTCTCTCGGACGACCAGGAGCCGGTATCCTCCGGTACCTCCTGCCGCGGCTGCCACCGTCTCTCTCGGACAACCAGGAGCCGGTATCCTCCGGTACTTCCTGCCGCGGCTGCCACCATCTCTCTCGGACGACCAGGAGCCGGTATCCTCCGGTACTTCCTGCTGCGGCTGCCACCATCTCTCTCGGACGACCAGGAGCCGGTATCCTCTGGTACCTCCTGCCGCGGCTGCCACCTCCGCCTTTTCTCACCGAACGCTTCAGTCGGCTGTGAGCTCACGAACGTCTCTCTCGGACGACCAGGAGCCGGTATCCTCCGGTACCTCCTGCCGCGGCTGCCACCGTCTCTCTCGGACGACCAGGAGCCGGTATCCTCTGGTACCTCCTGCCGCGGCTGCCACCTCTGCCTTTTCTCACTGAACGCTTCAGTCGGCTGTGAGCTCACGAACGTCTCTCTCGGACGACCAGGAGCCGGTATCCTCCGGTACCTCCTGCCGTGGCTGCCACCTCTGCCTTTTCTCACCGAACGCTTCAGTCGGCTGCCTCGATGTCCAAGCCGAATCACGTCGGGGTCACCATTTGTGGGGTCCCATGCGGAGCGGATAAAGCACACGACCAATGTGGTTGCAAGCTGAACCTGAATCCTGTTTATTACAAGCTTTCTTTTATAGTCTTTCTCAACATTACATAACACAATTAGGCTATAATCACACATCTACCGATTGGACAAGAGGGAGAATCATGTGTTTATCACATGTATAGCCCCACACCGATTGGTTCAATCGTTCCTTACATAAGGCCATGATTTATTACCTTGTTTACCTCATCTTATATAATCCCTAGACCACCAGGGGGCGCCTTTGTCTTACAAGGCCATGAGCCATTGCCAGGCAAGTGTCCCATCGTGACCCTTACCTTCTCATGGAACTTTCCATTAGGTTGGCGTAAGGATGATACATCCCCACACAGATGCAGATAGAACAAGTTCCGGGAAGAATCTCCAGAGACTGTTACCTGCTCTGCACTGTGCGGTTGTATTGAGTGGCCCACGAAGAGCCACTGAACTGCCCCTGTTCAGGGGGTTCCTGGTTAAATACAAACCCCTGGTTCTAGGAGCCTCAGTCTCTCCCCAGACACAGACCTGGCAATTTCAACAGGGAAGTTTCCTTTTTAATTAAACAATATGCATTTGTTCTTGATTTTCCTTTTCATATTGGCCACTCCAGTGTGTAAGTATCTTCCAATATGGGGAGGCGAGTGTAGAGATACAGAAGAATGATTTGCTCAAGGAATTAGGATTGGTAGCAAACATGAGGGCTTTTCTTCGCAGAAAATGTAGACGTTTCATCAAAATAAAAATGAAAATATTTCTGATTTTGGTACGGGGAGACCAAAGACCTTTTGGCTAAAAAATGCGGAAAGACATAAAATGTAGGATTTTCATGCTTCCCCTCCCCCTACCTGGCACACAGCAGGGGCTGCAGCGGCTCCCCTCTAGCTTGCAGCATGGAGCAGGGGGACTGGCTGAGGGAGAAGCCTGCCCAGGCCGCCTGCCACCTGCATAAAAACAGTTTAAATCAGCTGTTCCCTCCGCAGTTCAGCCCCCTGGATTAGGGACTATTTCTGGCATCTAGTTGTCCTTCATTCACCCCTGCCTTCCTCTACTAGCAGGGGTGAATGAAGGACAACTAGAATAGCTTTCATGAAATATACAAGATACTTAGAGAAAGTTTTGTCAGTTTCAGCCTCCGCACTCTGCAGGACAGGGACAAAACAAAAAGAGATCTGAGATCGCACCCCTGTGTCCTAAGGACATTTCAGGTATTTAATTCAATATATAAGAGGGTGGAATGAAAACTATTTCTTTCAAAGGAGGCACAATGATTTCCCTAAATATCCAGTTTTCCCCTCCAATCCCTTTGTGGTTTTGTCTATCGGGCTATTTGCTTTCCCTGTGAATCTTTAGTTGCTTTAGCAAAATTGCGTTGCCCAAAATAAACCCCATCATCATGACACATCTTCTCTCCATGTTTCTTTTTTTTTTTTTAACAGTAACATTTCAAAGAGGATCTGCAAGCAGTTTGGACATCACAACCATGATCCTCTGCTGGGGAGGGAATGGGATAGATTTGAACTTGGAAATGGTTCCCGATTTTAATTGTATTTTTTGCGTATTATACTATTGGAGATCCCCTCATCCAGGGGGCAGAAAAGAACTGCCCCTGCCTTGATCACACACACACACACACACACACATACACACCAACAACTGTGATTGAAATTAACAAAAATGCCAGAAATGGCTCCTAACCCCGCAGGCTGAGCCATGGAGGGAACAGCTGAGTTTAAACTGTTTCTATGCAGGCAGTAGGTGTCCTGGGCAGGCTTCTCCCTCAGCCAGTCCCCCTGGTCCCTGCTGCATGCTAGAGGGGAGCCCCTGCAGCCCCTGCTGAGTGCCGGTGGGTGGGGGGGGAGCCCAGCCTCGCCCCCAGCCTGGCAGGAGGAGGAGGGAGAGAAACAACAACAAATGTGACAGTGAGTTTTCCCTTTCCAAGCTTGTATTAGCTCTGAGTTTAAGCTGTTTGTTATGCAGCCAGAAGAGGTGAAAGTAAGCCCCTGCTGAATGCCCCACTTTCTTGCCGCACCTTTCTTTCTTGCTGCACCTTTTTTTACCGGTACACTGCACCAGCCCATACCGGCTTACTTTCACCTCTGGAACTGTCCCAGCCAAACGGGGACGTATGATCATCCTATCTCCAGGCAAGTGGGTCCTGAGGGAGTCCGGCCAGGGCGGAGACAGACCCTGGCCTGGCTAATCGCGCCACTCCCGAGAGGCCAGAGTAATTCCCTGCCCTGGCACTGGACTGGCCCCAGCTGCGCTGTCAGCTCAGCCTGGCAGATGCCATCACCTTCCAGCAGGGCCCGTGAGTGTGGCCAGGGCTGTCCTAGCCTCTGGCTCTTTCCCTGGGGGCTGGCAGACCAGCTGGGTCTGAGAAAGGACACCCAGAAGAAAACAAAGAATTGCATTTCTGCTACAGCTGGTCTAATATTTCGATCAGCATTTCTTCCCCCATTGATGGAAACCCGGTCTGGTTTTTGTTCGTTTGTTGGAGTTGTTGTTGTTGTTGTTTTTCACGGAGCATGTCTGCTTTCTTCCAAACATTTCGGGGGTCTTTCTGTTAGTAAACTGAAAACCCAAAATTTTAGGGCAAAAACTAAACATTTTTGGTTTTCATCTTTGGAATTTAGTCACATAAAAAAAACCTGAAATATTCTGGGTTTGTGGGATTTAATTTTCCCTATGAAAATCCTACATTTTATGTCTTTCGGCATTTTTTAGCCATAAGGTCTTTGGTCTCCCCTTGCCAAAGTCAGAAATATTTTCATTTTTATTTTGATGAAATGGCTACATTTTCTGTGAAGAAAAGCCATCATGTTTGCTACCAATCCTAATTCCTTGAGCAAATCATTCTTCTGTATCTCTACCCTCGCCTCCCCCTACTTGAAGATACTTACACACTGGAGTGGCCAATAAGAAAAGGAAAATCAATAACAAATTCATATTGTTTAATTAAAAAGGAAACTTCCCTGTTGGAATCGCCAGGTCTGTGTCTGGGGAGAGACTGAGGCTCCTAGAACCAGGGGTTTGTATTTAAAAAGGAACCTCCGGGGCAGGGATTTGCATGTGGGTGTGAGCCAGCGGGGATGGGAGATGAAAGGGGCTGGCAGGGGAAGTCTGGCTAGGTAGGGAGCCCCCTGCAGGACATGCCAGTGCCTCTCAGCTGATAGATACATATGGATCTTCAATTGAGACATATCTGCGCCAAGTGGTTTGGAGAAATGAATTCAGCTTCTGCCATAGATCCTGTAGTGAGGCGGTCTGGCTCCCGGCCGCCCCTGTGAGGGACGAGCCAGAACAGCCGCCAGGGTGGGCGGAGTCACCACCGCCTGTCCCCGCCCCCCGGAAGTCAAGGCGCGGGACAGGATGTATAAAAGTCCGGCCCCAGCGCTCAGTTGGCGGCTGGCCACAGGAGAGGACAGACGCTCGTGCCCGAGCTCCTGCTGGCCCGAGCCTGCCCCGAGCCTGGTATCCTGAGCAGGACCGGCCGAGTCGGCCCCGAGCCCGGTATCCTGAGGAGGACTGGCCGAGTCGGCCCCGAGCCCGGTATCCTGAGGAGGACTGGCCGAGTCTGCCCCGCGCCCGGTATCCTGAGCAGGACTGGCCGAGTCTGCCCCGAGCCCGGTATCCTGAGGAGGACTGGCCGAGTCGGCCCCGAGCCCGGTATCCTGAGGAGGACTGGCCGAGTCGGCCCTGAGCCCGGTATCCTGAGGAGGACTGGCCGAGTCGGCCCCGAGCCCGGTATCCTGAGGAGGACTGGCCGAGTCGGCCCCGAGCCCGGTATCCTGAGGAGGACTGGCCGAGTCGGCCCCGAGCCCGGTATCCTGAGGAGGACTGGCCGAGCCTGCCCCGAGCCCGGTATCCTGAGGAGGACTGGCCGAGTCGGCCCCGAGCCCGGTATCCTGAGGAGGACTGGCCGAGTCGGCCCCGAGCCCGGTATCCTGAGGAGGACTGGCCGAGTCGGCCCCGAGCCCGGTATCCTGAGGAGGACTGGCCGAGTCGGCCCCGAGCCCGGTATCCTGAGGAGGACTGGCCGAGTCGGCCCCGAGCCCGGTATCCTGAGGAGGACTGGCCGAGTCGGCCCTGAGCCCGGTATCCTGAGGAGGACTGGCCGAGTCGGCCCCGAGCCCAGTGTCCTGAGGAGGACTGGCCGAGTCGGCCCCGAGCCCAGTGTCCTGAGGAGGACTGGCCGAGTCTGCCCCGCGCCCGGTATCCTGAGCAGGACCGGCCGAGTCTGCCCCACGCCCAGTATCCTGAGGAGGACTGGCCGAGCCTGCCCCGAGCCCAGTATCCTGAGCAGAACTGGCCGAGTCGGCCCCGAGCCCGGTATCCTGAGCAGGACTGGCTGAGTCTGCCCCGAGCCCGGTATCCTGAGGAGGACTGGCCGAGTCGGCCCCGAGCCCAGTATCCTGAGGAGGACTGGCCGAGTCGGCCCCGAGCCCGGTATCCTGAGCAGGACTGGCCGAGTCTGCCCCGAGCCCGGTATCCTGAGGAGGACTGGCCGAGCTGGCCCCGAGCCCAGTGTCCTGAGGAGCGGCCTGAGCTTCCCCTCACCGAGGGTCCAGAGGAGCCGCCCAACCTACCCAGCGCTCGGTGCCCGGAGGAGCCCATGGTCTGGGACACGGTGGACGAGGCTCAGGATGTGCAGGTACCCATGGAGGAGGAGATGGGAAGTGGCCCGGGGATAACAGACCCCGAGCCCATGTCAGTGTGTTGCGGTCAGGATCCCCACTGACCCAGCAGCAGACCGACTGCTGCTGTTAGGGCCCCGGGCTGGGACACAGTGGAGTGGGTGGGCCTGTGTCCCCCCTGCCACCCCAACCCGGGTGGCAGTCTCTCCTCCCCCCCTACCTTCACGCCAAGGCTCAGGTGTAGGAGCCTGAGCCCCTGAAGTACTGTTTGTTTGCACAGCCCCTGCCTGAGGGCCTGAGCCCCTGAACTACTGGTTGTTTGCTGCCCCGCCCCGACCTAGGGCTTGGATTTGCAAGACTGAGTGGTTTCCCAGCCTCGTGACGTGAGGCGGTCTGGCTCCCGGTCGCCCCTGCGAGGGACGAGCCCCACCCCGGACATCTACAGATCCATAAAATGTAAGGACCATTATGGGTATCAGCTCTGACCTTCTGCATAACACAGGCCAGAGAATTTCACCCAGAGCTTTAATTAATTAATGAATGAATTATAATTGCTGACTAATGTCCCCGAGCCCTAGCATTGGAAGAGGACCTCATTGTGCAAAGCAGTGTCGATACGCAAAACCTGTAATTTCTAGAGTATTGTCTTTTGGAAAGAGCTGTCCATTCCCAGCTTGGGTCCATCTCCAAACTTCATTATTTGCCAACAAGGACAAAAGTGTGCCCAGCCGGCAGGAACCAGCAGGTCTGTGTCTGGGGGGAGACTGAGGCTCTTCTAATCAGGGGTCGGTATTTAAACAGTAACCCCCGGGGCAGAGATTTGCATGCAGGTTTCACCCAGCAGGGATTAAAAAGGTCTGTCAGAGGGAGGCTCTGGCTAAAAGGGGACATGTCCCTAGGCACAAAGCGGGAGAATTCCGCTGTGGTCCAGAATTGAAATCTCAGCTTGTCACCACGTGCAGAGAAGTAGCCACGGTGCATATGTGCATAGGACCATAGTGACGGCCAGATGGGTTAAGTCCCAAGTTCCATCTAATCCAATATCATCTCCCTGACGGTGGCCTGTCACAGATGGTTCAGAGGAAAGTGTAAGAGATCCTGCAGTGGTCAGTGTGGGGTAACCTGCCTTCCACATTAGATCTCATCCTGATTTCCAATAGTGAGCGATTGGCTTAAACCCTGAAGCATCAGGTTTAACATCCCTTTCAAATACAGGTTATGATTAGCCTAAGATAACTCTGCATATTCTTCATATCCGTATAAATGTCCCATCTGTTCAAGTCACAATTTGTGACAGGAGCCCCGTGTTTGATCCCATGAAAGCCAGAGATGAAGGATAACGCTGTGGTTAAACCAGTGAACTGGGACTAGATAGAGAAGAATTCCTTTTCTCATTCTGGCACAGGCTGCTCATTTAATCACTTCGTGCCTCAGTTTCCCCACCTGCAATATGGTGGATAATGATACTTCGCTACCTCTCATGCTCGTAGTCAGGGCAAAATGTGTTCATGGTTGTGCGGTGTTCCCATTTTGTGCAAATGAGAGTCAAATAATAATAATAATAATAAATAATTAATAGGAGGAGAAGACTGAAGATGGTCAACAGAAAGACAAAGAAAGGTGAGGTAGCTCTACAGATGTGGACTGTGTATGGGCTGCAGTGTGATAGTTTGTAGCATCTCTGGGTGAAGACTATGTCACACACACACTGTTAATGTCAATTAATGTTTCCTTAAGTATAATGGTCCTATTGATTTCAACTTGTTGAATTTGATTCTCTGTGATGCTGAAAATGAAATGCACATTTCCCATTTCCTTATGGTTTTTTTTTATTTTGGAATATGGATCTGGACAGCAGGCTCTGAAATAAAAGTTAAGCACTAAGGAGGTATGCCTACTCTTCTTGAATGTGCCCCCAATGGTAATATCATTAAAAGGAGCGTTGCTTGGGCCATAATACTGGAGATGATGTTTTCACAGAGCAGGCTGCATTCGGGGGAGAGGGAATGGAGGCCCCTGGAAAATGGATGTAAGTTCCTAAGTATTGTTTCATTTTCTGCAGAATTAAAGGACAGAAAGAAACAACATATAAGTCAACACTGTAACACTGTTGCAATAAAAGCAAACATCATTCTGGGATGCATTAGTAGGAGTGTTGTAAGCAAGATACGAGAAGTAATTCTGCCCCTCTACACCGCGCTGATTAGGCCTCAACTGTAGTATTGTGTCCAGTTCTGGGCGCCACATTTCAGGAAACATGTGGACAAACTGGAGAAAGTCCAGAGAAGAGCAACAAGGATGATTAGGGGTCTGGAAAACATGACCTATGAGGGAAGATTGAAAGAAGGAGGTTTGTTTAGTCTGAAAAAGAGAAGACTGAGAGGGGACATGATAACAGTTTTTAAGTACCTAAAAGGTTGTAACAAGGAGGAGGGAGAACAATTGTTCTCCTTAACCTCTGATGATAGGACAAGAAGCAATGGGCTTAAATTGCAGCAAGGGATGTTTAGGTTGGACATTAGGTAAAACTTCCTAATGTCAGGGCGGTTAAACACTGGAATAAATTGCTTGGGAAGTTGTGGAATCTCCATCATTTTAAAGATTTTTAAGAGCAGGTTAGACAAACACCTATCAGGGATGTTCTAGATAGTGCTTGGTACTGCCATGAGTGTAGGGGAGTGGACATGATGACCTTCCGAGGTCCATTCCAATTCGATGATTCTATGAAGACCAATGTAACTGATTTCTTCCTCTGTCTCATTTCTCACCGTTGTAGTTTATATACCTTCACCGCCACTTAGAGCTTAATACATTGTTTTCAAACTACAGCGAAAGGTTTTTGCCCGAGTATAAATTCATTTCCTCTCACTGTGTCTCTCGCACAGTAATACCGGGCGGTGTCCTGGGGTTTCAGGACGGTCATTTGCAGATACACAGTCGTGACCGAATTGTCTCTGGAGATGGTGAATCACCCTTGAACAGCCGGTGAATACCACTGACTCGACCCAGTTGCTTTGCTCCCCTCAGCCACCAATTCCAGCCCTTTCTCTGGAGCCGTTAAGACCCAGTGCATCCAGTAGCTGCTGAAGGTGAACCCGGAGGCTTTGCAGGAGAGGCGGAGAGAGTCTCCGGGCTTTTTCACACCCCCTCCGGACTCCACCAGCCGGACCTGGGACCGGGCACCTAGGAATAGAAACACATTATAAATCATATCAATGTTAGTTTCAAATACTTCTACATTCCTCTGCATCTCCAGTGTACTGAGAGAGAGAGAGAGAGAGAGAGAGAGAGAGAGGGAGAGAGAATACCTCCCAAAGTTGTTACAATGAAAACTAAATAGAGCTAAAGTCTCATTGTCCCTGATGTTGGAAGGGAAAGTTCTCAGGGGACTGGCTGGTAACTGCACAGACACAAGGGGAGGGGCTGAGGATTGTCTCTCCTGGTGCAGCCTGGGCAGAGAGCGGGACAGATTTAAGCGGGAAACGGTCATCCCTATTTGCATATCCCGCTCCTTATAAGAAACAGACTCCTTGAATCACTCTCCGAGATGAGTCAGACTCTGTTTTTCTGCAACTAACAACTTGCGGTGGGCTCCTGAATATACATTTGCATAAGGGAAGAATGAACAGCTGCCTCCAATGACCTGAAATTCATAAACATGATTCTAATTCCTGGTCCTATGTCTGTTGTACTCACTGCAAAGCCTCCCATTATAGGTTTGGGATCAGGCTTTCAGGGTGAAGACTCTTTGGCTAGAAAGCAGGGCAGACGCACCTGACAATCTCAGTGTTTCAGGGCCAGAGGTGTGTGGAAGCCGATGGTCTCTTTCAAGAGGGTGTTGGGACTATGGCTGTAGGCTGCGATTTTCTATCTATCTATCTATCTATCTATCTATCTATCTATCTATCTATCTATCTATCTATCTATCTATCTATCTATCTATCTATCCATCCCCATCCACCCCCTCTATCTATCTATCTGTCTATCTATCTATCTATCTATCTATCTATCTATCTATCTATCTATCTATCTATCTATCTATCTATCTATCTATCCACTGGCAGAAAAGGTGCCAGCTCATCCCAAGGTCCCCATGTCTAAATTGAACACTGACAAACATATCACTGGAACCGGTCTGTCTCACCTGTGTGCTGCTAAATTAGGTATTAGAATGATAAGAATGTATTTAGTGTTTAGGCTTTATTGAATGCTTGTGAACTGCTACACGCATTAATATCACTTATAGCATGTTTAGCCATATTGTAAGATAATATTTGAGTAGTTGTATTGTGAGCTTCTGTGACTGTATGAATCACCAGACAGGAGAGACATGTTATGAAGTGGGTTATAACCCACGAAAGCTTATGCCCAAATACATTTGTTAGTCTCTACGGTGCCACAAGGACTCCTCATTGTTTTTGCTGATACAGACTAATATGGCTATCCCTCTGAAATTAATTAGAGTGATATGCTGAACATCAACAGAAAGTGTTACCTCCTTCCCAACAAGAAAGATCTATCAATAGCAGAGGGTCTATTGTGGAACATTAAAGAGGACAAAATACTTTGCTTTTCTGCTCTGCCCCCCATGAAGAGAAGTCATGCAACTTCCTTCCATTGCTTGAGTTTGTAGCTCTGAGCACATGGTGCGTTGGGGATGAAGGGAGGGAAGGGAATAGAAATTCCTAGGAAGAAGGAACTGGTTATCTTTACATTGCTTGGAATCGGGGGGGGGGGCAAGACTGAATAAAGCAAGAGATCCCCAGCTGCTTAGTCTGGGTGAGCCCTATGAGGGTATGTCTACACTACCCACCGAATCGGCGGGCAGCAATCAATCCAGCGGGGGTTGATTTATCGCATCTAGTCTAGATGCGATAAATCAACCCCCGAGCACTCTCCCATCCACTCCTGTACTCCACCACCGCGAGAGGCGGAGGCAGAGTCGACGGGGGAGTGGCAGCAGTTGACTCACCGCAGTGAAGATACCATGGTGAGTAGGTCTACGTACGTCAACTTCAGCTATGTTATTCACGAAGTTGTGTAACTTAGATCGATCCCCAGACACATAGAGGTTGCATATTATATTAAAAGAAACTTCTATTATCTTTAGAAACTTAAGAATGGAACTCATTTATGTATATGTTTACCTGCTTTAACCTTGTAAATCATTCTCCTGTTTGCTATTCCTATTTAATAAATCTTTGTATATTATAGCAGGGATCGGCAACCTTTGGCACACAGTCCACCAGGGTAAGCACCCTGGCAGGCCGGGCCGGTTTGTTTACCTGCCGCATCCACAGGTTTGGCCGATCGCGGCTCCCACTCACCACAGTTCGCCGCTCCAGGCCAATGGGGGCTGCGGGAAGCGGCGCGGGCCAAGGGATGTGCTGGCCACCGCTTCCCCATTGGCCTGGAGCTGCCAACCGCGGCCACTGGGATTCTTGTCACTCTGCTGACAGGAAGAAAGATACCGCTGTGTTCAAATGATAAAATATTTTACTTTGGGCATCATATTTTTTCTGGTGAGAGTGACGGCTGGGAGAGCGGGGACCATTATTAAATTAGAGAAAATAGGGTGCCTAGTTTCCTAGGGGTCATCACTTTTAATCTGTTTACATTTTGCAGCGCTTGGCACCTCAAAAGGAAAACACCGACTCGGAGAGAAGGGTTTTGCTTGAGCTTCCACTAGTAAGTGTCTCACAGCAATGCCAGGCGGTTGTACTGGAGGCTCAAGATGCTGATGTGCAAATGCAGCGAGTCTGTGTAGTTGTCTTTGGAGATGGTAAATCGCCCTTTCTCTGAGTCAGGGAATATGTGTCTATAGCGGAATCCCATTTTAATCTCCGTCCGGGAGTGTGAGGGACCCTGCCCAGCCAGGACCTGCTGAAGATGAACCCAGAGGCTTTGTAGGAGAGGCAGAGAGTCTCCGGGCTTTTTCACATCCCCTCCAGAATCTACCAGCTGCACCTGGGACCGGACACCTGCAAATAAGGACACGTCAGGCATCAGAAGATTCTGCTCGAGAAGAAACCTGCGGATGCCCCCCTTTGCTGGGGAGTAAATCACCTCTGTGCTCTGCCAGAGCAAGAAGCCAAAGTCTCATGTCTGTGACTGTGCTGGGGAGAGTCACTACTGTGGCTCAGGGCTGTGGCTTTTCAGTGCTAGGGTTTCAGGGTCTGGGGGACGGCAAGGTTTTAGGCAGGGAGCTGAGTCACCGCATTTGCATACGCTGGCTTTTTGTAAGGGGCTGATAAATTCATCCCCTGCTTGACTTGAAATCCCCAACTCAGAGCTCAAATAGGAGAGTGATTTATCCAGAAATCCGGCTCTGGCTGAGTGATTTTGTCCATAACACACTACAAGTTAAACTGATCAGCAAGATGGTAAATTGTTAAAATAACATCCTTAGCAGAGTGACAAGTATCAGAGGGGAGCTGTGTTAGTCTGTATCCACAAAAACAAGAGAAATCCCATAGCACCTTAAAGACTCACAGATTTATTTGGGCATAAGCTTTCGCTGAAGAAGTGGGTTTTTTACCCATGAAAGCTTATGCCCAAATAAATCTGTGAGTCTTTAAGGTGCTACCGGACTCCTCGTTGTTTTTACCGCCTTAGCAGAGAACTTTTCGGCCTTTATCACTGAAATATAAATTTGCTTAGTGTGCATATGGGCCAAGACTTTAAAAAATGACTAATTGTTTTAACTGCCTCAATTTTTAATTGTTGAGTGTGAGGTGCCTTTGAAGGAGGCTGGCTTTCAGAGTCTGGGTGAGTAGTAATTTCGCATGAGAAAGCCCCTGCAGGAATTCCATGTTGGGCACCCAATAGCTAATACACATAAAACACTTATGAAAATAGTATCTACTTCCAGAGGACGTTGGTGCCCGTACAAATGACAGAACAAGGGCTGAGAAAGTTGAGCTCTGCAGGTGCAGAGCCCCTTGTTTTACGCCATCCCCAGAGGGGTGAATTTCACCCACACTAAATTATCAACGAACGGGCTGAGGGGGAAGAGATGCAACCTGCTCCCCGCCTTGCAGGCATAGAGGCACAATGCCGTGTTAGCGCGTAGCTCTGAATAAGTGCGTGTGTGTGCTGTTCTGCTAATGACACAGACGTTGTGATCCACCCACCAGAACGACTGGGTTTGAGATCTGTGCAACTCTGGGCCTAGATTCTACAGCCAGCAGGAGCTAAAAAGGCTCTTGATTTCTATTCTCAGATGTGGTAGGGAAGAGCTGTCTACTTATTGTAGCTAGAGTGTAAGTATGGATATCCCCCCCTTCAATTCTCAGCGAAATGGTGGATGAAATGGTAGAGCAGGAGGGCAGGATTTGTCACTCCTGATTTCACTGCTAGACTTGGGAGTTCTCTCACACACTGTTTGACTTTGGGTGATATGAGGTTTAAATCACTCATGATGGGAACTTGCTATGGAATCTGGAGGAAGCGAACAGCTAACCAAGCAGAGAGAACGCGGTGCTGGTAGCTGCTGCTCTCGGCGGCTCACACAGGAAGGCTGGTTCTCTGCACGGTTAGTTTTAGTGCTGGCTCTGATAGGTTCCCCCTCAGTGTGTGGGTCTCTGGCACAGTGATACAGGGAGGTGTCTCCGGGCTGTAGGCCGGTCAATTGCAGGAACACTTGGCTTTTGGAGGCGTCTCTGGTGATGGTGAGGCAACTTTTGAGAACATTGCTATAAGCAGTGCCTCCACCAGTCCACATGGCTCCAACCCATTCCAGCCCCTTCCCCGCTGGCTGGGCCCCACAGGTTTGGCTGATCGCGGCTCCCACTGGCTGCGGTTCACTGCTCCAGGCCAATGGGGGCTGCGGGAAGCGGCGCAGGCCGAGGGATGTGCTGGCCGCTGCTTCCCGCAGCCCCCATTGGCCTGGAGCGGCGAACCGCGGCCAGTGGGAGCCGCAATCGGCCGAACCTGCGGATGCGGCAGGTAAACAAACCGGCCTGGCCAGCCAGGGTGCTTACCCTGGTGAGCCGTGTGCCAAAGGTTGCCGATCCCAAATAGTCCTAAAACATTAGGTTCCCAACATACATGGAATTTTAAAAGAACGCCTTAAAAATGAAATGGAAAATAGTAAAATGATTTGAAAAACAGATTAAAATAAATAATTTGAATGAACAAATTACAATGACAAAGATACAGTGTTAAGAAAACAGGATAGATAGATACATAGATAGATGTCTCCAACAATGATAACATTCTTCAGAGGCATTTGGCACACAACTTTATCTGATTCATCACTGCTTATATTTCCTGCCATGGTAGCGCCAGACCAATGATTCCTGCCAGTAATAATGGAATATGGAAAATGAAAGAACTTTATACAGTCCTCCGCACCGTTCAGTCAAATTCTAACAATTTCATCTACTCCGTTCAGTAAAATAAAACCGAGCAAACATCGGTGCCTTTGACATAACGTTGACTATTGAGGTTAATTCCTGTCTTTTCTTAGATTTGGCCATTTTAAAAGCCAAGCACGGTGTGAACCCACCGTTGGTCTTGGCGATGGGCTTTGTCACTGTGATCCAGTCTCTCACACAGTGATACCGGGCGGTGTCCTCGGGTCTCCAGCTGCTCATTTGTAAATACAGCCGGTTCCTGGGATTGTCTCGGGAGACAATGAATCGCCCCTTCGCTGAATCAGTGTATTGTGATCTCCTGTGTACTCCGCCCTGGAGACACACTCCAGACGCTACCCAGGAGCCTGACGGACCCAGCACTGAAGTGGAACCCGGAGACTTTACAAGCGAGGCGGAGTCAAAGTCCACCTGCGGGTCCTATGTGCAAAGGAGCAGTTACTGTAGGTACAGGTTTGGAAAATGATGTTTTCCAACCTCCAGTGCCACCTTTCAGTCTTGTCCCCAAGGCTGTGGTGTGCTGTTTGCTCATTGCTTCCCCCTGGTGGTGGACAGGAGACGCGGACTCTGCAGCCCCTCTCTCTTTCTCTCACTGAACCCTGTTTTGTGTTATTATTAAAACCAGAAAATGAATATTTTGGAGGGGTTAGTTATTTATTCATTTAACCCAGCATATTTTTTCTCCTAGAAAAATGTTCCTTGGGCCAGAAAACCCACCATAGGTGTAAAGTAATTCAACTAACCAGACAAAGAAGCAGAAAACAAAGCAAATGCACAAAGAAACTTGGTGGGTTCTAGTGCCAAAAGCTGAGCGTGCGGTGTTTTTCTGCTGGAGTGTGTCACTGTCACTGACAGGGTGACACTGAGCAGAATCCCAGCACGGTGAATTGAAGAGGGCGCTAGACGGAACCGGAATGAACCAGGTTCAGGCTCTGTGGCCTGTATTATGCAGGAGCTCAGACTAGTTTCTCATCCTGCTCCGCTCCGGCCTTTATGTCTATGGAGCTGTGACTCCCCGGCAGGTTGTGTGTGGGCTCAGAATTTGTACTCTGGAGAGGAAAGAAAGAGGAAGGGACCCAACTAAGAATGTTCTGTCCTTTGCGGGAACTTGTATAAATTCCTTCACCTTGGAAAAATCAAAGAAGAGGAATAACAATAACAATAAAAGGGTTTGTTGTTGCTAGTCCCTTTCCCAGAACAGATCTCATTTTCACTGACAGGCCTTGGGCGCCCCCAACACCAAACTGCTTCTCTAATTACTGCAGGGGAAGGTTTTTGTCTGAGTTCAGACCGGCTTCCCCTCACTGTGTCTCTCGCACAGTAATAGCGGGCGGTGTCCTCAGGCTTCAGGCGGGTCAGTTGCAGATACAGCAGGTTGTTGGGATTGTCCCTGGAGATGGTGAATCGCCCTTTGACTGCATCAGCATATTGTGTGCTGGTCCCACTGTCGCTGCTGATACGGGCGACCCATTCCAGTCCCTTGCCAGGAGCCTGTCAGAGCCAGTGCATATAGTAGCTGCTGAAGGTGAACCCGGAGGCTTTGCAGGAGAGGCGGAGAGAGTCTCCGGGCTTTTTCACATCCCCTCCGGACTCCACCAGCTGCACCTGGGACCGGACACCTGGGAATAAAGACAGGCCATTAATATCGGTATAAAAACAGCGGTAACACAATATTCTTCTGACTCTGCCAGTTATTCAGAGGAGGAAAATACCTTCCAAAGCTGCTACAGCAAAAATTACAAGGAGCAAAAATCCCATTTTCCCGGGTGCTGGAGGGGAAAGTTCTCAGGGGACTGGCTGGTCACTGCACAGACGCAGGGGCTGCGGATTGTGTCTCCGGGTGCAGCCTGGGCAGAGAGAGGCACAGATTTAAACAGGAAACTGTCTCCCTCATTTGCATGTCCCCGCGTTATAAGAGACACACACTCCTGCTGCCAGTAATCTGACTGACTCGCCCTAGGGCTCCGGGTGCAGGAGTCAGACTGTCCCGGCCTGTGTGTCTGTGCAGTGCCGGGCACAGGGCGCTGGGTCCTCCTGACACTTTCGGACCCCTGGGAGGAATGAACAGCTCCCTGCAGTGACTGTATTTCCAAACCCAGGAACTGAGGGCCTGGCTATTGTGAGGTGATATTGGGGATTGGGGGGACTCAGCTCTGGAGCCCCGTTCCATGCGCACAAAGGCCATGCAACGTCCTGTCGGGGGGGTTAGTGTCTGGGGAGGGGTCATGTCCCAGGGATCCATTGGGCTGGGCCACCCGCCGGAGAGGGAAGATTTCCCAGGGCGCTGGGAGGGATTTGGGACGGAAGCCCCTTTCCCTTCCCGGCAGTGACCGGCTACATTGAAATGATCCATGACTCTAGGGACGTCATCTGAGCAAGCCTGGCTCGTGCTTTGGACCAGGTCTGGGCCCCGCCTGTGGGTGCAGGTGGGAAAAGCTGGGGTGGGGGGAGAGTCTGAGGACAGAGTTAAGGTTTTGCAGTGGAACCTCCCTGACATTAGTGGGCCGAGAGCGACGTGTCTGGGAGTTTTTCTTTAGGGGAGAGTCAAGGGAGGATTCAGGCTACAGTGAAGGAAGATTTTTATGCTCAGCTGATATTTATATTCCTGTTTATATTCCTGTTCCCAGTCACACTCAACTTCCCATTTACACCTTGGTTGTAAACTCGGTGGAATTGAAGGAGGTTTTATGGTCTGTGTTTGTACCCTGCCTAGGACTATGGGAGCCTAGATTATAATTAAGAACATGAGAATGGCCAGACTGCGTCAGACCCAAGGTCCATCTAGCCCAGTATCCTGTCTCCCGACAGTGGCCAATGTCAGGTTCCCCAGAGGGAATGAACAGAACAGGTAATCACTGAGTGATCCACCCCCTGTTGCCTATTCCCAGCTTCTGGAGATCCTAGGCGCTAGACCCACAACCAGCACCGAATCTATCACTGCTAAGCATCATCATCAAGATCATTTACTTAGTTAATTATTAATAAGCAATAAAGTGTAGACAGAAGCTCTCTCCTGGTTGTGTTTAAAGAACTTGTATGATATGAATGCTACGTGTTTTTACAACATCCCTATGATGTAATATTGAGGGATAACAACAAAAACAATAACGAAAATATTTCCATTCCCACTTACTTTCAGACAAGTATCAGCATTCACCCTGAAACACAGATCTCCATTCCCATAACACTCATGTTCCCTTTCATATCCCCACACTCATTCACACACACTGGAGAGAGAGAGAGAATGTTCTCGGGGAATGTCCCATAGACAGTTACACTGAAGGATACTCAGACGATGAGGGTGGGTGGTTGGCTGGCTCCATAATGCAGCATGGTCCTAGGCTCTCAGACTGGCTGGAGACCAGTTCAGTGATGAGGCTAATAGAAGGGAGACAATGTACAGGGCAGGGAGTCAAATAAATCTATAAACAGACACTGCACAGCTCTATGGTATTGACCAACAGGGATTTGGGGAACAGCCTTGTTCCCTTTTGTAGCTGCCAGGGTTTGTGTTTTCACCACTCCTGCTTTCTATCCCCACACAGGAACTGAGAGGTGAACATGGGACTATTTCAGCTTCTGTTTGACAGATAATAATTCCTTTTAACCCATATCAGTGTCTGTGGGTGTGTTTTGGTTGGCTAATACGCTCCAGCCAGCCAATGTACCGACTACTGCCATCAAAGGAAGAGCACCAGTGAGTCTTCTAAACTCAAGTTTGAAGGCTGTGGAGTTGCATCCCCAAAACAGAACTGCAGAGGTGCACCGGCCTGAGGGAGTGGTTCCTCACCTGAAGGTAACATTTGAGGAGAATGGAAATGAGCTGCAGTGACAAAGAGGGAGAAGGGAGGCCGAGTTACCTTTCCTCAAGAAAGATGTGGTGAGAGACTGCCAGTTCCAGTTCAAGTGGAACGCCAGGGGCTGATGACTGCACAGGTGGGTAACTTCAGGGCGTTACCAGAGAAGCATCAAGAAGTCTTTTCTAAGGATGAGGTGACCAGTTTGGATGACTGGGTTAAAGGTCACCATGAGAGGCTGAAGATAGCTTGTGAAGTTTCTCTCAATATAACTAAAGACACAGCCCAAAGTAGGAAAAGGACTTATGATTGCAAGTCCAGTGGGGCTCTCATGAGGCCTGGTGTCCGTGTACTAGTTCGTAAAATACAGGACAAGTGGGAATCAAATCCCCACATTGTAGTCGCTCACAACAAGCCTGAGCTATCAGTTTACACCATCCGGCCTGAAGGAGGAGGTCCTGAGAGAGTAGTACATATGGATCAGCTAAAACGTTGGACTTTTAGTCTGACCAGGGCTCGTAGGAGGCATAGAGCAGCATTTCCTGAGGAGACTGAAACCAATGGGGCAAACCCAAACTGACGAAAATGGCCAGATCCCTCAAAGTGACCTGGTGTTATCAGGGGAATAGAAAAATGGGTAATGAACTATCAGTCCTAAGAAGGTCCCAGAGAACTATTAAGGGTGTACTGCCTATTAAACCTAGAGATGATTATGTTATTGGTTCTATGTAGTGTTTTAATGAATATTGTCAGGTATAGTATGAAGAAGTAGATGTAGAATGTTAAATGTTCTTTTGGTAATTAATGGGTTTTTAATATGACATGATGTGGGTATATGTTGTTTGTATGGGGTCTGGATGTACTAGTGTGAATATTGTGGCTGTGGCAGAATTTTAGCAAGGGGGAATGTAAGGGGACTGTTGTCCCCTTATTAAAACTCAGTGGGGGTATTTTGGTTGCTAGCTCCCAGCAGTAAAAGGGGAAGGGTGGATGGGAAATCAGGACCCTGAGACTGACAGTCCCCAGGGGCAATGGGGAGAGGCCAATGCTCCAGGTCAGCTTGATTGACAGGACGGGCAGGCTAATCAGGGAGTCAGGAGGCCATGGGGGTCCCGCCCTCCGTGTGAGCTGGAATTGCCTGGGTCAGACAGAGTGGGGCGGAGCTAAGGAGAGAGCAGGGGTCCGAGCTGAGCTGGGGAGCAGAGCCGGGCCAGCCAGAGGGGCCAGACAAGCAGCCCAGGGGGCAGGTCAGAGCTGGGAGCAGAGTCACAGAAGCAGCCCCCAGAGCAGACCTGTGCTGGGAGCAGAGCTGCAGCAACCAGAGCCAGTGGGGCCAGACAAGCAGCCCAGGGAGCTGGAGGCCGAGCAGCAGCAGCAGCAGCTGCTGAGACAGGCTGGAGCTGGGGCTGGAGCTGGGGCTGGGGCTGGAGCTGAGACAGGGTGGACCTGGGGCTGGACCTGGGGCTGGAGCAGTCCGGAGCCGGGTGCGGTGAGCAGCTGGGGAGAGCGAGGGGGACCCTGGGCAGTGGGCCCAGCGCAGGGAGATGCCCCCAGCTCAGAGGCTTTGGAGGCCAGACTTGGAGGGGGATCGTAACCCCAATGGTACAGAGGCGACGCTGGGAAGAAGGGTCCTGCCACCTAGAGTGTAGCCACCACCAGAGCAAGTGTCCGACCCGCAGCGTCTCTGCAGCACAGCCAGGGCCTGAGAAGGGGCCTGGGACGTGTGAGGAACAGACTGAACTTCCCTGACATCCCAGAGACGCTGGTTGTGACGGCCCCATGCCACAGAGCGGGGAGACGGGTTTTCCTTTCACCTTTCCCATTTTTTTCATTATTTTTTAAATTGATGGCTGTTTAATAAATTGTATTTGCTTTCAACTGTGTGCGATGATCAGTGGGTCAGGGAAGCATCCAGTGCAGAGAGAGTACTCCAGAGTGGGGACACCCTAGCCCCTGCCCTGAGTGACCACAACAAGGTTGGGGGTCGAGCTCCCCAGGAATCCTGGGCCCAGCCTAGTTGGGGTTACGAGGACTCTTCCAGACAGGAGAGTGGCAGGGGAGCCCTCGAGGTCAGGCAGGCCTCTGGGTAAAGGAAGTGGGAGCGAGGACTCAGATCCTTTCGCTAATCCAATTCACCGGGGTCGTGTATAAGCCAGGAAAGTTCCCCACAATAGTGGGACCATTCCCCCACTTACATCTGTAATAGAATATTTGGGACCGAGTGAATCCCCACTACACCCAGTGAAGGAAACCCGGTACCTCCACCTCCTGTGGATCTAGATCTGACTGAACAGCCGGGTTCATTTTCCCCATTTCAAACGGAGGAAATTCCTGTCTCTTGTGAGCTCCCAGCGCGCGGCCTGTCAGCATCAAACCAGCTGGGACTTTCTCTGGTAACCACCACGGGAGGTTTTTGTCTGAGCTCAGACCGGCTTCCCCTCACTGTGCCGGGTGTGTGTCTGGCACAGTGATACTGTGCGGTGCCCTCGTATCTCAGGCTGGTCAGTTGCAGATACAGCAGGTTGTTGGGATTGTCCCTGGAGATGGTGAATCGCCCCTTGACTGCGTCGCCGTATGGCATAACTATAAAGGGAAGGGTAACAGCCCTCCTGTGTACAGTACTATAAAATCCCTCCTGGCCAGAGACTCCAAAATCCTTTTACCTGTAAAGGGTTAAGAAGCTCAGGTAACCTGGCTGACACCTGACCCAAAGGACCAATAAGGGGACAAGATACTTTCAAATCTTGCGGGGGGGAAGGCTTTTGTTTGTGCTCTTTGTTTTGGGGGTTGTTCGCTCTTGGGACGACTGAGAGGGACCAGACATCAATCCAGGCTCTCCAAATCTTTCTGAACAAGTTTCTCATATTTCAAACTTGTAAGTAAACAGCCAGGCAAGGCGTGTTAGTTTTTATCTTTGTTTTCTCAACTTGTAAATGTACCTTTTTGCTAGAGTGTTTATCTCTCTTTGCTGTAACTTTGAACCTAAGGCTAGAGGGGGGTCCTCTGAGCTCTTTAAGTTTGATTACCCTGTAAAGTTATTTTCCATCCTGATTTTACAGAGATGATTTTTACCTTTTTCTTTAATTAAAAGCCTTCTTTTTAAGAACCTGATTGATTTTCCTTGTTTTTAGATCCAAGGGGGTTGGATCTTGATCCACCAGGAGTTGGTGGGAGAAAGGATGGGGGATGGTTAATTTCTCCTTGTTTTAAGATCCAAGGGGTTTGGATCTGTATTCACCAGGGAATTGGTGAAGAGTCTCTCAAGGCTACCCAGGGAAGGGAATTAGCACTTTGGGAGTGGTGGCAGCGTACCAGATCTAAGCTGGTAGTTAAGCTTAGAAGTTTTCATGCAGGCCCCACATCTATACCCTAAAGTTCAGAGTGGGGAAGCAGCCTTGACACCGTAGTATATGCTGCTCCCTGATACGGGCGACCCACTCCAGCCCCTTCCCGGGGGCCTGACAGACCCAGCGCATCCAGTAGCTGCTGAACGGGAACCCGGAGGCTTTGCAGGAGGGGCAGAGAGAGTCTCCGGGCTTTTTTACATCCCCTCCGGACTCAACCAACCAGTGATTTCCCAACACCCCCACCCCCACCCCCAGTTTTGTGAACTAGTTACATGCCAATTTAGTGACTGTTTGGAAATTTGAATTGAAATTGAAACATTAATACACACTTTAAAAGCATATACAGTGTATGATAAAATACGTGTATCTGAAAAAGTATAATAGATTTGAAAAGTATGAGCATAGACTAGCTTCCTTCTACAGCTGTTGTTGTTTATGGGGCTGGGGGGAAAGGCTTCTGGACCAGATTGTATTTACATTCACACCTAATCTACCTAGGAATTGAGCAAACAGAGCTGTGTTGCCCAAGTGATAGATTTTGGCTGGGGTTGCGTTACAAATCACTTGAATGCGGGGGAGGGGGAATGAAATGTTGTTGTTCTTATTGTATAAGTAAAGGGCAGTAGAGCTGTACTTAGCCTGTGCTGATTGAGGGCATCAAGAGAAAGGGTGGGGACCTATCCCTCTCCACTGTTTAAGGACAGAGCTGATTAGGCTCCATAGATACTCTTTTGTTCTGTTAAGTGACCACTGCAGCTGAAATCACTGATAATCAGGTCTAAGTGTCAAGTATCAGGGGGTAGCCGTGTTAGTCTGTATCTACAAAAACAACAAGGAGTCTGGTGGCACCTTAAAGACTAACAGATTTATTTGGGCATAAGCTTTCGTGGGTAAAAACCTCACTTCTTCGGATGCATAGAGTGAAAGTTACAGGTGCAGGCATTATATACTGACACATGGAGAGCAGGGAGTTACTTCGCAAGTGGAGAACCAGTGTTGACAGGGCCAATTCAATCAGGGTGGATGTAGTCCACTCCCAATAATAGATGAGGAGGTGTCAATTCCAGGAGAGGAAAAGCTGCTTCTGTAGTGAGCCAGCCACTCAGAACCCCGACCAGGGGTATTCTATCTGCTACCCAAGATCCATGAACCTGGAAACCCTGGACGCCCCATCATCTCAGGCATTGGCACTCTTACAGCAGGATTATCTGGCTATTTGGACTCTCTCCTCAGACCCTACGCTACCAGCACTCCCAGCTATCTTCGAGACACCACCGACTTCCTGAGGAAACTACAATGCATTGGTGTTCTTCCTGAAAACACCATCCTGGCCACCATGGATGTAGAAGCACTTTACACCAATATTCCACATGAGGATGGACTACAAGCTGTCAGGAACAGTATCCCTGATGAGGCCACAGCACGCCTGGTGGCTGAGCTTTGTGACTTTGTCCTCACCCACAACCACTTCAGATTTGGGGACAACTTATACCTTCAAGTCAGTGGCACTGCTATGGGTACCCGCATGGCCCCACAGTATGCCAACATTTTTATGGCTGACTTAGAACAACGCTTCCTCAGCTCTCGTCCCCTAGTGCCCCTCCTCTACTTGCGCTACATTGATGACATCTTCATCATATGGACTCACGGAAAGGAGGCCCTTGAAGAATTCCACCTGGACTTCAACAATTTCCACCCCACCATCAACCTCAGCCTGGACCAGTCCACACAAGAGATCCACTTCCTGGACACTACAGTGTAAATAAGTGATGGTCACATAAACACCACCCTATACTGGAAACCTACTGACCGCTATACGTACCTACATGCCTCCAGCTTCCATCCAAGACACATCAAACGATCCATTGTCTACAGCCAAGCCCTAAGATACAACCGAATTTGCTCCAACCCCTCAGACAGAGACAAACACCTACAGGATCTTTATCAAGCATTCGTAAAACTACAATACCCACCTGGGGAAGTGAGGAAACAGATTGACAGAGCAAGACGGGTACCCAGAAATCACCTACTACAGGACAGGCCGAACAAGGACAATAACAGAACACCACTGGCCATCACATACAGCCCCCAGCTAAAACCTCCCCAGCGCATTATCCATGATCTACAACCTATCCTGGAAAATGATCCCTCACTCTCACAGACCTTGGGAGGCAGGCCAGTCCTCGCTTACAGACAACCCCCCAACCTGCAGCAAATACTCACCAGCAACTACACACCACACCACAGAAACACCAACCCAGGAAACAATCCCTGTAGCAAACCTCATTGCCTACTCTGTCCCCATATCTACTCTGGCGACACCATCAGAGGACCCAACCACATCAGCCAGACCATCAAGGGCTCATTCACCTGCACATCCACTAATGTTATATATGCCATCATGTGCCAGCAATGCCCCTCTGCCATGTACATTGGCCAAACCGGACAGTCCCTCCGCAAAAGAATAAATGGACACAAATCGGACATCAGGAATGGTAACATACAAAAGCCAGTAAGTGAACACTTCAATCTCCCTGGTCATTCTATTACAGATTTAAAAGTCATTATTATTGAACAAAAAAAATTCAGAAACAGACTTCAAAGAGAAACAGCAGAACTAAAATTCATTTGCAAATTTAACACTATTAATCTGGGCTTGAATAGGGACTGGGAGTGGCTGGCTCATTCCAGAAGCAGCTTTTCCTCTCCTGGAATTGACACCTCCTCATCCATTATTGGGAGTGGACGACATCCACCCTGATTGAGTTGGCCCTGTCAACACTGGTTCTCCACTTGCGAAGTAACTCCCTGCTCTCCATGTGTCAGTATAGAATGCCTGCATCTGTAACTTTCACTCTATGCATCCGAAGAAGTGAGGTTTTTACCCACGAAAGCTTATGCCCAAATAAATCTGTTAGTCTTTAAGGTGCCACCAGACTCCTTGTTGTTTTGGTAACTATAATGACACAAATACCTATAGTCATATTTTCCATCTATCTGTCTTACATACTTCTGGGAGCACCCATGACCATAGCATCTCAGCACCTCACCAGATTTAATGTATTTAACCTCACAACACTACAGTGATGTAATAAAATGTACTTTCTACCAAGCGGGGACCCAGGCACAAAGAGGGAGATTTTAAAAGGTATTTAGGTGCCCTAAAATGCAGTAAGGCACCTAGTGGGATCTACAAAAGTGTCCAGACTTCGAACCCCTCCTGATTTCAGTGGGATTTAGTAGTTTAGGTGTCTTCAGAATGTCATTAGATGCCAATGTCCTTCTTTGGAAACCTAAATACCTTTTACAATCTGGCTCTGAGTTGCTAAAGCTCACACAGGAAGACTGATATTAAAAATAACCATGTTTGCCAATGTCTTCACCTATGGCTCAAAGGGAAGAGGCAGATCTTAATTTGGGCTTCATCTCAAAGTCATTGGTTTCCAGGTGAGTGGAACCTCAGTCGAGTTGTAATTTTGTGGCTGCTTTTCTTTTGAAAATATTCACCAGTTATTTTCCCCGCAAAGTTCCGGGGCACCTGCAGTTTCTATGCACATACGAGCAGTTGGGGGCAGTACAGAGTTGAAAAATGATGTTTTCCAACCCCCAATGCCCCTTTTCAGTTTTGTCCCCAGGGCGGAGCTGTTTGCTCATTGCTGCCCCCTCGCGGTGAATGGGAGAAGGGGACTCCGCAGCCCACCCTCTTTCTCTCGCTGTCCTCCCATATTATTATTATGAAAACCACAACATGACTATTTTAATGTGTTTTGTACATTCCCAAAATAGGATTTCTTCCCCATACGAAAACTCTCTTATTGCCAGAAAAGCCACCTTTGGTGGAAACATTATTCCACTGAAAACAAACAAATACATAAACCCGTGTTGTGTTTTAGTGCCAAAAGCCGAGAGATCGGTGTCTTTCTGCTGGAATGTGTCACTGACAGGGTGACCCTGAGTGGAATCCCAGCACGCTGAATTGAAGAGGGTGCTTGACGGAACCGGAATGAACCAGGTTGAGGCTCTATGGCCTGTATTATGCAGGAGCTCAGACTAGTTTCTCATCCTGCTCTGCTCCAACCTTTATGTCTATGGATCTGTGACTCCCCGGGAGGATGTGTGTGGGCTCAGCATTTGTCCCCTGGAGAGGAAAGAAGGAGGAAGGGACCCAACTAAGAATGTTCTATCCTTTGCGGGAACTTGTATAAATTCCTTCCCTTTGCGTAAAATCAAAGAAGTGGAATGATAATACAATAAAAGGGTTTGTTGTTGCTAGTCCCTTTCCCAGAACTGATCTTATTTTCACTTACAGGCCTTGGGCGCCCCCAACAACAGAGTGCTTCTCTAATTACTGCAGGGAGAGGTTTTTGTCTGAGCTCAGACCGGCTTCCCCTCACTGTGTCTCTCGCACAGTGATACCGGGCGGTGTCCTCGGGCTTCAGGCTGTTCATTTGCAGATACAGCTCACTCTTGGAATTATCCCTGGAGATGGTGAATCGGCCTTTCACTGAATCAGGGTAATATGTACTGTCCCCACCGGGGGTTATAGCAGCGACCCATTCAAGTCCCTTCCCGGGAGCCTGTCGGACCCAGTCCATCCAGTAGCTGCTGAAGGTGAACCCGGAGGCTTTGCAGGAGAGGCGGAGAGAGTCTCCGGGCTTTTTCACATCCCCTCCAGACTCCACCAGCTGCACCTGGGACCGGACACCTGGGAATAAAGACGAGCCATAAATATCAGTATAAAAACAGCGGTAACACAATATTCTTCTAACATTGCCAGTTATTCAGAGGAGGAAAATACCTTCCAAAGCTGCTACAGCGAAAATTACAAGGAGCAAAAATCCCATTTTCCCGGGTGCTGGAGGGGAAAGTTCTCAGGGGACTGGCTGGTCACTGCACAGACCCAGGGGCTGCGGATTGTGTCTCCGGGTGCAGCCTGGCAGAGAGAGGCACAGATTTAAACAGGAAACTGTCTCCCTCATTTGCATATTTCCCTTGTTATAAGAGACACACACTCCTGCTGCCAGTGATCTGACTGACTCACCCTAGGGCTCAGGGTGCGGGAGTCAGACTGTCCCGGCCTGTGTGTCTGTGCAGCGCCGGGCACAGGGTGCTGGGATTCTCCTGACACTTCCGGACCCCTGGGAGGAATGAACAGTTCCCTGCAGTGACTGTATTTCCTCACCCAGGAACTGAGGGCCTGGTTATTGTAGAGTGACATGGCGAGGGGAGGGGAGGGGAGACTCAGCTCTGGAGTCCCGTCCCATGCGCAGAGGGGCCATGTGAGGTCGGTCAATGGGGTCCATGTCTGGCGAGGCTTCAGGCAGGACTGAAGGGAGATTGTTATTCATGATGGATATTCATGTTCGTGTTCACACTTCTATTCCCATTCCCATTCCGACTCCACTTCCCATTCATACGGGGATTATGTAAAATAAAACTGAGCTCAAATCAGTGCCTTTGTGTTGGCTGTTGGGGTTGATTCCTGTCTTTTCTTAAATGTGGCCATTTTAAGAGCCAAACACAATCTGAACCCGCTGTTGGTTTTGGTGATGGGCTTTGTCACTGTGGTCTAGTCTCTCACACAGTGATACCGGGCGGTGTCTTCCGCTCTCCTGCTGCTCCTTTGTAAATACAGAGGGTTGCTGGGATTGTCTTGCAAGACAACGAATTGCCCTTTCGCTGAATCGGTGTAATGGGAACAATTTTGTGTATACTGCGCCCTGGAGACCCACTGAAGACGCTTCCCAGGAGCCTGACGGATCCAGCGCTGAAGTGGAACCCGGAGACTTTAGAAGAGGTGGAGTCAAAGGGCACCTGCAAGTTCCATGTACAAACGAGCTGTTTATGTAGGTACAGAGTTTTAAAAATTATGTTTTCCAACCCCCAAAGCCCCTCTTCAGTCTTGTCCCCAAGGCTGTGCTGTTTGCTCATTGCTCCCCCCGGTGGGGAATGGAGAAGGGGACTCTGCAGCCCCCCCTTCTCTCACTGACCTCCCTTTTGTATTATCATTTAAAGCAGAAAATACATATTTTGGGGTTATTTATTCTTTTAATCCAAGATTTTTTTGCTCCTAGGAAAATGCTCCTTGTGCCAGAAAAAGCCAGCTTTAGCTGAAAAATTATTCAGCTAACCAGAAAAGCAAACAAACAAAAAAGAAAAACAAAACAAAACAAACTTGGTGGGTTCTAGTGCTAAAAGCTGAGAGATCACCGCCCTTCTGCTTGACTGTATCTCTGACAGTGGTGGAAGAAAGCGGAATCCCAGCATGCTGAAGTAAAGAGGGTGCTAGACTGAACACAAATTAATCTGGTTGAGGATTTATGGCCTGTATTATGCAGGAGATCAGACTAGAGTATCATACTGCTCCTTTCTGGCCTTTAATTCTATGAATCTTTAACTATGCGGGAGGTCTTGAGCATTTTTACTTTGGTGTCTGATAAGGGCCACATTCAAATATGACCATAAGAACATAAGAACGGCCATATTGTGTCAGACCAAAGGTCCATCTAGCCCAGTATTCTCTCTTTCGACAGTGGCCAGTGCCAGGTGCCCTAGAGGGAATGAACAGAAAAAGTAATCATTAAGTTATCCTTCTCTGTCTCCCATTCCCAGCTTGTGGCAAACAGAGGCTAGGGACACCATCCTTGCCCATCCTGGCTAATAGCCATTGATGGACCTATCCTCATGAACTTATCTAGTTCTCTTTTGAATCCTTTTATAGTCTTGGTCTTCACAACATCCTTTGGCAAAGAGTTTAACAGGTTGCCTTACGTTGTGTGCAGAAATACTTCCCTTTGTTGTTTGAAAACTGGTGCCTACTCAGGGCTGCCGGGGGGGGGGCAAGTGGGGCAATTTGCCCGAGGCCCCGGGCCCTGTAGGGGCCCCAATGAGAATGTCGGAGGCTCCCCCCCGCCTCCGCCTTCCCCCATCCCCCGGCGCCTCAGCGCACCGCGTCCAGGAGCGTCCCTGGACAGCGCTGCAGCGGCAAGGCTCCAGTGGGGCCTGAGCTCCTCCCGCTCAGAGCCGCGTGGTAAGGGGGCGGGGCTGCGAGCTGCGGCCCAGCGGCGGGAGCTCAGGTCCCGCTGGAGCCACGCCGCTGCAGCGCTGTCCAGGGCCGCTCCTGGACGCGCCGAGGCGCCAGGGGATGGGGGAGGCAGGGGTAAGCAGCATGGTAAGCCCCTCTGAGCTGGACACCCCCCAACCCCATCCCCCACAGCCCTGACCCCCAGCTCCGAGCCCAGCCCCTCTGAGCCGGGCACCCCCCGACCCCATCCCCCCACAGCCCTGACCCCCAGCTCTGAGCCCAGCCCCTCTGAGCCGGACACCCCCCTGACTCCATTCCCCCAACAGCCCTGACACCTAGCTCCAAACCCAGCCCCTCTGAGCCGGACAGCCCCCAACCCCATCCCATGCACAGCCCTGACCCCCAGCTCCAAGCCCAGCCCCTGTGAGCCGAGCACCCCCCTGACCCTATCGCCCCCAGCCCTGAGCCCTAGCTCCAAGCCTAGCCCCTCTGAGCCAGGCACCCCCCTGACCCCATCCCCCCCACAGCCCTGACCCCTAGCTCCAAGCCCAGCCCCTCTGAGCCGGACACCCCCCGACCCCATACCCCCCACAGCCCTGACCCCCAGATCTGGCCCAGCCCCTCTGAGCCGGACAGCTCCTGACACCATCCCCCGCACAGCCCTGACCCCTATCTCTGAGCCCAGCCTCTCTGAGCCGGACACCCCCCGACCGCATCCCGCACAGCCCTCACCCCCAGATCTGAGCCCAGCCCCTCTGAGCCGGACAGCCCCCGATCTCAACCCCCGCACAGCCCTGACTCCCAGCTCCGAGCCCAGTCCCTCTGAGCCGAGCACCACCCTGACCCCATCCCCTCCAGCCCTGACCCCTAGCTCAAAGCCCAGCCCCTCTGAGCCAGACACCCCCCAACCCCATCGCCCCACAGCACTGACCCCTAGCTCCAAGCCCAACCCCTCTGAGCTGGGCACCTCCCAACCCCATCCCCCCACAGCCCTGACCCCCAGCTCCAAGCCCAGCCTCTCTGAGCTGGGCACCCCTGTGATGACGTGGGGGATTTTCTTGTTTGTTTTCTTGTTTTCGGTGGGGTTTCAATGGTTTGCATGCGGAGGGGGTGGGACTCAGTTTCCCTGGGTGTTACTGGTTTAACGAGGTGAGGGGAGAGGGAGTTTGTTGTTACAGAGGACCGGAGAGCGAACGTGGGACCCCAGCCAAAGGCCTGGAGGATGGATACCCCAGCGACCAGTGACCTGAGACCCCGACCCGGAGACCCAGCTCAGGAGTCGCAGCTGGTTCTGGCCAGTGGGAGAACAATGGGCTGCAGAGTGAGGACCCAGTGACCTAACCAGCCGGTTCCAGCCAGAGGACAGAAGCGAGGAGAGGAGGCCCCAGTTTACGACCCTTTTAACCTGGAGAGAAGACAATGGACAGAGGTGGGGCCTGGGGCCGGTGATCTCAGATGCCCAGCTAGGAAGCAGGGGGGCTCTGGGCTGGAGAGGGGAAGCAGGCAGAGCCCACCTGGATGCAGAGAGACTGGGATGTGTTGGGCTGAGGGAGGCCAGGCCTGAGGCCCTGAGAGTTTCCTGTGCTGGGTTCAACATTCAATAAACCCTCCTGTGTGATGCTGGCTGGGAGTCACTCCGGTCTAGAGAACAGGGTTGCATCAACCCCTTTGTGGGTGGAGGCCCTGGGGGTCCAGAGCGAGTGGACTCCCTGAGGGGGCCCACGGTGAGAAACAGGTGTGCTAAGGCTCCGAGAGGTGCAGCTCCAGGAGGTGGAGGGGCCTGACCCCGAGAGAGAGTGGACCCCCAAGAAGGGCTGTCGCACTGAAAGGGGCACCCGCCATGGACCCCACGGGGCCAAGAGTGGGCACAATCGGTGAGTCCGTGACAACGTGGTGCCAGAAGTGGGATTGTTCGTGGATGCACCCTGTAGATGCGGGCTGCGAGCGCCGGCGCTTTGCAGTGAGTGGCTGCCAGCGATAGAACGAGGGTATTGAACGGAACCAGCCTGGAAATGGCCTAGAACCAGCTCCATAAGAGCGACCTGGCACGTCTCTGCAGGGAGAGGGGGCTGAGCGTGGGGAGGCTCACTAAGGAGCGGCTGATTGCTCAGCTTGTAGAGAATGACCCATCTGAGGCACAGGCTCCAGAACCCAGGGGAGCTCCTGGGGTGCCCGGAGAGCCGGGGAGTAGCCATGGGGGCAGTCTGTGTAGTGACCGGGAGTGGGTCAGAGCTGACTCCCCAGTCAGTACAGGGAGACCCCAGTCAGGTTCCTCCCTAGAGGAGCTGCGGATACTGGAGCTGCAGCTGAAAGCAAAGGAGCTGGAGCTAGAGGAACGGAGGCTGGTGGACAGAGAGAGAGAACGAGCGGACCGCGCAGAACAGCGGAAGCACGAGTTGGAGATGGACGAGAGGCGGGCCAAGAGGGCCTGCTGGGGAGTAAGTGGGGAAGGGGCCCGAGATGCCGGTGTTGGGGGGAGTTTAGACACCAAACTGCTGCCCCAGTTCGAGGAGGGGGCGGATATTGATGCCTACCTCACAGCCTTTGAGAAGGCTTGTGAATTGAACCAGATTGACCCTGCAGACAGGCTTCGTTGTCTGACCCCCCTGCTGGGTCCCAAAGCCATAAAGGCGTTCAGCCAAATGGATGGTGTTGAGACGGGGGACTACGACTTGTTCAAACAGGCTCTGAGTCCGTGACAACCCCCTGACCCCATCCCCCCAAAGCCCTGACCCCCAGCTCTGAGCCCAGCCCCTCTGAGCCAGCCACCCCCCGACCCAGAGCCCAGCTCCCCACCCAGCCCTGGGCAATAGCAGCGCCACCCCCAGGCAGTGACAGCCCATTGGCACCAACCATCACCATCACCCAGCAACAATCCATTATATAATTGCAAATATATACATACCATTAAAGCATTTCATGTTTTTAAATAATGTATTTTGTGTATTTTCAAATTATTAAAAATTAATTTTTGAATGTATTTCACTGGTTATTTTTTACATTTCCAAATACATGTTACTAGAGTATTGCAACTTTTTTATTGAAGGGGCCCCCAAAATTGCTTTGCTCCAGGCCCCCTGAATCCTTTGGGCAGCCCTGTGCCTATTACTTTCATTTAGTGACCCCTAGTGTGTTATGAGAAGGAGTAAATAGCACTTCCTTATTTAAAACAAAACAAAACAGTGAGGAATCCTGTGGCACCTTAAAGACTAACAAATTTATTTGGGCATAAGCTTTCTTAAGTGGCAATTTAGATCCCATCACTTTCTATGTATAGTTGGGATTATGTTTTCCAATGTGAATTACTTTGCATATATCAACTTTTAATTTTGTCTGCCATTCTGTTGCCCAGTCACCCAGTTTTGAGAGATCCTTTTGCAGCTCTTTGCAGTCTGCCTGGGTCTTAACTATCTTTAGTAATTTTGCAACAAAGAGTCCTGTGGCACCTTAAAGACTAACAGATGTATTGGAGCATAAGCTTTCATGGGTGAATGTACATGCGTCTGACAAAGTAGGCATTCACCCACGAAAGCTTATGCTCCAATACATCTGTTAGTCTTTAACAGTGCCACAGGACTCTTTCTTGCTTTTTACAGATTCAGACTAACACGGCTACCCCTCTGATACTTTTGTAATTTTGTATCATCCGCAAATTTCACCACTTCACTGTTTACCACTTTTTCCAGATCATCTATGAATATGTTGAATAGGACTGGTCCCAGAACAGACCCCTGGGAGACACCACTATTTACCTCTCTCCATTCTGAAAACTGACCATTTATTCCTGCCCTTTGAGACCTGGACTTGCTTTTCCTGCCTCCCTTCCCAAGAAAGCACCATGCTGGTCCTCCTGCTGATCCTTGCTTCCCCTTCCATGAAAACTTTCCTGGGGAACGTTGTCTTGCTGTTAAGTGTAAGACAACCGAGCCCTTAGGGGCAGATTTTTAAAGGTATTTAGGCACCCAGAAGGATTTTCAATAGCATCTAGGTGCCAAAAACTAATTAATTTCAATGGTAATTAGGTGCCTAGATGATTTTGGGAGTCCCACTAGGCCCCTAAACCCCTTTAGAAATCTGACCGGACCAGGGGCGCTAGAACAATTTGCATAGTGGGGGTGCCTAGAGCCAGTGAACCAAACTGTAAATCCTGCATATGACAGAAACCACTTCAAGACAGGGGGCGCGGCAGCACCCCTAGTTCCAGCTCTTGTGGACCCGACTGGAATGATGTACTGATATATTGAAAAAGCCCTTGGCAGTTCGGCTGGTTTTTCACAAGTTGGATGGCGGGTGTGTTCCCACCAGTGGGGCTAGGAAGCGTCTCCAAAGCCCAAAGTGTACGGTATGGCATTGGGCACAAAATCCAAGACGGTTCCCCCGGATTCCTCATCCTCCAACTCCACCAACCTCCCCTGCATATTTCCTTTCGATTTGTGTGGATTCTAGTTGGGGAAACCCCATATCTGGCTTGTCTACACGATCAAAAGGACCGCAGCAAGGTGGGGGTGTGAATCGATCCCGCTATAGCCCGTTGTGGCCTAATTGCTGGTGTCACTGTGGAGATTTGAATTCTTAGCTCCTTAGAACGCTTTGGTCTAGTGCCCTTTGAAACCGGAGTAGCTCAGAGCGCTCTGGCGAGCTCTTAATCCGGGTCATGAGGATACAGGCAAACAGTAGGCTAGTGCAGGGGTAGATTCATCCCCCACCTCACTGTTGCCATAGACAAGTGAGTTAAGCTGGTCTCCCGGCGCTGCTCAGAATCCGCTTCCCATTTTTGTACGGGTCCCTGCTTTGCTCTGTATCACTGTGTAGCTCCTGGCGCAGTAATAGGTGGCGGTGTCTGCGGCTGTCAGCGAGCGGAGCTGCAGGGAGAACTGGTTCTTGGAAGGGTTCACCGAGATGGTGATGCGACTCTGGAGGGAAGAGGCGTAGTTTGTGCCTCCCCCTTGCGCTATATTCCCCACCCATTCCAGCCCTTTCCCGGGACTCTGTCAGATCCAGTTCCACCAGCAACATCTACTGCCAAGGGTGTCCGAGGAGGCGCCTGAGATGGAGCAGGTGAGGCTGAGAGTCTCTGAGGGTTTTAGAGTCCCGGGCCCTGACTCCACCAGCTGCACTTGTGACAGGACACCTGTGGAAAAGACAGAGCCGTGTGAATTCATCCCACAACCCATTCATCCCCTGGTGCTGTGCAGATTGGTCCCACCCAATACTCACATGAGGGGGCGGCCAGCAGGAGAAGGAATACAAATAATGGCTTCATGATTGCACTGTCAGAGAATAGAGCCTCTCTCCGAAATGCCAGAGAATCTGAGCTTTCTACCTCCAGGAGCGTGTGTTTATAGAGGACACGCGTGGGCAGGGATTTGCATGCAGATATCCCTCAGGGGATATAAGAGAGGAGAGGGGTTGAAAGGGAAATGAGAACACTCCGTGCCTTACACAAAGGAGACACACGAGTCAGATCTACAGCTACAGATTTTGAATCATAGGATTGTCCAGCAGAAATTGGAATGACCCGGGCGGCTCAGGGCATGTGCGGGTCTCGGTCTGGGCATCATCTCGGGTATTGTCAAAGGCTGCAGGGAGAAGTGGTTCTTGGATGTGTCTGTAGATGATGGTTCGGCCTTTCCAAGCGTGGGAATAAACTGAATCTCTCCCCATACATCATGTGGTCTATCCATTGCAGTCCTTTTGCAGCAGGCTGCCAGACCCAATTCCAAGAGTGATAACTCCGAGTGGTGGAAAGGTTTGAGACGTCACAGCTCAGCGTGAGGTTCTCTCCTCCCTTCCCCATTCTCTGGGGGTACTTGGCCCTGCCTCCGCCTGGGGGCGATGGACCAGGTGACCTCTGGAGATCCACTCCAGCCCTACATTTCTAGGATTCTGTGATTCCTGGCACGGACTAGACCAACTGGATTTCAGAGAGGACACCTTTCGGGGAGTAAAGAAGGAGCAACTATATGAGCGAAAGGCAGTTATAGAGAGAAACAATTCTCTCCCTATTTTTCCCAATGCACATATGAAGGACTAGCTAATAGAAGATTGACGTCTGTAGGGATTTTATATTTATGCACAGTTACTGTGGAAGACTTGGGCTCCAGGTTCTGGACGACATATTCCTGGATGAACATTGGAGTATCTAGAATCAGAGACTTGTGTTTAAACAGGGACTCACTGGGGGCAGAGGTGTACATGGGGTTTTCACCCAATGCTGAAGGGAAATTAAAGGGTTCGAGAGGGAGGTTTCCAGTTTAAAGAGGATGCTTCCTCTGGGATATGCCCTCATAGATGGAGAAAATACATTTCAGAGTCGTGGGCCTTCAAGCACAAAGTCTAGTTACGGGCGTACAGAGTAGCACTCAGTGGGAGTTAAGTATGTAGCCCAGGCTTTCTTTCAGAACTGCTACTAGATGCATATCTGCATTTTAGGCACCTAAACACCATTGAAAATCTGGCTCATGATGCTGAAAACTATTTATAAAGGCCAGCATCGTCACTGAAAGTGTTTGTCTCAAACTATTTTTTCTCCTCTTTCAAGGGAATACTTTCCCACAGACTTGTGCACAATTTACCTGTGTAACTCATTGCCTCAGGAGATCATGACGGCCAAGGCTTTATCGCCATGAATGATCATTTTATTGTTAGATTATGTTCATCTACACATTTATGAATACTATAGAAAATGGGTTATTTCCCCAGTCATTCACCTTTGGTGTAACTCAGTGGTAACTCCGTTGGAGTAAAAGTGGATGAATCTCCATTCACTTTCTTTCTTTCTTTCTTTCTTTCTTTCTTTCTTTCTTTCTTTCTTTCTTTCTTTCTTTCTTTCTTATCATAACGCGTGTAATAAAAAATCAGATGCGCACAGAGGAGTTTATAAATTGTGCAGGGTATCCTAGATATTTGTAATAAATATGTTTACCATGGATTTTTCACTTTCTATGTTAAAGGAATTTGACGTCTATGTTATCAGGTGGAAGGAATACACGTTGTTTGCTTGCTATTGTGTTTTAAAAGCAGTTATATTCCTTATCCCCCCATTGTTCTCCCATTAACATGCCCCCCTCTCTAGAGGAACTCAGACTGAATGGAGGCGCTAACCGATTTCAAGCATCAGTTACAATCTCCCCTTTCCATTACAACTTGCGGATGACAAGACCTGGGTAAAGGTGATGCAGAACCACACTCGGAGTCTCCCCGCTGTACTCAGCGCCTCACTGCACTATTTAAAAAACACTTCCCCCTTTCGTATGGCTGCCTGCTTGTGTGTCCCTGAGTGTTGCCTCTGGTGCAGTGATAGGTGGCGGTGTCTGCAGCTGTCAGCGAGCGGAGCTGCAGGGAGACCTGGTTCTTGGAAGTGTCTTGTGTGAGGGTCATTTGACTCTGCACAGAGCTGGAGTACTCAGTGTACTCTCCTCAGCAGCTGGGACCGGGCAGTTCTGTGTCTCCGGAGAGACTGAGGTGCCTCCAATCAGGGGTTTGGATTTAAACAGGAACCCCCGGGACAGGGATTTGCATGCGAGTTTCCCGGCGTCAATATAAGAGATGGCAGAGTGTGAGCTCTGTCTGTACATGGGGCTCTCTCCCTGGGACGGGTGTCTTCCACAGAGTGAATTCAGCTCAGGAAGCTGTGAAACCGCCTAAGGTATTTGACCCCCAAACTCAGTTTAAATAAATAGCATTTAGTCATTTAACACTCTTAAAGGTCTTGGAGATTCTCAGCCAACTATAAGTACAGGACAGCACTTTCTTAGGAATGAAGGAATATTTGGAGACGAGAAATCATACCCCTTCTCTTGTGATTTTGGTTGGGATTTCAAAAGAGCACAAGGGAGTTAGGAACCCAAATGCCATCGAATTTCAGTGGGATTTCGGCGTTTAATTCCCTTGCACCATCTCTGAAATCCTATCCCACATTCGTAGAGATTTGTCATGTTAGCAAAAGCACTACAGTTACTGTACAGCCCTAGATACATTTCTAGTTAATAAAGGCGTTATTGAAATCAGCTGAGTTAAATGGGCTGATATGAATGCTCTCTGTATGTAATGAGTTAGTGGAGTTATATTTGCTGCCTTTAGGAGACAGTAATTGTCTGAGAATATCCTTTCTTCCCTTCCGTTCGATATTATATCCAATGCATTCTCTACCAGGACCCCTTTGAAGATATGACCCAGGTTCATATCCTGGGTAATATCTGCCCGATGAACGTTTGTTTTTGGCAACTCTTTGCAGGAAGGTATTTTTGAGCTTAAGTCATATTTCTGGTCCTTGATGCTTCTCAGGGTTCCGTCCCCACTCTGAACTCTGGGGTACAGATATGAGGACCTGCATGAAAGACTCCCTACGTTTATATTCCACCAGCTTAGGTTAAAAACTTCCCCAAGGTACCAATTCCTTTCCTTATCCTTGGACGGTATTGCTGCCACTACCAAGTGATTTAAACAGACATTCAGGGGGGGCACTTGGAGCCCTATCCCCCCAAAATATCCCCCCAAGTCCCTTCACCCCCGTTCCTGGGGAGGCTTGAGAATAATATGCCAACAAAATAGGTTAAAAAGGTAAGCACAGACCAGACCCTTGTGTTTTTAGGACACTAAAAACCAACCAGGTTCTTAAAAGAAGAACTTTATTATAAGAAATAAATAAATAAAAGAAGCACCTATGTAAAATGAGGATGGAAGGTAAGTTTAAAGGGTAATAAAAAGATTTAAAACAGAGAGGATTCCCCTCTAGACTCAACTTCAAAGTTACAAAACAGGAATAAACTTCCCTCTTGGCATAGGGAAAATTCACAAGCTAAAACAAAAGATAATCTAATGCATTTTCTTGCTATTGCTTACAATTTCTGTAATTTTAGATGTATCATTTCAGTAGGAGCTGGATTACCTGCTTGGTTTCTCTCTCTCTCTCTTTGTCTCAAGAGGGAACACACAGAGAGCACAAACAAAACCTTCTCCCCCACCCAGATTTAAAAGTATATTCTTTCCCCATTGGTCCTTCTGGTCAGGTGCCAACTAGGTTAATTGAACTGATTAACCCCTTACAGGTAAGTATCAGAGGGGTAGCAGTGTTAGTCTGGATCTGTAAAAAGCAACAAAGAGTTCTGTGGCACCTTAAAGACTAACAGATGTATTGGAGCATAAGCTTTCGTGGGTGAAATACCAGTGTCTGACGAAGTGGGTATTCACCCACGAAAGCTTATGCTCCAATACGTCTGTTAGTCTATAAGGTGCCACAGGACCCTCTGTTGCTTTTTACAGGTAAGTGATTCTGTACCTATGGCCAGGAGGGATTTTATATTACTGCATACACAAAGGTTGTTAACCTTCCATTTATATTTATGACAATGCTACTTGAGCTAGTGTTACTTATCACTGTCATTTTGCTCTAACCCAAGCAACAGGATAAACATTTTTGTACCTTGCTGTCATTCTGAGCCGCTAAGAGATCCCTGTTCCACTTCCCCACTTTCCTTGTGAAGTTTACAGGTGTTTGTTTTCTTGTTGTTAATACAGCATCCAAGCCTGAACTAAGTATTTTGTGAAAGAAATACAAAGACACTTTCCCACCGTCCGTCTATCTATCTATCTATCTATCTATCTATCTATCTATCTATCTATCTATCTATCTATCTATCTATCTATCTATCTATCTATCTATCTATCTATCTATCATCATAACCTATTCTCTCTCTCTCTCTCTTTCTCCCTCCCCCCCCCCCCATTACATATTCAAGCGCTGCACAATCCATAATGCATTTATACTCATAATACCCTTGTCAGGAAGGGCTGTGATATTATCGCCACATTTCATATGGGGAACGGAGGCACAGAAGGAATAAGCGTGGTTCCCAATGTCACACAGGAAAGTTGTGGCTGTGGTTGGAATGGAAAGTGGGTGGCCTGAGGCCCAGGTTAGCGCCCTAACACTGGATCCTACTGTCTCTCGGAGTCATGGTGCTTGGACTGTCCGTCTTCCATCTCTGCCTGTCAAGCTCTCTTCGTTCTTATATTGTGGTAATTTAACTTTATTGCTCTCTCTCCCTCTCTCTCTCCCTCTCTCTGACGTATCACACTTATCTGAGCATCTTGAACAATAATAAGAGCTGAGAATTTTGAACGGAGCCCAAGGGATGACAGCTCCTAAGGAATTTCTGCCAGATTTCGGGGCTTAATTCCCTTAGGTCCCTTTTAATATCCTGACCAACATGTACTCGTATCCCGAAGTTTCGAAACTAATACATCTGAAAGCCAGGTATTTTTAAAAGCATGTAGGCAACAGATGGGAATTTCAGAAATCGTTATGGGCCCATTGCAATCAAGGAGTTTTAGGCTCCTAGGTGCTTACGAAAATTCCCTTAGGCACCTAAATCCCTTTAAGAATCTGGCTCCTCGGTTCCTGATTCACGTAGGTGCTTCTCAAAACATTACAGATCAACATAATTTCTTCAGTACGTCGCTTTCTGTCTCTTTCACTATTTCTGTTTCCCGACCAGTGTGGAAGGACTGGATTTGCTAGTTAGTTGGTCTCTCAACCCCTTGGAAGATCTGTAAGATTGAACTATGTTGGACAAGAGCCGGTAGTGATTTTAGAAATATTGCTACCAGGGGGTTGAGGCATGTCACTAAAGCTCATGATCCTCCTCTTTGTTGCATCACTTTGGTCCACGGAGATATATAAAATCCCCTCAGATTCCTTACCCGCCTCCCCTTTCCTTTTCTTTCTATTTACACGCATTTGAATGATCTGAATAACAGCTCTTTCCGTTCAGATTGTCTCCCTGCGCTAATCGGAATCTGCTTCCCCTTTTTGTACCGGTCCCTGCTTCGCTCTCTGTCACTGTGTCTCTCCTGGTGCAGTAATACACGGCGGTGTCTGCAGCTGTCAGCGAGCGGAGCTGCAGGGAGAACTGGTTCTTGGCAGTGTCTTGTGCGATGGTCGTTCGACTCTGCAGAGAGCTGGCGTAGTTAGTGGACCACTGGCTCGGTCTGTAGTAAATGCACCCTACCCATTCCAGCCCTTTCCCCACAGGCTGCCGGATCCAGTCCCAGGTGACACTGGTGCTAGAAACCGAGTCTCCGGAGATGGTACAAGTTAGTGTCAGGGACTCCCTGGGTTTCACCGCTCCCGGGCCCGTTTCCCGCAGCTGCACTTGGGAGAGGACACCTGGGAAGGAAACACAGAAATGAATCCATGAGCCAGGCTCCTATCCCCTGGGAGTGGGGAACATGTGAAAATTAAACATCCTGAGACAGCGCTTAAGGGAGTGAGGAACCCAACTATCACTGAACTCCATTGGCATCCAGGCGCTTCACTCCCTTGAAACATCTCTTCTGCAATCACTGCAGCAAGGAACCCTCCTGACCCCCAACAGACACGTACCTGAAGGGGCCTCCAGCATGAACAGGAAAATCAGCAGCAGGTTCATCTTAAGTGAAGGTGCAAACTGTCCCCAGCAGCCAGGACCAGGCAGTTCTGTGTCTGGGGAGAGACTGGGGCTCTTCCAATCCGGGGTTTGTTTTTAAACAGGAACCCCCGGGGGGGGGGGGGGGCAGGGATTTGCATGCCTGTTTCACAACGTGAATATAAGAGATGACAGAGTTTGATTTTTGTTTACACATGGGGATCTCGCCGTGGGACGCATGTTCCCCTGACACAGTGAATTCAGCTCAGCAAAGTGTGAAACCGCCTAAGGTATTTGGACGCCCAAATTAAATTTAAATAAATAGGATTTGGTCATTTAACACTCCTAGGGGTCTTTGAGCTTCTCAGACAAATATAAATGCAGGACAGCGCCTTCTTAGGAATGAAGGAATATTTGGAGAAGGGAAATTATACCTCTTTTCTTGTGGTTTTCGTTGGGATTTCAAAAGAGCCCATGAGAATTAGGAACTCAAATGCTATCGAAATTCAGTAGGATTTGGGCCCTTAGTTCCCTTACAGCATATTTGTAATCCTATTCCTGTTAGGTAGAGATTAATTATACTGTTGGCAAAAGCGCTATATTTACTGTACAGTCCTAGATACATTTCCAGTTAATAAGGGCTTTATTCAAATCAGGAGAGTTAAATGGGAGTCTTTCGGCTGATATCAATGTGCTTTCGATCACATCAGCTAGTGGAGTTATATTTGCTGCCTTCAGACGACAGTAATCGTCTGAGAATATCCCTTTCCGAAAAGCACTACAAAAAACAAACAAACAAACAAACAAACAAACCAGTGCGGTTAGTCTGTGTGTGCATTTGTGTGTGTGAGAGTCACAGACAGGCAGCTGAGGACAGGAGTTTTCACACTCACTGTCTCTCCGCTACGAGCTGTAGAACTCCAGCGCCCCCAGCAGAGAGTTTCTCCTTAGACAGCGAGGGCAGGTTTTTGTCTGAGCTCAGCCCGGCTTCCCCTCACTGTGTCTCGCACAGTGATACCGGGCGGTGTCCTTGGGCTTCAGGCCGGTCAGTTGCAGATACAGCAGGTTGTTGGAGTTGTCTCTGGAGATGGTGAATCGGCCTTTCACTGAGTCTGCGTAATATTGTTGGCTCCCATCAGTGTAAATGAGTGAGACCCACTCCAGCCCCTTCCCGGGAGCCTGACGGACCCAGCTCATAGCGTAGCTGCTGAAGGGGAACCCGGAGGCTTTGCAGGAGAGGGGAGAGAGTCTCCGGGCTTTTCACATCCCCTCCAGACTCCACCAGCTGGACCTGGGACCGGGCACCTGGGAATAGAAAGATATCATACATCGCATTGATATTCGGAGCAATAATAGACAGTTACCTCCCTCCGCCCCCCGCCAATGGGTGAGAGGGGAGAAAATACCTTCCAGAGCCACTGCAAGGAACACTACATGGAGCCATAGCCTCATTTTCCCGGGTGTCAGAGGGGAAAGTTCTCAGGGGACTGGCTGGTCACTGCACAGACACAGGGGCTGTGGATTGTGTCTCCGGGTGAAGCCTGGGCAGAGAGAGGCACAGATTTAAACAGGAAACTGTCCCCCTGATTTGCATATCCTGCTCCTTATAAGACACACAAACTCCTTCCCTGAGTGATCTCATTTCTTGCCCTCGGATTCCGGGAGAAGGGGGCGGGGGATGTGTGCATCACTCTGTCCCAAATCCCAGTGAAACCCAAGGGGATTTTTAAGTGGCTTCATTTGATATCAGATCAGGTCTCATGTGTTTGTGTGGAGTCCAGCACAATGGGAACCTTGTCCTGACTGGCTCCGGAGAGGGGCTTTGTCAAAAAGCAGAAACAGAGGAAGGGGGAGTGAGGGATTGTAGCATAAAAGAGAGAAAGGAAGCTGCAGTCCTGCTAATGACAGCCCAGCGCCTCTAGTTCCCTGTGAATCGTTATTATCATCTTCATCTTCTTCATCATCATCCTCATCTTCATTCTCCTCTTCATTGCCATTTTTGGCGCATTCTCAAACTTTACCAGCAAAAATTTTATATAATCGTTCCCGATAGTTTCTCATCTCTAACAAGGGGACAGCAGCAGTTCCCTGTCTCACGGAGGTGTTGTGAAAGCAACTACATTAAACGCTGTGAGGGGCTAATGTATTACCATTTTTGGGGCCCTAGAAAAGCCTGTGATAAGACCGAGAGTCCTGGATCACTATTATTCTGCTATAATGTTATACTGAATAATAACAATAATAGTAACAATAATATTATTAATAATAGTAATTAATAATTATTATTAATACTTTATTATGTCTATTGTGGTTGGGCCTGGGAGCCCCGTTTTGGATCCCACTAGTTCAAGCACCAATCTCAGAACAGACTTTCCCTCTCCCAGATTTGTTTGCTGTATGTAATTTATTTTGCATCAGTCCCAGCACCCGGGGAGTGCAGAGGTGCTGGGTGTGGGGGGGGGAAGAAGGGGACCCCCCGATGTGTCAATGGCAGGAGGACGATTTGGGAAAGCCCCCCTCATACACGTGTTCCTGTCCCTGTGGAAACATCCAAGTTGGGTAAATTCCCGGAACAGGAAAGTGGAGGTGACGGGTGGGGATTGGTAGATTCCCCTCTTTTTCTTTCGTTTCTCCTCGGCAGATTTTGGTGTTTGATCCCCACCAGAAGCGAACTGATTCTGAAAGAGACAGGACAGTTATTTGTCTGAGCTCAACCCGGCTTCCCTCCAGTGTGTGTCTCCCGCACAGTGATACCGGGCGGTGTCCTCGGCTTCAGGCTGGTCATTTGCAGGTACAGCAGGTTGTTGGGGTTGTCAGTAATCACTGAAGGTGAACCCGGAGGCTTTGCAGGAGAGGCGGAGAGAGTCTCTGGGCTTTTTCACATCCCCTCCGGACTCCACCAGCAGCCCCTGTGACCCGGCACCTGCAAGGAAAGAAACAATGAGATCCCTGCAGACCTGGCTACTAGTGAGATTGATACAAAACCTGGGGGCTCCCCAGTGTCTTCGGACAAACAATGCACCTGTGGAAACAGTTGCAATCAGAAGGAAATGGAGCCAGAATGCCATGTTCCGGACTGTTTTTTTTTTTTCCTTTTGCCTGGCACTGCCCAGACACTGGGAAGGGGGGCGGAAACGGATTGTCCAGCCAAGAGCTGCAGGGTGCGGGGAAGGGCTGGCTTTATAGAGGAAGCTGAGTGAGAGAATTTGCATCGCCTGCTTTTTATGAGAGAGAAATAAATTATACCCCCGCCCCCAAGTGTGTTGCATGGACTAGCAGGGTGAATAGCTGAGAGCGAGCTGGGAATCCCCCCTGCAGTGTTAGTGGGGCACTGAGGTAGTGGGACGGTGATGTGCAGATGGGATGTCTTTGAGCAATATGGGGATACTTCTAGAATAGTCAAAGGAGGCGAAGGGAGTTGGGCTTGGAGTGCAGGGCTGTCTTTAACTGAATACCACTGCAGAATGTATTACTAAGCGCTGAAAACGTCTTCTTAATCTTCTTCCTTCCGTTATAAGAAGAATGGGAGACAGTACATTAAACTCTATCAATGCTGCACTAAGAGACAGAATCATTATTTATTATTATTCTACCAGCACCATAAAATTAGTGGGGATTTGGGGGTCAGGATCCCCTCTGCTGTGAAAGTCGCAGCCCCAGAGGCGCCATGGTGCTCAGTCACGCTGTGAATATTATTTCCCGGGTAGGAGGCAGTGTGCTCAGATGTCGGGCCCAGTTCCCGTAAGTGGTGGGCGAACCTTTGCAGAGATTGGTTTGTAAAATCTGAGAGTTGGGGCTGGGTTATTCAAGGGTTTTTAGGGGAGACAGTAGCTCACTGGGTCTCTGAGTAGCGCCATGGGATGTACAAGGCCGGAACAAGATTTGTCCCAGGTTAATGAACCATAGAGAAATACCTAAACACCCGCTAATATTGGCTTCCACCAGACGGGTTATTCACTAGTGTATTCACTAGTCAACATAAGGGTATCACGGTCTGTTCCCTACTTCTGCTTGTAATGATCACTGCAAACCACAATAGGAAACTTGGGATTATTTCTCTCCTGTAATGCTGCTCTCTCTATTTCTTTTCCTTTGGTGTATTTTTTCTGGGGTGTGAGTGTAGTTATTTAAGATGGAATTGTGTGTGTGCGGGGCGGGGTGTCTATGAATTGATACATTAAGGGCGAACCTCACAAGGGGACATGGCTGTTGCAAGACTGTTGGACTTGCTATAAGTAATTAAAGATTCATTAGAGCAGAGACTTGAGTCTCCTTCTGAATCCCAGAGTGTCCTAACCCCTGGGCTGTAGAGTGACTCACTTCCCTGCTCTCTCTGGCCCAATACATATCACCAGCCAGGCACCTAGGGGATTTCGGCGCCTACAGGGTGCCGGCTTTGAGGATCTCGGTGGCACGTCCGATTTAGGCACATAAGGTGGCAGTTAGGTGCTGAATTCCCTTTGTGGATCTCGCCCTGAACACACACTGAAAGCCCCTGGCAGGTGGCTGTCCAGCGCTCCTAGGCTCCATCCAGAATTCACACCTATCTGCCCAGGCTGAGATTTTCTAAAGCTCCCGAGGGATTATAATAGGAATGAGGTGCCCGTATCTCTAGGCCAGCTTGGAAAACCTCAGCCTGGCTTTAGAGAGGGGTATAAATAATATGTTTTCATTTACTTTAATGTCGGTTCTCTCAGCCTGGGCTATTGGGAGGTGGAGGGGGGTGAGGAAAGGCGGGAAGGAGTGGAGTGAGGGGCACAGAGTGTATTAGAGGAGAAGGGAAAGTTGTCCATGGTGACATTTAGAAGGTGACCTTAGCAAGCCGCTGCCTGGCTCCTGCTTTGGAACAGGTCTGGGGACCCGCCTGTGGGTGCAAATGGGAGAAGCTTAGGGGAGAGTAGAGGGACGATTCAGGCAGCTCTGAAGGGAGATCATTATTCACCATTTATATTCATATTTGTGTTCACACTCCTATTCCCATTCACACTCCACTTCCCATTTATATTCGGATTGTAAACTCAGTGGGGTAGAGAGAAGTCTGATGGTCTGTGTTTGTACCGTGCCTAGGACAATGGGATCCTAGCCTATGATTGGAGACCCTAGGAGCTAGTATCAAAACCACCACCAACTCCACCACCACTGAGCATCATAATCATTTACTTAGTTAATTATTAATAAGCAATGAAGTGTAGACAGAAGAGTTCTCATTTTTTCTGGTTTTAGATTTTGTATGATGTAATATTCAGAAATTCTACTATTACTGCTACTTAATAATACAATATTTCTGTTCCCACTTATATTCAGACCCCTATAACCGTTCACGCTGAATCACGTATTTCTATTCCCATTACCACTAACACTCCTATTCCTCTTTATATTCCCCTTCCTGTTCACCCACACACTCCCATTCCCACTTCCAATCACACTCACATTCCTATTCTCTTTCATGCTCACAGTCCTATTTCTGTTCACACGGATATTCCTCTTCCAGTCCGATTCATATTCCCATTCCCATCCTTTTGCACAAATGGGAATCACTCAGAGCATTTGGCCCTGAATTCATTCTAAGACCTAACAGAATCAGGTCTCTCTGTTGGAATGTCCCCCCAGCAGTGCTGTCAGTCACTGCAAAGGTTACACAAAGGAGGCCGCCTGGTCTATAGGATCATAGGAGAGAAGATGCTACACTGAGCCAGAACATCACAGGATTTGTCCTTTTTTGGAAGAGAGGGCAAGGACAACGTGTTGTGGGGAGTGGGAGGGGAGGTGGAAGGAGTGTTTATAAACCTATTAATGTCTGTGATTAAACATCTGGATTCTTATTTGGCCTGCTGGGCAATTCACCGTGAGAAAGAACATGGCATTACACCCCTGATTTCTTTGTTCACTTTCTTTTGTCCTCACCGGGCTCATTGTAACTCGCAGACCTTGAGCGCCACCAAGAGCACCAGCCTCATGCCCTTGCAGAGGTAGGGTTTTTGTCTCAGCTCAGACCGGTTTTCACTCACTGTGACGCCGCACAGTAATACCGGGCGGTGTCCTCTGGCTTCAGGCTGCTCATGTCTAAATAGGCCAGGTTTTGGGAGTTGTCCCTGGAGGTGGTGAATCGCCCTTTGACAGAAGCGGCGTAATATTCCTTACTCCCATCGAAGAAAATCACGGAGACCCACTCCAGTCCCTTCCCGGGAGCTTGTCGGAGCCAGTGCATCCCGGCCTGGCTGAAATCAAATCCAGAGCCTTTACAGGTGAGGCGCAGAGATTGTCCCGGCTGCTTAATGTCTCCTCCGGACTCCACCAGCCGAGCCTGAGCCCCTGCCCCTGAGGATATAAAAGCTCATTAACAATCCAGATAACGGTGCTGATGCTAAGAATATTACTAACAGTGCTGCTGCTAATATGATTGATGCTTCTGTTAATATGACAACTGATCATAATTCTGATTAGAATATTACCATAAATTATTTAATAACAAGGGTATCTCCATTTTCCCACAGAAGAAATACACACCTTGGAAAGCTGTCATAACGAAAAGGAAATGCAGCCAAAACATCATGTGTGTTTGCTGGGAAAAGTTCTCTAGAGGGTCGGGCCAGTCTCTGCAGACACCGGGAGCTGCAGGTTCCCAACCCAAGGGGAACCGCCGGCTTTAAGCAGGGACTGCAATTACTCGATTTGCATATCCTCGCTCTTAAAATGCAGTCTCAGAGGCTGGGATTTCATTTCTCGCTGAGGTCCCTTGTCCCGGGCTGTGGGAGATGCCATGATACGGTATTAGACCCTGAGAGAATAGAAACATATTCAAACTAATCTAAAACACTGCACTTATCCATGCTGTGAAAGGATTGATTACACCCTTGGGTGACAAAAATACTCAGCTCTGTAACAGAGATTTAGGAAAGGACGGCGAGCTTTAGTGTCCCCTTTTCCGAGGTGGGTAAACTGAGGCACAGAGAAGGAAACTGATTTGCCCGAGGTCTGCTGGCTATTAGAAGAAAATCCAGGTCCCCTGAGACCCAGCCAGCCCAGTGTTCTAGTAACCACACTATGCTGCCTGAAACCTATTAATATAACATCCAAATAATCATTAGAGGACAGGGACTTCAAGATGGGCCACCCTTGTTGCCAGAAGAGTGCCCTGAAGAGCGGGCTATCCAGTCATTCTCATTCACACTCTGTCTTGCTCTCTCGTCACAGAGACTGTTTGTATTCTGTAACAAGTAGAAGAACTTCAACCGCAGCTCTATGGAGATGAGTCGCCCAGAAAACCTTCTAGCCCAGTGCCTGGGCACTGTCCTGGGAGGTAAAAAATCTACCTTGAATGCCAGTCTGTGACAGGCAGAGTGGGGCTGAGCATCAGGGTGCTTAATTCGCAGCTGTAATTTCCGTTGGGAGCCAGGTACCTCTAGGCAGGCGTTATAATAAGGAGCCTCAGACCCTTATGTGATGCGTACCCCAGGACTCCCTAGCTTATTGACAGAGCCAGTGCCCCAGTGGGGCGGGTCTGGTGTTTAAATGTTGTCTGAGTCTTTCCCCAGCTTTGCAAACCCTGAGCGCCCCAACCAGCCAACTCCAGAGCGTGGCTAAAACAGCGCTCGGTTTTTGTCCTAGTTCTCTGGCTGTGTGTCTCTGACACAGTAATACAGGGCGGTATCCTCCACTCTCAGGCTGCTGATTTGCAAATGCACCAGGCTGTTGGTGTTGCCTCTGGAGATAGCGAATCGCCCTTTCACGGAATCAGCGTAGTAGGCGCTCCCCTGGGCAGCAGCTCTGGCCAGCCACTCCAGCCCCCTCCCAGGGGCCAGACGGATCCAATCCATGAGATAACTGCTGAAGGGGAATCCGGAGGCTTTGCAGGAGAGGCGGAGAGAGTCTCCGGGCTTTTTCACAGCCCCTCCGGACTCCACCAGCTGGACCTGCGGCCTGGCCCCTGCAAATACAGATTTGTTTAGACCCCTGATTCTATCACACTCAGGAACCCGGGGGAGAGTACACTTTGTACTTTAATAGTTACCTGGGAGAACCGACAGTGAGAATTAAGTTCAGCCAAAATCTCATCTTCCTGGGTTTTGTGTAAGAAATTCCGAGGGGAGGAGTGAAAGTGAGAATGTGGGAAAACCCGTGTCTTCTTCTGGGAGGAGCTGCGGGGCCAGAGACTGGCAGGATTTAAACCGGGTGATTAGCTCTTGATTTGCATAGAGACCCCTTCATATAAGAGAGAGGTTCCCCTGGCTAAGCACCGTGAGCGAGGGGGGGAGGGATAGATAGATAGAGAGAGGGGGTGTACGGGGATAGATAGATAGATAGATAGATGGGGTGTATGGGGATAGAGAGAGAGAGAGAGAGGAAGGATGACTGTTGATAGATGATAGCTAGAGGGGGTGTATGGGGAAACAGATATGTGGCAAGGGAATGTTAAAGAGATGGTATTATTGAGTGATGCTCACACAGTAAGGATGGATAGTTGAATCCATAATGCGCCATGCATGGTACTAGGCTCTCAGCCTGGCTGGAGACCAGTTCATTGATGAGGTTAATCGGAGTGAGACAATGTACAGGGCAGGGAGTCGAATACGTGTGTAACATCTTAAACATACCCCACACAGCTCTCTGGCATCGACGAATAGGGATTCGGTCCCATTTATAGCTGCCAGAGTTTGTGTTTTCACCTATCCTGGGGAGGTTGTGTGGGGGCTCAGCATTGTCCGCTGGAGAGGAAAGAAAGAGGAAGGGACCCAACTAAGAATGTTCTGTCGTTTGCGGGAACTTGTATAAATTCCTTCCCCTTGCGTAAAATCAAAGAAGAGGAATGATAATAACAATAAAAAGGTTTGTTGTTGCTAGTCCCTTTCCCAGAAGTGATCTCATTTTCACTGACAGGCCTTGGGCGCCCCCAACACCAAAGTGCTTCTCTAATTACTGCAGGGGAGGTGTTTGTCTGAGCTCAGACCGGCTTCCCCTCACTGTGTCTCTCGCACAGTAATAGCGGGTGGTGTCCTCAGGCTTCAGGCCGGTCATTTGCAGATACAGCTCACTCTTGGAATCATCCCTGGAGATGGTGAATCGGCCTTTCACTGAATCAGGGTAATATGTATTGCCCGCACTGCTCGTTATAGTAGCAACCCATTCAAGTCCCTTCCTGGGAACCTGTCGAACCCAGCTCATCCAGTAGCTGCTGAAGGTGAAGCCGGAGGCTTTGCAGGAGAGGCGGAGAGAGTCTCCGGGCTTTTTCACATCCCCTCCGGACTCCACCAGCGCCTGGGACCGGACACCTGGGAATAAAGACAGGCCATTAATATCGGTATAAAAACAGCGGTAACACAATATTCTTCTGACTCTGCCAGTTATTCAGAGGAGGAAAATACCTTCCAAAGCTGCTACAGCGAAAATTACAAGGAGCAAAAATCCCATTTTCCCGGGTGCTGGAGGGGAAAGTTCTCAGGGGACTGGCTGGTCACTGCACAGACCCAGGGGCTGCGGATTGTGTCTCCAGGTGCAGCTTGGGCAGGGAGAGGCACAGATTTAAACAGGAAACTGTCTCCCTCATTTGCATGTCCCCGCGTTATAAGAGACACACACTCCTGCTGCCAGTGATCTGACTGACTCGCCCTAGGGCTCCGGGTGCGGGAGTCAGACTGTCCCGGCCTGTGTGTCTGTGCAGCGCCGGGCACAGGGCGCTGCGTCCTCCTGACACTTCCGGACCCCTGGGAGGAATGAACAGTTCCCTGCAGTGACTGTATTTCCTCACCCAGGAACTTAGGGCCTGGTTACTGTAGAGTGACATGGCGAGGGGAGGGGAGGGGAGACTCAGCTCTGGAGCCCCGTCCCGTGCGCAGAGGGGCCATGTGACGTCGGTCAGTGGGGCCCATGTCCAGCGAGGCTTTAGGCAGCACTGAAGGGAGATTGTTATTCATGATTGATTTTCATGTTAACACTTCTATTCCCATTTAGACTCCACTTCCCATTCATACGGGGATTCTGTAAAATAAAACTGAGCACAAATCAGTGCCTTTGTGTTGGTTATTGGTGTTGATTCCTGTATTTTCTTAAATGTGGCCATTTTAAGAGCAGGACCGGCTCTAGACACCAGAAAAACAAGCACATGCTTGGGGCGCAAATTTCCAGGATGGCATTCCGGCCGACGTCTTCAAAAATTCCAACATCAAGCCCCAGCTCTCCCTGGGCAACAAAGTGGCCAGCAACTGCCTGGATGTGTCGGGCAGCAGCCCTCCGGGCTACTGCTACAAAGTCTGCCTGACCCCGGAGTCCGCCAGGAGTGACTTCATGTTCCTAAAGCCCGAGTCCCTCGAGGAACAACAAGAAAGCCGCCGAGAACTTGCCAGAGCCGGGAGGGAAGCCCCGAGCAGCCAATAACACCGTCAGCGCTGCCAGCCAGGTAACCCTGCGCTGCCGTACAGCTGGTGGGGCTCAGAGAGACGCACCGGGAGAGAGTGCCATGAAATAGCCCTTCAAGGGTTAGCCCGGCTTTCCCCTTCTTCTCTTCCTCCCCCGCCCCCTTGGAAACGAATCTGAGCTGGGAGAAATCCTTTCATTCAGGCACAGCTTTTTAAAGATAATGACCCGACCCTTTGATCAAGTGGCAGTGTCGGAATTAGCACCCGTCGGACAGCAGGCAATTCTCCAGCGCGCTCCTCACCCATGTCAGTGAATGATTTGGGGAATGTCAGGCTCATTTGAAATGAGCGAACGTAGCAGAAAGCGCTCAGAAGCAGCAGCCCAGCGCCTAGTAAGACTGAACTACGGAGCGTGCCCAGGAAAGCCAAGGGCTGTCTCAGGAGATAACTGTCCCCTTTTGTGGGCTCTCGCTCAGCCTCCGACCGCGGCTGCACAACCCCGCAGCCTTCCTTCAAGAGACCCAGGCGTGACACCGGGGCAGCAAAGCACGCGGGGATTTAAGCCTCTTGAAATGTCCCTCTCTAGTCTGTATTTCCCTCCGCACATATCACAGGCGCACGAGTTACTCAGGCGCTCTAGTGGCCCATGGGGCTTTTCAGCTCCTCTGTTTCAATAAGAAATTCAGGCAGATACACCCGGCTCAAGCAGATTCGGATGCAGTCGTTGCCCAATGTTGCATCAGTACCGCACCCAGTCAAACAAAACCCAAAACAACAACAACAAACATTGCAAAGTGCAAACGTGTAACAGCCAAAAAAAGGGGGGCGGCAGCCAAAAGTTGTTTTGCTTAAGGCGGCAAAAATCTTAGAGACAGCCCTGGTCACTGCAGGGAGCTGTTCATTCCTTCCAGGGGTCCGCAAGTGTCAGCAGGCCCTCAGCGCCCTGTGCCCGGCGCTGCACAGACACACAGGCCGGGACAGTCTGACTCCCGCACCCGGAGCCCTGTGCCCGGCGCTGCACAGACACACAGGCCGGGACAGTCTGACTCCCGCACCCGGAGCCCTGGGCCCGGCGCTGCACAGACACACAGGCCGGGACAGTCTGACTCCCGCACCCGGAGCCCTGTGCCCGGCGCTGCACAGACACACAGGCCGGGACAGTCTGACTCCCGCACCCGGAGCCCTGTGCCCGGCGCTGCACAGACACACAGGCCGGGACAGTGTGACTCCCGCACCCGGAGCCCTGTGCCCGGCGCTGCACAGACACACAGGCCGGAACAGTCTGACTCCTGCACCTGGAGCCCTGTGCCCGGCGCTGCACAGACACACAGGCCGGGACAGTCTGACTCCTGCACCCGGAGCCCTATGCCCGGCGCTGCACAGACACACAGGCCGGGACAGTCTGACTCCCACACCCGGAGCCCTGTGCCCGGCGCTGCACAGACACACAAGCCGGGACAGTCTGACTCCCGCACCCGGAGCCCTGTGCCCGGCGCTGCACAGACACACAGGCCGGGACAGTCTGACTCCCGCACCCGGAGCCCTGTGCCCGGCGCTGCACAGACACACAGGCCGGGACAGTCTGACTCCCGCACCCGGAGCCCTAGGGCGAGTCAGTCAGATCACTGGCAGCAGGAGTGCGTCTCTCTTATAAGGAGGGAAATATGCAAATAAGGGAGACAGGTTCCTGTTTAAATCTGTGCCTCTCTCTGCCCAGGCTGCACCCGGAGACACAATCCGCAGCCCCTGGGTCTGTGCAGTGACCAGCCAGTCCCCTGAGAACTTTCCCCTCCAGCACCCGGGAAAATGGGATTTTTGCTCCTTGTAATTTTCGCTGTAGCAGCTTTGGAAGGTATTTTCCTCCTCTGAATAACTGGCAGAGTTAGAAGAATATTGTGTTATCGCTGTTTTTATACCAATATTAATGGCCTGTCTTTACTCTCAGGTGCCCGATCCGAGATGCAGCTGGTGGAGTCCGGAGGGGATGTGAAAAAGCCCGGAGACTCTCTCCGCCTCTCCTGCAAAGCCTCCGGGTTCACCTTCAGCGATTACTGGATGAGCTGGGTCCGTCAGGCTCCTGGGAAGGGACTGGAATGGGTTGCTTATATATACCCCGGTGGGGGTAGTACATACTACCTTGATTCAGCGAAAGGCCGATTCACCATCTCCAGGGATGATTCCAAGAGTGAGCTGTATCTGCAACTGACCGGCCTGAAGCCTGAGGACACCGCCCGCTACTACTGTGCGAGACACACACAGTGAAACGAAACCGGTTTGTGCTCATACAAAAACCCAGGCTGCGGCATCGCCCTTCTCCCGGCAGTAACGTGGGGGCAGCAGTGACACACACACGGCTTCCGGCTTGGACAACTGGGTGAATGTAACACAAACCTCCTGTCAGTGTTAACCCTTCCGTTCCCAGGCAACGTGTCTCCCGGTCCTGCCCAGAGCTCCGCTGGGTTTGTGGTGCAGAGATCCCTCGATTCATCTGTGAACCCCAATCTGGAGTGAGTCCTGTTCTGAATCGCTCTCCCCTCGCAGACCTGGCATGTTGGCTCTCCCTGGGCCCGTCTCTGTGTCAGACTCACAGGACAGCGTCTGTCATTGTAAAGGGGACAAGTGCATTGGGGTTTGCATCACACCCAAAGGATGGAGCGAATTCCTCATGGGGCCAAATCCTCCGCTAGTGTCAAATCACCACAACTGCTTCCACTAGACTCGAGTTACTCCGGATTTACACCAGGGAGGCTCTGGCCCTTTCAGCAAACTGGGACGTTTAGCGCATTAATGCAGCGGAAGATGATTAGTTCATTATAACCGATGTGGGGCCCCTCACCGTCGCTTCTCCGCCCTTCACATGCGGTTCTTGCCTTTATCCTCGCAAAGCCGCTGGGAGCCCGGGAACTATCCCAGCCCCTGGTTCGGAGAGGGGTGACTGAGGCACAGAGAGATGGAGGCTGGGATATGCAAATGGGCCATTCAGAGTCCAGGCGGGGCTGTGGGGCAGAGATCACTCAGCGCCTGAATAAACCCCACTCCGCTGAGCCTGGGAATGTGGCACCGCCGGGACTTTCCAAAGCGGCTCGTGGATTGATTTCACCCAACTGACATGTGGAAATCGCAGCCCGGCCTCTCCACTGTTGTCAATGGGTGGAGCTGAGACATCCCGACCCACAGTAAAGTTCCGCAATATCACAGAGTCACCATGGAGATAACAGACCCCGCCTCTCAGCCCTTGATGACATCACTCAGCCCAGCGCTGGCACTCAGGGCATTGGGGATAGTCACGTGACTAAGGGTTGTATACAGGAACACGAAGGGATTTAATGGGGTAGTTCAGGGAGAGGCGGCTGCTGAGGGAGAAGCAGAGGCCCCTTGGTAAGGGGTCAGGAGGCACTAGGGTCACAGAACGCAGCTCCCACTGAGTGAGATTTGGCCCAGGACTGCCCAAACAGGGGCAGCTCTAAAAAATGCTCCCAATACTTCTGTTAGTCTTAAAGGTGCCACAGTACCTTCTGTTGCTTTTTACAGATTCAGACTAACACGGCTACCCCTCTGATACTTGAGGGCCAGCTCTAGGCACCAGCAAACCAAGCACATAGAATCATAGAATATCAGGGTTGGAAGGGACCTCAGGAGGTCATCTAGTCCCACCCCCTGCTCAAATCAGGACCAATTCCCAACTAAATCATCCCAGCCAGGGCTTTGTCAAGCCTGACCTTAAAAACTTCTAAGGATGGAGATTCCACCACCTCCCTAGGCAACCCATTCCAGTGCTTCACCACCCTCCTAGTGAAAAAGTTTTTACTAATATCCAACCTAAACCTCCCCCACTGCAACTTGAGACCATTGCTCCTTGTTCTGTCATCAGGTACCACTGAGAACAGGCTAGATCCATCCTCTTTGGAACTCCCTTTTAGGTAGTTGAAAGCAGCTATCAAATCCCCCCTCATTCTTCTCTTCTGCAGACTAAACAATCCCAGTTCCCTCAGCCTCTCCTCATAAGTCATGTGCTCCAGACCCCTAATCATTTTTGTTGCCCTCCACTGGACTCTTTCCAATTTTTCCACATCCTTGTTGTAGTGTGGGGCCCAAAACTGGACACAGTACTCCAGATGAGGCCTCACCAATGCCTAATAGAGGGGAATTATCACGTCCCTAGATCTGCTGGCAATGCCCCTACTTATACAACCCAAAATGCCGTTAGCCTTCTTGGCAACAAGGGCACACTATTGACTCATATCCAGCTTCTTGTCCACTGTAATCCCTAGGTCCTTTTCTGCAGAACTGCTTCCTAGCCATTCGGTCCCTAGTCTGTAACAGTGAATGGGATTCTTCCGTCCTAAGTGCAGGACTCTGCACTTGTCCTTGTTGAACTTCATCAGGTTTCTTTTGGCCCAATCCTCTAATTTGTCTAGGTCCCTCTGTATCCTATCCCTACCCTCCAGCATATCTACCGCTCCTCCCTGTTTAGTGTCATCTGCAAACTTGCTGAGAGTGCAGTCCATGCCATCCTCCAGATCATTAATGAAGATAATGAACAAACTGGACCGAGGACCGACCCTTGGGGCACTCCGATTGAAACCGGCTGCCAACTAGACATGGAGCCGTTGATCACTACCCGTTGAGCCCGACGATCTACCCAGCTTTCTATCCACCTTATAGTCCATTCATCCAGCCCATACTTCTTTAACTTGCTGGCAAGAATACTGTGGGAGACTGTATCAAAAGCTTTGCTAAAGTCAAGGAATAACACATCCACTGCTTTCCCCTCATCCACAGAGCCAGTTATCTCCTCAAAGAAGGCAATTAGTTTAGTCAGGCATGACTTGCCCTTAGTGAATCCATGCTGACTGTTCCTGATCACTTTCCTCTCCTCTAAGTGCTTCAGAATTGATTCCTTGAGGACCTGCTCCATGATTTTTCCAGGGACTGAGGTGAGGCTGACTGGCCTGTAGTTCCCCGGATCCTCCTTCTTCCCTTTTTGAAAGATGGGCACTACATTAGCCTTTTTCCAGTCATTCGGGACCTCCCCCGATCGCCATGAGTTTTCAAAGATAATGGCCAATAGCTCTGCAATCACATCCGCCAACTCCTTTAGCACCCTCAGCTGCAGCGCATCTGGCCCCATGGACTTGTGCTCGTCCACTTTTTCTAAAAAGTCCTTAACCACTTCTTTCTCCACAGAGGGCTGGTCACCTTCTCCCCATACTGTGCTGCCCAGTGCAGCAGTCTGGGAGCTGACCTTGTTTGTGAAGACAGAGGCAAAAAAATCATTGAGTACATTAGCTTTTTCCACATCCTCGGTCACTATTTTGCCTCCTCCATTCAGGAAGGGGCCCACACATTCCTTGACTTTCTTCTTGTTGCTAACATACCTGAAGAAACCCTTCTTGTTACTCTTAACATCTCTTGCTAGCTGCAACTCCAAGTGTGATTTGGCCTTCCTGATTTCACTCTTGCACACCTGAGCGATATTTTTATACTCCTCCCTGGTCATTTGTTCAATCTTCCACTTCTTGTAAGCTTCTTCTTTGCATTTAAGATCAGCAAGGATTTCACTGTTAAGCTTAAGCCAAGGTGGTCGCTTGTCATATTTACTGTTCTTTCTACACATCGGGATGGTTTGTTCCTGCAACCTCAATAAGGATTCTTTAAAATACATCCAGCTCTCCTGGATTCCTTTCCCCCTCATGTAATTCTCCCAGGGGATCCTGCCCTTCAGTTCCCTGAGGGAGTCAAAGTCTGCTTTTCTGAAGTCCAGGGTCCGTATTCTACTGCTCTCCTTCTTCCTTGGGGCGGCACATTTTCAGGGGTGGCATTCTGGCCATCTTTTTTTTTTCTTTGTTTCCAGCATCAAAAGCTTAGAGCCGGCCCTGGCAGCAGCAGCACGTCATGCACAGGGAGCACCCTGGGGCTGCTCTGGTTCATGCCACGGGGGAGCAGCGCCCACATCTTGTGGCTGGGCTGGGCAGGCTCCAAGCACGGGACACTCAGGCTGGGGGCTGCCCCGCGGTGCACAGGGAGCTGCCTGCAGGTGCTGCAGGGTGGCAGTCCCCCAGCGCCGCTGCAGGGGCTGGGCGAAGCGGCCTGAGCCGCCCAGGGGCGGCAGCAGGGCTCCCAGAAGCAGCAGCAGCAGCAGGGCCATACAGGGCGGGGTGCTGCCATGCGGGGCCCACGTCCCACTCTCTGGGGCTCCGTTCCCTCTGGGGCTGCCCTGCCCCGGCTCCTCAGTCCCCTGCCGGGGCGGTCCCCTGTCTCTGCCCTCCCAGGTCCCTGCCGGTCCTGGAGGCGGGAGCCCTGGCTGGAGGGACTCTGGGCTGACGTGCGGCCTGGGAGCCCCGCTGCTTACCCCAACCCTACCAGTGCCGGACCAGCTGGAGGCGAGGGGGCAGAGTCAGCACTGGTGGGGGGGAGCCCAGGTCTGGGGGACAGGGGGTGCGGGTGGGGGGAAGAGAGAGCCCAGGGCTGGGGCAGCAGGGTTGCAGTTTGGGGGGGGAAGAGGGAGCCCAGGGCTGAAGTGGCAGGGAGTGCGGGGGGGGAAGAGAGACCCCAGCGCTGGGGCGGCAGAAATTGCGGGTGGGGGTGAGAGCCCAGGGCTGGGGTGGGGGGCAACCAAAAATTGTTTTGCTTGGGGCGGCAAAAAACCTAGAGCCGGCCCTGCCACTCGCTCTGGACCCCCGGGGCCTCCACTTCCAGCGGGAACAATGCAACCCTGTTCTCTAGACCAGAGTGACTCTCAGCCAGCGTAAAACAGGAGGATTTATTGAGCATCTGAACACAGCTTAGGAAGCTCTCAGGGCCTCAGGCCTGGCCTCCCTCAGCCCAGCACCTCTATGTCTCTCCTGAATCCAGGTGGGCTCTGCCTGCTTCCTCTCTCCAGTCCCCGAGCCCCCTGTGCTTTCCAGCTGAGCATCCGATATCACCTCCCCCCAAGCCACACCTCTGTCCATTGTCTTCCATCCAGGTAAACAGGGTCTCCTGGGCCCCCTCTTCTCTCAGATGTCCTCTGTCCCCCTCTGGCTGGAACCTGCTGGTCAGGTCACCGGGGTCCTCTGTTCACAGCCCATTGTCCTCCCACTGGCCAGAACCCGCTGTGATTTCCGAGCTGGGCCTCCCGTTGAACAGTTGCTGGGATATGAATACTCCAGGCCATTGGCTGGGGTCCCAAGTTCCCTCGCTGGTCCTCCGTAACAACAAACTCCCTCTCCCCTCACCTCGTTAAACCATAACCCGCAGGGAAACAGTCCCACCCCTTCTGCATGCAAACCATTAAAAAAAAACAAGAAAAACCAAGAGAACCCCCCACTTCCCCACAACTGCACTGGAGGTTTCTGTCCGAGCTCACAGCAGCTTCCTCTCACTTTGTGTCTGGCACAGTAATACAGGGCAGTGTCCTTGAGTTTCAGGCCAGTCATTTCCAAATACAGCAGGTTGTTGTGATTGTCCCTGGAGATGGTGAATCGGCCTTGGATCGAGCTGGCGTAATGTACAGTACTGTCGGCCCAGTAGCTTATACGAGAGATCCACTCCAGGCCCCTGCCAGGAGCCTGACGGACCCAGCTCATCCAGTAGTCTCCAAAGGTGACTTTTTCACACCCCCTCCAGACTCCACCAGCTGGACCTGGGGCCGGTCACTTGTAAATAAAGGCAGTTTAAAGCATATTGATGTTATATTCAGCAATTCAATATTCTTCAGGGCATTCAGGGGAGAACCTACCTTCCAGAGCTGCTACAATGAGAATGAAATGGAGCCAAAGTCTCATTTTCCCTGGTTTTGGAGGGGAAACTTATCAGGTGGGTTTGGCTGTTAACTGCATAGACACCAGGGGGGCTGCGGATTGTCTCTGGCTGCAGCCTGGGCAGAGAGGGACAGATTTAAACAGGAAACTCTCACCTCTATTTGCATATCCCGTTCCTTACAGGAGAAACAAACCCTCTCCCCAAATGCTCGGAGTTATTTGGCCGGTGGCTCTAAGGGAGGGAGTCGGACTGGTGCTAACTCTGTGTCTGGGTAGCGCCCAGCGAGTGCGGGGCCATCTGACCATACAGCTGAACAAAGAGCTCCTTTGAAATCCCCTCCCATCCCTCTAGGTGTAAGGGCGGAGCTACAGTCTGTTGAAGGGAATGGAAACACCCACCACTGACGTTAGCGGACTGTGGGTCAGGCCCTTAGAGAGAAGTGAAAAGGGAAGAATCAGGGGGAAAATCTGTTTTTCTGTTGAGTCTAGAGGTGTTTGGAGTCTGATGTACCCTTTGAAGTGTGTGTTAGATCGACAGTGGCATCTTATTGTTTTTCAGAGGGATTTGAGAGCAATTCTACCCATCCCCCAACAAACAACAAAAGCATTTGGACAGTCATCACTTTTAGGCAGCTTTGGAAGCCCAAGTTCTGATTATCACACTGAACAATTGGTTCCCCAAATATGTCTCTTGTGCAGTCTGCAGTTTTACTTCAGTGTCTGATGAGCGCCAGTGTAAGCATGTGAGTAGTCAAGTTGTTGCAGTTTTTATGGACACGTGATCATATATGAATACAGAGATCTCAAACCTGACGAGAGAGATGTTTTCGCTCTGGTTGTAGATCCCGTTCCTGTGCCTAGTGCTGGATGGTTTGTGGAAGTGCTGCCCCCGCGCGGCGCATGGGAGAAAGAAGATTCTGCATCTTGAGTTTTTGTATGAGCAGTATCGGGATTCCCCTCACTGTGTCTCTCGCACAGTAATACCGGGAGGTGTCCTCGGCCTTCAGGGCGGTCATTTGCAGGTACAACAGACTGTTGGGATCATCTCTGGAGACGGTGAATCGCCCTTTTATGGAGTCACTGTAGTATATGGTAGAACCGTGAATCAAGGCGAGCCACTCCAGTCCCTTCCCGGGAGCCTGACGGACCCAGCCCATCCAGTAGCTGCTGAAGGTGAACCCAGAGGCTTTGCAGGAGAGGCGGAGAGAGTCTCCGGGCTTTTTCACATCCCCTCCGGACTCCACCAGCTGCACTTGTGAAAGGGCACCTGGGGATAAAGATGAATTATGGGGAACATGAGTACGTAGGGAAACAGAATAACAATCTCCTGACTATCCAACACACGGGAAGGGAGAAAATACCTTCAAACGCTGCTGCAATGAGAACAAGATACAACCAAAGTCTCATTGTCCCTGTGTTTGGAGAGAAGAGTTTTCAGGGGCGTTGTCTGGTGACTGCCCAGAGACAGAGGCTGAAGATTGTCTGTCCGGGTGCAGCCGTGGAAGTGAGAGAGACAGCTTTAAACAGGAAACTCTCACCCCTATTTGCATATCTCCCTTCTTATAAGAGACTCCAATTATTTCCTAGAGCGAACTCAGTTTCTTTGTGTGTGGCTGAGAGAAGGGCACGCAATTTACTTCTGGGGTACCCCCCTCTCCCTGTCGGTGTATCTGTATCTGAAGAAATGGGTTTTCTTGCCCACGAAAGCTTATGCCTGGATACATCTGTTAGTCTTTAAGGTACCATCAGACTCCTGGTTGTTTTTGTGGATACAGACTAACCCGGCTACTCCCCGATACAGAAGGATTACGCTCTATCTTATTCAGTGGGAGTCGTGTTCTGTATCTTTCCTGCCCCCATCTCTCTCCAATCCAAGTCTGCTTCTCCCTGTGCCTCAGTCTCTCTCTGAGCAGTTCCACTGACCGCTATCTTAGAACCCTTAGTCACGTGACTGTCCCCACTGACCTGAGTGCCCGCACTGGGCTGAGAGGCCCCTGGGCAATTGCCCCCTTTGCCACTGCCTGTCAGGGGGCCTGGCAGAGACCACTCAGCTCCTAGCCCAGGGCTGGGAGTTTCAAAGGGGCCTCGTGGCTAAAGGAACCCACCTCACATTCTGCAATCACAGTCCAGAATTTCTGCTGCTGTCCAAGGGGGAGGTAAAGATCCAGCTATTTAACATAGTAACCGGGGACCAGCTGCTCTTAATTACAGGAAGCTCCCAAAGGTTGGCACTGAGGCCAGTGGGCTAGTAAGGGTACCGGGAGGAAGTCTGTTAGGGCTTATTGGGATCATGCAGAGAGAAGCCACAGCCCCATAAGGGAGGTGTCAGGGTTCATTAGGGTCAGAGAGCGCAGGGCTGGAGGCCTTGTCTGCTGGCTGCTCTCCTGGGGACCCTCATTCCCCTTTCGATAGATCTGCTCTCGGCTGATGCACCGCAGCCCTGACATGCAAGGACAGAACGCTGTACACGCAGTGAACATATGGAATCCGCGTGTTCGAAACAATATCAGAAACACGGAAGGGGATGTCTGGGGGGGGGGGAGCAGGAAGATGAGGACTCTCGCCTTTTTTTTTTCTGTGAACCGGACACCAACAAACACCTTTCCAATACCGGTTCTTGCCTGTCTCTGTAAATGTGGGGAGATGAGAACGCAGAAAGCCTGGCAGAGTGGGGCAGGTTCCAGTCCGTGCTGTCAAACCAGGACAGCAATTACAGCCATTTCCCTGAGTGCGAAGAGGAGAGTCGTGCCCGCTTCAGGGGTATCAGGGCTGGGCCTGTAGACCGAGCATACGCCATCTAGCAAGTTGCTGAGGCAACAGCCAAGGCCCAGAGTCTCTTAAACCCTGGAGGAGTTCAAACCTTTCCCCATCCTTTTTTCTCCAGTAATGAGTCTCTTTCCTACTCTTGGCTCCTCAGACCAAGACGTGAGATCATGAGAACTAAAGAACGGCCAGACTGGGTCCGACCAATGGTCCGTCTAGCCCAGTGACAAGGGAATCATCAAATCATCCCCTGGGATGGAGCTTTGTCTGTTATAAGGCGAGGGATACGCAAATAACGGTGAGCGTTTCCTGTTAAAATCTTTCTCTGCAGGGCTGCACCCGGAGAGAATCCGCAGCCCCCTGTGTCTGTGCAGTTACCAGCCAATCCACCAGAGACCTTTTCCCCCCACACCAGGGAAATGAGTCTTTGGCTCCATTTAGCTTTCGTTGCAGCCGCTTTGGAAGGTATTTTCTCCCCTGTGTGGATAAGCGAGTCAGCGGAATGGTGTGTTGTTGGCAGTTCACACTGAGATGATTTTAACACGCGTTTATTCCCAGGTGTCCTGTCACAAGTCCAGCTGCTGGAGTCCGGAAGGGATGTGAAAAAGCCCGGAGACTCCCTCAGACTGACCTGTACCACCTCAGGGTTCAACATAGACAGGCACTGAATTAATTGGATCTGTCAGGGCGGGTCCCGGGCAGGGGCTGTGGTGGGTATCAGCAATTAGTGGACCAACCACCTACTACGGAAATTCAGTGAAAGGGCGATTCGCCCCCCGCCCCACCTGCACAAACACTCCACCTCACCCTTCCCTGCACGCTGCGCTAGGACACGTGTCTGTGTGTGTTTGTGAGTCTATGTAGAGGTGGGAGATGGAGAGAGAAAGAACAGTTAGATCAGTGGTTTGCTGAGGCCGGTGCCTGTCTTGCTGACTAATATTATCTTTTTGTTCCTTGTGATCTCCCATCTGTTGTCTCCTGTTTTTTACCTAGATAATAAAGTCTTTGGGGGGCAGGGATCCAATATTAACTAGAATATTAAATGCTATGGAACCTTTTAAATGCTGAGCCTAGAGGCTTTAATTCTTTCCAGAATAAAAGACACGGCTGTGAAGGGGATGGTTATCTAGTTCTAAATGTATAGATGGCGCCTCTTCGTATGAAAGACTCGGATTTTCAAAGGAACCTAAGGGAGTTAGGCACCCAAATTCCATTGGGCGAATAGCTCCCATGTGTTTACTAGAGTGTTTAACTGTTCGAATAAAAGGTTCAGACTGTCATCTGGCATAAATAGGGGTAGCTGCTATATTGAATCCAGTGGATCTGTGATCATTGGTTCCAGTTGTGGATCTGCTCTCACCGTGTAGGTCCTTCTTAAGGCCACAACAACCAAAGCCGTGTGAAATGAGAGGCGAGAGTTTCATTGATTCCAAGGGCTGTAGATCAGCCCCATCACCCATTTCGGTTCTCTGAGGTGACAGCCTCTGTCCAGTGACTCTGAGATAATAATGTCCAGGAGAGTGAACGTTCTCCTCCTACCAGGGGAGAGTGGCTCTTATAACAGGAATCCCAGCTGCGCAGGGTTTATGGGGGAATCTGATGATCTCTGCACTGCAGGCCCCAGGGCGGCTACGTGCAACAAGGGGTGACATTGCCAGGGAACTACAGCAGTACCCCCATCCCCCTACACACACACACACACACACTGAGCCAGTGTCCTGCCTGTGCCACAGGCTGTATGATTTGTGGAACGGCTGCCCCCACGCGGCGCACGGGAGAATCTGCAGCCTGGGTTTTTGAGTTAGCAGCAATAGGTCTCGTTCCACTGTGCCTTTTCTTGCACAGGAATAGTGGGCGGTGTCTTCGGCAGGGCCGGCTCCAGGCAACAGACGAGAAAGCAGGTGCCTGGTGCGGCACATTGTAAGGGGCGGCATTCCGGCCAATCTTGGGGTGCCCAGCCCTGCAGGGGCACGGACCTGGCGGGGGGGGGCAGGAACTAGCGATCCCTGCCGCTCACCGTGCCACCGGGCTCCCCGGGACGCGCCACTCCCCGCCGCCTGCACCGGCCTCCGCCTCCCGTGCCGCTCTGAGCCCGGCCGAGCGCCTTTAAAGAAGCGGCTGAGCCAGCACCTCCTGCAACTCCCGGGGGCTCAGCCTGCCCGGCCGGGAGAGGCACCCCAAGGCCAGAGGAGGGAGCCCCTCTCTCCTGGCTGCGAGCGGGCTGCAGCGCCTGGCTGCCCACAGGTGGAGGGAGTGGGCAGGTGCGGCCCTTCACCCCCCTGTGAGCCGACTTGACCGCCCTCCACACACTCCCTGTGGCTGCCGTTGTTGTTTTTTGGCTTCGGCAGTTTGGTCGCCCCTTTTTTTTTTTTTTTTGGCCTGGGGTGGCAAAAAAGCTAGAACCGGCCCTGAATAGAAGTGAGATAATGTACAGGGCAGGGAGTCAAATAAATCTATAAATAGACATTGCACAGCTCTATGGCATTGACCAACAGGGATTTGGGGAACAGCCTTGTTCCCTTTTATAGCTGCCAGGGTTTGTGTTTTCACCTCTCCTGCTTTCTATCCCCACACGGGAACTGAGAGGTGAACATGGGACTATTTGGATTTCTCTTTGGCAGATAATAGTTCCTTTTAACCCATATCAATGTGTGTAATAGAATATTTGGTGTGACGTTATCTGATTAGATTATGACCATATAGATCATTGTTGCAAACACTGTACCTTTACACTTAGAAATTGTTTGAAAGCTTTTTTCTGTGTGTATTTTCACGCATGTTTTCACGTATATATAGTTGTGTGAGTGCTTGGAGTTACGGATGTGGGTGTGCGGGAAGCTTGTGTTTATGTGTGTAGTTGTTTGTATGTGTGCTTGTAGAACGAAGTGTGTGTGTAATTGCATGTGAATGTTTATGTGTTCATATCTCTTTGTATATATTTTAGTGTTTGCAAGCATGTGTTTGTGTATATATTTCTGGTGTGTCCGTGTTCCTGTGTTTACGTGTTGAGATGTATCGCTGTGTGTGTATGTGTGTGTTTCTGTTTTTCTGTCTCTGGTACAGAAAAGGGGTCAGAAGAACTCTTAATACTGCAGTGTCTGATGTACAGAGGAATTCCAGAGTGAATAATTTAAATCTATTTAGAAATGCTGCTGCCCTGCACATATTTATAATCCAGGCACCTGCATTTCTTCCCCTGACCAGTGTCTCCGATGCGCCCATCACCGTGTCCCTTCCTGTCTGTGTCTGGTCAGCGCCCCCAGCCGGCGAACCGCCTCTGCTGCAGCTGCCAGGAAGGGTTTTGGCTGAACCCAGACTGGCTTCCCCTCGCTGGGTGTGTCAGAGTCTCTACACGGTGGTGTCCTCGGCTTTCAGGCTGTTCATGTGGAAGCAGAAAGTGGTGCTGTCCTCCAAGGCTGTAGATCTCCCCTGCATGGAGGAGACATAATTGTGGATGGAGGGATCATAGTACTTGGCCAGCCACTCCAGCCCCTTCCCGGGCTCCTGTCTGAACCAACACATCCAGGCGCTGCTCGAGGGGAAAGTTTTCAGGGGATCGGCTGGTAACTGCACAGACCCAGGGGCTACGGTTTGTCTCTCTGGGTGCAGCCTGGGCAGAGAAAGGAACAGATTTAAATAAGAGACTCTCACTTTTATTTGCATATCGCCCTGTTTATAAGAGACACAAGTTCTGCCGTGGAGCGAGCTCAGGTTTTGTTAGCTGCTACAAAGAAAACCAAATGGAGCCAAAGAGTCATTTCCCCTGGTGTTGGAGGGGAAAGTTTTCAGGCGAGGGGGGCTGCGGATGGTCTCTCTGGGTGCAGCCTGGGCAGATTTAAAGAGGAACCTGTCACCCCTATTTGCATATCCCCCTTTTTAGAAGAGAGACAAATTCCTTAAGAGCACCCTCTGATAATCTAGGTTTGGGGATTCAGAAATGCAGAGACAGACGTCAGTGGTTAGGGATCCAGGCTGGGGTTACGGGTATGGGAATTCCATTCCCTTTTTCCTCCGCAGACTTCCTGGGTTACTCTGGGCAAGTGTAACGTATTCCCCTTGTGTTTCAGGAACTCCATCTCCACGTATGGAGTCCTCCTCTCTGCCCCCTGCCCCAGGGCAGCCACCTGCTGCACCCCAAACTCCTCATCCCCGGCCCAGCCCCATGCCCCGCACCCCAATCCTCTGTCCCAGCCCAGAGCCCTCATCCAGCACCCAAACCCCTCCCAGAGCCCGCACCCATCCTGCACCCAAAGTCTCTCCCAGAGCCTGCACCCCAAACTACTTCATGCACCCAAACTCCCTCCCAGAGCTTTGAACCCCAACACCATGCCCCAGCCCAGAACCCGCACCCAAACGTCCTCCCAGAATCTTAGGCAGGTGTGTGTGGGGGGTGGGGGAGACTTGGACCCGTTCTGGGCACCACCAAAAATTATACAAACATACGACCCCTGTCCACCTATGGACATAAACAGCACTTTCCTGCCTCACAGAGTTATTGGGAAAATAAATGCATTAAAGATTATGAGGTTCCCAGATACTATGTGATGTGGCCATGTAAGGGCCTAAAATACAGGAATGTCTTAGCCTGGTCCTGGTCCAAAGATCATTGAAATGAACAGGAGCGTTTCCAGTACTTCATTGGAACATTTCCACAGATACTTTTGGTAGATTCTCCTTACCATGTGAAATGTGACTGTTTTCTCACCTGGGTAATTTGAGTAAAGATGCGTTGTTGTGGGAAGTAAAATACTGCTCAGTAATGATGAAAAGCCCATGAAAGTCAAAGGGAAAAATACCGCAACAACCTGCTGGTTAGTTCGGTGTTCGCTGGATGGCGCCCTGTGTTATAAACCTGAGTCAGGAAAATTCTGGGACTATTGCTTGAAATTTCAATGCAGGTGTTCGCAGAACAGGGAATGGAGCTATCATAAAGCCAGCGATAATGAGGATGATTCCTACAGAGATTCAGCAATTCGGATTTAATTACAAACACGGTGAGCAATAAGACTAGCGAAATATTCCTGTGCAGATTGATATGCCTGCATGAAACAATCACATCCTGCTGGCTTTATTCGTCCTGCGTGTAACCCCATTGATTTAACTGGGACCGGTCGTGGGAGTAAAGAATAAAGGATCTTGCAGAAGATTAGTAAGGACATTGGCTCATCAAAGCATCAGTCAGTGCCCTTTCTGCCGGCAGATGACATGGAAAGCAGAGAGTATAGTACACCTGCTGCTGTTTTAGCTTCTGCTGTTGCTACTGATAATATCACCCACCGCTTCCATAGTGATTTCCCAGCCTTGGCTCTCAAACAAGGAAAGAAAATGTCATTATCTCCAATGCTTCTAAACGTGTAAACTGAGGCACAGGGAAGTGAAGGGCCTTCACCCTCTGTTTACGCTGGTATGCGTGTTTGTGTCTTTGTGTCCTGAGCGGTGTGATTGTGAGTAGGTTTATTTTTGCATATGTGTGCAGCTTGCTTTCGTTTGTGTGTTGTACCGTGAGTATTCCTGTGCGGATAGACAGGTGAGTCTGTGTTCACGTGTGCATACAGGTGTGAGGGTGTGTGTTCACTTGTGGGTAAAGGTGTGAGTGTGTGTTCATGTGTGGGTACAGGTGTGAGTGTGGTGCCTTTGTATTCTCACCTGTGTGCTTGAAAAAGAAGAAACGGGTGAGAATAAACATTTGAATGGCAGCGTGTGATGCTCAGACGAATTCCAGAGGAGGGAAATAACCCCATTGCGAAACTGTCCAAGCCTGCAAATGTTTACAATCTGGGAGAGTTTTTCTGGGCTGCTCCCATCCCCTGTCCCTGGCAGTCAGGGGCTGGTTGGCGACCTCAGCAGCGGACACGTTGCGCTGTTACTGCAGGGGAAGGTTTTTATCTGAGCTCAGACTCACTTCCCCTACTGTGTAACTCACGCAGTAATACACGGCGGTGTCCTCCGCTCTCAGACTGGTCATTTGCAGGTAGAAGTTGGTGCTGTCCTTGGAGGCTGTGAATCGGCCCTGGATGGAGGAGGCGTAGGACTTGGTGCTCGACTCACCGTAATAGTAAGCCAGCCACTCCAGCCCCTTTCCGGCTCCTGTCTGAACCAGCCCAGCCAGGTGCTGCTCAGAGTGAACCCGCCGGTGGCACATTGCAGTGTATGGGACTCTCCGGGCTTCTTCAGCGCTGGCCCCGACTGGGTCAGAACCACCTGCGAGCGGGCCCCTCGAGGAGAAGGGGAAATGGGAGACTGTAAATAAAGCTCAGTCACCACATGAAACCAGTCATTAGCCCCGGGTTCAAGGAGCGAATGAAAATAACCAGGGAACAGTGAGAGAACCAGCCACACTGGGCACTGTGTACATCAGTCGGTGTGAGACAACAGAAGAGAGAAGTGTCACACACCACATCGATATCAGCAGCAATAATACCAGATACCCGACCCCTCCTGTGTATTAATGGGGGATAAATTACCTTCCAGAGCCGCTACGAAGAAAACCAAATGGAGCCAAAGTGTCATTTTCCACATTGTTGTCCAAGAAAGTTTTCAGACTATTGGCAGTAACTGCACAGACCCAGGGGGCTGCGGATGGTCTCTCCGGCTGCAGCCTTGGCATAGAGTGGGACAGATTTAAACATCCACCTGTCACTCCTATTTGCATATCCCGCCCCTTATAAGAGAGACAACCTCCCTAAGAGCGCGTCTGAAAATCTAGGTTTGGGGATTCAGAAAGCCGCAATCAGAAGTCAGTGGTTAGGGATCCAGGCTGGGGTTACGGGTATGGGGATTCCATCCCCTTTTTCCTCCACAGACTTCCTGCGTTACCCTGGGCAAGTGTAACGTGTTCCCTTGTGTCTCGGGCCCCCATCTGCACTTCAGACACACCAGCACTTTCCTGCTTCTCAGTGTTGTTGTGAGGACAAATTCATTAAAGATTATGAGGTCCCCAGGCCAGAGTGTTTTCAATACTTCCCTGGAACAGTTTCAGCGATACATTGGGTGGATTCTCGTTACCATGTGAAATCTGACTGTTTTCTGACCTGGGTAACTTGAGTAAAAATGTGTTGTTGTAGGTAGTGCGCTGTTAATACTATAGTACTGCTACAGACTGATGGAAAGCCCATGTAAGTCAAATAAATAAAAAATAAATAAGGAAAAAACAGAACAACCTGCTGTTTAGTTCCGTGTTCGCTGGATGACGCCCTGTGTTCACACACCTGAGTCAGGAAAATTCTGCAGCTATTGTTTGAAATTTCCGTTCAAGTGTTTTCAAAACAGGGAATGGAACTATCAAAACGCTGGAGATAATGAGGATGATTCCTACAGACATTCAGCAATTCGGATTTAATTACACAACGCGGTGAGCAATAAGACTAGCGAAATATTCCTGTGCAGATCCCTATGCGTGCAGGAAACACTTACATCCTGCAGGCTTTATTCCCTGTGTATGTAACCCCATTGATTTAACTGGGACCGGTCGTGGGAGTAAAGAATATAGGATCTTGCAGAAGATTAGTAAGGACATTGGCTCATCAAAGCATCAATCAGTGCCCTTTCTGCCGGCAGATGAGACATGGAAAGCAGAGTATATTACACCTGCTGCTGTTTTAGCTTCTGCTGCTGCTACTGATAATATCACCCAACACTTACAGTGACACCAAGAGGACCCAGCTGAGTGTCAGGCCTCGCCCCTGTGAGACTGTCCTTTGCACAAAGCTCTTACCAGACTGAGATTTTTTTCAAAGCCTCCTAAGGGATATGGAGGCCCAAATGAATAAGAATTGAGAATCTCGATCTTTTACTGGGCTTTGAAAATCCCACTGTAAATAAGCAAAGGGGGGGGGCAGGGAGATATAGAGGCACAGACCATGGCAGGGACTTGCCCAACAACAGGTGAGTGACAGAGGCTGGGAAAAAATCCCTGTCGTCTAACTCCCAATCCAGCTGCCTAGGCACTAGTGCACACAGTGGAATTTCAAGGAGAGCCAACAGCTTTATGAAATAATCCCAGTGAGTTTAATTTTTATCATTTGGGTTTCTGTGTGTGAAGGTGGAGGTGGGTGGGGGGATGGTTTTCCACCGAGGATTTAAGATTCATTCAATAAGGAGAGAATTTAGAATTCAGACTTTCCCTGTACCGTGGTGTTCTCAGGGCTGCCCAGAGGATTCAGGGGGCCTGGGGCAAAGCAATTTTGTGGACCCCTTCCATATAAAAAAGTTGCAATACTGTAGAATAGTATAGTCTCGTGGGGGCCCCTGGGGGGTCCGGGGCCTGGGGCAAATTGCCCCACATGCCCCCCGCTCTGGGCAGCCCTGGTCATGAGGTTATTACTGGGGGTTGCGAGCTGTCAGCATCCAGATCAAACCCTGCTTAGCCTCCAGCATTTATAATAGTGTTATAGACACGATCCAACCCCCCATTCCCCGTCCCCTGACCACCACCCCCCCAGAACCTCTGCCCCCTCCCTGTCCCCTGACTGTCCCCGGGATTCCCTGCCCCTTATCCAGCCCCCCCGTCCCCGGCCCCTTACCATGCTGCTTACCCCTCCTCCCCCCTCTCCCGGAGCCTCAGCGCGCCGTGTCCAGGAGCGGCCCTGGACAGCGCTGCAGCGGTGTGGCTCCAGCGGGACCTGAGCTCCTGCCGCTCGGCCCGGAGCTCGGAGCCCCGCCCCCTTACCACGCGGCTCTGAGCGGGAGGAACTCAGGCCCCCTGGAGCCATGCCGCTGCAGCGCTGTCCAGGGCCGCTCCTGGATGCGGCGCGCTGAGGAACCAGGGGAAGGCGGAGGTGGGGGGGAGCCTCCGACATTCTCGTGGGGGCCCCTGTGGGCCTGGGGCAAATTGCCCCACTTGCCCCCCCTGGGGGCCCTGCAGCCAGTGTGGTTTATTCAGGCACTGATTGATCTCTGCCCCACAGCCCCGCCCGGACCCTGCATAGCCCATTTGCATGTCCCAGCCTCAGTCTCCCCTCTCTGAACCAGGGGCTGGGATAGTTTCCCGGCCTCCCGGTAGCGTTGTGGGGATAAAGGCAATAACCACTTGTGAAGGGCGGAGATGCCCCGGTGAGGGGCCCCACATCGATTATAATGAACTAATCACCTTCTGCTGCATTCATTCGATAAACATCCCAGTTTGCTGAAAGGGCCAGAGCCTCCCTGGTGTAAATCAGGAGTAACTCGTGTCTAGCGGAAGCAGTTGCGGTGACTTTACACTAGCGGAGGATTTGGCCCCAGGAGCAATTCGCTCCATCCGTTGGGTCTGATGCAAACCCCAATGCGCTTGTCCCCTTTACACTGACAGATGCTGTCCTGTGAGTCTGACACAGAGACGGGCCCCGGGAAAGCCAACGTGCCAGGTCTGCGAGGGGAGAGCGACTCAGATCAAGACTCACTCCGGATTGGGGTTCACAGATGAAGCGAGGGATCTCTGCACCCAGCAAGGCTCTGGGCAGGAAGGGGAGACACATTGCCCTGGAACGGAAGGGTTAGAACTGACGGGAGGTTTGTGTTACATTCACCCAGTTGCTGGGTCTCCTGTCCACAGGGCCGGCTTTAGGCCAATTCAGCCGATTCGGCTGAATCAGGCCCCGCGCCTAAAAGGGCCCCGCAACTCTCCACACCCCTCCCTCAGCTCACTTCCCCCTCCTCCCCTCCCCTGCTCCGCCCCTTTGCTCCTCCCCCTCCCCTGCTTCCCGCGAATCAGATGTTCGTGGGAAGTCTGAAAACAATCAGGGGCAGGCGGGCAGCAGCAGATAAGCTGGGACGGAGGGGGACGCGAGGAGGAGGGCTCTGGGGAGGCGCAGCGTGGCCCAGTCCGGCCCTGACCCAGCGGCTCCCTCCGGCCCTGGCCCGGCCAAGCGGCTCCGGCCCCGGCCCCAGCAGCTCCAGCCCGGCCCGGCTCAGGCCCCAGGGCACCGGACCTGGCCGAGCAGCGCTGGCCAAGCACCCCCGGCCCCGGTGGCTCCGGCCCGGCTCGGGCGCCGGCCCCGGTTCCAGCAGCGCGTGCCGGCTACGGCCCGGCTCAGGCGCCGGCCCCAGTTCCGACCAAGTGCGCCGGCCCGGCCCCGGCAGAGCACCCCCGGCCCCAGCGGCTCCGGCCCGGCCCCAAACCCCGCTACCCGGGGCTTGCCACGCCTCCAGGAATTGGGTCCCGATCTTGCTAAAGCCGGCCCTGCCTGTCCGAGCCCGAAGCGGTGTGTGTGTCACTGCTGCCCCCGCACAGCTGCCGGGAGAAGGGCGATTCCGCAGCCTGGGTTTTTATATGATCACAAACCGGCTTCATTTCACTGTGTCTCGCACAAACAGATTATATTTTTTATTGATAAATATGGTAAACCTGAATTTCATCAAACACTCAACCCCCCCCCGCCTCTGCCCCCGAAAACATATTTCCTTTCACCAGCATTGAAATTTACAAATTCTCAAAGTAAAATCATGCTGAAAACACACAATTCTGTGCAACTATATAACAATCAACAATGGTTTCAAATAGACATCAATATTGGCTGTCAAAACTATTTAAAAAAAAAAAAATTCTGCCGAGCCTAATTCTCTCCAAACTCCACTTGGCTACAAGGCCAGTCATTTTCACAGGATCCAGGATATTACTTCCAGCCATCCAGCCCCTTCATCAACTCTCTGTAGGTGGAGCCGCTCTGGCTCCTAACCCAGGAGGAGAGTCTCAAAGGGCATGAGGGGCTGGAATTATCAGAGACCTCGAAGCACCAACAATCTGGGTGAGATAGCCACAAACAGAGGCACCAGAAGTCATATTTATCCTCCTGGCACAAAATCCAACCGGCCTGGGAAATGCAGCAACCCAGAGCGAGCTGTGCAGGGGCCGAATTGGTGATTCCTGGGTGCTGGGGCCATTTATCCCCAGTAAACAAACGCTCGGGATGGAACAGTCTCGGGGTTTCTCTTCCCTCTCCTGGCTGCCCGTTAGGTGAGAATTTGGAGGAGACCCAGAGAGAGACACAGAGAGATGGAAATAGTATATTTTATGTGTTAAACGAAAGGGATTAGGGGGTGGGTTTCGGTTAGGTTAAAGAATAATTTAGGATTGAGATTAAGGGATAAATATAGGTTTCTGGTTAGGGCAAGGGTCAGTATTTGAGTTCAAATTAGGATCGGGATTAGAGCTGGAGATAGAGAACAGAGTTAGGATTAGGAGTAAGGTTAGAAATAAATGTAGCGTTAGGTTAGGTTCGGGTTAAGGTTACGGATATGGTTATGGTTATCAGAAGAGTATAATGAAAAAAAGGATGGTTTTGGGTAGCAGATGTAAAGTGATTCTTTGTCTTGCTAGAAAGAAAGTTGACAATATGGAATAAAAATAAATGGAACTCTGATGCCCTTAGGAATGAGTTTTTAATGTTATTTAATTGCCTAACTCCCACTGAAATCAAGGGGAGGTAGAAGCTTCAATACCTTTACAAACCCTCTGTCCCATACAAACTTAGAAACCACATTGCCCATGTTCCTAGGTCTTCCACCAGCTTCCTCAGCCATACAGGATGTTCCTTGGTACCCACAGCAACACACACATAAAAATTATCTCTATTTAGATGAGGTTGGGGTGAGCTCAAGATATTTTAGGACACTTTCCATGAGTCAATTGGTACAAAGACTTCCTCAGAATTTGAATGTGGAATTAGGAGCATGGTTAGGGTTAAATTAAAGAATAATTTAGGGTTTGGATTGGGATTAGGGGATAAATACAGGTTTATGGTTAGGGCGGTGGTTCAGTATTCCCTGCTTTTCTCAGAAATATCCCGAACCTCATTGTACCGAGCATAGCTTGGAGTCACCGGATACTTAGGTCAGTGTAAGGGACTGTCTGGGATTCAACACTGACATACCCCTATGCACAGAGCAAGTTTCACTCCCTCCTGCAGGGCCCAGCCGTCTCACACACTCTCTCTCCCTTACAGGTGTCTCGCTATAGGAAAAGCCCCGGGCTATAAGGCAATGCGTTTCCCCCTAGCTTGTGCTCTAGACTGTCTCTGGGTTACTGCCGTCACGGCCTTTATTCTGAGAGAGCCCACAACCTGCACTGTCCCTCCGTGCTCAGCGCTCTCCCTTTCACTGAAGCGGAAGTAGCCGCTGGCTCCCCACAGCTGCAGCTCCTTCCCCATCCGACACTCCCGGGACAGTGTCAAGTCTCTCAGAGCGGTGTGTGTGTCACTGTTGCCCCCGTGTGGCTGCCGGGAGAAGGGCGATTCCGCAGCCTGGGTTTATGTATGATCACAAATCAGTTTGGTTTCGCTGTGTCTCTCGCACAGTGATAGCGGGCAGTGTCCTCGGATTTCAGGCAGGTCATTTGCAGATACAGCTCACTCTTGGGATTATCCCTGGAGATGGTGAATCGGCCTTTCACTGAATCAAGGTAGTATATAGTACCCCCACTGCTGCTTATATAAGCAACACATTCCAGTCCCTTGCCAGGAGCCTGTCGGCAGGGCCGACTTTAGGCCCATTCCCGCGACTCCCCCAATTGGCCCCATGCCTCAGAGGGCCCCGCGCCTCGCACCTAAGAGGGCCCAAGCCCAGCCAGAGCGCGGCAAGTCCCACGGCCCTGCTACCCCGGCCGGATGGCGGCAAGCCCCGTGGCCCCGCTCCCCTGGTTTTGGGAGTTGTCCCTGGAGGTGGAGAATTGCCCTTTGACAGAAGCGGCGTAATATTCCTTACTCCCATCTAGAAAATCACAGAGACCCACTCCAGTCCCTTCCCGGGAGCTTGTCGGAGCCAGTGCATCCCGGCCTGGCTGAAATCAAATCCGGAGCCTTTACAGGTGAGGCGCAGAGATTGTCCCGGCTGCTTAACGTCTCCTCCGGACTCCACCAGCCGAGCTGAGCCCCAGCCCCTGAGGACATAAAAGCTCATTAACAGTCCAGATAACGGTGCTGATGCCAAAAATAATATTTACTAACTGTGCTGCTGCTAATATAATTCTTGCTGCTTTTACGATTGCTGCTGGTAATAATTCTGATTCGAATACTACCACAGATCATTTGAAACCAAGGCTATCTCTATTTTCCTCAGAAGAAATACACCCCTTGGAAAGCTGTCATCATGGAAAGGAAATGCAGCCCAAACGTCCTGTGTATTTGCAGGCAAAAGTTCTCTGGAGGGTTGGGCCGGTCACTGCACAGGCGCTGGGAGCTGCAGGTTCTCCACCCAGAGGGGAACCGCAGGCTCTAAGCAGGGAATGCAAATACTCGATTTGCATATCCGTGCTCTTAAAATGGAGCCCCGGGGCTGGGATTTCATTTCTCGCCGAGGTCCCTTGTCCGGCCCGTGGGAGATGAGATCATGATATGCTGTGAGACCCCGAGTGAGCAGAAGCATCTCCAAACTGATCTAAAGCACTGCATTGATCCATGCTGTCACATTTAGCTCAGGAGTGATTACAGCCTTGGATGATACAAATACTCAGCTCTGTTACAGAGCTTTGGGAAAGGACGGTGAGCTTTAGTGTCCCCTTTTTAGAGGTGGATAAACTGAGGCACAGAGAAGGAAACTGATTTGCTTGAGGCCTGTTGGCTGTTGGATTTGCCCAAGGCCTGTTCGAACAAAAGCCAGGTCTCCTGTGACCCAGCCCAGGGTTCTAGCCACCGCACTACACTGTCTGACACCGATTAATGCAGCATTTAAATAATTATTCGAGCACAGGGACTTGAAGATGGGCCTCCCTTGATCCCAGAAGAATACCCTGAACACCGGGCTATTGCTCTCTCATCACAAAGACTCTTTAAGTATCTGTACCAAGTGGAACAACTTCAAACGCAGCTCTGTGGAGATGAGTCCCCCGGAAAACCTTCTAGCCGGTCCCTGGGCACTCTCCTGGGAGGTACGAGATCTACCTTGAAGTTCAGTCTCTGGCTCAGGCAGAGTGGGGTAGAGAGTCAGGGTGCTTAATTCGAGGCTGTAATTTCCAGTGGGAGCCAGGCAGCTATGACCCTTATATGACGCGTACCCCCAGGACACCCTAGCTTACTGCTCCAGCCAGTGTCCCCAGTGGGGCGGGTCTGGTGTTTAAATGGGGTCTGAGTCTCTTCCCATATTTCCACAGACGTTCAAACCTCGAGCGCCCCAACCAGCCAACTCCAGAGCATGGCTATAAGACAGAGCTTGGTTTATGTCCTAGGTCCCTGGATGTCTGTGTCCTCCGCTCTCAGGCTGCTGATTTGCAAATGCTCCAGGCTGTTGGCGTTGTCTCTGGAGATGGTGAATCGCCCTTGCACAGAATCAGCGTAGTAGGCACTTCCCTGGCCAGCAACTCCCGCCCCTTCCCGGGGGCCAGAGGGATCTGATCCATGAATGCTAATGGGAAGGGGGTAGGTTTAGCAGATAAAATAAAAAAGAACAAGTTAAAAATCACTTAGAAAAGTTAGATGCCTGCAAGTCACCAGGGCCTGATGAAATGCATCCTAGAATACTCAAGGAGCTAATAGAGGAGGTATCTGAGCCTCTAGCTATTATCTTTGGAAAATCATGGGAGACGGGAGAGATTCCAGAAGACTGGAAAAGGGCAAATATAGTGCCCATCTATAAAAAGGGAAATAAAAACAACCAGGGCCGGCTCTAACTTTTTTGCTGCCCCAAGCAGCAAAAAAAAGCGCCGCCCACCCCCCCCCCCGCCGAGCGCCGCGCCGTGCCACCGGAACCCCCCCCGAGCGCCGCGCCCTGCGCCGCCCCCCCCGCTGAGCGCCGCGCCGCCGGAGCCCGCCTCCCCCCCAGCTGAGCGCTGCACCGCCGGAGCCCGCCTGCCGAGCGCCGCGCCGCTGGAGCGCCCCCCCCAACGGAATGCCATGCCGCGCTGCCCCCCCGCCGAGCGCCGTGCCGCCGGAGCGCCCCCCCCCACGGAATGCCGCGCCGTGCCACCGGAACCCCCCCCCGAGCACCGCGGCCCTCGCCGCCCCCCCCGCCTAGCGCCACGCCACCGGAGTGCCCCCGCCGAGCGCCGCGCCGCCGGAGCGCCCCCGCCCCCCGCGGAATGCCGTGCCGCGCTGCCCCCCCCGCCACCCCAAGATTGGCCGCCCCTTACCAGGTGCCGCCCCAAGCATGTGCTTGGTTGCCTGGTGCCTGGAGCCGGCCCTGAAAACAACCCAGGAAACTACAGACCAGTTAGTTTAACTTCTGTGCCAGGGAACATAATGGAGCAAGTAATTAAGGAAATCATCTGCAAACACTTGGAAGGTGGTAAGGTAATAGGGAACAGCCAGCATGGATTTGTAAAGAACAAATCATGTCAAACCAATCTGATAGCTTTCTTCGATAGGATAATGAGTCTTGTGGATAAGGGAGAAGCTGTGGATGTGGTATACCTAGACTTTAGTAAGGCATTTGATAGGGTCTTGCATGATATTCTTATCGATAAACTAGGCAAATACAATTTAGATGGGGCTACTTTAAGGTGGGTGCATAACTGGCTGGATAACCATACTCAGAGAGTTGTTATTAATGGTTTACAATCCTGCTGGAAAGGCATAACGAGTGGGGTTCCGCAGGGGTCTGTTTTGGGACCGGCTCTGTTCAATATCTTCATTAACGACTTAGATATTGGCATAGAAAGTACGCTTATTAAGTTTGCGGATGATACCAAACTGGGAGGGATTGCAACTGCTTTGGAGGACAGGGTCATAATTCAAAATGATCTGGACAAATTGGAGAAATGGTCTGAGTTAAACAGGATGAAGTTTAACAAAGACAAATGCAAAGTGCTCCACTTAGGAAGAAAAAATCAGTTTCACACATACAGAATGGGACGAAACTGTCTAGGAAGGAGTACGGCAGAAAGGGATCTAGGGGTTATAGTGGACCACAAGCTAAATATGAGTCAACAGTGTGATGCTGTTCCAAAAAAAGCAAACATGATTCTGGGATGTATTAACAGGTGTGTTGTGAGCAAGACACGAGAAGTCATTCTTCCGCTCTACTCTGCTCTGGTTAGGCCTCAGCTGGAGTATTGTGTCCAGTTCTGGGCACCGCATTTCAAGAAAGATGTGGAAAAATTGGAAAGGGTCCAGAGAACAGCAACAAGAATGATTAAAGGTCTTTAGAACATGACCTATGAAGGAAGGCTGAAAGAATTGGGTTTGTTTAGTTTGGAAAAGAGAAGACTGAGAGGGGACATGATAGCAGTTTTCAGGTATCTAAAAGGGTGTCATAAGGAGGAGGGAGAAAACTTGTTCACCTTAGCCTCTAAGGATAGAACAAGAAGCAATGGGCTTAAACTGCAGCAAGGGAGGTCTAGGTTGGACATTAGGAAAAAGTTCCTAACTGTCAGGGTGGTTAAACACTGGAATAAATTGCCTAGGGAGGTTGTGGAATCTCCACCTCTGGAGATATTTAAGAGCAGGTTAGATAAATGTCTATCAGGGATGGTCTAGACAGTATTTGGTCCTGCCATGCGGGCAGGGGACTGGACTCGATGACCTCTCGAGGTCCCTTCCAGTCCTAGAATCTATGAATCTATGAATCTATAAGGTGAAGCCGGAGGCTTTGCAGGAGAGGCGGAGAGAGTCTCCGGGCTTTTTCACATCCCCTCCGGACTCCACCAACTGGACTTGTGGCCTGGCCCCTGCAAATACAGATTTGTTTAAAAGCTTGATTCTATCAGAGTCCAGAACCCAGGATAAACTTAATTGCCTTCATTGTTACCTGGGAGAACTGACAGATTGAGAATTAAGTTTAGCCAAAATCTCATTTTCCTGGGTTCTGTGAGAGTTAGAGATTCCGAGGGGCGGAGCGAAAGCGTTTTCTTCTTGGAGGAGCTGCAGGACCAGAGACGTGGCAGGATTTAGACAAGGTGATTAGCATTTGATTTGCATAGACACCCCTATATAAGGGAGAGGTTCCCCGGGCCGAGCACCGTGAGCGCGGTGGACAGGTACATAGATGGGATGAATGTTGATAGCTAGGTGTGTCTGGGGGTAGATAGATGTATGGGGGAAGATAGATATTTGGCAAGGGAATGTTAAATAGACGGATTTAGTGAGTGATGCTCAGACAGTAAGGATGGATGGTTGAATCCATAACGCGCCATGCATGGTACTAGGCTCTCAGACCGGCTGGAGACCAGTTCACTGATGAGGCTAATAGGACTGAGACAATGTACAGGGCAGGGAGTGAATAAATACCGTATGTAACATTTTAAACCTACCCGACACAGGTCTATGGCACTGGCCAACAGCAATTCTGGCAGAAGCCTTGGGCCCTTTTATACCTGCCAGAGTTGATGGTTTTTCTTATCCTGCTTTCTATCCTCACACGGGAACTGAGAGGTTTACATGGGAATTTTAAGACTTTTCTTTGGCAGATAATAGTTCCTTTGAACCCATATCAGTGTCTGTAATAGAATATCTGGGACCGAGTGAATCCCCCCCACACCCAGTGCGGGACACCCCGTTCCTGGTATCTCCGCCTCCTGTGGATCTAGATCTGCCTGAACAGCCGGGGTCATTTCCCCCATTTCAAAGGGAGGAAATTACTGTCTCCTGTGAGCTCCCAGCGCGCAGCCTGTCAGCATCAACAACAACAACAAAACCCGGAGTGCCGCCCCTTGAAAAGTGCTGCCCCAAGCACATGCTTGGAATCCTGGTGCCTAGGGCCGGCCCTGAGCACAGCATCCAGCTAGTATCTGCCAGATGCTTATCCCATAAGGACATACCTCCACTGATCAGTCCCACATGCTGTTTTCTATTCAGCACTGGTGCCAGCAGCAAGTTAAGCAATTCCCAGCTATGTATTTCCCCAAGGGTCTCCTCCAGGAAAGCTCTCAGACCTCACTGAGTTACCATCTGGAGCTAAATCTCTCAGTCTGACAAAAATTGGGCTCAGCTTCCCATAGCCCTGTGTAGCCATTTACACCTGTGCAAGATGGGTGTGAAGCGCTACCAAATCAGATTGGTAGGTGTTCTAGACCCGCTTTGCACAGGGTTCAGGGCAATTTGAACCAAGTCTAAACTCTGCACCTTTACGATCGGGCAGTAGGAGCTTTCAGGGGTTCTGCTGGCTGGCTCTGGATCAGACAGCATGGATGGTATTTTATGACCGACATGGCTTGGCTCACTCAGTTGGATGCCTCTTCACCAGCTACATCTTAAGCCACCCAGCACTGTCATGTTCTGGATGCACAAGCCCAGTCTGTGGCTGGGGGAAAGCTCACCGAGGGGCAGCCCAGGGGAAGACGAAGAGATGGATTAATTAACCATGGAGTCCATGCCACACCGTGCCCAACTCTACAGCTGGACCTAAACTAAGTCTCTTAATCTGGCCCACTCTCTTCCCAAGATGCTGGGGGTTCAGATCCAACAGAGCCTGGTTCTAGCCCATTGCTGGCTTCACACATCTCTGCCTGAGGCTGGCACTTTGCCTCCCATGGAGCATACCTCCCAGAGAGACCTTTCCCTGCCCTGGGGACCTGCACCCGCTGGTATATGGGAGTTTATGCTAAGCAGGCAGCTCTCCCCCATGCAGTCTGTTCGGTTTGGCCCCCACTGGCCACAGGCTGGTACACACGACACACCCCAGCTCCCCTCCCCACACCCCTGCTGAGCGCTGCGTTGGCACAGGGTTACCTGATATGATGGATGGGTTGCTTTGCCCACCCTCGGGCTTCACCCAGACCTCAATGGTGAACTGGCCCTTGGGGACCTCAGGCCGCACCAGCAGCTGTTCCTGGCTCCCAGAGAAGTAGAGGGTGGAGAGGCTGCCTCGAGGGGTTGTGACGTTATCTGCTTACAATATGACCATATAGAGCATTGTTGCAACCACTGTTATATATTTGCAGCAAATCTTGTACAAAGGTTGTCGAATGAGGTGTCTATGACAAGGTTATGATTTGCTGGTTATGATTATGCTATCTGTATGCAAGAATCATGTTTGTATATGAAGTTATAAGTATTGGCTCTATATTTGGATTTCAAATGTTGGCTCCTGGGGTAATGCCCACAAGGTAACACCCAGCACATCTTGGAGAGACTATTCAAATTAAGTGACTCATCATGAAACACTTGGTTGACAATTGAGCATGGGAGATGCCCATCTACACTGAGTGGACTGTCATGTAAACATCCTGTCTGGAGTATGGGTAATGGCTTCCTGCAATGACTGAGGGAAATTGGGCATGAACATGAAACTTGCCCATGTGACTCCAAACTCCATCTTGTTGCTGTAATTTTCCACAGTAAGAACAATGGGATACCTCCACATGGAAAAAGCTATAAAAGGCCCTGTAAACACCTCGATTTTGTCTCCAATCTTGCTTCTTACCTCTGGAGGAACCTTGCTACAAACTGAAGCTCTGAACAATATACTGAATGACCCATCCAAGCTGTGGATGTGCTCCAGAAACTTGACTTAAGTCATCAGTTTATTCCATCACAGCTACAAGCCTGAACTTAGAACTTCGCCATTACTAGATGTAATAGATTCCTTTAACCAGTTTTCACTCTCACCTTTCTTTCTTTCTTTCTTTCTTTCTTTCTTTCTTTCTTTCTTTCTTTCTTTCTTTCTTTCTTTCTTTCTTTCTTTCTTTCTTTCTTTCTTTCAATAAACCTTTAGATTTTAGATACTAAAGGATTGGCATCAGCCCGATTTCTGTGTAAGATCTAAGTTATATATTGACCTGGGTGTGTGGCTGGTCCTTTGGGATTAGAAGAACCAATTATTTGATGAGACCATTGCAAAGAACCACTCACCTCTGAATCCAGTGTTTTTTGGTGGTGATATAAGAACTGGAATGCCTGAGGAAACTGACTTTATGTTTTCTTGTTAGTCAGTGTGGTGAATCAGGAGTTTATTTTTGTCGCTGGTTTGGTATATCGTGTTTGCCCTAGTTCTCAGCAGTTCCTCGTGAATTTGGCATTCTCAGTTGTGACCCACTGAGACACGGTTACAGGGGGAAGCTTGGCCCTCCCGAGCCTGAGCCACTGCGCCACCCAGGGAGCTGGCTGGGCCTAGCCCTGAGGCAGTCCCGCGCACCTAGGAGCCCTGTGAACCACCCAGTCAATTTAAAAGGTCAATTTAAAAGGTCCAGGGCTTATCTCTGCCATCCATCCCAGCCCTTTGCTGGGGGTGCCGGATCCAGTGCCACCAGTACCAATCAGACACAGCACAGGTTAGTTTGAAGGTCTCTCCGGGCTTCACCGCTCCCGGGCCGGACTCCACCAGCTGAATCTCTGAAAGGACACCTGGGAAAATAGAAAGTAAAACCTCCATGTTCCCACTTTGGTATTAAAATGCGCTGAAATTCTTATTATTTTCCGTCTTAGATAATGACCTACATGAAGGGGCGGCCAGGAGGAGAAGGAAAATGCATAAACATGTCATTGTCTCTAGTAAGGACACTTTCTCTGCAGCAAATCTCCAGTTGGGTTTCGGAGGAGGCATCTAGAAAAGAAATCTCCAGCTGAGCTATGCGGGGATTGAGTCTGAGTAGAAAGAGTAGTTTCTATTTGAGAAGAAAGCCCCAACCAGCAATTCGCATGAAATTTCAACACACAGGATATAGAAGAGAGGAAAGAATATTACTGTGAACTCCTTCCCTACAGATTAAAATCGTGTCGCGTGGACATGGCCCATGACCTGTGGTCTGATCCAGCATCCACTAACCTCACAGGAACTGCTGCCATTGACTTTAGCGGACACTGGAACTGAGCTGAGTTGATGAACTTTTAATTTAAGAGTAATATTTGGGGCAGAACTTCAACTGGAGTCAATTCTTGTTCTTGAGCACGTGCCCCAATGACTTTCCGCTGACTAATTTAGGGGGCGCGAAAGAAAGAAAGGGGTCAGATCACACAGCATTCGCTAATAGCTGGTTCATTTCCCTGCCCTGTTATACAGCTCTGAGAAAGCAACTGAACAAAGGAGTTCCGGTGTTTTCAGCTCCTTTCCAAGGGTTGGGGTTGGGGGTGTGATGTTATCTGGATTTTATTTGATTAAATTGTTTTTAAAGAACCATTGATCTTTAAGTCTAGTGGTTTTGTGGTGATACCAGGACTGCAAAACCTAAGGAAACAGCTTTTCTGACTTCTTGTTAGCCAGTGTGGTGAAACAGCAGTTTACTTTTGTCTCTGGTTTGGTATATCTTATGGGATAATAACTGCCAGTTTTAGGGTGTATTTGCCCTATTTCTCAGCAATTTGTCCTCAATTTGGTATTCTTAGATGTGACTCACCAAGGCACGGTTATAACCAGATCCCCAGTTAATGTGAATCAGGAGTAACTCAAGTCTAGTGGAAGCAGCTGCAGTGACTTTACACTAGCAGAGGATTTGGCCCCATGAGGAATTCGCTCCATCCGCTGCGTGTGATGCAAACCCCAGTGAGGGCAAGAGGATGAATCCCGTTGTCTCTGATGGGCACTGGATCAGTCCCGCAATGCGCTTGTCTCCTTTACACGGACAGGGGTTGTCCTATGAGTCTGACACAGAGATGAGCCTCTGGAGAGCCAAGGTGCCAGGTCTCGGAGGAGAGAGCGACTCAGAACAGGACTCACTCCGGATTGGGGTTCACAGATGAAGCGAGGGATCTCTGCACCGGAGGCCCAGCGGGGCTGTGGGCAGGAAGGGGAGACACATATACAGTACCCAAACTGGGGTTTATATGGGCGACACATTCAAGTCTCTTCCCAGGAGCCTGTCGGACCCAGTTCATAGGCGCTACTGAAGGTTAAACTGGAGGCTTTGCAGGAGAGACGGAGAGAATCTCCAGGCTTTTCCACATCCCCTCTGGACTCCACCAGCTGCACCTGTGACCGGACACTTGCGAATAAACAGACACTTAGAAAACAGGTGTGGAACAATAAATCGTTTGCCTCTGCAATGTGTTCACGGGTAGGAAAATACCTTCCCAGGCTGCTACAGTGAAAACTAAATGGACCCAAAGATTTATTTTCCATGGTTTGACAGGGGCAAGTTCTATGGGAGAGTCTCTGGGAACAGCACAGACCCAGGGGGCTGCGGATTGTCTCTCCGGGTGCAACCTGGGGGCTGTGATAGTTCCCGGGCTCCCGCTGGCGTTGTGGGGATAAAGGCAATAACTGCTTGTGAAGGGCGGAGATGCCCCATGAGGGGCCCCACATCGGTTATAATGAACTAATCACCTTCCGCTGCATTAATGCGCTAAACATCCCAGTTTGCTGAAAGGGCCAGAGCCTCCCTGGTGTAAATCAGGAGTAACTCGAGTCTAGCGGAAGGAGTTGCTTTGACTTTACACTACCGGAGGATTTGGCCCCATGAGCAATTAGCTCCATCCGTTGGGTCTGATGCAAACCCCAACGCGCTTGTCCCCTTTACACTGACAGACGCTGTCCTGTGAGTCTGACACAGAGACGAGCCCCAGGAGAGCCAACGTGCCAGGTCTCCGAGGGGAGAGCGACTCAGAACAGGACTCACTCCAGATTGGGGTTCACAGATGAAGTGAGGGATCTCCGCACCGCAGGCCCAGCGTGGCTCAGTGGGGAGGAAGGGGAGACACGTTGCCCGGGAACGAAAGGGTTAAAACTGACGGGAAGTTTGTGTTACATTCACCCGGTTGCCGGGTCTCCTGTCGGAGCCCGAAGTGGTGTGTGTGTCACTGCTGCCTCTGCGCGGCTGCCGGGAGAAGGGCGATTCCGCAGCCTGGGTTTTTGTATGATCACAAATCGGTTTCGTGTCACTGTGTCTCCCGCACAGTAATAGCGGGCGGTGTCCTCGGGCTTCAGGCCGGTCATTTGCAGATACAGCTCACTCTTGGAATTATCCCTGGAGATGGTGAACCGGCCTTTGATGGAATCAAGGTAGTATGTACTCCCACTGGGGTATATAGCAGCGACCCATTCTAGTCCCTTGCTAGGAGCCTGTCGTACCCAGCTCATATCATAGCTGCTGAAGGTGAACCCGGAGGCTTTGCAGGAGAGGCGGAGAGAGTCTCCGGGCTTTTTCACATCCCCTCCGGACTCCACCAGCTGGACCTGGGACCGGACACCTGGGAATAAAGACAGGCCATTAATATCGGTATAAAAACAGCGATAACACAATATTCTTCTGACTCTGCCAGTTATTCAGAGGAGGAAAATACCTTCCAAAGCTGCTACAGCGAAAATTACAAGGAGCAAAAATCCCATTTTCCCTGGTGCTGGAGGGGAAAGTTCTCAGGGGACTGGCTGGTCACTGCACAGACCCAGGGGCTGCGGATTGTGTCTCCGGGTGCAGCCTAGGCAGACAGAGGCACAGATTTAAACAGGAAACTGTCTCCCTCATTTGCATGCCCCCGCTTTATAAGAGACACACACTCCTGCTGCCAGGGATCTGACTGACTCGCCCTAGGGCTCCGGGTGTGGGAGTCAGACTGTCCCGGCCTGTGTGTCTGTGCAGCGCCGGGCACAGGGCGCTGGGTCCTCCTGACACTTTCGGACCCCTGGGAGGAATGACCAGCTCCCTGCAGTGACTGTATTTCCTCACCCAGGAACTGAGGGCCTGGCTATTGTGAGGTGATATTGGGGACTGGGGGGACTCAGCTCTGGAGCCCCATTCCACGCGCACAAGGGCCATGCAACATCCGGTCAGGGGGGTCAGTGTCTGGGGAGGGGTCATGTCCCAGGGATCCACTGGGCTGGGCCACCCGCTGGAGAGGGAAGATTTCCTTTGGTGCTGGGAGGGATTTGGGATGGAAGCCCCTTTCCCTTCCCAGCGGTGACCGGCTACATTGAAATGATCCATGACACCAGGAACGTGATCTGAGCAAGCCTGGCTCCTGCTTTGGAGCAGATCTGGTGCCCACCTGTCGGTGCAGGTGGGAGAAGCTGGGGCGGGGGGGGAGTCTGAGAACAGATTTAAGGTTTTGCAGTGGAGCCTCCCTGACATTAGTGGGCCGAGAGCGGTGTGTCTGGGAGTCAGGGCCGGCTCCAGGCACCAGCCCACCAAGCTTGTGCTTGGGGTGGCACCTGGAGGGGGGCGGCGCGGCGCTCCGGCCGCCGGGGAGGGCAGGGCCACAGCCGGGCTCGCCGCCCTCCCCCCGGCCGCCGGCAGGGGCTCGCCGCCCTGCCCCCTGCGCTCTGGCTGCCGGGGGGAGAGCCGAGCCCCAGCCGGGGCTTGCCGCTTTCTCGCCGCCCTGCCCCCGGCGCTCTGGCCGCCGGGGGGAGAGCCGAGTCCCAGCCGGGGCTCACCGCCCTCTCGCCGCCCTGCCCCCAGCGCTCTGGCCGCCGTGGGGAGAGCGGAGCCCCGGCCGGGGCTCACCGCCCTGCCCCTGGCGCTCTGGCCACCGGGGGGAGAGCCGAGCCCCCGCCGGGGCTCGCCGCCCTCCTCCCAGGGCTCCGGCCGCCCTCCCCCCCCCCACGGAGGGGGGGGGCGGCTGGCCAGAGGCTTTTTTGCCTGGGGTGGCAAAAAAGCCAGAGCCGGCCCTGATGGGAGTTTTTCTTTAGGGGAGAGTCGAGAAGGATTCACGCAACACAGTGAAGGAAGATTATTCTGCACGGCTGATATTTATATTCATGTTTATATTCCTGTTCCCAGTCACACTCCACTTCCCATTTACACTCAGATTGTAAACTCGGTGGGACTGATAGAGGTTTTATGGTCTGTGTTTGTACCGTGCCTAGGACTATGGGAGCCTAGACTATAATTTAGAATATAAGAAAGGTCAGACTGGGCAGATCAAAGGTCCATCTAGCCCAGTATCCTGTCTACCGACAGTGGCCAATGCCAAGTGCCCCAGAGGGAATGAACAGATCAGGGAATCACCGAGTGATCCACCCCCCGGACACCCATTCCCAGCTTCTGGAGACCCTAGGTGCTAGACCCACAACCAGCACCAAATCTGTCACCGCTAAGCATCATCATGAAGATCATTTACTTAGTTAATTATTAATAAGCAATAAAGTGTAGACAGAAACTTTCTCCTGGTTGTGTTTAAAGAACTTGTGTGATATGAACGCTACGTGTTTTTCAACCATCCCCACGATATAATATTGAGAGAAAACAACAAAAACATTTCCATTCCCAGACAAGTATCAGCATTCACGCTGAAACACAGATCTCCATTCCCATAACACTCATGTTCCCTTTCATATCCCCACACTGTAGCCTATAAGACTAACCTGCTTGCTTGTATATATATATATATATCTTTTCTTATAGTTTAAGTATTTGATGTATTGTAATAGGTTTACAGATTTATATTAAAAGTAAGTTTGGCTGTAATGCAAGATCTACATACAGGCCAAAACCCTGTATGTTAAGCTAATGTGAAGTTAACACCTTTTGAGACCCTCACCCAGAAAAGTAAAATTAGACAAAACACCCACGCAGATGGCTAGAGACCTTTACCTGGACCAATAGCCTTAAAGGGTGGAAACAGGGGGTTTTCCCACAGACTTAACAAGTACAGCACAAGAGACCGATGTGCGTACATACCTGTCATCAATATGCACATACATACTAGCCTGTCGGGTAAGTGTACCCTAACATTTCTGCGGGTGAGGAATGAAATTTGGGCATAAGAGGAAGGAGGTCCAGCATTTGCCCTCTAAAAAGAGGTAACCCACCTCAATAGAGGCTCTCTCTCCGTTCTCCATTTTCTTCGTTCTTACTTTACTCCATCTCCATTTCTCACTATCTCCATTCTCACTTTACTCTATTCTCATTTACTTCCTCCACTCTCTCTCTCTATTCTATCTATCTACGATGACTCTACTATTAGTAGGCTGTACTTGTTCTTGTTAAACTTTAAGTTTCAAGGGCACTAGGCTAAGCTTGGTCTCCCTAAGTTTTATTCTTAGTTTGTTTATTAGGTTTTGATTTAAGTTTAAGTTAGTCAAGTAAACCCTAGTCAGCTTTGATAGCGCTTAGCATTTTCTAAGCACTGCATCCCTCACTCAAGAATTGAGGAACCTGAACCACAAGGCTGGTCCTGTGTCTCTTACCCCCAGGTTATCAAGGAAGGGTGTGAGTATGTTAACCAAAGCATTGTTGCATGCAATACTATATTATCATGTGTATCTTTTGAATAGCAATAATGCAATTGTAACTTTGTAACTCTGGGTATTTTACCATTTACTTACTATTATTAATTTTAATAAACAGTATTTAAGGCTAGAACTGTCTCAGTGTGAGCTTCCTGTCATACCCCCGAGGGTCCTTTATAAATACTGTGGAGCCTGATTCAGGACAAGAACCTTTATCTTCTGATCAAACAGATTGGCGAGCCTAAACCCATACTAATTAATATTAATAATAATAATTATTATTATTATTATTAAAATTAAATAAAATTAAATTAATAAATTAAATTCCCATATTATCCAAATTAATATTATCAGTACACCCTAAATCAGGCTACAACACTCATTCACACACATGGAGAGAGAGAGAGAGAATGTTCTCAGGGAATGTTCCATAGACAGTTACACTGAAGGATACTCAGACGATGAGGGAGGGTGGGTGGCTGGCTCCATAATGCGCCATGGTCCTAGGCTCTCAGACTGGCTGAAGACCAGTTCAGTGATGAGGCTAATAGAAGGGAGACAATGTACAGGGCAGGGAGTCAAATAAATCTATAAACAGACACTGCACAGCTCTATGGCATTGACCAACAGGGATTTGGGGAACAGCCTTGTTCCCTTTTATAGCTGCCGGGGTTTGTGTTTTCACCTCCCCTGTTTTCTATCCCCACACGGGAACTGAGAGGTGAACATGGGACTATTTGGCCTTCTGTTTGGCAGATAATAATTCCTTTTAACCCATATCAATGTGTAATAGAATATTTGGTGTGACGTTATCTGATTAGAATATGACCATATAGATCATTGTTGCAACCACTGTGATATATTTGCAGCAAATCTCTTAGATGGGCGTCTCCCATGGTCCATTGTCAACCAAGTGTTTCTTGATGAACCACTTAATTTGAACAGTCCCTCCAAGATGTGCTGGCTAGTTACCTTGTGGGCAGTACCCCAGGAGCCCACATTTGAAATCCAAGTATAGAGCCAATATTTATATCTTCAGATACAAAATGATACATGTTTACAGATAGCACAATCATAACCAGCAAATCATAACCTTTTCATAGACACCTCACTCCACAGCCTTTGTACAAGATTTGTTGCAAATATATAACAGTGGTTGCAACAATGATCTATATGTGATATTTTAATCAGATAACATCACACACCCCTATTTGCATATCCCCCTCCTGGTGACACATAAAACCTCCTCACTTAGCGAGCCCAATTGACCTGCCTGGGGATTCAGAGAGTGGCACAGGGAATCGAGGAAGGCTCATTCAGGCGGCAGGGCGCCCACTTGGGACCCTGCATGCCCAGGCTCGGTTCCCTGCCCTGTCCCAGACTTCTTGTGTCACTTGGGGCAAGTCACCTGGGGCCGGATTTTTCTAAGTATTGACGCATCAAGCGGGATTTTCTAAAGCACCGCAGCGCCCAACTCCCATAGGTGCACCTCTGTTCTCAGTCTGTGAAATGGGGATAACGGGACTTTCCTGCCTCACCGGGTGTAGTGAGGATAGATGCGATAAAAAGTATGAGGTGCTCAGATCTGATGATGTGTATCTAAGAGTGTGTCTCAAACTTTTTTTTACTGGTGAACCCTTTCACACAGCACGCCTCTGAGTGTGACCCCTCTAATAAAATTAAACACACTTTTTAATATATTCAACATCATTGTAAATGCTGGAGGCAAGCAGGGTTTAGGGTGGAGGTTGACAGCTGACCCCCCATGTAATAACCTCCCGACCCCCTGGGGGTCCCGACCCCCAGTTTGAGACCCCCTGACTAAGACAAACAAATCTATTATTCTGGCTGTGATGCAAAGATCACTGACATGAATGGAATGAGTGCCGCCTCCCTTGCCTTCATTTGGCTTTGGGCCATTCCCCGATGCAGTAACTGATGGATATTCCTTCGCATGAGAAAACAGCAGGTGGGGTGACATGATTAACCTGGGCAAAAATGTATTCATCTGCGTCTGACAAAGTGGGTATTCACCCACGAAAGCTTATGCTCCAATCGTCTGTTAGTCTATAAGGTGCCACAGGACTCTTTGTCACTTAGTATAAGGAAGGAATCTCACATTCTTTTAGAGCCTGACGCAAAACCCTTCACAACTCCAGGGAAACCCTCCCGTCTAGTGCAACGTGAGCTGTGTCAGGCCCTGTGTTCATAACCCTGAGGCCGCAAAGTTGTTAGTTGTTCCTTGAAATGTCAATTGTAAATGTCTTCAGCAGAGGCAATGGACTGATCACTAGAACAGAGCTAATTAGATGCAGAGGATGCTTCCTTCAGAGGATCAGCAGCTGTGACTGAAGCAGAAAACTCTCGGAGCGATCAGATTAGTAGAAGAGTCCTGGGCAGATTCATTGGTGTGGGTAAAATACCAAATCTGACTGATTATAACGAGACTACTGATGGGATTGAGGAATGAAGGATTTTGCCCAATATTAGTGAGGTCCTGGGGCCTGGGCCTCAGCCTGTCCAAGACTCACTGTCATTTCTGCAGGAACTGGGCGAGATAATCACAGTAGAAATGATGGCGATAGTAAAATCTATTTCCTATTCAGTGGTTTTCATTCACACATTTCCGAGCGTTTTACAAAGGAGTTAAGTGGCATTATCCCCAGTTTTTGCCCAAGGGGAAACTGAGGCACATGGACGTGAAATGACTTGCCCAAGATCACCGAGGAAATAAGTGGCATAACCGGAAATAAATTCTGTGTCTCTGTTTGGTGCTGAACACTATGGGAAAACGGGTCTACGGACACACGCCATGCACCGCGCAGTAACAGGTAGATAAAGGCAGTTGACCAGCTCTCTAAACTGGTTGAACTGCTCACCCCGTGTTAAGTCAGATTCTGTTCTCAGTTAGGCACTAGAAATCCTGAATAATTCAGTTTAGTGCAGGGGATGGCTTCCGGATTCAGTACAGGGTAACTAAGAGCATAATTTGCTAAGTCTTTTCAAATCCAGTGTCTGCACCTTTAATACACTTAGGCCTGGTCTACACTAGGCGTTTATGTCGAATTTAGCGCTGTTACATCTAATTAACCCTGCACCCGTCCACACCACGAGGCTATTTAGTTCGACATAGAGGGCTCTTAAATTCGACTTCTGTACTCCTCCCCAACGAGGGGAGTAGCGCTAAATTCGACATGGCCATATCGAATTAGGCTTGGTGTGGATGGAAATCGACGCTAATAGCTCCGGGAGCTATCCCACAGTGCACCACTCTGTTGACGCTCTGGACAGCAGTCTGAGCTCGGATGCTCTGACCAGCCACACAGGAAAAGCCCCGGGAAAATTTGAATTCCTTTTCCTGTCTGGGCAGTTTGAATCTCATTTCCTGTTTGGACAGCATGGCGAGCTCAGCAGCAGTGGCAACGATGCAGAGCTCTCCAGCCGAGATGGCCGTGCAATCCCAGAATAGAAAGAGGGCCCCAGCATGGACTGATCGGGAAGTCTTGGATCTCATCGCTGTGTGGGGCGATGAGTCCGTGCTTTCCGAGCTGCGCTCCAAAAGACGGAACGCAAAGATCTATGAGAAGATCTCTAAAGCCATGGCAGAGAGAGGATACAGCCGGGATGCAACGCAGTGCCGCATGAAAATCAAGGAGCTGAGACAAGGCTACCAGAAGACCAAAGAGGCAAACGGATGATCCGGATCCCAGCCCCACACATCCCGTTTCTACGAGGCACTGCATTCCATCCTAGGTGAGGCCGCCACCACTACCCCACCAGTGACCGTGGACTCTGAGGATGGGATATTGTCCACGGCCGGTTCCTCGGACATGTTAGCGGACGGGGAAGATGAGGAAGGAGATGAGGAGGACGAGGCAGTCGACAGCGCTTACCAAGCTGATTTCCCCGACAGCCAGGAGCTCTTCATCACCCTTACAGAGATCCCCTACCAACCCTCCCCAGCATGTAACCCGGACACAGATTCAGGGGAAGGATCAAGCGATAAGTGCTTTAAACATATAAACCTTTATTTTTTACAAAACTGGAATATTAAGACTAAGAACAATGTGTGTTTCATGATTTCTTCCCCCTGGGCGCTTAAGTAATCAGTAACAACTATTTAAAAAAAATCAAACAGTGTCCGGTTGTGCATGATTCTGCTGCCCAAGCTGCTCCACTCTTTAGTCCCTGCTACTGCAGCTATATTCGAATCCTGTCTATATGTCCGGGGATAGAGCAGTAATCCTCCACGGACATCTCCACAAAGCTCTCCTGCAGGTAATGGGAAAGCCTGTTCATCAGGTTCCTGGGGAGAGCGGCCTTACTGGGTCCTCCGAAGTACGAGACGTTCCCGCGCCAGGAGACAAGCAAGTACTCCAGTATCATCGCCTTGCATAGCATAGCGGCATAGGGCCCCGGTCTTTGCAGGCTTTCTCGAAGCATCCGTTCCTTCTCGGTGTCCGGGATCCTCATGAGAGTTATGTCGCTCATGATGACCTGCTTTGAATTAGGTAGGGGACTGTTAGTATTGGGACTGCTTGCAACAAGTTCCTTTACAGAACTGTGACCGCTGGTTTACAGCCACGCGGTGGGGGCGGGAGAGGGGCAGCATACAGGGCTCTTTCCCTGGGACATCCGCGAGGGGGTGGGACAGGGCCAGAGTTCCTGCTTGGCCGATTGCTGGCAGCAGAGACTGGCATTGCTTTCAATGTGAAAGGAGGCCAGTGGTACTCCTAAAGTTTTAAGCAGCCACAAGTCTACGGCTTACCATGTTTGCCTGCTACAGAGATTACCGTGTCCTGCCCCGCTTCCCAGATCAGCAGTGCAAAAGCCCAGGCACTGAAGGCGAGGTCCGAAAATTCGACCTTGTCCTGAGTGCGCATGTGATAGGTGTGGTTCATGGTCTTGTTCACAGAGAAAGACTATGTTCTTGGTTCACAACTACATTTATCTTTCGGAGGAATTCACTACCTTTTCCTCATTCCCACAGCCACATCTGCAACTGTCTCCCAACCCAGCCTGGCATCACACTCCCAGAGGCTAGCGCACATTAGGCGGAGGAAGAAGAAGACGCGAGAGGACATGTTCTCAGAACTAATGGGCTGCTCCCGAGCCCAGGCAGCACAGCAGAACCATTGGAGGGAGAATTTGTCCCAAATGCACCGGACACACATGGAACGTGAGGAGAGGTGGCGGCAGGAAGACCAGCAGGCGACTCAAACGCTGCTTGGACTTCTGAGGGAGCAAACGGACACGCTCCGGCGCCTTGTTGATGTTCTGCAGGAACGGAGGCAGGAGGACAGAGCCCCGCTGCAGTCTATCAGTAACCGCACTCCCCCGCCACCAAGTCCCATACCCCCCTCGCCCAAAGTCCAAAGAAGGAGGGGCGGCAGAGTCCGTGAAAACTCTCACTCCACCCCTGCAGACTGCTCAAGCACCAGAAGGCTGTCATTCCCCAAAATTTGAAAAGTCCTTTCCTGCCCGCCTCACCCAAGCCCCCGTCCAACTTTCACCCCCCAGTTTCATGTCTGGTTGTTAATAAAAAATATGTTTCTGTTCATTACTGTTTCAGTCAGGTTCTTTTGAGGGAGAGTCTGTCTGAAGGGGGGGAAGGGGCTTGGTAATTGGACAGGACAGTCACCTTTAGCAGGGTACAGAGGTGGGGCAGGTCCAGCAGCAGGGCACATACACAGTGCAGTGACTAGTTACCCTGGTCAGTCTGGGAGGTGGTTTTCATGTTCTGTGGGGGGCAGTGGGGGGGTTGGTTGCTCTGTGACTTTGTGGCGGGGGAGGGCAGTTACAGATCTTATGCAGCGGTCCTTGTCCTGGATCACAGAGCCACGCAGCAGGGGATCTGTAACCCTCCTCCCCCTGCCAGGTTCAGGGGGAGGGCAGGTTCAGCTTCTCTGTACAGAAACTTAAAAGTCACTGGTTACCCTGCTCACTGTGGAACCTAGCTTTCAAAGCCTCCTGGATGCACAGGGCATCCCGCTGGGCTCTTCTAATCGCCCGGCTGTCTGGCTGGGCGTAATCAGATGCCAGGCTATTTGCCTCAACCTCCCACCCCGCCATAAAGGTCTCCCCCTTGCTCTCACACAGATTGTGGAGCACACAGCAAGCAGCTATAACAATGGGGATATTGGTTTTGCTGAGATCACAGCGAGTCAGTAAGCTTCTCCATCTCCCCTTGAGACGTCCAAAAGCACACTCCACCACCATTCTGCACTTGCTCAGCTGGTAGTTGAACAGTTCTTTTTCAGAGTCCAGGGCGCCTGTATAGGGCTTCATGAGCCAGGGCATTAGCGGGTAGGCTGGGTCCCCAAGGATCACTGTAGGCATCTCCACATCCCCAACAGTTATTTTGTGGTCCGGGAAGTAAATACCTTCCTGCAGCCGTCTAAACAGGCCAGAGTTCCTGAAGACGCGAGCGTCATGAACCTTGCCCGGCCATCCGACGTTGATGTTTGTAAAACGTCCCTGATGGTCCACCAGTGCTTGCAGCACCATTGAAAAGTAGCCCTTTCGGTTAATGTACTGGCTGGCCTGGTGGTCCGGTCCCAGGATAGGGATGTGAGTTCCATCTATAGCCCCACCGCAGTTTGGGAATCCCATCGCGGCGAAGCCATCTATGATGACCTCCACGTTTCCCAGGGTCACTACCTTTGAGAGCAGTACCTTAACGATTGCGTTGGCTACTTGCATCACAACAACCCCCACGGTAGATTTGCCCACGCCAAACTGGTTCGCGACAGACCGGTAGCTGTCCGGCGTTGCAAGCTTCCAGAGGGCTATGGCCACTCGCTTCTGGACAGTCAGGGCTGCTCGCATCCGGGTGTCATTGCGCTTCAGGGCAGGGGACAGCAACTCACAAATTTCAAGGAAAGTCACCTTCCGCATGCGAAAGTTTCGCAGCCACTGGGATTCGTCCCAGACCTGCAGCACTATGCGGTCCCACCAGTCCGTGCTTGTTTCCCGTGCCCAGAATCACCGTTCCACAACATCCAGATGACCCATTGTCACCGTGATGTCCTCGGCGCTGGGTCCCGTGCTTTCTGACAGGCCTGTGCTACTCTCAGACTTCAGGCCCTCACCGCGGTGCCGTAGCCTCCTCGCCTGGTTTATCTGCATCTGCCTCTGGGAAAGGTGGATGATAACCTGCGAGGCGTTGACAATGGCCACAACTGCAGCGATGGTCGCAGCGGGATCCATGCTCGCAGTGCTGTGGCGTCCGCGCTGTCACTGACCAGAAAAGTGCGCGAACTGATTTCCCGCCGGCGCTTTCAGGGAGGGAGGGAGGGCAGTAGTGACAGACGGATGACGACAATTACCCAAAAGCACCCTCGACCCTTTTTTTTTACCCAGAAGGCATTGGCGGCTCGACCCAGAATTCCAATGGGCAGCGGGGACTGCGGGAACTGTGGGATAGCTGCCCACAGTGCACCGCTTCCAGTGTCGACACTTTCCCCGTTAGTTTGGACTCACAAAGTCGAATTACTGTCCTTAGTGTGGACACACACGTTCGAATTTGCAATATCGATTCCACATATTCGATTTAAGTGAAATCGAAATACCCTCGTAGTGTAGACATACCCTTAGAAATGGTCTGAAAGCTTTTTCTGTGTGTATTTTCACGTGTGTTTTCACGTGTATACAGTTGTATGAGTGCTTGAAATTACGGATGTGGGTGTGCAGGGAGCTTGTGTGTTTGTGTGTAGGTGTTGGTATGGGTACTTGAAGACCTAAGTGTGTGTGATTGCATGTGAGTGTTGTTGTGTTCTTATCTGTTTGTATATATTTTTGTGTTTGCAAACATGTGTTTGTGTGTATACCAAATGTTCCCAGGCAGAAAGACTATGACCTTTGCATCTCTGCCTTCTGTGGACAGGGATTTGAAAGATGTTGGGTTGGTGCCTCAGTTAATGTGAGAAAAGGTGGGTAGTGTGGGGAAAAGCCAGTAAAACATTATAGGCCCTGTCAAGGCTGCTTCCCCACTTTGAACTTTAGGGTACAAATGTGGGGGCCTGCATGAAGACTTCTAAGCTTAACTACCAGCTTAGATCTGGTCCGCTGCCACCATTCCCAAAGCTAATTCCCTTCCCTGGGAAGCCTTGAGAAACCTTTCACCAATTCCCTGGTGAATACAGATCCAAACCCCTTGGATCTTAAAACAAGGAGAAATTAACCATCCCCCCTCCTTCCTTCCACCAACTCCTGGTGAATACAGATCCAACCCCCTTGGATCTAAAAACAAGGAAAAATCAATCAGGTTCTTAAAAAGAAGGCTTTTAATTAAAGAAAAAGGTAAAAATCATCTCTGTAAAATCAGTATGGAAAATAACTTTACAGGGTAATCAAACTTAAAGAGCTCAGAGGACCTCCCTCTAGCCTCAGGTTCAAAGTACAGCAAACAAAGATAAACACTCTAGTAAAAGGTACATTTACAAGTTGAGAAAACAAAGGAAAACTAACATGCCTTGCCTGGCTGTTTACTTACAAGTTTGAAATATGAGAGACTTGTTTAGAAAGATGTGGAGAACCTGGATTGATGTCTGGTCTCTCTCAGTCCCAAGAGCGAACAACCCCCAAAACAAAGAGCACAAACAAAAGCCTTCCCCCCCCCCCCCCAGATTTGAAAGTATCTTGTCTCCTTATTGGTCCTTTGGGTCAGGTGTCAGCCAGGTTACCTGAGCTTCTTAACCCTTTACAGGTAAAAGGATTTTGGAGTCTCTGGCCAGGAGGGATTTTATAGTACTGTACACAGGAGAGCTGTTACCCTTCCCTTTATAGTTATGACAGGCCCTTATGCATATCCTATGAAGGTCAATAGAAAGACAACTCTTCAGAGCAAGGGGTGTGGCTTAGGCCAGTGGTTATCAACCTATTTACCATTGTGGGCCACATATGCAGCTCGCTATGTTTTATGTGGGACACACCCACACAATACGTATAGTACCTGTATGGCCCTGTAGGTGGCACATGGGCCACAGTTCTGTGCTGATTGGGCTGCAAGGGCCCACGGGCGGCAGATTGAGAACCACTGGCTTAGGCCACGTATTCCTGAACCTGAGTCAGCAAAGTTCTGTTGCTTGAAATGTGGATGCATATGTTCTCAGCACAGGACAGGAGTGCTTGTTTCTTCATGCATGTGGTTAGGCTTGTCTGGGCCTGTATGTTTATGTATGGGTATGTTTGTCAGTGCACACACGTGTTTGTATGTGTCTATATATGTGTTTCTGTTTGTGTTTGGAATGGGAAAAGGGGTGAGAATACATCTCTCTATGGCTGTGTCTGATGCTCAGAGGAATTTCAGGCTGGGTGAATTCAATCTCTGGTGAAATGAGACGAGGGGAGGTTTTTGTCTGAGCTCAGAATCACTGCCCACCACTGTGTCTCTGGCGCAGTAATACACGGCGGTGTCCTCCACTTTCAGGCTGGTCATGCCTAAATAGAAGTTGATGCTGTCCTTGGAGGCTGTGAATCGGTCCTGGGCATAGGAGGCCTATTACTTAGAGTTCAGCTCATAATAATAAGCAAACAGCCACTTCCCGGGCTCCTCTCTGATCTAGTACATCCAGGCGCTGCTAAGAGTGAATCCGTTGATGGCACATTGCAGCGTATGGGACTCTCAAGGCTTCTTCAGCGCTGGCCCCGACTGGGTCAGAACCACCTGCGAGCGGGCCACTGGGGGTGGGAGAGAAAAAAAGGGGAGATTGTAAATAAAGCCAGGGCCGGCTCTACCATTTTTGCCGCCCCAAGCAAAAAAAACAACAACAAAAAACGCTCAGACTGCCGCCGCCCGAACTGCCGAAGCGCAAAATAAAATAATTTAAAAAAAGCTGTCCGGTCTCTGCCGCCCCAAGAATGGACGGAATGCCGCCCCTTACCATGTGCCGCCCCAGGCATGTGCTTGCTCTGCTTATGCCTGGCTCTGGCCCTGAATAAACTCACTCAGCAGAGGAAACTAGTCATTAGCCCCGGATTGAAGGAGCGAATGAAAATAACCAGGGAACAGTGGGAGAACCCGCCACACTGGGCACTTTGTGCATCACTCGGTGTGAGATGACCGAATAAAGAAGTGTCACACACAACATCGATATCAGCAGCAATAGTACCAGATACCCGGCCCCTCCTGTGTATTAATGGGGGATAAAATACCTTCCAGAGCCGCTACAAAGAAAACCAAATGGAGCCAAAGAGTCATTTTCCCTGGCGTTGGAGGGGGAAGTTTTCAGGCGATTGGCTGTGCACAGACACCGGAGGGGGGGCGGGTTGCGGATGGTCTCTGGGTGCAACCTGGGCAGATTTAAACAGGAACCTGTCACCCCTATTATATCCCCCTCCTTATAAGAGAGACAAGCTCCCTAAGAGCCCGTCTGAAAATCTAGGTTTGGGGATTCAGGAAGGCAGAGTCGGACGTCAGTGGTTAGGGATCCAGGCTGGGGTTACGGGTATGGGAATTCCATCTCCTTTTCCTCCACAGACTTCCTGGGTTACCCTGGGCAAGTGTAACGTGTTCCCCTTGTGTTTCAGGCCTCCATCTCCACGTACAGGGGCGGCAAGTTATATGGGCCCTGGTGTCTGGGCTCCAGCAAATTCAGGGCCCGGGGGCCGGGCTCCACCAATGTAGGGGGCTGGGTCTCCTCCCCGGCCCCACCTGCTGCCCCTGTGTGTCTCCTCCCCCGAGAGTCCCCACCTGCCATGGGCAGCTCCATGCTGAGCTCCCTCACCAGCCACGGTTGGCTACAAGGGAGCAGTGCCGGGGGCAGGCTGACATGTCTGCTGCACAGCTCACCGCCCCCCCCAGGCGATTCGTAGTTGACTCCGAGGGGGGGCCTTATCCTGGCTGGACCTCCTGAGCAGCACCCCGGGGGAGCTTGGGTGAGTGTGGTGCTGGGGGCTGAGGAGGGGGCTGCCCTCAGAGAGGGTGCTGCAGGGAGAGGGCTGGGGAGACCTCCTCTCTGGCCTCCCGCCCCAGCCCCAGGGCAGCCTGCCTGCTGCACCCCAAACTCCTCATCCCCGGCCCAGCCCCATACCCCGCACCCCAACCCTCTGTCCCAGCCCAGAGCCCACATCCAGCACCCAAACCCCTCCCAGAGCCCGCACCCATCCTGCACCCAAATTCTCTCCGAGAGCCTGCACCCCAAACCATTTACTGCACCCAAACTCCCTCCCAGAGCCTTAGGCAGTGTGTGTGTGTGGGGGGGGGGGGGGGAGACTTGAACCGGTTCTGGGCACCACCAAAAAATATACAAACCTGCCATCCCTGTCCACCTGTGGACATAAATAACACTTTCCTTCCTCACAGACTTGTTGGGAGGATAAATGCATTAACGATTATGAGGTTCCCAGATACCATGTGATGTGGCCATGTAAGGGCCTAAAATACAGGAATGTCCTAGCCTGGTCCTGGGCCACTGATCATTGAAATGAACGGGAGCGTTTCCAGTACTTCATTGGAACATTTCCACAGATACTTTTGTTGGATTCTCCTTCCCATGTGAAATGTCATTGTTTTCTCACCTGGGTAATTTGAGTAAAGATGCGTTGCTGTGGGAAATATGCTGTAAAGACTGCTCAGTAATGATGGAAAGCCCAGGAAAGTCAAAGGGGGAAAAAAACGCAACAACCTGCTGTTTAGTTCGGTGTTAGCTGGATGGCGCCCTGTGTTATAAACCTGAGTCAGGGAAATTCTGGGACTATTGCTTGAAATTTTAATGCAGGTGTTCGCAGAACGGGAAACATAAAGCCAAAGATAATGAGGATGATTCCTACAGAGCTTCAGCAATTTGGATTTAATTACAAACCCGGTGAGCAATAAGACTAGCGAAATATTCCTGTGCAGATTGATATGCCTGCATGAAACAATCACATCCTGCTGGCTTTATTCGTCCTGCGTGTAACCCCATTGATTTAAATGGGACTGGTGATGGGAGTAAAGGATAAAGGATCTTGCAGAAGATTAGTAAGGACATTGGCTCATCAAAGCATCAGTCAGTGCCCTTTCTGCCTGAGGATGAGACATGGAAAGTACAGAGTATATTACACCTGCTGCTGTTTTAGCTGCTGCTGCTGCTACTGATAATATCACCCAACACTTCCATAGTGATTTCCCAGCCATGGCTCTCAAGCAAAGAAAGAAAATGTTATTCTCTCCAATGCTTCTAAACCTGTAAACTGAGGCACGGGGAAGTGAAGGGCCTTGCTGAAGGTCACCCTCTGTTTACGCTGGTATCTGTGATTCTGCGTTTGTGTCTTTGAGTCCTCCAGGGTATGTGATTGTCAGTAGGTTTATTTTGTGTATGTGTGCAGCTTGCTTTCCTTTGTGTGTGTTGTACTGCGAGTGTTCACGTGTGGATACACGGGTGAGTGTGTGTGTTCACGTGTGGATACAAGGGTGAGTGTGTCCATGTGTGGATACACGGGTGAGTGTGGTGCCTTTCTAATCCTGTCCATGTGCTTGGAACAGAAAAACTGGGTGAGAATAAACATGTCAGTGGCAGCCTGTGACGCTCAGAGGAATTCCGGGGGAGGGAACTAAGCCCATTGTGAAACTGTCAGAGCCAGCAACTATTTATACCCTGGGAGAGTTTCTCTGGGCTGCTCACATCCCCTGTCCCAGGCAGTCGGGGGCTGGTTGGCGCCCTCAGCAGCGGACACGTTGCGCTGTTACTGCAGGGGAAGCTTTTTGTTTGTTTGAGCTCAGACTCACTTCCCCTCACTGTGTCTCACGCAGTAATACACGGCGGTGTCCTCTGCTCTCAGGCTGGTCATTTGCAGGTAGAAGTTGGTGCTGTCCTTGGAGGCTGTGAATCAGCCCTGGATGGAGGAGGTGTAGTACTTGGTGCAGGGCCGTCCAGAGGGGGGAGCAAGTGGGGCAATTTGCCCGAGGCCCCGGGCCCTGCAGGGGCCCCCACGAGAATGTCGGAGGCTCCCCCGCACCTCCACCTTCCCCCATCCCCCGGCGCCTCAGCCCGCCACGTCCAGGAGTGGCCCTGGACAGCCCACTTCTTCGGATGCATATAGAGTGGAACATATATTGAGGAAATATATATACGCACATACAGAGAGCATGAACAGGTGGGAGTTGTCTTACCAACTCTGAGAGGCCAATTAAGTAAGAGAAAAAAACTTTTGAAGTGATAATCAAGATAGCTCAGTACAGACAGTTTGATAAGAAGTTTCAGAGTAGCAGCCGTGTTAGTCTGTATACGCAAAAAGAACAGGAGTACTTGTGGCACCTTAGAGACTAACAAATTTATTAGAGCATAAGCTTTCGTGGGCTACAACCCACTTCTTCGGATGCATATAGAGTGAAACATATATTGAGGAGATATATATACACACTCCCACCTGTTCATGCTCTCTGTATGTGTGTATATATATCTCCTCAATATATGTTTCACTCTATATGCATCCAAAGAAGTGGGTTGTAGCCCACGAAAGCTTATGCTCTAATAAATTTGTTAGTCTCTAAGGTGCCACAAGTACTCCTGTTCTTTTTGATAAGAAGTGTGAGAATACTTACAAGGGGAGATAGATTCAATGTTTGTAATGGCTCAGCCATTCCCAGTCCTTATTCAATCCTGAGTTGATTGTATCTAGTTTGTATATCAATTCCAGCTCAGCAGTCTCTCGTTGGAGTCTGTTTTTGAAGTTTTTCTGTTGTAAGATAGCCACCCGCAGGTCTGTCATTGAATGGCCAGACAGGTTAAAGTGTTCTCCCACTGGTTTTTTAGTATTATGATTCCTGATGTCAGATTTGTGTCCATTAATTCTTTTGCGTAGAGACTGTCCGGTTTGGCCAATGTACATGGCAGAGTGTCCATAAAAGAGTGCTACCCCCCTCTCTCCTTTTACCACACTGGCATATCCACAAGTCTTTGTAGGAAGAGCTGAATAACTGAAAATGAAACTGCTGCCAAATCCAGCTGTTTATCAATAGCCACTATTCCCACATGATTAATTTAATCTAGAACAGGTGTTTTAAGGCCCACTTCACCTCAGTATTTGTGTGTGTCATGTTCATTAGCAAATCTTAAAGAGGAGAAATGTAATTCCCATTGTATAAATGGGGAACAGTTTAAGTGACTTGGGAGCCTAGGTCCAACTTTCAGAAGTGACTTAAAGTTAGCAGCCTGAATCCCAGAGAAAGTGATTTGGATTTAGGTTCCCAAATCGTTTAGTTACCCCGAGCCCAACTCCCTGAGGCATCTTTGATTTCAAAGTGCCACACACTACCCACAGGGTCAGAGCGCCACACACTACCCACAGGGCCGGCCCACAACATTTTGGCACCTGAGGCGGGGAGCTCAAATGATGCCCCCATGCTCCCTTGCTTGGGCCAAAACTTTGAAAGGTCTCAATTCTGCCTTCTTCCTGTTCTGCTCCTCTCATGGTACCGCTCTGCTACCTACCCCAATAAAGGAGAACTAACAACTTAAAATGCCTTGTTCAAAAATGTTAAGTAACACTTAACTTTCAAATGCCTGAACAGCAAATGTAACTATTTTTGTCTGCATAGTAAACACTGGCATTTTCATCTGTTTGAATAAGCAAAGTGGTGCTTTCCGTGCCTTATTGGTTGCAAAGATTTGAACTGCTTCCTGAAGGTCCACAGTCTGGGCCAGCTCATGCTCTATTGAGATGGTTGCAAGCAGGGCCGGCTCTAGGTTTTTTGTTGCCCCAAGCAAAAAAATATTTGGCCACCCCCCCTCCCCCTGCTTTTTGTGTGTGTGTCATAACTATAAAGGGAAGGGTAACAGCTCTCCTGTGTACAGTACTATAAAATCCCTCCTGGCCAGAGACTCCAAAATCCTTTTACCTGTAAAGGGTTAAGAAGCTCAGGTAACCTGGCTGACACCTGACCCAAAGGACCAATAAGGGGACAAAATACTTTCAAATCTTGGGCGGGGGGAAGGCTTTTGTTTGTGCTCTTTGTTTTGAGGGTTGTTCGCTCTTGGGACTAAGAGGGACCAGACATCAATCCAGGCTCTCCACATCTTTCTGAACAAGTCTGTCATATTTCAAACTTGTAAGTAAACAGCCAGGCAAGGCGTGTTAGTTTACCTTTGTTTTCTCAACATGTAAATGTACCTTTTACTAGGGTGTTTACCTCTGTTTGCTGTAACTTTAAACCTAAGGCTAGAGGGGGGTCCTCTGGGCTCTTTAAGTTTGACTACCCTGTAAAGTTATTTTCCCTCCTGATTTTACAGAGATGATTTTTACCTTTTTCTTTAATTAAAAGCCTTCTTTTTAAGAACCTGATTGATTTTCCTTGTTTTTAAATCCAAGGGGGTTGGATCTTGATCCACCAGGAGTTGGTGGAAGGGAGGACGGGGGATGGTTAATTTCTCCTTGTTTTAAGATCCAAGGGGTTTGGATCTGTATTCACCAGGGAATTGGTGAAGAGTCTCTCAAGGCTACCCAGGGAAGGGAATTAGCATCGAGAGTGGTGGCAGCGGACCAGATCTAAGCTGGTAGTTAAGCTTAGAAGTTTTTATGCAGACCCCCACATTTGTACCCTAAAGTTCAAAGTGGGGAAGCAGCCTTAACACACGTACTAATTAGTGCTTAACTGTTTTCCTTTCCCAGCCTTTGTTTGACAGAGGCAAAGGAAGACAAGCCGCAGGAGAGACAACCTGGCTCCTTTTGCACGCGTTTGTTTAAGGATTGTCAGTCTTGTTGGTGCAGGGAGAGGAGGACGAAGGAGACAGACCAGCCTGTCCCGGCTGAGTGTGTTTGCTGTCAGGGGCTCCTTGCTGTGTGTAGCTCCGGAGCGCCACCTGCTGGGGGCTTCTTTTTAAATTAACACCAGGGGGAGGTTTTTGTCTGAGCTCAGACCGGCTTCTCCTCACTGTGTCCCTCGCGCAGTAATACACGGCGGTGTCCTCCGCTTTCAGGCCGGTCATGTGTAGGTAGAAATTGGAGCTGTCCTTGGAGGCTGTGAATCGCCCCTGGATGGTCGGGGAGTAGCTGTTGCTAGACGATGAATAATAATAAAGCAGCCACTCCAGCCCCTTTCCTGGAGCCTGTCGGACCCAGTGCATGGTATAGCTGCTGAGATCAAAGCCGCTCATGGCACAGGTCAATTTAGTGGATTCCCTGGGTTTCTTAATCTCCGGGCTGGACTGGGTCAGAACCACCTGTGCCCGGGCCCCTGGAGAGAAACAAAGTGGGCTGTTAAAAGTAACGTTTAAAAACAACAGATTAGAGACACAGGCAGATACACTAGAGAGAAGGAGACAGACCCGTATGTAGAGATTTATCTAAACACTCCCTAGTATGACTCCCCAGACCTCAATGTCTTCCCACGCAGGACGAATTATAGAGGGGATTGTTCTAAAGCACTTGTTGCCTGCCCAGAACTGGGCTCGAGATGGCAAACAGGGGGTTCGTCGCCCGGTGTGCTTGGCACCAATAAAGACACCGAGGGGAGAAAGCAAGCCAAGTTTATTTCAGAGCTCTGAAATGGCACTAGGAGACCAGCATATCTCAAATCCAGTGCAACAAATACAAACAAATTTTACCTTTTATACTCCAAACTGTTTCCATACGTCTCTTTGTCTGGCTGTTCCCCCTTGCCCCTCCCTTCCAGACAACTGTTACAATAAACTCTACATAAGCTTGTGAGAAAACTTTCCCAGTCTTTGCGACCTTGAGTTAGACATCTGCAAAGTAACTACCCCTCCTTTCCCTCCTCCTTTTCTCTATTATTTCTGCTAGTGTGAGTGAAACTGCAGCCATCTGCTAGAAAGCTGACCTTACATTTCTGCTTCAGCCTGCTTCAGAGCATGTAAGCAGTTAGCACAGAAGTAGGTGAGAGTTCACAAGATGGAGTTTGGGGGTTCAGATAGGCCCAGAGCAAAAGAGTTTCATCGACACTTTTGGCCTTCCACTCTCCCGAGTTACCTGGTAGCTATGCCTAGTGGACCCCAACACACTCACATTATTTAGGAGCAGGAGCACTATTGACTTTCCTAGATAGACGTTCCTAGATAATTTAGGAACTTTAGGAAAAAACCCTCAGCCCATGAACTGCAGAGCGATCTAAAACCGACGGGTGAACAGAGAAACAAACCCACGTGAGAGTCCAAGCAGGAAAACACAGATTCTCAGCGGACCCAGCATGGTGATGGGATGGGAGCGCAGCTCTGTAAGTCCCTGAGGCGGATGCGGGGCCTTTGGCTGAGATGCCGGAGTCAGTGGTTAAGTAGGAAGTCGGATGTGGCAGCTTTGCATATTCGGGGGAGAGCCAGGCGGGTGGGAAATAAAAGGGTCTGAACTCAGCGAGTGGGCAGTGCCGGGCGAGAGGCTGATGGGGGTGGGGGCATGGCGCAGTGAGGGTCAGGGGGTGACCTGATACAGTAGAGAAGAGACCAGAACTCTGAGCTGGAGAACGGGGCTATGTGAAAACAGAAGGGAAAGAAGGATTCCCTGCCCCAGACTCAGGACAGGACCTACAGACAATCTGAGAGCGATGCTTCCTCACGGCCTGTTCCTGGCCGTTTGGCCCCTGGACCAAACCCCTCTCCACAGCTGTTTCCAACGCGCTCGCCCTCTCGAAGCCCATTGCATGAGAGCCTTCCCCAGGGATGTAGAACATGAAGCTGGGACAGGCACAGGCCCCACCAGTCCCTCTCCTGACACTCCAGGGCTTCATAGTTCTCTGCAAAGAGCACGATGGGGTGTTTTATGGGCTGTGAATCAGGGACCCTGGGGTCAGTTTTGTCTCTGCTACAGACTCACTTTGTGCTCTTGGGCCAGTCATTTAGGCTGAGATTTTCAAAGGAGGCCGAAGGAGTGAGGAGTCCCATTCCCATTGCCAAGCAGTGGGATGCGGGTGCCTAAATCGGTGGGGAAATTGCATGCAGGGCCATGAATGTAGGGCTGGGGCAGGGGGTTAGGGAGTGGGAGGGGGTGCGGTGTGCAGGAAGGGGCTCAGGACAGGGGGTTGGGGTGTAGGGACCGGCAGGGGGCTCAGGGCACAGGGTTGCGGTGCAGGGTACAAGCTCCGGTCTGGTGCCACTTACCTGGAGCAGCTCTGGGGTGGCTGCCGCTGGCACCGGGGCCAGGGCAGGCTCCCTGCCTGCCTGCCCGCCCTGGCCCCACTCTGCTCCTGGAAGAGGGCTCCATGCGCTGCCCTCATCTAAGGGTACCTCCCCGGAAGCTCCCATTGGCCGCGGTTTCCCGTTCCCGGCCAATGGGAGTTGCGGAGGGTGGTGCCTGCAGGCGAGGGCAGCGGACAGAGCCCTCTGCCCGCCTTCCCCCAGGGACGTGGTGCCGGCCGCTTCCCCGTGCTTAGCCCCGCGGCACCACGGGGTGGCAATCCTGCAGGCCAGATCCAAAGCCCTGATGGGCCGGATCCGGCCCGCAGGCAGTAGTTTGCCCACCCCTAAGCTAGGCCTATCCATGTGCTTTTGCTCCAGTATTCATTCACTAAAGCCCCAATCCTGCAAATGCCTCTGCATGGGAGCCCTCCACAGGCACAACTGTTTGCAGGATCAGTATCGAAGACAGAGTAAATAGCATAAAGCAGCTTTTTAACATGACACCAATCAAAATAAAATCACAGATCTATTTCTTTAAACCTTGGATTACTCTACTTTATCCATAAGATCACTCCCAGGTAGCCACATGCCCCTAAATGCCAACAACTCGCCAGAAATCTTGGCACCCCCCCCCCCACAAAGCCTAATTCCCCCACCCCCACAGCCTGCTCTCCCCAGCCCCTCCATCTCCTGCAGCCTGCTCTCCCCACCCCGGCTGGGGCTGGGACACTCCAAACCCTCCACCCCCACCTCACCCCACTGACCCCCACATATCTCCTATTTCTCCCATCACCTCACTTTCTTCCAGCTCCTCTCCAGGGTCCAGGAGGCACCTAATTAGTCGAGCCAGCCATGGGGCTCCATTAATAAGCTGGGGGGCCCTTCATTCCCTCGTGTGCAGCAGGCACGTCAGACCGGGGCTCCTCCAGGCGAGGGTGGGGCTGTGGCTGGCTCCTCTGGCTGCGGGGGGTCTCCAGGCTCTGGCCACGGGGGGAGAGCGCAGGCGGAAGGGGTAGAGCCAGGGGCTAGCCTCCCATGCCAGGGTGATTTAAAAGGGTCCTGGGCCCTGGGACAATTGCCCCCTTTGCCCCCCACCCCACAGGACCGGGCCTGGGGGCCCAAGAGCCCAGGAGGGGTGGAAGGCTGGTTTAAGTGGCCCATGGACTCCCAGAGGGAGAACCGCAGGGACCCGGTACCCTCACAAGGGGGGGAACTGAAGTCAAGCCCCTGAAATGGGGAAGGACTGGTGGTTCAGAGCTGCCCCTGGGAAGGGACTGAACTGTTGTGTGATGGGCTGAGACCCAGGAGGCCCAGTGGGAGAACCTGGAGAAGACACTGGCTGAGACTGGCCCTTGCGGCTGAGAAGGGGCCAGCGGAGAGGTGTGAGAGGAGCCGTCCCTTGCAACTCCCCATCTGGGCAGGTGGGACTGCCCTAGAAGTAACATGCATGTGTAGAGGAGAGTTGATAATGGGATCTGCAAAAACCAGCACAGTGAGCAGGGAGCTGCCTCACCTACCCCCTAGGACAGGGGTGGGCAAACTTTTTTGCCTGAGGGTTACATCAGGGGTCCGAAACTGTATGGAGGGCTGGGTAGGGAAGGCTGTGCCTCCCCAAACAGCCTGAACCCTGCCCCATCTTCCCCCACCCACTTCCTGCCCCCTGATTCCCCCCTCAGAAGCCCTGACCCATCCAACCCCTCCTGCTCCTTGTCCCCTGACTGCCCCCCCGGACCTCCACCCCTAATTGCCCCCCAGAGACTCCACTCCTATCCAATGCACCCTGCTCCCTGTCCCCTGACTGTCCTGACCCCTATCCACACCCACTCCCCCGACAGCCCCCCGGGACTCCCATGCCTATCCAACTGCCTCCTGCTCCCTGTCCTCTGACTGCTCCCCGGGATCCCCTGCCCCTTATCCAACCCCCCTACCCCCAACCATGCTGCTCAGAGCACGAGGACTGGTGCCGCACCGCCCAGCCGGAGCCAGCCATGCCGCCACACTGTCTAGAGCACCGGAGCAGGCCGGCGACTCTCACAGCTGTGCTGCCTGGCAGGAGCTCGCAGCCCCACTGCCCAGAGCGCTGGTGGCACAGCGAGCTGAGGCTGTGGGTAAGGGGGACATCAGGGGAGGGGCCGGGGGCTAGCCTCGCCAGCCAGGAGCTCAAGGGCCAGGCAGGACTATCCTGCAGGCTGTAGTTTGCCCACCTCTGTCCTAGGAAATGCTGAGGAGAGGTTTCAGAGGGGTAGCCGTGTTAGTCTGTATCAGTCAAAAGAATGTGAAGTCCTTGTAGCACCTTAGAGACTAACACATTTATTTGGGCATAAGCTTTCATGGGCTAAAACCCACTTCATCAGATGCATGGAGTGGAAAATACAGTAGGCAGGTATAAATATACAGCACATGAAAAGATGGGAGTTGCCTTACCAAGTGTGGGGGGGTCAGTGCTAATGAGGCCAATTCAATCAGGGTGGATGTGGCCCATTCCCAACAGTTGACAAGGAAGGGTGAGTATCAACAGAGGGAAAATTATAATCCAGGGAAACACTAAAGCCACTTTAACATCAGTGGGACTTGAGTGTGAGCTTAAAGATAATTGATAAACTCAGATGTTAAGATGCCCAAATTTGGGTTACCAAAATGTAACACCCAGTGGATATGAATCTGAAATAACAGAATCAGTGGATGTATAAACACTAGCACCCTTCACTGGTGAAATACATACGTGAGGTGTGATTTCCAAACCCTCCACGGAGCACTGGGTAACCCATTCCCACTGGTTGGAAAGGAATTTGAGGGGTCAAACCCTCACTTTGAACATTCCAGCCTTCGGTGCCGAGGGTGATAATTCCTTGTGTTTATTCCCAGCTTGAAAGCAAGACAGGAGAAGTAATTTTTCCACTCTATACTGCACTGATTAGGCCTCAACTGGAGTATTGTGTCCAGTTCTGGGTGGCACATTTCAGGAAAGATGTGGACAAATTGGAGAAAGTCCAGAGAAGAGCAACAAAAATGATTAAAGGTCTAGAAAACATGGCCTATGTTGGAATATTGAAAGAATTGGATTTGTTTAGTTTGGAGAAGAGAAGACAGAGAGGGGACATGATAGCAGTTTACAAATATATAAAAGGTTGTTAGGAGGAGGAGGGAGAAAAAATATTCTCCTTAACCTCTGGTGATAGGACAAGAAGCAATGGGCTTAAATTGCAGCAAGGGCGGTTTAGGTTGGGCATTAGGAAAAACTTCCTAACAGTCAGGGTGATTAGGCACTTGAATAAATTGCCCAGGGAGGTTGTGGAATCTCCATCAGTGAAGATTTTTAAGAGCAGGTTGGACAAACACCTGTCAGGGATGGTCTAGATGGTGCTTGGTCCTGCCATGTCTATGTTGTGTGTGTGTGTGTGTGTGTGTGTGTGTGTGTGTGTGTGTGTGTGTGTGTGTGAAGTAGAAAAAGGGGTGAGAATAGCTCTTATCATGGCAGTGTCTGAAGTGGAGCAATTCCAGGGTGAATCATTAAAACCTGTGTAGAACTGCAATGGGCTTGCAAATATTTATAATCCAGAGCCCTACATTACCCCCCCACACACACCTCCACCACCACCCGTCTGTCTGATGCTCCCGTCACCGTGTTATTTGCAGTCTGTGGCTCACAGTGCCTGGCAGGCGGTGAACTCTTTGTGTTGCTGCTGTCAGGAAGGCGTTTGTCTGACCCGGACTGGCTTTATGTTTGATGCATCCACAGTAATTGTATTTGTGTGTCTGTTTGTGTGTTTCTTTATATGTGTTTATGCGTGTACCTGTTTGTACGTGTGTGTTTCTGGATGTATATAGATGGATGCGTTTCTTTGTTTCTGTCTTTGCGCTTGCTGCTTTTTTGTGTGTGTTTAGTGGTGTATTTGCTTTTGAGCGATTGTATATATGAATGTGGTTATATGTGTGTTTGCATACTTCCTCGGTGTGTGTACTTCTGTGTTTTTGTGTAGCAGTGATTGCCTGAATGTGCTTGTGTGTGTTTATATATTTTTCTTTATGCATCACTGTTTTGTCTGTGTGTCTGGAATAGAAAAAAAAGGGGGGGGGGGAGTAAATCTTTCCAACACAGTTTCTGATGCTCAGAGGAATTCCAGTGTGAGTGAATTAAACCAATTATAAAACTGCACCAGTCTGCAGCTATTTATAGCCTGGGAGACTTTCTCTGGGCTTCTCTCATCCCCTGTCCCTGGCAGTCGGGGGCTGGTTGGCGACCTCAGCAGCGGACACGTTGCGCTGTTACTGCAGGGGAAGGTTTTTGTCTTAGCTTAGACTCGCTTTCCCCCACTGTGTAACTCGCGCAGCAATACACGGCAGTGTCCTCCGCTCTCAGGCTGGTCATTTGCAGGTAGAAGTTGGTGCTGTCCTTGGAGGCTGTGAATTGGCCCTGGACGGAGGAGGCGTAGTACTTGCTTCCCTCACCGTAATAGTCAGCGAACAACTCCAGCCCCTTTCCCGGCTCCTGTCCAGGGGTGGCTCCAGGCACCAGAGCACAGGGCCGGCTCTAGGTTTTTTGTCGCCCCAAGCAAAACAATTTTTGGCACCCCCGCCCTTTTTTTGTGGCTTTTACATATGTTTGCACTTTGCAATGTTTTTTTTTGTTTTGTTTTGTTTGACTGGGTGCGGTACTGATGCAGCATTGCACAAAGACTGCATCTGAATCTGCTTGAGCCGGGTGTATCTGCCTGAATTTCTTATTGAGACAGAGAAGCTGAAAAGCCCCATGGGCCACTAGAGCGCCTGAGTAACTCGTGCGCCTGTGATATGTGCGGAGGGAAATACAGACTAGAGAGGGACATTTCAAGAGGCTTAAATCCCCGCGTGCTTTGCTGCCCCAGTGTCACGCCTGGGTCTCTTGAGTGAAGGCTACGGGGTTGTGCAGCCGCGGTCGGAGGCTGAGCGAGAGCCCTCAACAGGGGACAGTTATCTCCTGAGACAGCCCTTGGCTTTCCTGGGCACGCTCCGTAGTTCAGTCTTACTAGGAGCTGGGCTGCTGCTTCTGAGTGCTTTCTGCTACTTTCGCTCATTTCAAATGAGCCTGACGTTCCCCAAATCATTCACTGACGTGGGTGAGGAGCGCGCTGGAGAATTGCCTGCTGTCCGACGGGTGCTAATCTCGACACTGCCACTTGATCAAAGGGTCGGGTCATTAGCTTTAAAAAGTTGTGCCTGAATGAAAGGATTTCTCCCGGCTCAGATTCGTTTCCAAGGGGGCGGGGGGGAGAGAAGAAGGGGAAAGCCGGGCTAACCCTTGAAGGGGTATTTCATGGCACTCTCACCCAGTGCATGTCATTGAGCCCCACCAGCTGTACTGCAGCGCAGGGTTACCTGGCTGGTGGTGGTGACAGTGTTATTGGCCACTCGGGGCTTCCTTCCTGGCCCTGGCAAGTTCTCGGCGGCTTTCTCGTTGTTCCTCGGGGGACTCGGGCCGGAGGGCTTTAGGAACATGAAGTCGCTCTTGGCGGACTCCGGGGTCAGGCAGACTTTGTAGCAGTAGCCCGGAGGGCCACTGCCCGCCACATCCAGGCAGTTGCTGGGCACTTTGTTGCCCGGGGAGAGCTGGGGCTTGATGTTGGAATTTTTGAAGATGTTGGCCAGAATGCCACCCCTGGAAATGTGCCGCCCCAAGCACGTGGTTGTTTTGCTGGTGCCTAGAGCCGGTCCTGCCAGCGCACCAAGCGTGTGCCTGGGGCGGCAAGCCACGGGGGGCGGCGTGCCGGTCCCTGTGAGGGCGGCAGTCAGGCTGCCTTCGGCGGCTTGCCTGCGGGAGGTCCGCCGGTCCCGCGGCTTTGGCGACAATTCGGCGGCGGGTACGCCAAAGGCGTGGGACCGACGGACCTCCCACAGGCATGCCGCTGAATCCGCATTACCAGCCAGACCTCCTGCAGGCGCGCCGCCAGAGGCTGCCTCACTGCCATGCTTGGGGTGGCAAAATACATAGAGCCGCCCCTGTCTAAGGGAAGTAATTAAAAGAAAAGTCAGGAAAGGAGTTCGTGTCTTTTATAAGGAGTGGGATATGCAAATAGGGATGACAGTTTCCTGTTTAAATCTCTGCTTCTCTCTGCCCAGGCTGCACCCGGAGACACAATCCGCAGCTCCCTGGGTCTGTGCAGTGACCAGCCAGTCCCCTGAGAACTTTCCCCTCCAGCACCAGGGAAAATGAGACTTTGGCTCCTTTTTGTTTTCACTGGAGCAGCTTTGCAAGGTAATTTCACCCACTAAATGCATTGCAGCAGGACAGGAAGAGTGCAGCATTGCTGCTATGGATATTAATAGTATTTACAACGTACTTTGTTTGCAGGTGCCTGGTCGCAGGTCCAGCTGGTGGAGTCCGGAGGGGATGTGAAAACGCCCGGAGACTCTCTCCGCCTCTCCTGCAAAGCCTCCAGGTTCACGTTGAGCAGTTATCCTATGGATTGGATCCGCCAGGCTGCAGGGAAGGGACTGGAGTGGCTGGCCAGAGCTGCTGCCCAGGGTAGCACCTACTACTCTGATTCCGTGAAAGGGCGATTCACCGTCTCCAGAGACGATGCCAACAGCCTGGTGCATTTGGAAATGCGCAGTCTCCGAATGGAGGACACCGCCCTGTATTACTGTGTCAGAGACACACCGTGATGGAACTAGGACGAATACCCAGCACTGTAATGACCAGACATTGGAGTTCGCTGGTCTGGGCCACTCACGGTTTGCAAGGCAATAAAATGTTCAAATCTGGGAACAGAACTCAACCAGGCAGCAGATGTTTTTCCTCCTTGAGTGGCATGAAAAGGAAACATTCCATGTGTCAATAAACTAGAGAACAGTTGGTGTCTAGGGCCCCTGAACTCTCTCAAGCTCTGTGGTTGCCAAGGACAGGGGAGTTTTTGAGTCAAAATACCTCCTTTGCGGGCTGGGTTTATTAATATAAAATAAATTCCACAGAATACTCAAAACACCAGACAATACTTCATAATATTATTCCCTTCCCTGCTTGGATTCCATTTTTAAAATCAAATCAAATAAGTTAAACTTTTAAGTGTGTGGAAAGAAAAGGACACACACATGGATTTAAAGCCAGTGATTCAGTCGCGGTAGAGTGGGGAACCTGCCCGGAAACAATGCCACAAAGCCCTGGCTACGAGACTGGACTTGACCCCATCCGCGACTCGAGAGTTTGGGCCAAATTCTACAATTGTCCCTGGTGCCAATTCATCACTAAGAGCAGAGGGAGCACTGGGATTGTCAGGTGAGGAGGTGACTATAGCTTGGAATTTTCAAAGGAAGTTTCAATGGGATTTTGTCACCCGAATCCTTGAGGCTTCTTTAAAAACGCCAGCCCTTGTGAAGAAAGGAAGAAACGTTGTTTTAGAGTGTGTTATTTTGTTGGAGTGTAAAAGAGCCAACTGCTGCATGAGCTCCCTAGTGGTCGAGGGCCACACTGCAGGCAGCCTGCCTCAGTTTCCCCTATTGGATTGAGCAGATACAATTTCACCCATGGATTTTGGAGTAAAAAATCCACTCCTTTTGACCACTGACCAGCCAGTGCCCTGAGAAGTTTCCCCTCCGAAAACCGGGGAAACGAGACTTTGGATCACTATTGTTTTCACTGTAGCAGCTTTGGGAGGTATTTTGTTCTCCTGGTTAAATGGCAGAGCCCGAAGACTATAAAATTATTGTTGTTTTTATACCGATATTTGTAACATGTCTTTATTTCTAGGTGTCCCAGCTGTTAGTGGAGTCCGGAGGGGATGTGAAAAAGCCCGGAGACTCTCTCCGCCTCTCCTGCAAAGCCTCCGGGTTCACCTTCAGCAGCTAATACATGGATTGGGTCCAACAGGGTCCCGGGAAGGGGCTGGAGTGGGTGGCTGAGGTTAACTCGGATGGATCGAGCCAGTGGTATTCGCCGGCTGTTCAAGGGAGATTCACTGTCTCCAGGGACAATCCGAACAACCTGCTGTATCTGCAACTGACCGGCCTGAAGCCTGAGGATACCGCTCGGTATTACTGTGTCCAGGGGCGGCTCTATGTTTTTTGCCGCCCCAAGCACGGCAGTCAGGCGGCTTTCGGTGGCACACCTGCGGGCGGTCCGCTGGTCACGCAGATTCGGCGGCATTTCTGCAAGTGATCTGCCAGTCCCGCCGAAGGCTGCCTGACTGCCGCCCTCACAGCGACTGACACGCCGCCCCCCGCGGCTTGCTGCCCCAGGCACATGCTTGTTGCGCTGGTGCCTGGAGCCGCCCCTGACAGCTGATACGGGGTAAGGTGGGAATTGAGGCATTCTCGGCTGCGGACCATGGCCAATACAAGGGGCAATTTCTCCACCCATGATCCTCCTTGATGTTCCAGAACCTTACCTAGTGACTCCTTCATGCTCCTGTTCATGCGTTCACTTGTCCAGAGCTGTGGGGGTATTGGATATATGCAGCTGTCGCCAGATACCCAGTGCTGACAGGAGGCTTTCCCACATCTCTGACATGAACTGGGGTCCCCGGTCTGAGTCGATGACTTCTGGTGATCCATATAAACATACGATCTCCCTGAATACCACTTTGGCTGTATCCGCCGCCGTGTGTCGCTTCATAGAGAACACTTCAACCCATCTGCTAAAAGCATCAATTATTACCAGACAGCAGGTTTGTCCCTGTGGTCCTGGTGGGAGGCCCGCAATGAAATCCAGCTGGACCCGAGCCCACGGGCCACCAGGTAGCCGTTGGTGGGCCAAGGGTAATTGGTCCTCTGATCCCCCCCGGCCTGAGCGTTGTGCATAGCACATATCAGGCAGTTACCTGCTGTCGCTGTCCTGGCCAGTGGGCTATTTTTTGGTCCCGCTGGTAAGTGGTCTCTATTCCTTCATGTCCTAGTCCATGGGCCCAACAGATGATATCCCGTCGATCCCACCTTCCGGGTGCCACGTCAGGCAGCTCCGAGGGATCTTCAGCTGCCAGTAATTGTCGGTGTATAGCACCTCTGATGGTGACAGCAGCTACTACTGGGGTCTTAGCAAACACATACACACGATGGTTATAGAGAGCCTCCGGGGTAGAGTTGGGGTTCTGGTGACCCCCCACATGTGTTAAATACAATTGCCCCGGATGGGCAGTCAACCACTGGTGCACAGTCTGCCAATCTTCCCCATGAGCTAATGGCTTCCTGTCAGGGTTCCCTCCTCATTCTGAACTCTGGGGTACAGATGCGGGGACCCGCATGAATGACCCCTAAACTTATTTCTACCAGCTTAGGTTAAAACTTCCCCAAGGCACAAATCCTTTCCTTGTCCTTGGATGGTATTGCTGCCACCACCAAGTGATTTAGACAAAAATTCAGGAAAAGGGGCCACTTGGAGTCTCTGTTTCCCCAAAATATCCCCTCAAGCCCCTTCATCCCCTTTTCTGGGGAGGCTTGAGAATAATATACTAACCAATTGGTTACAATGTGAACACAAACCAAACCCCTTGGCTTTTATGACACCGAAAATCAATCAGGTTCTTAAAAGAATAATTTTATTTTTTAAAAAGTAAAAGAATCACACCTGCGAAATAAGGATGGAAGGTAACTTTACAGGGTAAATAAAAAGATTTAAAACACAGAGGATTCCCCCATGACTCTGCTTTCCAATTACAAAACTGGAATGAAATTACCTTTTAGCACAGGGAAAATTCACAAGCTAAAACAAAAGATAATTTAACACATTTCCTTGCCTTACTTACCATTTTTGTAATCTTAGATGCTAATTTCAGGTATGTTTCCAGGATATGTTTTTCCTGCCTGGACCTTCTCTCCGTCCAGAGATGGAACAAACAAAGAGAGCACAAACAAACCCTTCTCCCCCTCCCCCCAGATTTGAAAGTATCTTCTTTCACCATTGGTCCTTCTGGTCAGGTGCCAACTAGGTTAACTGAACTGATTCACCCCTTACAGGTAAGACAATTCAGTACAGCTGCCCTGTGTATATTTATGACACTTCCCATCTGCGCTTTTCCATTGATCTCGAGCGCATTGCCACATTCAGTTCCTGCTACCCTCCACTACATACTTTGAGTCGCAAAACACCACTAGGGGTCCCAGCTTTTCAGCTCACAGCCTCAGGCACTCAACCAAACCTTTTAACTGTGCTAGCTGAGCCGAACCTGCGGACCAGCTGTGAACCACACTGCGATCCAGCAGATTCAGACACGCTGTTTGAATACGCAGCTGTTCTTCTACTCGCAATGCCGAGCCAGCCGTAAACCAGATGTTCTCAGGATGGGTGATCCCCTGTGCCTCGGCCACTGAGGCCACCTGTTTGATTAATTGCTCCGGGGATTGTATCAGGCATTCATGGCTGGTTCCGGTGCATGATAGCAAAGTGGCCGCCACTGCGGATGCCCCTAGAGTAGATTCATATCAGACCCTGCGGGTCACTAGTGTCAGGGTCCACTGTGCCAGCCGGGGACTGCTGACACCGCTGCCCATTAGCTTTCCAGACAGGATATATCGCAGCGGAGTGTGGCAGCTCTGTAGAATTATGGGGCTATCCCCCACCATTGCCGCCATGGCTTCTAAAGCCCAAACTGCAGCCAGACACTCCCTTTCACATGGGCCAAATTTTTGCTCCACCGGGGTCAGGACTGAGGAGTAATAGGCTACCGGGCGAACTGGTTCAGCTCCCATGGCTTGGAAGACGGCCACTGCTAAGGCCTGGGGTGAGGTTGACAGACGAAACTGGAAGGGAAACCCCGGGCACGGAGTAGCACGCACCGCAGCATTCAGAATTCCCTGCTTAATGGCCCCGAATGCCCGAGCCTGCTCCTCCCCCCACAAAAACGGCGCGTCCTCCTTTAATAAGGCATATAAAGGCTTGGCTAGATTGGCAAAATCCCAGACATGAGTTCTAACAAAATGAAATGAACCCAAAAGCATCTGCAGCTCATGTTTAGCTTTTGGCGCAGAAAGAGCTTGAAGGGCTTGCAGGCATTTAGGACAAACCTGTCGACCCTGTTCTGATAGTTGGACTCCCAAATATGCCACCTAAGGCTGCACCAGTTCAGCTTTCTCTTGGGATGCCTTAAATCCTGCCTCTTGCAAGATATGCAGCACTCTTTCTGTTCGTTCCCGATATCCTGCTGTTCGCTGCCCATTATGAGGATGTCATCCACATAAGATGCTACCCGTGGCCGGTCAGAGAGGGTCAGGGTATCTAGGGAGCTAGTTACGGCTTGGTGAAATCCCTGGGGAACCCGGGTGAATGTAGGTAAAGGCAAATCGTTCTTGACTCTCTGGAGCCAGGGGCAAGGCAAAGAAGCAGTTTGCTAGATCAATCACTGAAAACCACTTTGCCTCGGGCGGAATACTTTCCAACAACGCGGTCATGTCTGCCACCACTGGAGCCCGCTGTGGGGTGCAAGCATTGTTCCGGTGGTAATCTATAGTTAGTCGCCAGGTCTTCCTGTCTGCCTTGCAGAGCGGCCAGATGGGGGAGTTGAAAGGAGAGGTAGTTAAACGAACCACTCCTTGGTCTATCAGGGCGTCCAATATCTCACCCACAGCTTGCTCTGCCTCAGGAGGATTCTTGTATTGTTTCTGGGGCAGCACCGGGGGACCCTGAATGACAATGGGCCCCCCCTTCCAGAGACCACAATCGTATTTGTCCTTAGTCCAGACCCCGGGAATCTGCTTTTTCCATTCATCTGCCTCTGGTACCTCCACAGCTGCCAACCCCAACATAGAGCAGGTTAGCACTCCGGAGATCCCTCCTTGTAGATTTTCTCCCCAATCCACTGCGGGGACCTGCCACATGCAGCGATTGGCACAATCTACCACCAAACGGAGCTCTCTGAGCTGATCAATCCCCAGAATAACTTCGCCTGCCATCCGCGAATGAACCCAGGGGAGGTTAGCCACCAAATCTGCCAACTCCCAAATAGTTACTGACAACAAGTTTCCTCTCTCCTCCTGGTCCCCGTAAGCAGCCAGCACAACTGACCGAACTTGCACACATTCAGGGGGGGAAAAGGGGAAAAGCGAAACTGCTGCACCAGTTTCCACCAGTGCCACGCAGGGGATACGTGTCATTCCTACCCTCATTTGGACTACTAGATGCCCCTCTGATCGGGGGACAAGGTGGCCACCCATCGCCACCTGTCCTCCGGACATCTGTCCTCCTGTGGACACCCCTAGGGGACTTGCGCTGGCCGATCCAAGCCAGCTGGTGCTGCTCCTGATGGGGTCGGGACGCCCCTCTGCTCCCCTGCAGGAAGGGGTATCCCCAACTGCACGCACCGGAGCATCACTCCCCGGTGGGTTTCCCTGCCCCTCTTCCTCCCCCTGTTCCAGCAAAACCCGCCAGAGGTTATTCCGCAGGCAGGACTGCCCCCTGCGGTTTCCAGACCGAGAGTCTGGTCTCCTGAGGTTTCTGCGATCTACTGCCGCCCCTTAGAAGCCTTGCCCACTGGTAGTTGTGGCACAGGCGGGGCGATCAGAGCAGCCTGCCTGACTGCGTCCAGCTGGGCTTCCACATCCGCGGGTTCCCCGGGTCTCCACCTCCCGATCGCCTGCTGTACATGGACGGGGAGACTCTGGGCGACCAGCCTCAATTCCTCCGGAGGCAGGGCTATTTGAGCTATGGTCCCTCTATGGCAGGCACACCCCGGCCACACAAACATGCCAGGAGAACCGTTCTCTCCATGAACCGGACGGGGTCTTCCCCAGGCACAGCAGCCACCGAGACAAACTCTGCCAACAACACGCATGGCCCCATGGCAGGCGTCATCCCCGCCAACATATCAAAGATACTATTGGGTGCGGCATGACCGGTTTGCTGCCGAGCCGCCCCTGCTAAATCTCCTCCCAACCCGGACGTGGCTTTTAACACCCGCCGGGTCTCAGCTGGGTTCAGTCCCTGATCCAAACACAGGGTCACCATGTCCCAGGCCCACCCGCTGAACCCGGAGCGCAAGGTGCCACCCAGGGTTTTTGCTATCTCTATTGCTTGTGTGGGAGTCAACTCAGTCTCTGCCATAATGTGTCCAGTACTTGAGGCTGCCCCACCCCCTGCGTGCGCAGGCCCATAGTTTCGGACCACCCTCCGGACCGCCGCAACACGGTGTCTGGGGGCCGGCCATCCGGGGTCTGGATCCAGGGGATCTGGATCATACCAGATATCCCCGTCCCAATCATCATATGGTCCCACGCCCCCCTGGGCTTTCACCCCAATGGCGGCGACCCGGGCTGAATAAGCCCCCCGGGCCCTGTTCTCCTGGGCAGACCCTCCAGGACCAGATCCTTCAGGCAGGTAACTGCCTGGCTCAGAGTGGCATTTTCTACTTCCACCCGCTCCCGCTTCTCTTCTGCTTCCACCACCAGTACTGTGGCTACAGAGAGGGAAGACGCCTGGGCACTAGCAGTCAGAGCCTGCGCCTTCCACATAGCCCGTTCCTTCTCCAACTCATTACATCGGCCCTTGAGTGAATCTATTTCAGTGGCGAGTGGACTCTTTGCTGCCTGCCATTGCCAGCCTGCTTGCCACAGCAGCCAGGCGGCTGCACAATCCAGTCCCACCTTATTGGGACTGTATATAAGTACATATTTATCCAACATGAGCTCTAGTTCAGGAATTGTACTCCCAGGTGGAACTGCCCCTGGCATCCAGGGGTCTGCCCCTTTCTTTTGGAGCCATGCTAACAACACCCCGGGCGGCGCTGCCGCTCCCCACGGGGGGTGTATTCTCACTTGGGCTGCTTCGCCTTTTTCTTCTCCTTGCCCCACAGTGGAATACTTAGCAGTGGTGTCCTTTTCTCCCTGCGGTGGGTTGCTACCCTACCACTTTTTCACACAGGGTTGAGACGGACCTGCTCAAGAGACCACTGGGAGACACCAGAGGACCCCTACTCTTGGGTCAAATCCTCCACTAAGCTGCCTGCATTCTCCACCAGTAATGTTACCTGAAATTGGGCCACCTAGTAAGCTTAGGGAGGACTAATGACCCACCAGTGTTTGGCAGAAAGCAGCGCATTTATTATAGTGATAGCTAAGCTCAAAAGAAGCGGGGGGTGTCACACTCACACTCACATACTCACGCTCCTAGGACAGGCACGGCACTGGAGATGTCAGGATCCTTCAAGGTAAGTGTCCCACAGCACAGCGATGGATGGTGTGATGAAGGTAAGTCTTCCCGAGGCACGATGGAATGCAACGTGGTGAACCACTGGTCCGGCGGTCCGGGCGAAGGGCCTTCACGGGAGGTACAAGCTTGTGAGTGCACTCCTGAGCACGTGGCCCCTTCCCCTTGTAAGGACCTGCCCCTCATGGCCTGTGACTAGAGATGACTTGGCCGCGTCTGGTTGGTCACACTCCACCTCGGGCAGTGTCCGTGCACTGGGTGTGTGAGCGCTGCCTAATCAGAGTCCCAGACACCTTGTCTACCTGGGAGCTCTTCTGATCTTCCAGCTCTTCAACCAGCCCATTCATCCCACAGGCATTCCAGGAGGGACGGGGAGGGGGAAAGCCACTTCACAGGTATTCAAAGAGGGAGAGGAGACAAAATGGGGTGGGGGGGCAGAGTGTAACAGACCTCTTGAACATGCAGGTTATACAGAGCATAGTCATACAGAGCATACAGATCACTGCTGCTCCTACAACATGTGCTACTTCCAAATTATAACCGTGAACACCTAAACGAACCAACTAAATATAACTTTATTGCTCTCTCCCTCCCTCCATCTCTCTCTCTCTCTCTCTCTCTCTCTTTCTCTCTCTGAGGAATCACACTGTTATTTGAGCACCCTGAACAATAATAGGAGCTGAGAATTTTGAAAGGAGTCTAAGGGATGACAGCTGCCCAACACCTAAGCAATTTCTGCCAGATTTTAGTTCCTAATTCCCCGAGGTCCCTTTTAACATCCTGGGCAACATGTACGCATATCCCAAAGTTTCTAAACTACTGTCTCTAACAGCCATTTTTAAAGGCATGCAGGCAACTGGTGGGATTTTCAGAAGCACCTCGCGGCCCAACGCCCATTGCAATCAATGAACTTTAGGCTCCTAAGTGCTTTTGAATATTCCCTTAGGCACCTAAATGCCTTTGAAAATCTGGATCCTCGGCTCCTGATTAACGTAGGTGCTTCTTAAAACTTTACAGATCAAAATCATTTCTTCAGTCAGTAGCTTTCTGTCTCTTTCTCTATTTCTCTTTCCCGACCAGTGTGGAAGGACTGGGTTTGCTAGTTAGTTTATCTCTCAACCCCTTGGAATGTCTGTAAGATTGAATTTTGCTGGACAAAAGCCGGTAGCGATTTTAGAAATATTGCAACCAGGGGGTTGAGGCATGTCACTAAAGCTCATGATCCTCCTCTTTGTTGCATCACTTTGGTCCACAGATATGTAGAAAATTCCCTCAAATTCCTTACCCGCCTCCCCTTTCCATTTTCTTTCATTTACATGCATTTTAATGATGGGAATAACAGCTCTTTCCATTCTGATTGTCTCCCTGCACTGGTCAGAATATGCTTCCCCTTTTTGTACCAGTCCCTGCTTTGCTCTGTCACTGTGTGTCTCTGGCACAGTAATACGTGGCAGTGTCTGCAGCTGTCAGCGAGCGGAGCTGCAGGGAGAACTGGTTCTTGGAAGTGTCTTGTGCGATGGTCGTTCGACTCTGCAGAGAGCTGGCATAGTTAGTGTACCACTGGCTTGGTCTGTAGTAAATGCGCCCTACCCATTCCAGCCCTTTCCCCGTGGGCTGCCGGACCCAGGTCCAGGTGACACTGGTGCTAGAAACTGAGTCTCCGGAGATGGTACAAGTGAGTGTCAGGGACTCCCCGGGTTTCGCCGCTCCCGGGCCCGTTTCCTTCAGCTGCACTTGGGAGAGGACACCTGGGAAGGAAACAGAAATGAATCCATGAGCCAGGCTCCTATCCCCTGAGAGTGGGGAACATGTGAAAATTAAACATCCTGAGACCGCGCCTAAGGTAGCGAGACACCCAAATGCCACTGAATTACATGGGGATCCGGGCACTTCATTCCCTTAGGCTTCCTTGAATGGCTGATCTTCTGGAGTCACTGCAGCAATTAACCCTCCTGACCCCCAACAGACACGTACCTGAAGGGGCCACCAGCATGAACAGGAAAATGAGTAGCAGGTTCATTTTAAATGAAGGTGCAAACTGTCCCCAGCAGCCAGGACCGGGCAGTTCTGTGTCTGGGGAGAGACTGGGGCTCTTCCAATCCAGTGTTTGTATTTAAACAGGAACCCGCGGGCGGGGGGGGGGGACACAAGGATTTGCATGCCTGTTTCACAACATGAATATAAGAGATGACGGAGTTTGATTTTTGTCTATACATGGGGATCTCGCCGTGGGACGCATGTTCCCCTGACACAGTGAATTCAACTCAGCAAAGTGTGAAACCGCCTAAGGTATTTGGACACCCAAATTAAATTTAAATAAATAGGATTTGGTCATTTAACATTCTTAGTGGTCTTTGAGCTTCTCAGACAAATATAAGTGCAGGACAGCGCCTTCTTAGGAATGAAGGAATATTTGGAGAAGGGAAATTATACCTCTTTTCTTGTGGTTTTCGTTGGGATTTCAAAAGAGCCCAAGGTAATTAGGAACTCAACTGCTAATGAAATTCAGTAGGATTTGGGCCCTTAGTTCCCTTACAACATCTCTGAAATCCTATTCCTGTTCGGTAGAGATTAATTATACTGTTGGCAAAAGCGCTATATTTACTGTACAGTCCTAGATACATTTCCAGTTAATAAGGTCTTTATTCAAATCAGGTGAGTTAAATGGGAGTCTTTCGGCTGATATCAATGTGCTTTTGATCACATGAGCTAGTGGAGTTATATTTGCTGACTTCAGAAGACAGTAATCATCTGAGAATATCCCTTTCCGAAAAGCACTACCAAAAAAAAAAAAAAAACCCACCAGTGCGGTTAGTCTGTGTGTGCATTTGTGTCTGTTTGAGAGTCACAGACAGGCAGCTGAGGACAGGAGTTTTCACGCTCACTGCTCTCTCTGCTGCGAGCTGTAGAACTCCAGCGCCCCCAGTGGAGAGTTTCTCCTTAGCCAGCGAGGGCAGGTTTTTGTCTGAGCTCAGACCGGCTTCCCCTCACTGTGTGTCCCCCACAGTGATACCGGGCGGTGTCCTCAGGCTTCAGGCCGGTCATTTGCAGATACAGCAGGTTGTTGGGGTTGTCTCTGGAGATGGTGAATTGGCCTTTCACTGACTCTGCGTAATACTGTTGGCTCCCATCAGAATAAATGCATGAGACCCACTCCAGCCCCTTCCCGGGAGCCTGTCGGACCCAGTGCATGCCGTAGCTGCTGAAGGTGAACCCGGAGGCTTTGCAGGAGAGGCGGAGAGAGTCTCCGGGCTTTTTCACATCCCCTCCAGACTCCACCAGCTGGACCTGGGACCGAGCACCTAGGAATAGAAAGATATTATACATCGCATTAATATTCAGAGCAATAATAGACAGTTACCTCCCCCCGTCCTCCGCCAATGGGTGTGAGGGGAGAAAATACCTTCCAAAGCCACTGCAAGGAAAACTACATGGAGCCAAAGCTTCATTTTCCCGGGTGTCAGAGGGGAAAGGTCTCAGGGGACTGGCTGGACACTGCACAGACATGGGGGCTGAGGATTGTCTCTCCAGGTGCAGCCTGGGCAGAGAGAGGCACAGATTTAAACATGAAACTGTTACCGTGGTTTGTGTTTCCTGCTCCTTATAAGACACACAAACTCCTTCCCTAAGTGATCTCATTTCTTGCCCTCCGATTCTGGGAGAAGGGGGGGAATGTGTGTAGCACTCTGACCCAAATCCCAGTGAAACCCAAGGGGATTTTTAAGTGGCTTCAATTGATATTGGATCAGGTCCCATGTGTTTGTGTGGAGTCCAGCACAATGGGAACCTGGTCCTGACTGGCTCCGAAAAGGGGCTTTGTCAAAAAGCAGAAACAGAGGAAGGGGGAGTGAGGGATTGTAGCATAAAAGAGAGATAGGAAGCTGCAGTCCTGCTAATGACAGCCCAGCACCTCTAATTCCCTGTGAATCGTTATTATCATCTTCATCATCGTCGTCTTCATTCTCCTCTTCATCGCCATCTTTGGCACATTCTCAAACTTTACCAGCAAAAATTTTATTTAATCATTCTCGATAGTTCCTCATCTCTGACAAGGGGACAGCAGCATTTCCCTGTCTCACGGAGGTGTTGTGAAAGCAACTACATTACAGACTGTGAGGGGCTAATGTATTCCCCATATTGACTAGGAACATGCCACCTCAGGACGAAATGCAGAGACAAAATTTCTCGATACTTTAAATGACTGCTTCTTGGAGCAGCTGGCATGGGAACCCACAAGGGGAGAGGCAACTCTAGATTTAGTCCTGAGTGGAGCACAGGAGCTTGTCCAAGAGGTAACTATAACAGGATCGCTTGGAAATAGTGACTATAATATAATAACATTTAAAATCCCTGTGGTGGGAAGAACATCTCAACAGCCCAACACTGTGGCATTTAATTTCAAAAAGGGGAACTATGCAAAAATGAGGAGGTTTGTTAAACAGAAATTAAAAGGTACAGTGACTAAAGTGAAATCCCTGCAAGCTGCATGGGCGCTTTATAAAGACACCATAATAGAGGCCCAACTTAAATGTATTCCCCAAATTAAGAAACATGGTAAAAAAACGAAAAAAGAGCCACCGTGGCTTAACAACCATGTAAAAGAAGCAGTAAGAGATAAAAAGACTTCCTTTAAAAAGTGGAAGTCAAATCCTAGCAAGGTAAATAGAAAGGAGCATAAACACTGCCAAATTAAGTGTAAAAATGTGATAAGAAAAGCCAAAGAGGAGTTTGAAGAATGGCTAGCCAAGAACTCCAAAGGTAATAACAAAATGTTTTTTAAGTACATCAGAAGCAGGAAGACTGCTAAACAACCAGTGGGGCCCCTCGATGATAGAGATACAAAAGGAGCGCTTAAAGACGATAAAGTCATTGGGGAGAAACTAAACAAATTCTTTGCTTCAGTCTTCACGGCTGAGGATGTTAGGGAGATTCCCAAACCTGAGCCGGCTTTTGTAGGTGACAAATCTGAGGAACTGTCACAGATTGAAGTTTCATGAGAGGATGTTTTGGAATTAATTGATAAAATTAACATTAACAAGTCACCGGGACCAGATGGCATTCACCCAAGAGTTCTGCAAGAACTCAAATTTGAAATTGCAGAACTATTAACTAGGGTTTGTAACCTGTCCTTTAAATCTGCTTCTGTACCCAAGGACTGGAAGATAGCTAATGTAATGCCAATATTTAAAAAAGGGCTCTAGAGGTGTGTCATGGAGTGTGGGGGAGTCAGGACCCTGCTCCCCTTTTCCTGCGATTCACCGTGACTCTTAGCCAGCGAGTAAAACAGAAGGTTTATTAGATGACAGGAACACAGTCCCAAGCAGAGAGTGTAGGTACAAACAGAACCCCTCAATTAAGTTCTTCTGGGGGGTTCAGGGAGCTTAGACCCCAGATTGGGGTTCCCTGCGTTGAACCACCCAGCCCAAACCAAAATTAAACCAAAACTCCTCCAGCAGCTTTTTCCCCCCTCCCCTCTGCTCCTCCTCTCCTTTGTTCAGTCTCCAGGCAGAAGGTGTTATTTCTCCCAACTCCCCTTCTGGCTCAGGTTACAGCTCAGGTAGCTTCCTTCAAGGGAAGTCCCCTATCCCCAATGTAACCCCCCTGCAACATTCCCAGGTCAAGTTTGCCCTGCTCCCTGCTTCGTCACAAGCTGATCCTGGCAATTACAGACCGGTAAGTCTAATGTTGGTACCAGGCAAATTAGTCGAAACAATAGTAAAGAATAAAATTGTCAGACACATAGAAGAACATAAATTGTTGGGCAAAAGTCAACATGGTTTCTGTAAAGAGAAATCATGTCTTACTAATCTATTAGAGTTCTTTGACGGGGTCAACAAACATGTGGACAAGGGGATCCAGAGACATAGTGTACTTAGATTTCCAGAAAGCCTTTGACAAGGTCCCTCACCAAAGGCTCATACGTAAATTAAGTTGTCATGGGATAAAAGGGAAGGTCCTTTCATGGATTGAGAACTTGTTAAAAGACAGGGAACAAAGGGTAGGAATAAATGGTAAATTCTCAGAATGAAGAGGGGTAACTAGTGGTGTTCCCCAAGGGTCAGTCCTAGGACCAATCCTATTCAATTTATTCATAAATGATCTGGAGAAAGGGGTAAAAAGTGAAGTGGCAAAGTTTGCAGATGATACTAAACTGCTCAAGATAGTTAAGACCAAAGCAGACTGTGAATAACTTCAAAAAGATCTCACAAAACTAAGTGATTGGGCAACAAAATGGCAAATGAAATTTAATGTGGATAAATGTAAAGTAATGCACACTGGAAAAATAACCCCAACTATACATACAATATAATGGGGGCTAATTTAGCTACAACTAATCAGGAAAAATATCTTGGAGTCATCATGGATAGTTCTCTGAAGATGTCCACACAGTGTGCAGAGGTGGTCAAAAAAGCAAACAGGATGTTCGGAATCATTAAAAAGGGGATAGAGAATAAGATGGAGAATATATTATTCCCCTTATATAAATCAATGGTACGCCCACATCTTGAATACTGCGTACAGATGTGGTATCCTCATCTCAAAAAAGATATACTGGCATTAGAAAAGGTTCAGAGAAGGGCAACTAAAATGATTAGGGGTTTGGAGAGGGTCCCATATGAGGAGAGATTAAAGAGGCTGGGACTTTTCAGCTTGGAAAAGAGGAGACTAAGGGGGGATATGATAGAGGTATATAAAATCATGAGTGATGTGGAGAAAGTAGATAAGGAAAAGTTATTTACTTATTCCCATAACACAAGAACTAGGGGTCACCAAATGAAATTAATAGGCAGCGGGTTTAAAACAAATAAAAGGAAGTTCTTCTTCACACAGTGCACAGTCAACTTGTGAAACTCCTTCCCTGAGGAGGTTGTGAAGGCTAGGACTATAACAGCGTTTAAAAGAGAACTGGATAAATTCATGGAGGTTCAGTCCATTAATGGCTATTAGCCAGGATGGGTAAGAATGGTGTCCCTAGCCTCTGTTTGTCAGAGGGTGGAGATGGATGGCAGGAGAGAGATCACTTGATCATTACCTGTTAGGTTCACTCCCTCTGGGGCACCTGGCATTGGCCACTGTCGGTAGACAGGATACTGGGCTAGATGGACCTTTGGTCTGACCCAGTATGGCAGTTCTTATGTTCATGTGACTCCCAAATCCATCTTGTTACTTAATTTTTCCACTAGCTGTGCTGAGGGCTTTGTTTGAAACAATGGGTTTCCCTCCACATGGCAAAAGCTATAAAAGGCGCTGGAAACAACTCCATTTTGTCTCTTTCCTGCTCAAACGTCTGGACTGTGAACTTGTACTCATGGGAGCATCTAACCAAGGGACCGAGGACCTTCCAATGATTTGGAAGCAGCCAGAGACTTGACATAAGGCAGCAGTTTATTCCATCACTGCTACGAGCCTGATCCAAGAACTTTGCAATTTATTGTATGTATTTGATTCCTTTAACCAATTTTAACTCTCACCTTTCTATCTTTTTATAAATAAACCTTTAGATTTTAGATACTAAAGGATTGGCAACAGCATGATTACTGGGTAAGATCTAAGTTATATATTGACCTAGGGGTATGGTTGGTCCTTTGGGATCAGAAGAACCTTTTGTTTGATGAGACTGTTTTTAAAGAACCACTCATCTTTAAGTCTAGTGTCTGGGTGTTGAACCAAGGACTGCAGTACCTAAGAAAAATGCTTTCCTGACTTCTTGTTAGCCAGTGTGGTGAGACAGAAGTTTACTTTTGTTGCTGGTTCAGTATATCTTATGGAAGAATAACCACCAGTTTTGGGTGTGTCATTTGTGAATACAGTAGGCTGTTGGAATTATCCCTTGACCTGGTGAATCGCCCTTGAATGGAGTCTGGATAGCGTGCAGTGCTATCATGCAGGCTAATATCGGAGACCCACTCCATCCAGTGGCACTGAAGGTGAACCCGGAGGCTTTGCAGGAGAGGTGGAAAGACTCTCTGGGCTTTTCACATCCCCTCCGGACTCCACCAGCTGAACCTGCAAATAAACAAACACTTAGAAAACCAATGTAGAACAATAAGCCTTCTGCCTCTGCAATGTGTTCATGGGTAGGAGATACCTTCCCAAGCTGCTACAATGAAATCCAGATGGACCCAGAGCTTCATTGTCTCTGGTCTGACTGGAGCAAGTTCTATGGGAGAGTCTCTGGGAACAGCCCAGACCAGGGGGCTGCGGATTGTCTCTCCAGGTGCAGCCTGGGGAGGGAGACAGATTTAAAGAGGAAGCTAACACCTCTATTTGCATATTCTCCTCCTTATAGGAGGCAGAAATGTCTTCCCTTAGAGGTCTTTGTGATAGGCACTGGGGCAGAGAGAAGGATTCAAATGGTCTCCTTTCAGCAGCACCCTAGACAGCACGCTGGGACCCTGATTATGCATTTGGATAAGAAAAGATGAACCAGACACCCCCAGTGAAGATAATTTCCCTGACACGACCTCAGGGCCCGATTGCTGTCAGTTTGTAGGGGAGTGGGAGACCCAGCCCTGGAGCCCCCGTGCAGGCATAGGTCAGTGGGGTCAGTGACAGGGGAGGGGTTGGGTCACAGGGTTCCATTAAGCTCAGACACCCCTGCAGACAGAATAATGCCCCGGGGCGCTGGGAAATAGCTGGGACTGAAGCCCCGGCCCAGCCCCTTTCCCAGAAGCGGCAGCTCCACTGACCTGAGCTCTGTCTGATGGGAAATATTTCCTGGTAGCTTTCACCATACAGGACAATCGCGGTCCGCTTCACTCCCTGGAGTTCCCTTGTGAATTGTAAGGAGAGGAGCGGCTGGAGTGAGGCAGGCAGGGCTCTGCTCTGTATTGGTGCTTTCTGCTCTCCCTCCCTCAGCTGTAAAACACTGGTCACTCCATGGAAGTTAATGGATTTTCAAACAGTGAAAAACTTTTACTTATTCAGGATAAAATGACAAGAGTCTTTATAATATTCCCTAGGATTCTTTATACTCTATTCCTGAAAGAAGATACAATTCTCCAATTTTTACTTCAAATCTGTCCAAGAACCTAACCATAAATGTAGCCTCTTATCAAATCCGGACTCGAACTCTAATCCATAGACATAGTATTTACCCTTACCCGAAATGCTAATTATTACTCTAACCCCCTGCCAAGGCTGATTCCCCACTCTGGCACTTCGAGTGCAGAAGGTGGGGCCCGCAAGGATTTTAAAAATTAAGACTGGCCACTCCAGACTTGTATTAAACTCCCAAGGTCACAGCTTTTCTGTGACCTTGGATGGGTAGATGCTGCCACCCCCCAAGTGCAAAATCCCTCTTTTGAGAACCCAGAAAGGTGCACTTGGGCATTCCTTCCAGTGGGGTACCCTCTAGCCCCTTCACCTGCCCTGCGGGGAAGAGCTGAGAAAGAAAAACAAAGGAAATCAGCTGTTGCCACCAGCTAATTAAACAACATGCACAAACCTCTTAGGGACACAAAAATTCAATCCTGTTCTTAAAAAAGGTAAATTTTATTAAAAACAAAAAGAAAGAAAATACATCTGGAACTTAGGCTATGTCTACACTACAAAATTAGGTCAAATTTATAGAAGCCGGTTTTATAGAAATCGGTTGTATGCAACCGATTGTGTGTGTCCCCACATAAAATGCTCTAAGTGCATGAAGTCGGCGGACCGCGTCCACAGTACCGAGGCTAGCGTCGACTTCCGGCGCATTGCACTATGGGTAGCTATCCCACAGTTCCCGCAGTCTCCGGCGCCCATTGGAATTATGGGTTGAGATCGCAATGCCCGAATGATGCAAAACAGTGCCGCGGGGGGTTCTGGGTACATGTCGTCAGGCCCCTCCCCCTCCGTCACAGCAACGGCAGACAATAGATTCGCGCCTTTTTACCTGGGTTACCTGTGCAGACAACATACCACGGAAAGCATGGAGCCCGCTCAGCTCAGCTCACCGTCACCATATGTCATCCGGGTGCCGGCAGACGTGGGACTGCATTGCTACACAGCAGCAGCAGCTAACTGCCTTTTGGCAGTAGACGGTGCAGCATGACTGGTAGCCTTCATCGGTGATCTGGGTGCTGGTAGCTGTGGGGCTGGCAGCCGTAGGGCTGCATTGCACCAGCCCCTTACCTTTTCCCCTTTGGCAGTAGATGGTTTATTACGACTGGTAACCGTCCTCGTCGGACAATGATGGCTATCAGTCATAGCATAATATACTTGGCAGTATATTATTTTCTGCCAAGTATTGTCTGCTAAGCACCCAGAAGAGGCCGAGGGCGATCTGGGTACTGGCAGACATGTGGCTGGCACACGTGGGGCTACATTGCTACACAGCAGCAACCCCTTGCCTTTTGGCAGTAAATAGTATATTATGATTGGTATCCGTCATCATCATACTGGCAAGCGCCCAGTATTTGCTTATTCAGGATAAAATGCCGAGGGCTATCAGTCATGCTGCACTGTCGTCTTAAGATGTAAAAAATAGATTTGTTCTGTATTCATTTCCTTCGCCCCTCCCTCCGTCAAATCAACGGTCTGCTAAACCCAGGCTTAGGAGTTCAATCTCTGGGGGAGGGGGGGGCATTCTGTGTGACAGTTGTTTGTATTTCTCCCTGATGCACAGCCACCTTTCTTGATTTTAATTCCCTGTACCTGTACGCCATGTTGTCACTCGCCCCTCCCTCCCTCCCTCCTTCCCCTGGTCTTTCAGATACTAGTTTCGCGCCTTTTTTCAGACCAGACGCCATAGCTAGCACTGGGATCATGGAGCCCGCTCAGATCACCGTGGCAATTATGAGCACTATGAACACCACGCGCATTGTCCTGGAGTATATGCAGAGCCAGGACATGCCAAAGCAAAACCGGGACCAGCCGAGGAGGAGGCGATTTCAGCGCGGCGACGAGAGTGATGAGGAAATGGACATGGACCTAGACCTCTCACAAGGCACAGGCCCCAGCAATGTGGAAATCATGGTGTTACTGGGGCAGGTTCATGCCGTGGAACGCCGATTCTGGGCCCGGGAAACAAGCACAGACTGGTGGGACCGCATCGTGTTGCAGGTCTGGGACGATGCCCAGTGGCTGCGAAACTTTTGCATGCGTAAGGGCACTTTCATGGAACTTTGTGACTTGCTTTCCCCTGCCCTGAAGCGCCAGAATACCAGGATGAGAGCAGACCTCACAGTTGAGAAGCGAGTGGCGATAGCCCTGTGGAAGCTTGCAACGCCAGACAGCTACCGGTCAGTCGGGTATCAATTTGGAGTGGGCAAATCTACTGTGGGGGATGCTGTGATCCAAGTTGCCAGAGCAATGAGAGACCTGGTGATATCAAGGGTAGTGACTCTGGGAAACGTACAGGCCATAGTGGATGGCTTTGCTGCAATGGGATTCCCAAACTGTGGTGGGGCGATAGACGGAACCCATATCCCTATCTTGGCACCGGCGCACCAAGCCACCGAGTACATAAACCGCAAGGGGTACTTTTCAATGCTGCTGCAAGCCCTGGTGGATCACAAGGGACGTTTCACCGACATCAACGTGGGCTGGCCGGGAAGGGTACATGATGCTCGCGTCTTCAGGCACTCTGTTCTGTTTCGAAAGCTGGAGGAAGGGACTTTCTTCCTGGACCAGAAAATAACCGTTGGGGATGTTGAAATGCCTATCGTGATCCTTGGGGACCCAGCCTACCCCTTAATGCCATGGCTCATGAAGCCGTACACAGGCAGCCTGGACAGGAGTCAGGACCTGTTCAACTACAGGCTGAGCAAGTGCCGAATGGTGGTGGAATGTGCATTTGGGCGTTTAAAAGCGCGCTGGTGCAGCTTACTGACTCGCTCAGACCTTAGCGAAAAGAATATCCCCATTGTTATTGCTGCTTGCTGTGCACTCCACAATATCTGTGAGAGTAAGGGGGAAACATTTATGGCAGGGTCGGAGGTAGAGGCAAATCGCCTGGTCGCTGATTACGTGCAACCAGACACCAGGTCGGTTAGAGCAGCACAGCAGGGCGCGGTGCGCATCAGAGAAGCTTTGAAAACTAGTTTTGTGACTGGCCAGGCTACGGTGTGAAACTTCTGTTTGTTTCTCCTTGATGAAATCTCCGCCCCCCCACCCACCCGGTTAACTCTACTTCCCTGTAAACCAACCACCCCACCCTCCCCTACCCTCCCCCCTTCAAGCACCACTTGCAGAGGCAATAAAGTCATTGTTACTTCACATTCATGCATTCTTTATTAATGCAGCACACAACTAGGGGGATAATTGCAAAGGTAGTCCGGGATGGGTGGGGGAGGAGGGAAGGAAAAGGACACACTGCAGTTTAAAACTTTAAAACTTATTGCTCGGGAAATCATCTAGGGTGGAGTGACTGGGTGGCCGGAGGCCCCCCCACCGTGTTCTTGGGCGTCTGGGTGAGGAGGCAATGGGACTTGGGGAGGAGGGCTGTTGGTTACACAGGGGCTGTAGCGGCGGTCTCTGCTCCTGCTGCCTTTCCTGCAGCTCAACCATACGCAGGAGCATATCAGTTTGATGCTCCAGCAGCCGGAGCATCGACTCTTGCTTTCTGTTTACAAGCTGACGCCACTTCTCCTCTTCAGCCCGCGATTCAGCACGCAACCTCTGCTCTTCAGCCCGCGATTCAGCACGCCACCTCTCCTCTCGCTCATATTGGGCTTTTCTAAAATCAGTAATTGACTGCCTCCACACATTCTGCTGTGCTCTGTCAGCGTGGGAGGCAGTCTGTAGTTCAGTAAACATTTCATCACGCGTCCTTCGCTTCCGCTTTCGAATATTCACTAGCCTCTGTGAAGGAGAAACATTTGCAGCTGGTGGAGGAGAAGGGAGAGGTGGTTAAAAAAGATACATTTTAGAGAACAATGGGTACACTCTTTCACGTTAGATTTTGCTGTTCACATCACACAGCACATGTGCTTTCGTTACAAGGTCACATTTTTCCTCTTATATTGAGAGCCTGCAGGTTTGGTGTGAGAGATCACTCACGCAGTGCCAGGCCACAGATTTCAGCTTGCAGGCAGCCATGGTAAGACACAGTCTTTTGGCTATTTTAACCTTGTTAACATGTGGGGATGGTTTCAAACAGTACTGCTCTCATTAACCATACCAAGCACCCGTTGGGTTGGCCATTTAAAATGGGTTTGCAATGTAAAAGGAGGGGCTGCGGTTTCAGGGTTAACATGCAGCACAAACCCAACTAACTCCCCTCCCCCACACACCCAATTCTCTGGGATGGTCACTTCACCCCTCCCCCCCACCGCGTGGTTAACAGCGGGGAATATTTCTGTTCAGCCGAGCAGGAAGGGGCACCTCTGAATGTCCCCTTAATAAAATCGCCCCATTTCAACCAGGTGACCGTGAATGATATCACTCTCCTGAGGATAACATAGAGCGATAAGGAATGGATGTTGTCTGCATGCCAGCAAACACCGGGACCATACGCTGCCATGCTTTGTTATGCAATGATTCCAGACTACGTGCTACTGGCCTGGCGTGGTAAAGTGTCCTACCATGGCGGACGGGATAAGGCAGCCCTCCCCAGAAACCTTTTGCAAAGGCTTTGGGAGTACATGAAGGAGAGCTTTCTGGAGATGTCCCTGGAGGATTTCCGCTCCATCCCCATACACGTTAACAGACTTTTCCAGTAGCTGTACTGGCCGCGATTGCCAGGGCAAATTAATCATTAATCATTAAACACGCTTGCTTTTAAACCATGTGTAATATTTACAAAGGTACACTCACCAGAGGTCCCCTGTGTGCCCACAGGGTCTTGGGTGAGTTCGGGGGTTACTGGTTCCAGGTCCAGGGTGATAAACATATCCTGGCTGTTGGGGAAACCGGTTTCTCCGCTTCCTTGCTGCTGTGAGCTATCTATATTATCTCCATCCTCATCTTCCTCGTACCCCGAACCCGCTTCCCTGTGTGATTCTCCAGTGAGGGACTCATAGCACACGGTTGGGGTAGTGGTGGCTGCACCCCCTAGAATGGCATGCAGCTCCGCGTAGAAGCAGCATGTTTGCGGCTCAGCCCCGGACCTTCCGTTTGCTTCTCTGGATTTGTGGTAGGCTTGCCTTAGCTCCTTAATTTTCACACGGCACTGCTGTGCGTCCCTGTTATGGCCTCTGTCCTTCATGGCCTTGGAGACCTTTTCTAATATTTTGCCATTTCGTTTACTGCTTCGGAGTTCGGCCAGCACAGATTCATCTCCCCATATGGCGAGCAGATCCCGTACCTCCCGTTCGGTCCAGGCTGGAGCTCTTTTGCGATCCTGGGACTCCATCACGGTTACCTGTGCTGATGAGCTCTGCGTGGTCACCTGTGCTCTCCACGCTGAGCAAACAGGAAATGAAATTCAAACGTTCGCGGGGCTTTTCCTGTCTACCTGGCCAGTGCATCTGAGTTGAGAGTGCTGTCCAGAGCGGTCACAATGAATCACTGTGGGATAGCTCCCGGAGGCCAATAACGTCGAATTCCGTCCACACTAACCCAATTCCGACCCCCTAAGGCCGATTTTATCGCTAATCCCCTCGTCGGAGGTGGTGTAAAGAAACCGGTTTAAAGGGCCCTTTAAGTCGAAAGAAAGGGCTTCGTTGTGTGAACGTGTCCAGGCTTAATTCGATTTAACGCGGCTAAAGTCGACCTAAACTCGTAGTGTAGACCAGGCCTTAGGCTTTTTGCTAGGTTTATAAAAAGCAATTACAAGGATTAAGCATCAAGATAGCTTCTTGAGGTCCAGCTTAGAGGTTACAAGCAAAACAAAAGCACCTGGGGGTTAGCACAGATCAATCCACAAGCCATATAAAAATAAAAAGAGATAAACCTAATCACATCTTCCTAAACATTTCCTGATCTTCTTACATATCTGGGGTTTCAAGTGAATAGTTTCTAGGTTTGATCTGATGACTTTTCATACCTGGCCCAAAGCTCTTACAGCATCGCTGCTCTGTCCCCACTCTCCAGAAAACAACAACAGACAGACAAAGGGGAAGTTTTTTCCCAGTTTTGAAAAGTTCTAGCCTTCCCATTGGCTCTTTGGGTCAGGTGCCCACTCCCTTCCTTTTACCTATGCAGTGAGACTTTGTAACCCTTTACAGGTAAAGCAAGTAGAGAACAACTACTAAAAGGGATTGTATAGCTAACTGGCTGGCTGGGTGTCCATAAAAGGGAGCTACCCCCCCTTTCATTTATCACCCCCCCAATTCTGATTTAATCCTACAGCCTAACTGTAATAATGGCTCTAATAATAATTCTAACTGTAAACCTTACACTTACTGTAACACTGAGTCAGACACTGAAATTAATCTAGGCCCTGATACTTACATTCAGGGCCGGCTCTAGGCACCAGCAAACCAAGCACGTGCTTGGGGCAGCACATTTTCAAGGGCGGCATTCTGGCCAATTTTTTTTTTTTTTGCTTCCGCTGACAAAAGCCTAGAGCCGGCCCTGGCAGCAGCAGCGCAACGTGGGTGGGGGGCGCCCTGGGGCCACTGCAGTTCATGCCATGGGGGAGCAGCGCCCACATCTTGTGGCTGGGCTGGGCAGGCTCCGAGCGGGGGACACTCAGGCTGGGGGCCACCCCATGGGGCGCATGAAGCCGCCTGAAGGTGCTGCAGGGCGGTCGCCCCCCAGCGCCGCAGCCGGGGCTGGGCGAAGCGGCCCGAGCCACCCAGGGGCTGCAGCAGGGCTCCCAGAAGCAGCAGCAGCAGCAGAGCCATAGAGGGCAGAGCTCTGCCATGTGTGCCCACGTCCCGCTCTCCGGGGCTCCGCTTCCTCTGGGCCTATCCTTCCCCGGCTCCTCAGGCCCCTGCCAGGGCGGTCCCCCGGCTCTACCCTCCTGGGTCCCGGTCGGTCCTGAAGGTGGGAGCCCTGGCTGGAGGGACCCTGGGCTGAGGCGCGACCCGGGAGCCCCGCTGTTTACCCAGACCCTGCCAGTGCCGGACCGGCTGGAGGTGAGGAGGGAGCGGGCAGAGTCACGACTGGTGGGGGGGAGCCCAGGGCTGGAGTGGCAGGGGGTGCGGGTGGGGGGGAAGAGGGAGCCCAGCGCTAGGGCGGCAGGGGATGCGGGGGAAAGAGACAGCCCAGCGCTGGGGCGGCAGGGGGTGCGGGTGGGGGGGGAAGGGAGAGCCCAGGGCTGGGGTGGCAGGGGATGGGGGGGTGAGAGCCCAGGGCTGGGGTTGGGGGCAGCCAAAAAATTTTTTGCTTGGGGCGGCAAAAAACCTAGAGCCGTCCCTGCTTACATTTACCCATACTGAGCCATACCTTTAGCCCTAAACATAACATCAACCCTAATCCTACCTTTAATCCTAACACTAATCATACCCTTCTCTCTAACCTTACCCTATCCCTAACCCTAACCTTAACCCTAACACTAATCATACCCTCATCTGTAACCTTAACCCTATCCCTCACTCTAACCTTAACCCTAATCATACCCTCATCTGTAACCTTAACCCTATACCTAACCCTAACCTTAACCCTAATCATACCCTTATAGCTAACCTTAACCCTAACCCTAACCTTAGACATAAGGCAACACTCTGATTTATGCCATTTTATGTACATGTATTTTAATAAGGCTGGATTTTCTTCTCTCTAAATTTTGTTGAGGGAACTCTAATTTCTGGGAGGAGTGTGTGTGTTTTTCCCACTAGAAGCCCCAAGATGGATTGATTGCAGCATTCTGTACAGTGCCAGCCATGAGTAAAATTTGGAACTGCAAGATCAGCCGGGAATAAATCCCGCAGAGTTACTAGGGGAGCTGCAGATTCTTGTCATTCTGGTGACAAGAAGAATGATGCTGGTGTGTTCACATTACTAAATATTTTATTTAGAGCATCCAATTTTCTGGTGAGAGCGATGGATGCGAGAATGTGGCCGTTATTAAAGGAGAGACAATAGGGTGCCCAGTTTCGTGTAGGTTCTCAGATTTCATCTTTTTGCATTTTACTGACCTTGGGCGCCCCAAAAGGAAAACACCCACTCAGAGGGAAGGTTTTTCTCTGAGCTTCACTACAGAGATTCTCTCGCAGTAATACCAGGCAGTGTCCTCTGGTCTCAAGCTGTTCCTGTGTGAATACAGCAGGTAAACGTGGTTGTCCCTGGAGATGGTAAATTAGCCTTTTACTGAATTGGTGTAACTTGTGTGTTGCTTCCACAGCTGTCTGTGGAGACCCATTCCAATCCCCTTCCTGGGGACCCAGCCCAGCAGGAACTGCTGAAGGTGAACCTAGGGGCTTTGTAGGAGAGGCAGAGAGAGTCTCCAGGGCTTTTTCACACCCACCTGGACTCCATCATCTGCACCTGCATCTGGGCACCTGAAAACCAAGGCAAATCAGGAGATACTGAATGATAAGAAATCTCAGGAGCTATTTTGGGGGGAGAAAATCACCTCTGAGCAGGGCCAATCAAAGGGGGGGGGGCAGGAGGGCCATTTGGCCTGGGCCTCAAGCTCAAAGGGGGCCTCAGATTTAGACACTTGTTAATTTTTCGGCATTTGATAAGTTTCACAACTTGTTTTTATGCGTATCCCTATCGGACCAAAATGTGACACTCTCTCAGCTTAGAGCTGCAAATTTAAGCAAATAAAAGATGTGATTTGGTAAAAGACATAATTTTTTTGTTAACTAATATAGATTTTGTCATATTATAGAGTTAAAAATATTCATAAATATTAATAAAAATATATCGGTTCTGATGGCACAAGATTAGACCGTGATGAACGTGTCCTCTCAGATCAGCTGATTATATAAACAAACCACTACTAGTGGCTGGTGCTGGATCAAGTGCGTGTTGAAAGGTAGAGAATTGTTACATTTTATTGCAGGGGTGGGCAAACTTTTTGGGCCGAGGGCCACATCTGGGTCGGGAAATTGTATGCAGGGCCGGAGCAGGGGGTTGGGGTGCAGGAGGGGTGCGGGGTGCGGCAGGAGGCTCAGGGAAGGGGGTTGGGGTGCAGGAGGGGTGCGGGGTGTACGACGGGGCTCAGGGAAGGGGGTTGGGGGTGCAGGAGGGGTGCAGGGTGCGGCAGGAGGCTCAGGGAAGGGGGTTGGGGTGCAGGAGGGGTGTGGGGTGCGGCGGGGGCTCAGGGAAGGGGGTTGGGGTGCAGGAGGGGTGCGGGGTATACGACGGGGCTCAGGGCAGGGGGATGGGGCTGCAGGAGGGGTGCAGGCTGTGGCAGGAGGCTCAGGGAAGGGGGTTGGGGTGCAGGGTGTACGAGGGGGCTCAGGGCAGGGGTTGGGGGTGCAGGAGGGGTGCAGGGTGCGGCAGGGGGCTCAGGGAAGGGGGTTGGGAGTGCAGGAGGGGTGCGGGGTGTGGCAGGGGGCTCAGGGAAGGGGGTTGGGGGTGCAGGAGGGGTGCAGGGTGCGGCAGGGGGCTCAGGGAAGGGGATTGGGGTGCAGGAGGGGGGCAGGGTGCGGCAGGGGGCTCAGGGCTGGGAGTTGGGGTGCAGGAGGGGTGCAGGGTGCGGCAGGGAGCTCAGGGCAGGGGGTTGGGGTTCAGGAGGGGTGCGGCGTGTACGAGGGGGCTCGGGGCTGGGAGTTGGGGTGCAGGAGGGGTGTGAGGTGCAGGCAGGGGGCTTAGTGCAGGGAATTGGGGGGTGGGGTGCAGGACGGGTTCAGGCTCCGGCCCGGCGCCGTTTACCTAAAGCAGCTCCGGGGTGGCAGTGGCGCGCACTGGGGCCAGGGCAGGCTTCATGACCGCCTGTCCTGTCCCTGGCCCTGCGCCGCTCCAGGAAACACTGCGGCCCCTGGGGGAGGAGGGAGCGGAGGGCTCCGTGGGCTCTGCCCTGGCCACGCCTCCAGGTACCTTCCCCAAAGCTGCCATTGGCCGTGGTTCCCCATTCCCAGCCAATGGGAGCTGTGTGAGGTGGGGGGGTATCTGGAGGCAAGGGCAATGCATGGAGCCCTCTGTTCCCCCGCACCTGGGGCCACAGGGACGTGGTGCCGGCTTCTTCTGACAGGCTGAGGGGCCCGCAGTGCCGGGGGGGGGCAATCCCACAGGCCGGATCCAAAGCCCTGAGGGACCGGATCCGGCCCGCGCACCGTAGTTTGCCCACCCCTGTTTTAGTGTCTTTATAGTTTTACGTCTAGTTGACTAAGGAATAATTTATGTGTGAGAATTCCTCATTATTATCTTTAAATGGTAGCTAAAAGAGGTGATAGGTTGGTTAGTTGAGCCCTAGCTTGGTATCTTGGCTGTCATCATAGGCTTTCGTGGTCTATAGGCCCAGATTCAAGGTGAAAATTTGTGACGACAATCTTGTACAGTGAGTTTCATGAAGACACACATTTGAAATATTTGGATTTTATCCCTTTGTATCCGTGTCTGTGTTTACTATATATATGTCATCCCTTTGTCTTCAGCTCAGCCTTTTATATTATACCTTGCGGGCTTGAGTTTTGATTCAATGATAAGGATAATAACCTGTCTGATTGTTTCATTTTGTGTTCTTAATTAGTATTCTTTCATTTTAAGTCTTTTCAGCATTTGTGTACCATTCCGCATTTGTGTACAGGTTCACAGTAGAAGATTTCAAGTGTGGATAGGCTACATATTTACTGTAGAGCATTTCAAGTTGTAAAGGCTACTTATTAACAATAGAACATTTCAAGTGTGGATATGCTACTTATATACAGAAGAACATTTAAGATATGGTTGACTACATGTTGCGTATTTTTTATCAATTTGCCTGCATCGGTGGCTTCAGGTGAACACACCTTCAATGTGTTGAAGCAGGTAAAGAACTATCACTGTTCAACTATGGGACAAGAGCATTTGGATGGGCTCGCCATGCTTAATATCAACAGTGACATTGCACAAAAGCTAGATTTTCCCTCAATAATTAGTGCATTTGCACAGAAAAAGGCTAGAAAAGCATTGGTTAAATAAAAAAAAATTCAAATTATGTCTCACTATTTTTGGTGCCTTATTTTGTTCTCATGTGTCATAATTTTTTTTAATTTTTATTATGGCTCGGGGCCTCAAAAGCTGGAAGTGACCTGGGCCTCTCTGGAGCTCTGAGAGGGCCTGGCTAGATCCCTTGTGTTACCAATGTTTTAATCTGTTTGAATGAATGGGCCAGAGCACCAGCTATCGTCAGTCGGGGTAGCAGCCTTGGGATCCATGGAGCTTCCACAATTCACACCTGTGAGGATCTGACCCCAGAACAATTGTCCTTCTGTTGGGCTTGTCCAAAGCTCATAAAAGTCAGAGAAAGTTTTCAGAATCGATTGCATGGGAATTGGATCAGCCCCTTAATGCATTTCTCTCTCTGAAGGTGGCAGACTCCGTCCCCTGACACCAGGCAAGTGTCAATCACCAAGAGAGTGATGGGTTTGAATACATAGATAGATAGAGAGAGAGATCCACTCAGGTCTTTTATAACATTAGATAGAAAACACAACATTACCTTGGATATGTCATTAAGCTCACACATTTCTGAGAGACAAAGCCTGAATTTAGTCCTTTCTTTGGACAAATCTGATCTATGGAATTTCTCCAGCAACATCATCTGCTAAAATGTCAACAGCTACTACCGAGGAGATACCCATTTGTGCCCTGGATAGAGTGAGCCCATCTACCTAGGGCACCTGTTGATAACCCCGTTCAACTCCTAACATCTCTGGGTGAAATATACCTGCAACTCCCTTCCAGGGGGGTTCCTGTTTAAATACATGTAGGTTAATTGGATTGTACTGAGAGAGGAAGTCGGATGGATGACAGATCAATTACGTGACATAGTCCTAGATTCTCAGACCGGATGGATGGGCGGTATTTGATGAGTCATATAGACGTGAGACAGTGTGCAGGGCAGGGCAGGGACTCGATTGGTTACATAAGTTGTTTAATACCTGAAAGCAAATAGTACAGAAATACACAATGATCGATAGCAACATTGGGGGTAGCCCGGTGCCTTGTTCTGAATGACAGGGTTTGGGGTTTTGTTTATCGCGTTTCATGCCCCCTGATTTTAAGGGGGTGTAGAATGGGAGTCTTTATTGCACATAAAATTTACTTTAAATGTATTAAAAATTAGGGGGGAAAGGTCCAGGTACAGCCCCTTTCAGTCCTGTGGGGACTGGCCCTTGGATCTGTGCACTGTGTGACGCTGGATTTGGCTAGAGCAGGGCACCTTGCAATGAACACACTGTTTCCTCTTTTGAGTTTCCAGTCCCGGGAGTGTCAGGGTCTCACCAGCTGCGACTTCCCTACTGACCGCAACGGGAGGTTTTTGTCTGAGCTCAGCCCGGCTTCCCTTCACTGTGTCTCCCGCACAGTGATACCAGGTGGTGTCCTTGGGCTTCAGGTCGGTCATTTCCAGATACAGCAGGTTGTTGGGATTGTCTCTGGAGATGATGAATCGGCCTTGGACCGAGCTGGCGTAACGTACAGTACTGCCAGCCCAGTAGCTTATAGCTGCAACCCACTCCAGGCCCTTACCAGGAGCCTGACAGATCCAACTCATCCTGTGGTCTCCAAAAGTGAACCCTGAGGCTTTGCAGGAGAGAGTTTCCGGGCTTTTTCACATCCCCTCCGGACTCCACCAGCACCTGGGACCAGACACCTGGGAATAAAGTCGCATTACGGGGAACATTAGTATCTAGGGAATAGCATAATAATCCCCCACCTCCCTAATACAGTGAAAGGAAGAAAATACCTTCCAGAGCTCCTGCAATGAGAACGAGATGTAACCAAAGCCTCATTGTCCCTGGTGTTGGCGGGAAAAGTTCTCAGGGGGGTTGGTTGGTAACTGCACAGACCCAGGGGGCTGCGGATTGTGTCTCCAGGTGCAGCCTGGGCAGAGGGGAGAGAGATTTAAACAGGAAACTGACACCCTTATTTGCATATCCCACGGCTTATAGGAGAGACAACAAACCCTTTCCCTGAATGTTCGGAGTTATTTGGCCGGTCGCTCTAGGAGAGGGAGTCGGACTGGTTCTAACTCTGTGTCTGGGCAGCACCCAGCGAGTGTGGGGCCATCCTGACCCCAAACTGGTGCACAAAGAGCTCTCTTAAATCCTCTCCCATCCCTCCAGGTGTAAGGGCTGAGCTACCGTCTGTTGAAGGGAATGGAAACACCCACCTTTGGCTTTAGCAGATTGTGAATCAGGCCTTTACAGAGAAAACTATTTTGCTAGTGAGCAGGGCAGCATCATGGGAAATCTGGTTTTTGTATTGAGGCCAGAGGAGTTTGGAACCTGATGTCTCCTTTCAAGAGTGTTAGATCGATATTGGCATTCGGGGACTTTTCAAAGGAAGCTGAGACATTAGTCCCCGATTCCCAACAAACCACAATAGAGGTTTGACACCCGGCACATTTAGGCCCCTTTGAAAATCCAAGTCCCAGTTATTACACCAGTTATTATAATTGATTCCCCGAAATAATCCTCTTCTGCATGGTGCATTTTCACGTTGGTGTCTGATAAATGCCAAATTCAAACGTTGGAATATTCCAGCAGCCCCAGTTGTTATGGACACATGATCATATAAAAAGGGAAATAAAGACAACTCGGGGAATTACAGACCAGTCAGCTGAACTTCAGTACCCGGAAAGATAAGGGAGCAAATAATTAAGGAATCAATTTGCAAACACCCAGAAATAATAAGGTGATAAGTAACAGTCAGTATGGATTTGTCAAGAACAAATCATGTCAAATCCACCGAATAGGTTTCTTTGACAGGGTAACAAGCCTTGTGGATAGTGGGGAAGCGGTAGACGTGGTATATCTTGACTTTAGTAAGACTTTGGATACTGTCTCACTTAATTTTCTCATAAACTAGGGAAATACAACCTAGATGGTGTTAGAGGGCTTTCCCTTCACCCTCCCACTTCCCTGGTTCTTGCCACGCAGACAGCAAGCAGCAAAAGACCAGAAGTCCAAAGTGCAGACAATGCGGTTTATTGGGGTTATTTCCCAGCAAACATGTCCAGAGCTCTACACGCCGGCAGAGTCTGTTTCCCAGTGTTCCATTCCCAGCTCTGACACAGCAGAGCATTTACCCCATATCCCCTTCCCAGCTGTTAAAAAAAGTGAACATCACTCTGGGATGTATTAGCAGGAGTGTTGTAAGGAAGCCACTTATTTCTCCCATTCTTCTCCACGCTGATTAGGCCTCAACTGAAATATTGTGTCCAATTCTGGGTGCCACATTTCAGGAAAGAGGTGGACAAATTAGAAAAAGTTCAGAGAAGAGCAATGAAAATAATTAAAAGTCTAGAAAACATGACCTATGAGGGAAGAATGAAAAAACTGAGTTTGTTTAGCCTGGAGAAGAGAAACTGAGGGGGACATGATAACAGTTTGCAAGTACATAAAAGGAGGAGTTCAAGGAGGAGGGTGACAAATTATTCTCTTTAACCTCTGAGGATAGCACAAAAAGTAGTGGGCTTAAATTGCATCAAGGGAGGTTTGACATTAGGAAAAACTTCTTAACTGTGAGGGTTGTTAAGCACTGGAATAAATTTCCCAGGGAGGCTGTGGAATCTCCATCAGTGAAGATTTTTAAGAGCAGGTTAGACAAACACCTGTCAAGGATGATCTAGATAACACTGAATCCTGCCATGAATGCAGGGGACGGGACTAGATGACCTCTCGAGGTCCCTTCCAGTCCCAGGATTCTATAGATGGATATTGAGTTCTGAAACCTGAGGACTGATTTGTTTTTCACTCTGATTGTAGATACCCTTCCTGTGCTCAGGGCTGGATTGTTTGTGGAAGTGCTGCCCCCACCCGGCGCATGGGAGAAGGGCGGTTCTGCCGCTCGGGTTTTTGTATTAGCAGTATTGGGATTCCTCTCACTGTGTCTCTCGCACAGTAATACCGGGCAGTGTCCTCGGGCTTCAGGCCGGTCATTTGCAGGTACAACAGGCTGTTGGAGTCATCTCTGGAGACAGTGAATCTCCCTTTTACCGAGTCACTGTAGTATATGCTGGTGCTGTAAATGTAGGTGACCCACTCCAGCCCCTTCCCGGGAGCCTGTCGGACCCAGTTCATAGGGTAGCTGCTGAAGGTGAACCCGGAGGCTTTGCAGGAGAGGCGGAGAGAGTCTCCGGGCTTTTTCACACCCCCTCCGGACTCCACCAGCTGCACCTGGGACCGGACACCTGGGAATAAAGACAGGCCATTAATATCGGTATAAAAACAGCGGTAACACAATATTCTTCTGACTCTGCCAGTTCTTCAGAGGAGGAAAATACCTTCCAAAGCTGCTACAGCGAAAATTACAAGGAGCAAAAATCCCATTTTCCCGGGTGCTGGAGGAGAAGTTCTCAGGGGACTGGCTGGTCACTGCACAGACCCAGGGGCTGCGGATTGTGTCTCCGGGTGCAGCCTGGGCAGAGAGAGGCACCGATTTAAACAGGAAACTGTCTCCCTCATTTGCATGCCCCCGCTTTATAAGAGACACCCACTCCTGCTGCCAGTGATCTGACTGACTCGCGCTAGGGCTCCGGGTGCGGGAGTCAGACTGTCCCGGCCTGTGTGTCTGTGCAGCGCCGGGCACAGGGCGCTGGGTCCTCCTGACACTTTCGGACCCCTGGGAGGAATGACCAGCTCCCTGCAGTGACTGTATTTCCAAACCCAGGAACTGAGGGCCTGGCTATTGTGAGGTGATATTGGGGATTGGGGGGACTCAGCTCTGGAGCCCCGTTCCATGCGCACAAGGGCCATGCAACGTCCGCTAAGGGGGGTCAGTGTCTGGGGAGGGGTCGTGTCCCAGGGATCCATTGGGCTGGGCCACCCGCTGGAGAGGGAAGATTTCCCGTGGCGCTGGGAGGGATTTGGGATGGAAGCCCCTTTCCCTTCCCGGCAGTGACCGGCAACATTGAAATGATCCATGACACTAGGAACGTGATCTGAGCAAGCCTGGCTCGTGCTTTGGGCCAGGTATGGGGCCCGCCTGTGGGTGCAGGTGGGAGAAGCGGGGGGGGGGGAGGTCTGAGGACAGAGTTAAGTTTTGCAGTATAGCCTCCCTGACATTACTGGGCCGAGAGCGGCGTGTCTGGGAGTTGTTCCTTAGGGGAGAGTCGAGGGAGGATTCCGGCTACAGTGAAGGAAGATTATTATGCACAGCTGATATTTATATTCGTGTTTATACTGTAAACTCGGTGGGATTGAGGTTTTATGGTCTGTGTTTGTACCGTGCCTAGGACTATGGGAGCCTAGACTATGAATAAGAACATAAGAACAGCCAGACTGGGTCAGACCAAAGGTCCATCTAGCCCAGTATCCTGTCTCCTGACAGTGGCCAGTGCCAGGTGCCCCAGAGGGAATGAACAGAACAGGTAATCACCGAGTGATCCACCCCCTGTCACCCATTCCCAGCTTCTGGAGTCCCTAGGCGCTAGGCCCACAACCAGCACCAAATCTATCACCGCTAAGCATCATCATCCAGAGTGTAGACAGAAGCTTTCTCTTGGTTGTGTTTAAAGAACTTGTATGATATGAACGCTACGTGCTTTTACACCATCCCCAGCATCTAATATTGAGGGATAACAACAAAAACAACAACAACAAATATTTTCATTCCCACTTACTTTCAGACAGGTATCAGCATTCACGCTGAAACACAGATCTCCATTCCCATACCACTCATGTTCCCTTTCATATCCCCACACTCACTCACACACACTGGAGAGAGAGAGAGAGAGATTTCTCAGGGAATGTTCCATACACTGAAGGATACTCAGACGATGAGGGTGGGTGGGTGGCTGGCTCCATAATGCACCATGGTCCTAGGCTCTCAGACTGGCTGGAGACCAGTTCATTGATGAGGCTGATAGAAGTGAGACAATGTACAGGGCAGGGAGTCAAATAAATCTATAAACAGACACGACACAGCTCTATAGCATTGACCAGCGGGGATTTGGGGAACAGCCTTGTTCCCTTTTATAGCTGCCGGGGTTTGTGTTTTCACCTCTCCTGCTTTCTATCCCCACACGGGAACTGAGAGGTGAACATGGGACTATTTAGGCTTCTGTCTGGCAGATAATAATTCCTTTTAACCCATATCAATGTGTGTAATAGAATATTTGGTGTGACGTTATCTGATTAGAATATGACCATATAGATCATTGTTGCAACCACTGTTATATATTTGCAGAAAATCTCGTAGATGGGCATCTCCCATGGTTCATGGTCAACCAAGTGTTTCCTGATGAACCACTTAATTTGAACAGTCCCTCCAAGTTGTCCTGGCTAGTTACCTTGTGGGCAGTACCCCAGGAGCCCACATTTGAAATCCAAGTATAGAGCCAATATTTATATCTTCAGATACAAAAATGATACATGCATACAGATAGCATCATCATAACCAGCAAATCCTAACCTTTTCATAGACACCTCACTCCACAGCCTTTGTACAATACTTGCTGCAAATATATAACAGTGGTTGCAACAATGATTTATATGGTGATATTTTAATCAGATAACATCACACACCCCTATTTGCATATCCCCCTCCTGGTGACACATAAAACCTCCTCACTTAAGGAGCCCAATTTACCTGCCTGGGGATTCAGAAAGTGGCACAGGGAAGTGAGGAAGGATCATTCATCAGGCAGGGCGCCCACCTGGGACCCCGCAGGCCCAGGCTCGGTTCCCTGCCCTGTCCCAGACTTCCTGTGTCACTCGGGGCACATCACCTGGGCCCAGATTTTTCTAAGTATTGACGCATCAAGATGGATTTTCTAAAGCAACGCTGCGCCCAACTCCCATAGGTGCACCTCAGTTCTCAGGCTGTGAAATGGGGATAACGGGACCTACCTGCCTCATAATAATAAATAATAATAATAATTAATGGAGATATCCCATCTCCTAGAACTGGAAGGGACCTTGAAAGGTCATCAAGTCCAGCCCCCTGCCTTCACTAGCAGGACCAAGTACTGATTTTGCCCCAGATCCCCAAGTGGCCCCCTCAAGGATTGAATTCACAACCCTGGGTTTAGCAGGCCAATGCTCAAACCACTGAGCTATCCCTCCCCGGGGTGTAGTGCGGATAGACGCAATAAAAAATATGAGGTGCTCAGATATGATGGTGACTGGGGGGGAGGGGCATGTGTGTATCTAGGACAAACAAATCTGTTACTGTGGGTGAGATACAAAGATCACTGGAATGAATGGGATGAGTGCCGCCTCCCTTGCCTTCATTTGGCCTTGGGCCATTCCCCGATGCAGCAACTGATGGATATTCCTTCGCATGGGAAAACAGCTGGTCGGGTGACATGGTTAACCTGGGGGGAAATGTCTAGTATAAGGAAAGCATCTCACATTCTTTCAGAGCCTGACACAAAACCCTTCCCAACCCCACGGAAACCCTCCCGTTTAGCGCAACGTGAGCTGTGTCAGGCCCTGTGTTCAGAACCCTGAGGCAGCAAAGTTGTTAGTTGCTCCTTGAAATGTCAATTGTAAATGTCTTCAGCAGAGGCAATGGACTCATCACTAGAACAGCGCTAATTAGATGAAGAGGATGCTTCCTTCAGAAGATGTGAAGGCCGGCTCTAGGCACCAGCAAACCAAGCACGTGCTTGGGGCAGCACATTTTCAAGGGCGGCATTCTGGCCAATTTTTTTTTTTTTTGCTTCCGCTGACAAAAGCCTAGAGCCGGCCCTGGCAGCAGCAGCGCGACGTGGGTGGGGGGTGCCCTGGGGCCACTGCAGTTCATGCCACGGGGGAGCAGCGCCCACATCTTTTGGCTGGGCCGGGCAGGCTCTGAACAGGGGACACTCAGGCTGGGGGCCGCCCCATGGGGCGCATGGAGCTGCCTGCAGGTGCTGCAGGGCGGTCGCCCCCCAGCGCCACAGCCGGGGCTGGGCGAAGCGGCCCGAGCCGCCTAGGGGCTGCTGCAGGACGGCCAGAAGCAGCAGCAGCAGCAGAGCCATAGAGGGCAGAGCTCTGCTGTGTGGGCCCACGTCCCGCTCTCTGGGGCTCCACTTCCTCTGGGCCTACCCTGCCCCGGCTCCTCAGGCCCCTGCCAGGGCGGTCCCCCGGCTCTACCCTCCTGGGTCCCGGTCGGTCCTGAAGGTGGGAGCCCTGGCTGGAGGGACCCTGGGCTGAGGCGCGACCCGGGAGCCCCGCTGTTTACCCAGACCCTGCCAGTGCCGGACCGGCTGGAGGTGAGGGGGGAGCGGGCAGAGTCAGCACTGGTGGGGGGGGAGCCCAGGGCTGAGGTGGCAGGGGGTGCGGATGGTGGGGAAGAGAGAGCCCAGTGCTGGGGCAGCAGGGGATGGGGGGGGTGAGAGCCCAGGGCTGGGGTTGGGGGCAGCCAAACATTTTTTTGCTTGGGGCGGCAAAAAACCTAGAGCCGGCCCTGCCTGGGCAGAGAGAGGCACAGATTTAAAGAGCAGACTCTCACTTTTATTTGCATATCACCCTGTTTACAAGAGACCCATGTTCTGTCGTGGATCGAGCTCAGTTTTTGTTATCTGGGACTCAGGGAGAAGGGGCGGGATTTTCCCTCTGTGGTACAACCCCTGCACTGTCAGGATCGGAGCATGATTGGCTTTGCACTTCCTACGTCATTCTGAGGAGGTCAAATTCTCATCTTCTTTATCCCAGTCCTAACCCGAAGTTTAACATTTACCTTAATCCTAAAAGGAACTGGAAAACCTAACCTTACCCCTAAATCCTTACAGTAGCCCTAAAAGTACCTCTAATTCCAGGGGGTAAACTCTAACCCCATCTTTTGCCTTTTACCCATCCTTTAATCTTATGGGGGAGGGATAGCTCAGTGGTTTATGCATTGGCCTGCTAAACCTAGGGTTGTGAATTCAATCCTTGAGGGGGCCACTAGGGATCTGGGGCCAAATCAGTACTTGGTCCTGCTCATCAAGGCAGGGGGCTGGACTCAATGACCTTTCAGGGTCCCTTCCAGTTCTATGCAATAGGTATATCTCCATATATTATTAATTTAAACCTAATGGTACATTCTGAGCCTTACCTCAACCATAAAGGTAATTTCTAACCCTAAATTTTAAAACTCATCCAAACTGAATTGTTCACCCTAATCCTAAAACCTTACTCCAACTGTAATTCTGAGAGTAAACTATAAATCTAAACTTTAAAGCTAAAACAAAATGTGTAAACTTAACCCAAACCCTAACCTCAAACACTTCTCTTTAACTCCTAACCTTAACCCAAATTTATATCCTATATCTACATCATGTCAGAACAGGGATCGGAAACCTTTGGCACGCGGCTCGCCAGGGTAAGCACCCTGGTGGGCCAAGCCGGTTTGTTTACCTGCCATGTCCGCAGGTTCGGCCGATCACGGCTCCCACGGACCGCGGTTCACTGCCCCAGGCCAATGGGGGTTGCGAGAAGCAGCGCGGTCCAAGGGATGTGCTGGCCACCGCTTCCTGCCGCCCCTACTGGCCTGGAGCGGCGAACCGCAGCCAGTGGGAGCCGTGATCGGCCGAACCTGTGGACACGGCAGGTAAACAAACCGGCCCGGCCAGCCAGGGTGTTTACCCTGTCGAACCGCGTGCCAAAGGTTGATGATCCCTGTGTCAGACTATCCCTAATTATTATCCTAAACTATTATTTTAACCCTAAATGTAGCCTCAGTCTTAACTCTAAACTTTAATCCTTCCCTAAGGTAAACTCTAAACCCTAAATAGTAAATCTTAGCTTTGGATGGATAGAATTTAATTCTAAGCTTATTAGTGGTGAGATACTTTATAGGGCAGAAAAAAGAGAGTCAAGTAATATTTCACAGCCTTCCAAGCAATAATGGCAATAGTTATTGCAGTGGATAACCTTGTATTTGGTTGGTCTCGGGTGGGATTTGAAATTGTTTCTCTTGATTCCTCAGGTTAGACTGGACATGGTAGTTTGCATGGGGCAGATTTTTGTCCTTCTGTGGCACATATACTTTTTTTAACTGTATGAACATTGAGAATAAAATGTTTGGGACCTTGAGTCTCACCAAATGTTCCCAGGCAGAAAGACTATGACCTTTGTGTGTCTGCCTTTTGTGGACAGGGATGTGAAAGCTGTTGGGTTGGTGCCTCAGTTAATGTGAGAAAAGGTGGGTAGTGTGGGGAAAAGCCAGTTAAACATTATAGGCCCTTATGCATATCCTATGCAGGTCAATAGAAAGGCAACACTTCAGAGCAAGGGACGTTGCCTTAGGCCAGTGGTTCTCAACCTATTTACCATTGTGGGCCACATATGCAGATCGCTATGTGTTATGTGGGCCACATACACACAATAGGTATAGTACCTGTATGGCCCTGTGGATGGCACATGGGCCGCAGCTGTGTACTGATTGGCTGCAAGGACCCATGGGTGGCAGGTTGAGAACCACTGGCTTAGGCCATGTATTCCTGAACTTGAGTCAGCAAAGGTCTGTGGCTGTTGTTTGAAATTTCGATGCATATGTTCTCAGCACAGGACAGGAGTGCTTGTTTCTTCATGCCTATGTTTAGGCTTGTCTGGGCCTGTATGTTTATGTCTTGGTATGTTTGTCAGTGCACGGGTGTGTTTGTATGTGTCTGTATATATGTGTTTCTGTGTGTGTTTGGAAAGGGAAAAGGGGTGAAAATACATCTTTCCATGGCTGTGTCTGATGCTCAGAGGAATTTCAGGCTGGTGAAATGAGACAAGGGGAGGTTTTTGTCTGGTGAAATGAGACGAGGGGAGGTTTTTGTCTGAGCTCAGAATCACTGCCCCTCACTGTGTCTCTGGCACAGTAATACACGGCGGTGTCCTCCGCTTTCAGGCTGGTCATTCCTAAATAGAAGTTGGTGCTGTCCTTTGAGGCTGTGAATTGGCCCTGCATAGTGCTTGGAGTTCGGCTCATCATAATAAGCAACCAGCCACTCCAGCCCTTCCCGGCTCCTGTCTGATCCAGCCCATCCAGGTGCTGCTAAGAGTCAACCCGCTGGTGGCACATTGCAGCGTGTGGGACTCTCCGGGCTTCTTCAGCGCTGGCCCCGACTGGGTCAGAACCACCTGTGAGCGGGCCCTGGGGGTGGGAGAGAAAAAAAGGGGAGATTGTAAATAAAGCTCACTCAGCAGAGGAATGCAGTCATTAGCCTCAGATTGAAGGAGCGAATGAAAATAACCAGGGAACAGTGAGAGAACCCGCCACACTGGGCACTTTTTACACCAGTCTGGGTGAGACGACAGAAGAGAGAAGTGTCACACACCACATCGATAGCAGCAGCAATAATACCACATACCAGGCCCCTCGTGTGTATTAATGGGGGATAACTTACCTTCCAGAGCCGCTACAAAGAAAACCAAATGGAGCCAAAGAGTCATTTTCCCTGGTGTTGGAGGGGAAAGTTTTCAGGCGATTGGCTGTGCACAGACACCAGGGGGGTTGTGTTTGGTCTCTCTGGGTGCAGCCTGGGTACATTTAAACAGGACAAATTTAAACAGGAACCTGTCACTCCTATTATATCCCCCTCCTTATAAGAGAGACAAACTCCTTCAGAGCGCGTCTGAAAATCTAGGGTTGGGGATTCAGGAAGGCAGAGTCAGACGTCAGTGGTTAGGGATCCAGGCTGGGGTTACAGGTATGGGGATTCCATCCCCTTTTTCCTCCACAGACTTCCTGGGTTACCCTGGACAGTGTAACGTATTCCCCTTGTGTGTCAGGCCTCCATCTCCATGTACAGGGGCGGCAAGTTATATGGGCCCTGGTGTCTGGGCTCCAGCAAATTAATGTAGATGGAGTGGAGATTAAGGATAATCTAGGCATGGCACAATATCTAAATGAATATTTTGCGTCGGTCTTTAATAAGGCTAATGAAGGGCTTAGAAATAGAGTGAGCAGGACAGAGGGGAATAAAGGAGGGGGGATTGACATTACAGCATCAGAGGTGGAAGCCAAACTTGACCAGCTAAACGGGACTAAATCGGGCGGACCGGATGATCTTCATCCTAGAATATTGAAGGAACTGGCACGAGAAATTGCAAGCCCCTTAATGATAATTTTTAATGAATCTGTAAACTCAGGGGTGATACCGTTGGACTGGAAAATAGCTAATGTGGTTCCTATTTTCAAGAAGGGGAAAAAAAGTGACCCGGGTAACTACAGGCCTGTTAGTTTAACATCTGTAGTATGCAAGGTCTTGGAAAAATTTTTGAAGGAGAAAGTAGTTAAGGACCTTGAGGCGAATGGCAATTGGGACAAATTACAACATGGGTTTACGAAAGGCAGATCGTGCCAAACCAACCTGATCTCCTTCTTTGAGAAAGTAACAGACCTTCTAGATAAGGGAAATGCGGTGGATCTTATATACCTCGATTTTAGTAAAGCGTTTGATACTGTACCGCATGAGGAATTATTGGTTAAATTGGAAAAAATGGGGATCGATATGAAAATCCAGAGGTGGATAAAGAACTGGTTAAAGGGTAGACTGCAGCGGGTGGTACTGAAAGGTGAACTGTCAGGTTGGAGGGAGGTCACCAGTGGGGTTCCTCAAGGTTCGGTTTTGGGTCCGATTTTATTTAATCTATTTATTACTGACCTCGGAACCGAATGTAGGAGTGGGCTGATAAAGTTTGCGGATGACACAAAGTTGGGAGGTATTGCCAATTCGGAGAAGGATCGGGATATTTTGCAGGGAGACTTGGATGACCTTGTAAATTGGAGTAATAATAATAGGATGAGATTTAACAGTGAGAAGTGTAAGGTGATGCATATAGGGATGACTAACAAGAATTTTAGTTATAAGCTGGGGACGCATAGGTTGGAAGTGACGGAGGAGGAGAAGTACCTCGGAGTCCTGGTTGATCGCAGGATGACTATGAGTCGGCAATGTGATGTGGCTGTGAAAAAAGCTAATGCGATCTTGGGATGCGTTAGGCGAGGTATTTCTAGTAGGGACAAGGAGGTGCTGCTTCCGTTATACAAGGCGCTGGTGAGACCTCATTTGGAGTACTGTGTGCAGTTCTGGTCTCCTATGTTTAAAAAGGACGAACTCAAACTGGAACGGGTACAGAGAAGGGCCACTAGGATGATCCGAGGAATGGAAAACCTTTCCTATGAAAGGAGACTCGAGGAGCTCGGTTTGTTTAGCCTAACCAAAAGAAGGCTGAGGGGGGATATGATTGCTCTCTTTAAATATATCAGAGGGATAAATACCAGGGAGGGAGAGGAATTATTTCAGCTCAGTGCTAATGTGGACACGAGAACAAATGGATATAAACTGGCCGTGGGGAAGTTTAGGCTTGAAATTAGACGAAGGTTTCTAACCGTCAGAGGGGTGAAATTTTGGAACAGCCTTCCGAGGGAAACGGTGGGGGAGAAAGACCTCCCTGGCTTCAAGATTAGGCTAGATAAGTTCATGGAGGGAATAGTTTGATGGGATAACGTGATTTTAGTCAATTAGGCAACAACGTGCCATCGCTGGTAAAATGAGGGTCCGGCTGGAGATTCTTGCCTGTATGCTCGGGGTTCTACTGATCGCCATATTTGGGGTCGGGAAGGAATTTTCCTCCAGGGTAGATTGGCAGAGGCCCTGGAGGTTTTTCGCCTTCCTCCGCAGCATAGGGCAGGGGTCGCAAGCTGGAGGATTCTCTGCGACTTGAAGTCTTTAAATCACGATCTGGAGACTTCAACAGCTGAGTTAAGGGAAAGTGGGTGGGTCAGCTTTTGTGGCCTGCATCATGCAGGAGGTCAGACTAGATGACCACAATGGTCCCTTCTGACCTTAAAGTCTATGAGTCTATGAGTCTATAAATTCAGGGCCCGGGGGCCCGGCTCCACCAATGTTCAGGGCTGGGTCTCCTCGCCGGCCCTGCCTGCTGCCCCTGTGTGTCTCCTCCCCCGATCGTCCCCGCCTGCCTTGGGCAGCTCCGCGCTGAGCTCCCTCGCCGGCCACAGCCGGCTACAAGGGAGCAGCGCCGGGGGCAGGCTGAGGAGGCGGCTGCGCAGCGCAGCTCCCCCCCCCTGCAGGCGATTCAGAGTTGACTCCTGAGCAACACCCTGAGGGAGCTTGGGTGAGTATGATGCGGGGGGGGGGTAGAGGAGGGGGCCGCCCTCAGAAAGGGTGCTGGCAGGGATAGGGCTGGGGGGAGTCCTCCTCTCTGGCCTCCTGCCCCCACCCCAGGGCAGCCTGCCTGCTGCACCCCAAACTCCTCATCCCTGGCCCAGGCCCACACCCCGCACTCCAACCCTCTGTCCCAGCCCAGAGCCCACATCCAGCACCCAAACCCCTCCCAGAGCCCGCACCCCTCCCGCACCCAAAACTCTCCCAGAGCCTGCATCCTAAACTACTTCCTGCACCCAAACTCCCTCCCAGAGCTTGCACCCCCTCCTGCACTACTACCCCCTGCCCCATCCCAGAGCCCAAACCCCACAGCCAAACTCTGTCCCAGAGCCCGCACCCCTCCCGCACCCAAACTCCCTCCCAGAGCTTGCACCCCCTCCTGCACTCCTACCCCCTGCCCCATCCCAGAGCCCGCACCCAACAGCCAAACTGTCCCAGAGCGCGCACCCCTCCCGCACCCAAACTCCCTCCCAGAGCTTGCACCCCCTCCTGCACTCCTACCCCCTGCCCCATCCCAGAGCCTGCACCCAACAGCCAAACTGTCCCAGAGCGCGCACCCCTCCCGCACCCAAACTCCCTCCCAGAGCTTGCACCCCCTCCTGCACTCCTACCCCCTGCCCCATCCCAGAGCCTGCACCCAACAGCCAAACTGTCCCAGAGCCCGCACCCCTCCCGCACCCAAACTCCCTCCCAGAGCTTGCACCCCCTCCTGCACTCCTACCCCCTGCCCCATCCCAGAGCCTGCACCCAACAGCCAAACTGTCCCAGAGCCCGCACCCCTCCCGCACCCAAACTCCCTCCCAGAGCCTTAGGCAGTGTGTGTGTGTGTGTGGCGGGGGGAGACTTGGACCCATTCTGGGCACCATCAAAAATTATACAAACCTTCCGCCCCTGTCCACCTATGGAAATGTTGGAGAAAAATAGAGTTCTCACTTTCTGGTTGGGTGCAGCAAAGTCAGATACTTTATTCTCAAGCAATTGCATAGAGGGAGAGAGTGCACTCGGACACAGAGTTTCCCCTCCTAGGCAGGTCTCTCTCCAGGTAAACAATTACAGCAAGCATTTATACCTTTTGTTACATACAATAATGAGCAACAGCTGCATTTTGTTTATACATAGGTCATCCTGATATCTTATTTTTCACATCTATTTAGACTCTAGTCTACATTCCATACTTATCTACATAAGGTCGCAACAACTTCTCACACAGTTCTTTCCCATTCGCCTCACACAAACCTTGCTTCTACAAATCTCGCGTTATTAGGGTTACAGTTAGCCTGACTCTTGCTCACAGAAGAGACTGTATGCATTGAAATCCCATTCAAATCCCTGTCAGTTCTTGCTCTACTTCCACAGACATAAATAACACTTTCCTGCCTCACAGACTTGTTGGGAGGATAAATGCATTAAAGATCATGAGGTTCCCAGATACCATGTGATGTGGGCATGTAAGGGCCTATAATACAGGAATGTCCTAGCCTGGTCCTAGTCCAAAGATCATTGAAATGAATGGGAGCGTTTCCAGTACTTCATTGGAACATTTTCACAGATACTTTTGGTGGATTCTCCTTCCCATGTGAAATGTGACCGTTTTCTCACCTGAGTAATGACGCGTTGCTGTGGGAAGTACGCTGTAAATACTGCTCAGTAATGATGGAAAGCCCAGGAAAGTCAAAGGGGAAAAAAACGCAAAAACCTGCTGTTTGATTCAGTTTTCGCTGGATGGCGCCCTGTTTTATAAACCTGAGTCAGAAAAATACTGGGACTATTGCTTGAAATTTCAATGCAGGTGTTCGCAAAACGGGGAACATAAAACCAGAGATAATGAGGGTGATTCCTACAGAGATTCAGCAATTCGGATTTAATTACAAACCCGGTGAGCAATAAGACTAGCGAAATATTCCCGTGCAGATTGATATGCCTGCATGAAACAATCACATCGTGCTGGCATTATTCGTCTCCTGTGTAACCCCATTGATTTAAATGGGACCGGTCATGGGAGTAAAGAATAAAGGATCTTGCAGAAGATTAGTAAGGACATTGGCTCATCAAAGCATCAGTCAGTGCCCTTTCTGCCTGAGGATGAGACACGGAAAGCAGAGAGTATAGTACACCTGCTGCTGTTTTAGCTGCTGCTGCTACTGATAATATCACCCAACACTTCCATAGTGATTTTCCAGCCATGGCTCTCAGGCAAAGAAAGAAAATGTCATTATTTCCAATGCTTATAAACGTGTAAACTGAGGCACGGGGCCTTGCTGAAGGTCACCCTCTGTTTACGCTGGTATGCGTCTTTTCTGCGTTTGTGTATTTGTGTCCTGCGCGGGATGTGATTGTCAGTAGGTTTATTTCTGCGTATGTGTGCAGCTTGCTTTCGTTTGTGTGTGTTGTACTGCGAGTGTTCACGTGTGGATACACGGGTGAGTGTGTATTCACTTGTGGATACATGGGTGAGTGTGGTGTCTTTGTAATCCTGTCCGTGTGCTTGGAAAAGAAAAAACGGGTGAAAATAAACATTTCAATGGCAGCATGTGACGCTCAGAGGAATTTGGGTGGGGGGGAACTAACCCCATAGCGAAACTGTCCAAGCCTGCAACTATTTATAGCCTGGGAGACTTTCTCCGGGCTGCTCTCATCACCCGTCCCTGGCAGTCAGGGGCTGGTTGGCGCCATCAGCAGCGGACACGTTGCACTGTTACTGCAGGGGAAGGTTTTTGTCTGAGCTCAGACTGGCTTCCCCTCACTGTGTCTCTGGCACAGTAATACACGGCGGTGTCCTCCGCTTTCAGGCTGGTCATTTGCAGGTAGAAGGTGGTGCTGTCCTTGGAGGCTGTGAATCGGCCCTGGACGGAGGAGGCATAGTACTTGGTGTTCGACTCACCGTAATAGTAAGCCAACCACTCCAGCCCTTTTCCCGGCTCCTGTCTGATCCAGCCCATCCAGTAGCTGCTAAGAGTGAACCCGCTGGTGGCACATTGCAGTTTATGGGACTCTCCGGGCTTCTTCAGCGCTGACCCCGACTGGGTCAGAATCACCTGCGAGCGGGCCCCTGGGGGAGAAGGGAAAATGGGAGATTGTAAATAAAGCTTAGTCACCGTAGGAAACCAGTCAGTAGCCCTGGGTTCAATGGAAAATAACCAGGGAACAGTGGGAGAACCAGCCACACTGGGCACTTTTTACATCACTCCGTGTGAGACGACAGAAGAGAGAAGTGTCACACACCACATCGATAGCAGCAGCAATAGTACCAGATACCCGACCCCTCCTGTGTATTAATGGGGGATAAATTACCTTCCAGAGTCGCTACAAAGAAAACCAAATGGAGCCAAAGTGTCATTATCCGCGTTGTTGTCGGGGAAAGTTTTCAGACTGTTGGCCGGTAACTGCACAGACCCAGGGGGCTGCAGATGGTCTCTCCGGCTGCAGGCTGGGCACAGAGTGGGACAGATTTAAACAGGAACCTGTCACTCCTATTTGCATATCCCCCTCCTTATAAGAGAGACAAATTCCTTAAGAGCCCATCTGAAAATCTAGGGTTGGGCATTCAGGAAGGCAGAGTCGGACGTCAGTGGTTAGGGATCCAGGCTGGGGTTATGGGTATGGGGATTCCATCCCCTTTTTCCTCCACCGACTTCCTTGGTTACCCCGGGCAAGTGTAAAGTATTCCCCTTGTGTCTCGGGCCCCCATCTGCACTTCGGACACACCAGCACTTTCCTGCTTCACATTGTTGTTGTGAGGACAAATTCATTAAAGATTACGAGGTCCCCAGAGTGTTTTCAACACTTCACAGGAACTTTTCCAGTGATACATTGGATGGATTCTCCTTACCATGGGAAATGTGACTGTTTTCTGACCTGGGTAACTGGAGTAAAGATGCGTTGTTGTAGGTAGTGCGCTGTTAATACTATAGCACTGGTATAGACTGATGGAAAGCCCATGAAAGTCAAAGAAAAAAAATACCCAGAACAACCTGCTGTTTAGTTCCGTGTGTGCTGGATGATGCCCTGTGTTCACACACCTGAGTCAGGAAAATTCTGCGGCTATTGCTTGAAATTTCCATGCAAGTGTTCGCAAAACAGGGACTGGAGTTACCAAAACGCTGGAGATAATGAGGATGATTCCTACCGAGATTCAGCAATTCTGATTTAATTACAAACCCGGTGAGCAATAAGACTAGCAAAATATTCCTGTGCAGATTGATATTCCTGCATGAAGCACTCACATCCTGCTGGCTTTATTCGTCCCCTGTGTAGCCCCATTGATTTAACTGGGACCGGTGATGGGAGTAAAGAATAAAGGATCTTGCAGAAGATCAGTAAGGACATTGGCTCATCAAAGCATCAGTCAGTGCCCTTTCTGCCGGAAGATGAGACATGGAAAGCAGAGAGTATAGTTCTCCTGGTGCTGTTTTAGCTGCTGCTGCTGCTACTGATAATATCACCCAACACTTCCCTAGTGATTTCCCAGCCATGGCTCGCAGGCAAAGAAAGAAAAAGTCATTCTCTCCAATGCTTATAACCGTGTAAACTGAGGCATGGGAAAGTTTGGTTCAGTGGCTCTCAGCACCCCCACGATACACATTGTTGCAGCCCCCTGACAGTAGCTCTCGGTGTCACACACGAATCACGTACTGAAATGCTGTGGCCTGTGCTATACAGGGAGGACAAATCTAGAGGCCAGGTGAAGATTTATCTTATTTTACTGATTCATATACAATTACTCACATGCAATATGTGCTGTTGATATGCCCTATAGACATTACATTTGGAACTAAAGTGAAAATGCATCAAACCAGTCTGCAAACAGCACTACTGTGTGGTCTAGAAGCAGCTGCATTAAAAGAAGCAGAGATCAGAAGGCTGGAGGCAGTAGAGATGAGATTTCTTTGGAAGATGTCTGGTGTAACGTGTAATGATTTCAAGACAAATGAAGAAGTCGGAAGGAGTCTAGGATGTGAAGTCAGGGTGCAGGATTCGCTGCAATCAAAAAGACTAAAATGATGGTGACACTGTAGAAGACAAACAGATGATCGGATACCAATAGGGCAAATATTGTCAGGCTCAGTCAGACCTAGAGGCCGAGCACATGGACAGGAATCGCTGACTTTAAACAGGAAATGTAAGGGGATAATTTGCATGGACTGCTGTATATAAGAGAGACATGAACGCCAATCCCAAATGATTTATGTTTCTGTGAGTTTCATAGTTTTCATAGTATCAGAGGGGTAGCCGTGTTAGTCTGAATCTGTAAAAAGTAACAGAGGGTCCTGTGGCACCTTTAAGACTAACAGAAGTATTGGGAGCATAAGCTTTCGTGAGTAAGAACCTCACATCTTCAGATGCAAGAGTGAGGTTCTTACCCACAAAAGCTTATGCTCCCAATACTTCTGTTAGTCTTAAAGGTGCCACAGGACCCTCTGTTACTTTGTATAGTTTTCATAGATTCTAAGGCCTAAAGGGACTATTGTGATCATCTTGTCTGACCTCTTGTATAACACAAGACTGAGAATTTCCCCCCAAATTTCCTACTGTTCAGAGGGCCCATCCACAGATCTCTGCACCACTTAAATCCCTTCAACTCAATATTGAGGAATTAAGTGGTTTATAGGCCTTGTATTGACATATCTGCCTAGGGTTGAATTTATCCTAGAGAAAACAATGAAGCATAGGCCAAGGTGAGTAGGAAAAGTATGTGATATTCATGTGATATCCCACTGCATCTCTCTCTCTCTCTCTTCTCCCCCTACCATCTCCCTCTTTCACTTTAAACTCTTAATCTTCTTCTCTCTCTCTCTCTCTCTCTCTCTTTATCTATCTCATAGATAGACAGAAGGAGTCCTGAGAAACCTTTCATTTTTCACATGCAAACACAGTTTTGTCCTCGAGTGCCTCTCTGTTATGAGTCTGACACAGATTTCCATTATTGGGGACCAACTCCCAGTCCCACTGAGCCAATGGGAGCTTTGCCTTTGACTTGAATAGGACCAGGATTCATTATCTCACAGCGAGTCACTGTAAATATGTAGTGAAGCAGCGGTGCTGGAATGGACCATTCAGCTTGCAATAGCTGTCTCCAAATTTTGTGATGCTCCAGGCCTGGCTGCTTCAAAGCTCTCATGTTAAATGATTCCCCTGCACTTTCCCCTTCTTAATTAGGGGCTGCCTTTTGCAGAAGTGGGCCAAAGGAAGGAAAATGATGTGATGCTACATGTTGATGCTGCTTGTGAGACATTCTGACCAGTTGTAATCTTGAATTTGATTTTAGTTTAAACAGATTTATTGGAACACAGAGGCCCAGAATGACTGCCTGACATATGAATTAACAAGACAACAGTGGTGTGAACTTTCTGTGTGCTCAGAAAACCATGACTATTTTTTTAAAAGTCGATTCTTAAAATGAGACCATCTCTGTACAAAACGTATTTTATAATGAATGGGCATTAGCGAGAAACTTGGAATTTGGATACAGATGAATCCATGAGATTCTGTACAGGGAATTCCCATGTTCTGCCTGTGAATTTAGGACTAGTGACCCTCTTAGCCCCCCTCCTTCAGAACGTGGCATTGGCTATTCGGGAACCCCAGTGGCTTTGCAAATGAAGCAGCGTGTTCAAGAAGCACAACTGAGCCTACGTTAGGTGTGTGCAAACTGTGGCAAGATCACAGAGTGAAAAAATTCTAGTTTAGGTTCCACCTTGGCTCTATGGCTCATGCTGCCTGCCTGTCTTCTCCAGCTTAGTTTGCTTGGAAAGCAGGTTGAAGGATGGACAGTTACGTGTTAATAACACTTTTGAGGCAGATTCTATTTCTGCATCACTAGGAAATGTAGAAGGAGGTCTCAGTTTTGTCGGAACTGTGGGTCTTTCATCAGTAAAGTGAATTTGCAGAGGACCGAAGCCCAGATAAAGGACTGGGGACATTACACTCTGTGTTCCTCTCTGTCATCTGCTCTGTTATGGACGTGAGTGTGGGCACTGGAGGTTTTTGTGCTAACCACAGGAGGTTTCTGATCGCTGTGTCTCTTTTCGCACAGTAATACAGGGCGGTGTCTTCGGCTCTCAGGCTGTTCATTTGTAGATACACCGAGCTGCGGGACTCGTCTCTGGAGCTGGTGAATCGCCCTTTAACAGAATCACTGTAATATGCTGCTGAATTATGAGAAGGATTCTGTATCTCTGAGACCCATTCCGGTCCTTTCCCTGGAGCCTGACGGATCCAGTTCATCCGGTAGTTGAAAAAGGTGAATCTAGAGGCTTTGCAGGAGAGGCAGAGAGATCCCCCAGGGGTTTCGATTCCCCCTCCAGTCTCTACCAGCTGGATCTGTGACCGGACATCTGGAAGGAAAGAAAGAATGGGAATCACATTCACATATGGCCTGGCTAAAAGCCATTGGAAGCAGCAGAAAGTTTCCTTTTGACTTCACTGCGCTTTGGGTCAGGTAGGAATGTGCAGCATCCCCTGGTGTCTCCAGTCCATGTAGCGGAGAAGGGGATAAAATTACCTCTAAGGGCTGCTAGAAAGAAAGCGAGGTTCAGCCACAGTCTCATGTTGCTGATGCTGGAGGGTTTCTGGTGGGAACTGCACCGACGCCCGGATTTGTCCTTCCTCCCTTCTCACACTGCAGAGACCTAGATATCCTACGATTTTTATAGAGGCACTGAATTTGCATCTGCTCCTCTTTATAAGACACATCTTGGACCTCAGCCCTCAGTCAACTCAGCCTCCAGGTGGTGGGTGTAGTGGGAAAGCATTACCTGAGTAAAGGAGATGAGTAAGAACTCCACTCAAAGAATAATTTCTGCAGTGTTCTCTACAATTTTTAGAGACAAAATTCACCATAAGAACATAACAACCATAAGAACATAACAACGGCCACTCTGGGTCTGACCAAAGGTCCATCTAGCCCAGTATCCTGTCTGCCAACAGTGGCCAATGCCAGGTGCCCCAGAGGGAATGAACAGAACAGGTAATCATAAAGTGCTCCATTCCTTGTCGCCCATTCGCAGCTTCTGGCAAACAGAGACTAAGCACACCATCCCTACCCATCCTGGCTAATAGCCATTGATGGACCTATCCTCCATGAATTTATCTAGTTCTTTTTTGAACCCTGTTATGGTCTTGGCCTTCACCACATCCTTGGGCAAGGAGTCCCACAGGTTGACTGTGCATTGTGTGAAAAATACTTCCTTTTATTTGTTTTAAACCTGCTGCCCATTGATTTCATGTTGTGACCCCTAGTTCTTGTGTTATGAGGAGTAAATAACACTTCCTTATTTACTTTCTCCACACCAGTCATGATTCTATAGACCTCTATTATATCCCCCTTCGTTGTCTCTTTTCCAAGCTGAAAAGTCCCAATCTTATTAATCTCTCCTCCATATGGCATCTGCTCCATACCCCTAATCATTTTTGTTGTTTGTTGCCCTTTTCTGAACCTTTTCCAATTCCAATATATTTTTTTGAGATGGGGCGACCACATCTGCACACAGTATTCAAGGTGTGGGTGAACCATGGATTTATATAGAGGCAATATGGTATTTTCTGTCTTATTATCTATCCCTTTCTTAATGATTCCCAACATTCTGTTCGCCTTTTTTCACTGCCGCTCCACACTGAGTTGATGTTTTCAGAGGACTATCCAGGATGACTCCAAGATCTCTTTCTTGAGCAGTAACAGTTAATTTAGACCCCATCATTGTATAGTTGGGATTATGTTTTCCAATGTGCATTACTTTGCATTTATCAATATTGAATTTCATCTGCCATTTTGTTGCCCAGTCACCCAGCTCTGAGAGATCCTTTTGAAGCTCTTCCTAGTCTGCCTGGGACTTAACTATCTTGAGTAGTTTTGTATCATCTGCAAATTTTGCCTCCTCACTGTTTACCCCTTTTTCCAGATCATTGATGAATATGTTGAATAGGACTGGGCCCAGTACAGACCCTGGGGGACACGACTATTTACCTTCCAAAGCCACTGCAAGGAACACTAAATGGTGCCAAAGTCTCATCTTCCCTGGACTTGGAGGGGAAAGTTCTCAGGAGATTGATTGGCTGGTAACTGCACAGACCCAGGGGGCTGTGGATTGCCTATCCGGGTGCAGCCTGGGCAGAGATAGAGACAGTTTTAAACAGGAAACTGTCACCCTGATTTGCATATCCCGCTCCTTATAACACACACAAACTCGTTCCCTGGGGTATCTCATTTCTTGTCCTCCGATTCCAGGAGAAGAGGGGGAAATGTGTGTAGCACTCTGACCCAAATCCCATAGTCTCCCAAGGGGATTTTTAAGTGGCTTGGATCGACATCCGATCAGGTCCCACATGTTTGGACGTGAATGGCTCCAGAAAGAGGCTGTCAAAGCAGGATCAGAGGAAGAAGGCAGTGAGTATAAAAGAGAGAAAGGAATCATCATCATCATCATTTTATCTCAAATATCTCTGGAGATATTTAAGAGTAGGCTAGATAAGTGTCTATCAGGGATGGTCTAGCCAGTATTTGGTCCTGCCATGCGGGCAGGGGACTGGACTCGATGACCTCTCGAGGTCCCTTCCAGTCCTAGAATCTATGAATCTATGAATCACCATCATCATAATCATCTGTGCAGAATGACCCCTGCAGTGTTAGTGGGGCACTGAGGTAGTGGGGCTCTGATGTTTTCAGCAACACGGATTATTCCGTGAGAATTGGCAAATGAGCTCCAGGGAGTTCGGTTTGGGGTAACTAAATGATTTGGGAACCTAAATCCTAATCACTTTCACTGGGATTTAGGCTCTTAAATTTAAGTCACTATCAAGAGTTGAATTTGGGCTCCCAGCTCACTTAAGCTGTTCCTGATTTGCACAATGGGAATTAAATTTCTCTACTTTAAGATTCACTAATGAATCCTAAATGCAGCGCTGATGAGCACCTTAAAATACCCAGATTGAATTAGCCAAGTGGAGAATAGAGGCTATCAATAAGCGACTGGATTTGGCAGCTGTCTCTATTTCAGCTATTTCACCCTGGTTCCCCCTTACTGAAAACACTTGTGGGCAGGAGCGGCTCCAGGCATTCGGGAGGTCCCCCGGGTTTGGCGGCAATTCGGCAGTGGAGACGCTGAAGGCGCTGCACCGGTGGACCTCCCACAGGCGCGCCACAGAAAGCCGCCTGCCTGCAGTGCTTGGGGTGGCAAAAAACATAGAGCCTCCCCTGGGTCTATGGGGGTTTTAAGAGCCGCCCCTGTGAAAGGCTGTTGCACTTGCTATAAGTAACACTGCTCTGCAGCCAAAATGCTTCTGAAATAAATGTAGTCAAACTTTACTAATTCTGGGTCACTGAGAATGAAAATGATGCTTAAAATTGTTGATTGGCTCTAGTTTTCAAGATACGCTATTGGGTCAGTATATACGACCCTTGACTTGGGAATGGCGGAGGATAAGTGAGTTATAAAGGGAAGGGATCTCAATTTAAACCAGAAATGACTAAATACAGCTTTGACTGGATCTATGAATAAATCTATGACTGGGTTTGGACAGTACTTGCTTTTTAGGCAAAACAATGAATGTGCAATCTGAAGCTGGTATTCCGTCATACATGATATGAATTGCATCATGTTATTCCTAGAAGTCATGGATGATGCAATCATAACGAAGCTTACATCACTCTGCTGAACAAATTGCCCTATATCAGCTCTAGAAATCATACAGTGTCGTGCTCTCTTATTTGTCAGTGTTTGATTTTGCAAAGGGACACATTTCTGTTTAGCCAAAGTGAGCAGAGATGCCTCGTACTTGTGTGAACAGTGCAGATACCTTCTGCTATGTTTGTGGTGAAGTGACTTTTGCATCACAAAAGCGCAGTATAACCACTATGGTTAAGAAAGCCTATCATCTTTATTTTGGCTGCAAAATTGGAGATCAGGACAAGAGGTGGGCCCCACACATATGCTGCAACACTTGTGCAACAAATCTTCGCCAGTGGTTGAACAGGAAAAGGAAATCTATGCCTTTTGCAGTGCCAATGATTTGGAGAGAGCCAACAGATCATACCAGCAATTGTTACTTCTGCATGGTGCCTCCAGTTGGGAAAGGTGTGTCAAAGAAGAAAAAGTGGACTGTGCATTATCCAAACATTCCATCAGCTATACGCCCAGTACCTCACGGAGAAGGACTGCTGGTTCCTGATGCACCAGAATCATTCTCACTTGAGTCAGATGAGGAAGAGGAAGAGGATGAAACTTCTGGTCCTGAACCATCAATGTCACAGGACCCACATTTTCTCCCATCCTCCTCCTCTGAACCACACCTCATATCACAAGGTGAACTGAATGACCTTGTCAGGGATTTGGAACTACCCAAGAGTAAGGCAGAGCTGTTGGGCTCCAGACTACAGCAGTGGAATCTCCTGGCAGGTGATGTTAGGGTTTCCATGTTCCGTGACCGTCAAAAGGATCTTGTCCCATTCTTCTTCATGGAAGGTGATCTTGTGTCCTGCAACAACATCGATGTTGTGATGGCAGCCCTCAACATCGTTCACGATCCAGATGAGTGCAGACTGTTCGAAGACGAGTCTTAAAGCTGTTTTACTGCATAATGGCAATGTTTTGCCATCAATTCCAGTTGGTCATGCAGTCCATATGAAGGAAACCTATGACAACATGAAACAACTTTTGAGGTGCATAAACTATGACCAACATCAGTGGCAGCTTTGTGGCGATTTGAAGGTTGTTGCTCTCTTGCTTGGTCTGCAGACTGGATACACAAAGTACTGCTGTTTTCTCTGCGAATGGGATAGTCGTGCAAGAGATTCCCACTACATCAAGAAAGATTGGCCACTCCGACAGTCATTGGCGCCTGCGAGGAAAAGTGTTCAGCATCCACCACTTGTTGAATCAAGGAAGATTTTGTTACTACCCTTACACATCAAGCTGGGTCTGATGAAGAACTTTGTCAAGGCCATTGACAAAACACAAGCAGCTTTCAAGTACCTCCGTGGAAAATGTCCAAGGTTAAGTGAAGCTAAGATAAAGGAAGGTGTCTTTGTTGGTCCTCAGATTCGTGAACTGCTTTGAGATGATGCATTTGACCATGCACTGCGTGGCAAGGAAAAGACGACATGGAAAGCCTTCCAGTTAGTGGCAATAAATTTTCTCGGAAACAACAAGGCAGACAACTACAGGTTGTTGGTGGAAAACCTCCTCAAGACATACAAAAACCTTGGTAGCAACATGTCACTAAAGATACATTTTTTGCACTCTCATCTAGATTTTTTTCCACCGAACTGCGGAGCAGTGAGCGATGAGCACGGCGAGCGATTTCACCAGGACATTGCAACAATGGAGAAATGCTACCAGGGCAAATGGAGCCCATCAAAGCTTGCAGATTATTGCTGGACAGTGACAAGAGATGCTCCATTTAATGAATACAAGCGACAAAAGCGCCGAGTAGACACTGAATAGGACTAAACTATGTACATAATAGTTTTTTGCCTTTTATTTCATAATAAATTTTATTTATATAACCCTGTTGCTGATTTTTAAAGTGTTACATAAACAGGACAGGTGAAATATTATCATGTAAAGCAACCATAAACACATGAAAAGACCTAGGTTTACAATTTATGATTAAAACTCTACTATCTACACAATATACATAGACATAAAATGTAAAAACTTAAATATCTTAGAAACAGTAGCCAATCAGTTGTTTTAATTGTCTTATTTGAATTCAGCACATCAAAATACATAATAAATAGCACATTTTATCTCTGAAGCAGACGACTTCTCAAAAATTGTAGACCAGTGTAATTAAAGACTCATTAGAGCAGGGACTCGAGTCTCCTCCTGAATCCCAGAGAGTGTCCTAACCCCTGGGCTGTAGAGTGACCCGCTTTCCTGCTCTCTCTGGCCCAGTACATATCAACAGACAGGCACCTACTGGATTTTGGTGCCTACTGGGTGCAGGCTTTGAGGATCTCGGTGGCATGTCCAATTTAGGCAAATAAGGTGGCAGTTAGGTGCTGAATTCCCTTTGTGAACCGAGCCCTGAACACATAATGAAAGCCCCTGGCAGGTGGCTGTCTAGCGCTGCTAGGCTCTTTCCAGAATTCAAACCTATCTGCCCAGGCTGAGATTTTCTAAAGCTCATGAAGGATTATAATAGGAATGAGGTGCCAATATCTGTAGGGCAGCTTGGAAACCCTCCGCCTGGCTGTTAGAGGGGGGTTTAAATACCGTGTTTTCATTCACTTTAATGTCGGTTCTCTCAGCCTGGGATATTGGGAGGTGGAGAGGGTGAGGAAAGGCGGGGAGCAGTGGAGTGAGGGGCACAGAGTGTAGTAGAGAACAAGGGAAAGTTGTGGGCTGACCCTTTTCTAACAGTGCGGTTAGTCTGTGTCTGCATCTGTGTGTGTGAGAGTCACAGAAAGGACAGGAGTTTTCACACTCACTGTCTCTCCGCTGCGAGCTGTAGAACTCCAGCACCCCCCAGCGGAGAGTTTGTCCTTAGACAGCGAGGGCAGGTTTTTGTCTGAGCTCAGACCGGCTTCCCCTCACTGTGTGTCCCGCACAGTGATACCAGGCGGTGTCCTCGGGCTTCAGGCTGGTCATTTGCAAATACAGCAGGTTGTTGGAGTTGTCTCTGGAGATGGTGAATCGGCCTTTGACTGAGTCTGCGTAAAATTGTGGGCTCCCATCAGAATAAATGTATGCGACCCACTCCAGCCCCTTCCCGGGAGCCTGCCGGACCCAGTGCATGGTGTACCTGCTGCAGGTGAACCCGGAGGCTTTGCAGGAGAGGCGGAGAGAGTCTCCGGGCTTTTTCACGTCCCCTCCAGACTCCACCAGCTGAACCTGGGACCGGACACCTGGGAATAGAAAGATAATGTAATTAGCATTAATATTAAGAATAACAATAGACTGTTCCCCTGCCCTGCCAATGGGTGTGAGGGGAGAAAATACCTTCCAAAGCCACTGCAAAGAAAACATTTTCCCGGATGTCGGAGGGGAATGTTCTCAGGCGATTTGCTGGTAACTGCACAGACCCAGGGGGCTGCAGATTGTCTCTCCGGGTGAAGCCTGGGCAGAGATAAAGACAGATTTAAACAGGAAACTGTCTCCCTCATTTGCATATCCCGCTCATTATAAGACACACAAACTCCTTCCCTGGGTGATCTCATTTCTTGCCCTCCGGTTCCGAGAGAAGGGGGAGATGTGTGTCAATGTGTGTAGCGCTCTGACCCAAATCCCACTGAAACCCAAGGGGATTTTTGTTAGTGGCTTGGATCTACATTGGATCAGGTCCCATGTGTTTGTGTGGAGTCCTGCACAATGGGAACCTGGTCCTGAAGTGCTCCAGAAAGGGGCTGTCAGAGCAGAAAGAGAGAACAAAGGGAGTGAGGGATTATATCATAAAAGAGAGAAAGGAAGAAAGGAAGCTGCAGTCCTGGTAATGACAGCCGAGTGCCTCTAGGCCACCTATTAATCCTGATCATCTTCAGCCTTCTCATCATCATCTTTGGCGCATTCTCAAACTTTACTAGGAAATATTTTATATAATCGTTCTCGATAGTTCCTCATCTCTAACAAGGGGATAGCAGCATTTCCCTGTCTCTCAGAGGTGTTGTGAAAGCAACTACATTAAACGTTGCTTTGCGACCAGGGGCTGCTAACAGGGAGTTTCGCAAGGGAGTTCTCCAGGTGAAGGAGGAGCTAATACAGCATCTGTGGGGTAAGTGACTGTCTGTAGTGTGTGTTTGTTTGTGTTTGGGGGTTACTTGCTGTGTGCTGAGCTTGTGTTTGTTTGTTTGGTTGTTTGAGGGACCGTGTGCTCTGGCTGGCAGTTGGAGGCAGGTTTGAAAGCTCGAAGCCTCTGGTAATTGGCTGAGTCTTAATCAGTGGGCGGGGCATTCACTCAGGCCAGGGCTTTATAAAGCCACGCACAAGCGACCAGGGGGCTTTGCGACCAGGGGCTGCTAACAGGGAGTTTCGCAAGGGAGTTCTCCAGGTGAAGGAGGAGCTAATACAGCATCTGTGGGGTAAGTGACTGTCTGTAGTGTGTGTTTGTTTGTGTTTGGGGGTTACTTGCTGTGTGCTGAGCTTGTGTTTGTTTGTTTGGTTGTTTGAGGGACCGTGTGCTCTGGCTGGCAGTTGGAGGCAGGTTTGAAAGCTCGAAGCCTCTGGTAATTGGCTGAGTCTTAATCAGTGGGCGGGGCATTCACTCAGGCCAGGGCTTTATAAAGCCACGCACAAGCGACCAGGGGCTGCTAACAGGGAGTTTCGCAAGGGAGTTCTCCAGGTGAAGGAGGAGCTAATACAGCATCTGTGGGGTAAGTGACTGTCTGTAGTGTGTGTTTGTTTGTGTTTGGGGGTTACTTGCTGTGTGCTGAGCTTGTGTTTGTTTGTTTGGTTGTTTGAGGGACCGTGTGCTCTGGCTGGCAGTTGGAGGCAGGTTTGAAAGCTCGAAGCCTCTGGTAATTGGCTGAGTCTTAATCAGTGGGCGGGGCATTCACTCAGGCCAGGGCTTTATAAAGCCACGCACAAGCGACCAGGGAGCTTTGTGAACAGGGGCTGCTAACAGGGAGTTTCGCAAGGGAGTGTAGAAGGGGAGTGGGAAGGGAGTGGGAGTCCCTCGCCAGCCGTAACCCCATCCCTGTGGCCCCCCCCTAAAACCTATAAACCAAACCACATTCCAAAACTCCCTTCTGTAAACCACCCTTTCACTAACTAGGATACAATGCAGGCAGAAGCCCAGCAGCAGAGTGGGGGCTATCCAGTTTATTGCACCGACTGTTGCATGTATGATTACCTGCCCTGTGGGCGGGTGGCGTATGTGTGCAGTCGGTGCAAGGAGCTCCTGGCCTTCAGAGACCATGTACGGACTTTGGAGGCCAGGGTGGCGGAACTGGAGGAGCTGAGAGAGGCAGAGAGGTATGTTGATGAGGCTTTCCGGGACACTGTAGAATTGTCCCACCTCCGCTTAGACAGCACCTGTGCTGTTAAGGAGGAAGAAGGGCCCAGGGAAGTAGAGCAGTCAATGGGAGCAGAGGGAAACTTTCCCGTAGTTGGGACCCTCCTTCCAGATGGTTCTGGGGTTGCCTCTCGCACTGAGGTTGCCTCTCCGGGGGAGGGAACTCCAGTTTCTAGGAAAAGGCAGGTGTTAGTAATGGGAGATTCGATTATTAGAAATGTAGATAGCTGGGTCTGTGATGACCGGGAGAACCGTATGGTGACTTGCCTGCCTGGTGCGAAGGTTGCGGATCTCTCGAGGCATCTAGATAGACTTATGTGTAGTGCTGGGGAGGAGCCGGTGGTCGTGGTACATGTAGGTACCAATGACATAGGGAAGGGTAGGAGAGATGTCCTGGAGGCCAAATTTAGGCTGCTAGGGAAGAGACTGAAATCCAGGACCTCTATGGTGGCATTTTCAGAAATGCTCCCAGTTCCACGCGCAGGGCCAGGTAGGCAGGCAGAGCTTCAGAGTCTCAATGCGTGGATGAGACGACGGTGTAGAGAGGAGGGGTTCACGTTCATTAGGAACTGGGGAAACTTCTGGGATGGGAGGAGCCTATACAGGAGAGATGGGCTCCACCTAAACCAAAGTGGAACCAGACTGCTGGCACTAAACATTAAAAACGTTGTAGAGCAGTTTTTAAACTAGGAGATGGGGGAAAGCCGACTGCTGCAGAGGAGCGTGTGGATCGGACACAGACTTCTCTTACGGGAGAGTCTGATGATAGAGAATCTCCAGGTTATAGTCAGGAGCAGAGGACTGAAAAGTATAATGTAAGGGCCGGATCAAATGATAAACAGCCACATAAAAAAGAATCTGGCACATCAGAAAAAGGCAGGCTAATAAACAGGGACAAGTTTTTAAAGTGCTTGTACACAAATGCCAGAAGTCTAAATAATAAGATGGGTGAACTAGAGTGCCTTGTGATAAAGGAGGATATAGCTATAATAGGCATCACAGAAACCTGGTGGACTGAGAGCAATCAATGGGACACAATCATTCCGGGGTACAAAATATATCGGAAGGACAGAACAAGTCGTGCGGGGGGGGGAGTGGCACTATATGTTAAAGAAAGTGTAGATTCAAATGAAGTAAAAATCTTAAGCGAATCCACAGGTTCCATAGAGTCTCTATGGATAGAAATTTCATGCTCTAGTAAAAATATAACATTAGGGATCTATTATCGACCACCTGACCAGGACAGTAATAGTGATGATGAAATGCTAAGGGAAATTAGAGAGGCTATCAAAATTAAGAACCCAATAATAGTGGAGGATTTCAATTATCCCCATATTGACTGGGAACATTTCACTTCAGGACGAAATGCAGAGATAAAATTTCTCGATACTTTAAATGACTGCTTCATGGTGTAGCTAGTACGGGAACCCACAAGGGGAGAGGCGACTCTAGATTTAATCCTGAGTGGAGCGCAGGAGCTGGTCCAAGAGGTAACTATAGCGGGACCGCTTGGAAATAGTGACCATAATACAATAGCATTCAACATCCCTGTGGTGGGAAGAACACCTCAACTGCCCAACACTGTGGCCTTTAATTTCAAAAGGGGGAACTATACAAAAATGAGGGGGTTAGTTAGACAAAAGTTAAAAGGTTCAGTGACTAAAGTGAAATCCCTGCAAGTTGCGTGGGCCCTTTTTAAAGACACCATAATAGAGGCTCAACTTCAATGTATACCCCAAATTAAGAAAAACAGTAAAAGAACTAAAAAAGAGCCACCGTGGCTTAACAACCATGTAAAAGAAGCAGTGAGAGATAAAAAGACTTCCTTTAAAAAGTGGAAGTCAAATCCTAGTGAGGCAAATAGAAAGGAGCACAAACACTGCCAACTTAAGTGCAAGAGTGTAATAAGAAAAGCCAAAGAGGAGTTTGAAGAACGGCTAGCCAAAAACTCCAAAGGTAATAACAAAATGTTTTTTAAGTACATCAGAAGCAGGAAGCCTGCTAAACAACCAGTGGGGCCCCTTGACGATGAAACTACAAAAGGAGCGCTTAAAGATGATAAAGTCATTGCGGAGAAACTAAATGGATTCTTTGCTTCAGTCTTCACGGCTGAGGATGTTAGGGAGATTCCCAAACCTGAGCTGGCTTTTGTAGGTGACAAATCTGAGGAACTGTCACAGATTGAAGTATCACTAGAGGAGGTTTTGGAATTAATTGATAAACTCAACATTAACAAGTCACCGGGACCAGATGGCATTCACCCAAGAGTTCTGAAAGAACTCAAATGTGAAGTTGCGGAACTATTAACTAAGGTTTGTAACCTGTCCTTTAAATCGGCTTCGGTACCCAATGACTGGAAGTTAGCTAATGTAACGCCAATATTTAAAAAGGGCTCTAGGGGTGATCCCGGCAATTACAGACCGGTAAGTCTAACGTCGGTACCGGGCAAATTAGTTGAAACAATAGTAAAGAACAAAATTGTCAGACACATAGAAAAACATAAACTCTTGAGCAATAGTCAACATGGTTTCTGTAAAGGGAAATCGTGTCTTACTAATATATTAGAGTTCTTTGAAGGGGTCAACAAACATGTGGACAAGGGGGATCCGGTGGACATAGTGTACTTAGATTTCCAGAAAGCCTTTGACAAGGTCCCTCACCAAAGGCTCTTACGTAAATTAAGCTGTCATGGGATAAAAGGGAAGGTCCTTTCATGGATTGAGAACTGGTTAAAGGACAGGGAACAAAGGGTAGGAATTAATGGTAAATTCTCAGAATGGAGAGGGGTAACTAGTGGTGTTCCCCAAGGGTCAGTCCTAGGACCTATCCTATTCAATTTATTCATAAATGATCTGGAGAAAGGGGTAAACAGTGAGGTGGCAAAGTTTGCAGATGATACTAAACTACTCAAGATAGTTAAGACCAAAGCAGATTGTGAAGAACTTCAAAAAGATCTCACAAAATTAAGTGATTGGGCAACAAAATGGCAAATGAAATTTAATGTGGATAAATGTAAAGTAATGCACATTGGAAAAAATAACCCCAACTATACATACAACATGATGGGGGCTAATTTAGCTACAAGGAGTCAGGAAAAAGATCTTGGCGTCATCGTGGATAGTTCTCTAAAGATGTCCACGCAGTGTGCAGAGGCGGTCAAAAAAGCAAACAGGATGTTAGGAATCATTAAAAAGGGGATAGAGAATAAGACTGAGAATATATTATTGCCCTTATACAAATCCATGGTTCGCCCACATCTCGAATACTGTGTACAGATGTGGTCTCCTCACCTCAAAAAAGATATTCTAGCACTAGAAAAGGTTCAGAAAAGAGCAACTAAAATGATTAAGGGTTTAGAGAGGGTCCCATATGAGGAAAGATTAAAGAGGCTAGGACTCTTCAGTTTGGAAAAGAGAAGACTAAGGGGGGACATGATAGAGGTATATAAAATCATGAGTGATGTTGAGAAAGTGGATAAGGAAAAGTTATTTACTTATTCCCATAATACAAGAACTAGGGGTCACCAAAAGAAATTAATAGGCAGCAGGTTTAAAACAAATAAAAGGAAGTTCTTCTTCACGCAGCGCACAGTCAACTTGTGGAACTCCTTACCTGAGGAGGTTGTGAAGGCTAGGACTATAACAATGTTTAGAAGGGGACTGGATAAATTCATGGTGGCTAAGTCCATAAATGGCTATTAGCCAGGATGGGTAAGAAAGGTGTCCCTAGCCTCTGTTCGTCAGAGGGTGGAGATGGATGGCAGGAGAGAGATCACTTGATCATTGCCTGTTAGGTTCACTCCCTCTGGGGCACCTGGCATTGGCCACTGTCGGTAGACAGATACTGGGCTAGATGGATCTTTGGTCTGACCCAGTACGGCCTTTCTTATGTTCTTATGTTGTGAGGGGCTAATATATTACCTCAATTTGGGGTATACTAGTACCTGCGATAAAACTAGGAGTCCTGAATCACTGCTATTCAGTTATAATATTATCATCAATAATAATACATAAATAATAATAATTTATTCTTATTGGTGTGGCTGGGCCTGGGAGACCATTTCGGACCCCACTAGTCGAAGCCCTGGGCCATCTCAGGACAAACAGATGTTCCCTCTCCCAAAGATTTGTTTGTCGGATATAATTTATGTTGCATCAGTCCCAGCACGCGGGGAATGTGGAGGTGCTGGGTGTGGTGGGGTGGGATAGGGTGGGTGCAGAAGGGGATTCCCCATGTGTAAGTGGCAGGGGGACGGGGTGGGAAAGTGCCCCCAAACATGCCTTTTTGTATGAGTGTGAACGTCTAAGTTGCGTAAATTCCCGGGAACAGGAAAGTGGAGGTGACAGGCAGGGATTGGCAGATTCCCCTGTTTTCTCTCTTTTCTCCTCTGCAGATTTTGGTGCTTGATCCCAGGTTCCCCGCCAGCAGCGACCTGATTCTGAAAGCGACAGGGCAGGTTTTTGTCTGAGCTCAGTCCGGCTTCCCCTCACTGTGTCTCTCGCACAGTAATAGCGGGCGGTGTCCTCGGGCTTCAGGCCTGTCATTTGCAGATACAGCAGGTTGCTGGGGTTGTCCCTGGAGATGGTGAAGCATCTCTTGCAGGGCTGTGCGTAGTTGATGGTAGTTGAAGTTGGGTGTATTTCCCCGATCCACTCCAGTCCCTTCCCAGGGGCCTGTCTGACCCAGCTCATCTAGTAGCTCCTGAGGGTGAACCCGGAGGCTATTCAGGAGAGGTGGAGAGAGTCTCCGGGCTTTTTCACATCCCCTCCGGACTCCACCAGCTGCACCTGGGACTGGGCACCTGCAAATAAAGACACAATGAGATTCCTGTAGACATGGCTCCTGTCGAGATTTATACAAAACCAGGGGACTTCCCACTGTCTACAGGAAAACAATGTACCTGTGGAAACAGTTGCAATCAGAAGGAAATGGAGCCAGAGTGGCATGTTCCTGACCGTGGGGCTTTGCCTGGCACTGCAGAGACACTGGGGGCTGCGGATTCTCCACCCCAGACCTGCAGGGTGAGGGGAAGGGCTGGCTTTAAAAAGGAAGCTGGGTGAGGGAATTTGCATGGCCTGCTTTTATAAGGGAAATAAACCCTGTCCCAAATGGGTTGCCTGGAATAGAAGGGCAAATATCTACTGAGAGCGAGATGAGAATGACCCCTGCAGTGTTACTGGGGCACTGAGGTAGTGCGGCTGTGATGTCTTTCAGCAACACTGTTTATTCATCTAGAATTGGCAAAGGAGCCTCGGGGCCTTGGGCTTGGGGTAAGTAAATGATTTGGGACCTAAATCCTAATCATTTCCTCCTGGATTTAGGCTGCTAAATTTAAGTCACTTCTGAAAGTTGGATTTAGGCTCCCAGGTCACTTAAACTGTTCCCCATTTGTACAATCAGAGGACTGGAAGGAAGCTCGAGGGGTCATCTAGTCCAGTCCCCTGCACTCATGGCAGAGCTAAGTATTATCTAGACAATCCCTGACAGGTGTTTGTCTAACCTGCTCTTAGACATCTCCAATGATGGAGATTCCACAACCTCCCTGGGCAATTTATTCCAGTGCTTAACCACCCTGACAGTTAGGAAGTTTTTCCTAATGTCCAACCTAAACCTCCCTTGCTGCAATTTAAGACCATTGTTTCTTGTCCTATCCTCAGAGGTTAAGAAGAACATTTGTTCTCCCTCCTCCTTGTAGCACCCTTTTATGTACTTGAAAACTGTTATCGTGTCCCCTCTCAGTCTTCTCTTTTCCAGACTAAACAAACCCAATTTTTTCATTCTTCCCTCATAGGTCATGTTTTCTAGACCTTTAATCATTTTTGTTGCTCTTCTGTGGACTTTCTCCAATTTGTCCACATCTTTCCTGAAATGGGCACCCAGAACTGGACACAATACTCCAGATGAGGCCTAATCAGCATGGAGTAGAGCAGAAGAATTACTTCTCCTGTCTTGCTTTCAACACTTCTGCTAATACATCCCAGAATGATGTTCACTTTTTTAGGCAGTCATTTCCCATTCTGTATGTGTGCAACTGATTGTTCCTTCCTAAGTGGAGTAATTTGCACTTGTCCTTATTGAATTTCATCTTATTTACTTCAGACCATTTCTCCAGTTTGTCCAGATCATTTTGAATTTTAATTTTATCCTCCAAAGCACTTGCAACCCCTCCCAGCTTGGTGTCATCCGCAAACTTTATAAGTGTACTCTCTATACCAATATCTAAATCATTGATGAAGATATTGAACAGAACCGGACTCAGAACTGATCCCTGAGGGACCCCACTGGTTATGCCCTTCCAGTAGTTATCAGTGAACCACTGATAACTACTCTCTGAGAATTATAATGGGAATTATATTTCTCTACTTTAAGATTCACAAATGAATTTTACACACTGCGGCGATGAGGGCATTAACACACCTAGATTAAATTAACCAAGTGGAGAATAGATGCTATTAATAAGCAACTGGATTTGGCAGCTGTTTCTATTTCAGCTAAGTCACCTTGGTTCCCCCTTACCGCAAAGACTTATTAGTATGCCAGATATTTTATAATCACAGACTGAGGGCCTTTACAACTCTCCCTTTTTAATTCACGCAGAGAGATGGCTTGGAAGGCCAATATAGAGGAACTGATAACAGTAAAAATAACAGGAGTACTTGTGGCACCTTAGAGACTAACAAATTTATTAGAGCATAAGCTTTCGTGGGCTACAACCCACTTCTTCGGATGCATATAGAGTGAACCATATATTGAGGAGATATATATACACACACATACAGAGAGCATGAACAGGTGGGAGTTGTCTTACCAACCCTGAGAGGCCAATTAAGTAAGAGAAAAAAAACTTTTGAAGTGATAATCAAGATGGTTCAGTACAGACAGTTTGATAAGAAGCAAGTGTGAAAATACTTACAAGGGGAGATAGATTCAATGTTTGTAATGGCTCAGCCATTCCCAATCCCTATTTAGCCCTGAGTTGATTGTGTCTAGTTTGCATATCAATTCCAGCTCAGCAGTCTCTCGTTGGAGTCTGTTTTTGAAGTTTTTCTGTTTTAAGATAGCCACCCGCAGGTCTGTCAAAGAATGGCCAGACAGGTTAAAGTGTTCTCCCACTGGTTTTTGAGTATTATGATTCCTGATGTCAGATTTGTGTCCATTAATTCTTTTGCGTAGAGACTGTCCGGTTTGGCCAATGTACATGGCAGAGGGGCATTGCTGGCACATGATGGCATATATCACATTGGTAGATGTGCAGGTGAACGAGCCACTGATGGTATAGCTGATGTGATTAGGCCCTATGATGGTGTCACTTGAATAGATATGTGGACAGAGTTGGCATCGGGCTTTGTTACAAGGATAGGTTCCTGGGTCAGTGTTTTTGTTCAGTGATGTGTGGTTGCTGGTGAGTATTTGCTTTAGGTTGGGGGGTTGTCTGTAAGCGAGGACAGGTCTGTCTCCCAAGATCTGTGAGAGTAAAGGATCATCTTTCAGGATAGGTTGTAGATCTCTGATGATGCGCTGGAGAGGTTTTAGTTGGGGGCTGAAGGTGACAGCTAGTGGTGTTCTGTTATTTTCTTTGTTGGCCCTGTCTTGTAGGAGGTGACTTCTGGGTACTCGTCTGGCTCTGTCAATCTGTTTTTTCACTTCAGCAGGTGGGTATTGTAGTTTTAAGAATGCTTGATAGAGATCTTGTAGGTGCTTGTCTCTATCTGAGGGATTGGAGCAAATGCGGTTATATCTTAGAGCTTGGCTGTAGACAATGGATCGTGTGGTGTGTCCTGGATGGAAGCTGGAGGCATGTAGGTAAGTGTAGCGGTCAGTAGGTTTCCGGTACAGGGTGGTATTTATGTGACCATCGCTTATTAGCACAGTAGTGTCCAGGAAATGGACCGCTTGTGTGGATTGATCTAGGCTGAGGTTGATGGTGGGATGGAAATTATTGAAATCATGGTGGAATTCCTCAAGGGCTTCTTTTCCATGGGTCCAGATGATGAAGATGTCATCAATGTAGCGCAAGTAGAGTAGGGGCGTTAGGGGACGAGAGCTAAGGAAGCGTTGTTCTAAGTCAGCCATAAAAATGTTGGCATACTGCGGGGCCATGCGGGTACCCATAGCAGTGCCGCTGACTTGAAGGTATATATTGTCCCCAAATGTGAAATAGTTGTGGGTGAGGACAAAGTCACAGAGTTCAGCCACTAGGTTAGCTGTGACATTATCGGGGATACTGTTCCTGATAGCTTGTAGTCCATCTGTGTGTGGAATATTGGTGTAGAGGGCTTCTACGTCCATAGTGGCCAGGATGGTGTTTTCTGGAAGATCACCGATGGATTCTAGTTTCCTCAGGAAGTCAGTAGTATCTCGAAGATAGCTAGGAGTGCTGGTAGCGTAGGGTCTGAGGAGAGAGTCCACATAACCAGACAAGCCTGATGTTAGGGTGCCAATGCCTGAGATGATGGGGCGTCCAGGATTTCCAGGTTTATGGATCTTGGGTAGCAAATAGAATGTCCCTGGTCGGGGTTCTAGGCATGTGTCTGTACAGATTTGTTCCTTTGCTTTGTCAGGGAGTTTTTTTAGCAGATGGTGTAGTTTCTTTAGGTAATCCTCAGTGGTATCAGAGGATAATGGTCTGTAGAATGTGGTGTTAGAGAGCTGTCTAGCAGCCTCTTGGTCATATTCCAATTTATTCATGATGACGACAGCACCTCCTTTGTCAGCCTTTTTGATAATGATGTCAGGGTTGTTTCTGAGGCTGTAGATGGCGTTGTGTTCAGCATGGCTGAGGTTATGGGGCAAGTGATGTTGCTTATCCACAATTTCAGCCTTTGCACGTTGACGGAAGCAATCTATGTAGAAATCCAGTCTGTTGTTTCGACCGTCCGGAGGAGTCCACGCAGAATCCTTTTGTTTGTAGTGCTGGTAGGGGGGATTCTGTGGGTTAGTATGCTGTTCAGAGGTATGTTGGAAATATTCTTTGAGTCGGAGACGTCGAAAGTAGGATTCTAGGTCACCGCAGAACTGTATCATGTTCGTGGGTCTGGAGGGACAAAAGGAGAGGCCCCGAGATAGGACAGACTCTTCTGCTGGGCTAAGAGTATAGCTGGAAAGGTTAACAATATTGCTGGGTGGGTTAAGGGAACTACTGTTGTGGCTCCTTGTGGCATGTAGCAGTTTAGATAGTTTAGTGTCCTTTTTCCTTTGTAGAGAGGCAAAGTTTGTCTTGTAAATGGCTTGTCTAGTTTTTGTAAAGTCTATCCATGAGGAAGTTTGTGTGGAAGGTTGGTTTCTTATGAGAGTATCCAGTTTTGAGAGCTCATTCTTAATCTTTCCCTGTTTGTTGTATAGGATGCTGATCAGGTGGTTTCGCAGTTTCTTTGAGAGTGTGTGACACAGTCTCTCAGCATAGTCTGTGTCACAAGTACTCCTGTTATTTTTGCGGATACAGACTAACACGGCTGCTACTCTGAAACCTGATAACAGTAGCTGCCTCTGCCCATGATGTTTAGAGAAGATGAAAGACCTTCCCCATTATTGATTACATTGTAATCTGTTTTGCCACTTGAGGTCCAAATGGCTTTTCAGGTTTTTGTCCCAGATGCCTTTTTCTTGACCTCTCAGAACACAGAACTTTCGCTGAGAACTGACCATGTATTTGCAACTCAAGAGGTTGCTCTGTTTGCATCAGCTAAAATAAGGAAAAGGCCAGTAGCTCGGTGATCATATACGTATTAACGGTGAATATCCTTTAAAAATCTTTATACGTGTTTTAACATTTGATCATTTTAGATTTAGCTTTATGTGTCATTGTAACGCAGTTTTTTTCCTGACTTGGCCTAAGACTAAGTTGCTATTAATAAAATTTTCTTTGTGTTGCTTAGATTAAACTGATCTTCGAAGAAGCCAATACACAAGTGTGGAGAGGTATAGAGGAAATTCTCCTGTGATAAGGTTATTCCAGAACCGCCCACTGCAGGTCTCTGGCTGTTAGTTGTTGCTTATCACTAAAGGCGGTAGGGAAATGGACTAGTTTGGTGCCTGTTCTCATCCACTGTGACAATTCCCATCTTCCTACCTAAGCCTCCCTTGTCCACTTGTGAAATTTTTAAACAAGTACAATTCTGCTTTTTCCCACAGCTGCCCCTTGCCTTGGGAACTGGATACGGTGGGGGTAGTGGGGAACTTGGGCAAAACTACCTCAGTATTTCTCTTCAAAGCTCTCCTAAAATCCTCCTCTGCCATGAAGCATCAAGCAAATACTTGACAACAGTTAGGCAGCTGTTTCGCTGAGATCACTGCCCACCATGCTGGCCAATATTGTCTCATTGGTTCCTTGTCTCCCCCTTCCTCCCCATGTATCTCTCTGTACCCATCTGTTGTCTCTTGTCTTACATTGAGTCTGTAAGATCCGTGGGGCCCTGACTGGGTTTGCGCAGCGCCAGGGTCCATAATACAAAATAATAAAATTGGCTTCCCTGGGAGCAGTAGGAGGAGCTACTCCCTCATGCAGGGGATAAGCAAATAAATGACACGTACCAATTAGTGCTTAACTGTTTACATTTTCCAGCCTGTATGTTTGATGCAGGCAAAGGAAGACAAGCCACAGGAGTGACAATCTGTCTTCTTTTGCATGCATTTGTTCATGCATGTGTAAATGATTGGCAGTCTTGTTGATGCAGGGAAAGGAGGATAAAGGAGAGAGAACAGCCTGTCCCGTTCTGAGTGTGTTTGCTGAACTGTGCTCCTTGCTGTGTGTAGCTCTGGAGCGCCACGACCTGGGAGCTTCTTTCTAAATTAACACCAGGGGAGGTTTGTGTCTGAGCTCAGACCGGCTTCTCCTCACTGTGTGTCTGACACAGTAATACACGGCCATGTCCTAGGCTCAAAGGTTGTTCACGTGTAAGAAGAAATTGGAGCTGTCCTTGGAGGCTGTGAATCGCCCCTGGATTGTCGGGGAGTAGCTCTTGCTAGACAATGTATAATAATAGATCAGCCACTGTGATGTTATCTCATTAAATATGACCATATAAGGCATTGTTGCAACTGCTATTATATATTTGCAGCAAATTTTGTACAAAGGTTGTCAAGTGATGTGTCAATGAAAAGGTTATGATTTGCTGGTTATGATTATGCTATCTGTATGCATATATCATTTTTGTATGTGAAGTTATAAGTATTGGCTCTATACCTGGATTTCAAATGCTGGCTCCTGGGGTACTGCCCACGAGGTATCTAGCCAGCACATCTTGGAGGGACTATTCAAGTTAAGTGACTCATCAAGAAACACTTGGTTGACAATGAACCATGGGAGACGCCCACCTACACTGAGTGGACTGTCATGTAAGCGTGCTGTCTGGTGTGTAGGTAATGGTTCCTGCAATGACTGAGGGAAATTGGTCATGAACATGTGACTTGCCCATGTGACTCCAAACTCCATCTTGTTGCTGTAATTTTCCAAAGTAAGAACAATGGGATGCCCCCCACATGGCAAAAGCTATAAAAGGCCCTGGAAACACCTCCATTTGGTCTTCAGTCCTGCTTCTTACCTCTGGAGGAACTTTGCTACAAACGGAAGCTCTGAACAATGGACTTAATGTCCCATCCAAGCTGTGGATGTGCTCCGGAGACTTGACTTAAGCCAGCAGTTTATTCCATCACTGCTACAAGCCTGAACCAAGAACTTTGCCATGACTGTATGTAATCAATTCCTTTAACTAATTTTAACTCTCACCTTCCTTTCTTTCTTTTTATAAATCAATCTTTAAATTTTAGATACTAAAGGATTGGCACCAGCATGATTTTTGGGTAAGATCTAAGTTATATATTGACCTGGGTGTGTGGCTGGTCCTTTGGGATCAGAAAAACCTATTATTTGATGAGCCTGGTTGTAAAGAACCACTCCTCTCTGAATCCAGTGTTTTTGGTGGTGATATCAGAACTGGGATGCCTGAGGAAACTGCCTTTATGTTTTCTTGTTAGCCAGTGTGGTGAAACAGGAGTTTACTTTTGTGGCTGGTTTGGTATATCTTATAAAAGAATAACCACCAGTTTTGGGTTGTGTTTGCCCTATTTCTCAGCAGTTCATCCTGAATTTGGCATCCTCAGTTGTGATCCACTAAGACACGGTTACAGCCACTCCAACCCCTTTCCTGGAGCCTGTCAGACCCAATTCATACCATGGCTGCTAAGATCAAAGCCGCTCACAGTACAGGTCAGTTTAGTGGATTCCCCGGATTTCTAAATTTCCGGGCTGGACTGGGTGAGAACAATCTGTGCTCAGGCCCCTGGAGAGAAACAAAGTGGGTTGTTAAAAGTAATATTTTAAAACTGCAATTAAATTAGACAGATACAAGAAAGAGAAGCAGACAGACAGATCTGTAGATATTGGTCTAATACATCCCTAGCGTGACTCTCCTGATCTCAATGTCTTTCCAATAAGGATGAATTTTATAGGGGATTTTCTAAAGCACTTAGATTATTTAAGAGCAGAAGTATTATTGATTTCCTAAGTGTTCCTGGAGAATTTAGGAACTTTAGAACCCCGCCCCCCCAGCCCATGAACTGCAGAGCTAAAATCTAAAATCAACTGGTGAACAGACAAATGAACGAATAAACCCACCTGAGAGGCCAAGCAGGAAAACGCAGAGTCTCAGCGGACCCAGCATGGTGATGGGATGTGAGCACAGCCCTGTAAATCCCTGAGCCAGGTGCGGGGCCTGTGGCTGAGATGCCGGAGTGAGTGGTTAAGTAGGAAGGTGGATCTGGCAGCTTTGCATAATCTGGGGAGAGCCGGGCGTAGGGTGACCAGACAGCAAGTATGAAAAATCGGGACAGGGGGTGAGGGGTAATAGGATCCTATATAAGAAAAAGATCCAAAAATCGGGACTGTCCCTATAAAATTGGGACATCTGGTCACCCTAGCAGGCGGGTGGGAAATAAAAGGTGTTGAATTCAGCGAGGAGCGCAGGCTGGGTGAGGGGCTGGTTGGGGGTGTGAAGCTGCCAGGGTCAGGGTGTGACCCGATAGGGAAGAGCAGAGACCAGGACCCTCAGCCAGAGAAAGGGACTATGTGGAAACAGAAGGGGAAGAAGGATTCCCTGCCAGCCTTGTTGTGACATTCCATACAGGAAATCTGAAAGCGATGCTTCCGTACTGCGTATGTTTGTCACTTCGGTCCCTGGGCCAAACACTAGTCCACAGTGGGGCCTCTTTCCAACATGCACCCCGAGCCAAAGACCGTTGCACCCCAGCCCTCCAGAGAAGTTTAGAATATGAAAGCTGGAACAGGCACAGGCCCCATCAGTCCCTCTCCTTATGCTCCAGGGCTTGATAGTTCTCTACAAACTGCAGGAAGGGGTGTCTTGTGGGCTGTGAATCAGAGACCCTGGGATCAACTTTGTCTCTGCTACAGACTCACTTTCTGATCTTGTGCCAGTCACTTAGGCTGAGAGTTTCAAAGGAAACCAAAGGAGCGAGGAGTCCAATTTCCATTGCAATGCAATGGGACCCAGGGGACACACACACACTGTCCTCTCTCTCTCTCTCTCTCTCTCTCTCTCTCTCTCTCACACACACACACACACCTGTCCTGTCTGTCTCTGTATCATGCACACACACACTCTGTCTTTGTGTCACACACACAGTTCTCTCTCGCGCGCGCGCATGCACACACGCACATACACACTATCCTATCTCTGTCTCACACTCACCTCCCAACACATACTTGTATTATTGTTGTTGTTACTTCTTGGTACTTCCTGCAGTGCACATTTAGTCTCTGTAATTTTATTTTTTGAAAGTGTGTTATTTTAGTGTTTTGACTGGTCTGTACATTTCATAATTTTTATTTCTCTTACACTTTAATTTCCATTCTTTGAGCAGTGAGTTCTAAAGTGCCTAACCTGTCCTGGCTGTAGTAATTATCCCTATTGTAACTTTGTATATATATTACCTAAGAGGTTTGTTGTTGTTGTTGTTTGTTTCCACTGGTGGTACACATCCGCACATACCTCGGTTGACATAACAAAAGTTATTGCTCAGTGGAGGGGAAAAAAGAGGGAACATGTGGTCCCAGTTTCCATCGTGGTTGCTAGGGGCATGACAACTCCTTGTGAGATCTTTCCTTTGTCCTCTGTGTAACTGCTGCCCTCTCCCGATCAATGCAATTCAGGGACCTTCAGGCGGCTGGTTTTTGTATGAAGCATAATAGGTTTCCCCTCGCTGTGTCTCTCGCACAGTAATATACCGCGGTGTCCTCGGGTTTCAGGCTGGTCATTTGCAAATAGAAATTGGAGCTGTCCTTGGAGGCTGTGAATCGCCCCTGGATTGCTGGGGAGTAGTTGTTCCTAGACGGTGAATAATAATGAATTATCCACTCCATCCCTTTCCCAGGAGCCTGCCGGATCCAAAACATGTTATAGCCCATAACGTTAAAACCGCTGACTGCACATTTCACCGTATGGGACTCTCCGGGCTTTTTCACCACTGTTCCCGACTGGGTCAGAGCCCCCTGCGAGCGGGCACCTGCGGGGAAATGTAAAAAGAGAAATTGCACGTTAGATTCGTAATATTAGACAGATAATGGGTAGAAGGAGCAAACCCAAACCCAACTCACAGGAGAGCACGGCCAGTGCAAGGACCAGCTGTAACGCAGCCATGGAGCGGTTCGGGAGTGATGAACAGATGGGTCTGAACCGAACAGGAATCCCTGAGCCGGGTCCAGCTGGGACTCTGTGTTTGGACAGAGACTGTGTGTGTGAGAGAGAGAGAGAGAGAGAGAGAGGCTGTTTAAGTAGGAAGCAGCAGATCTCGATTTTGCATATCGCTGGCAGGCGGAGCTGCGACAATATTAATGTCAGATCCAACCTGGGGGTGGGGATGTGTGAGAGAGATTCCCGGAGAGGTCACTGCCCTGGGAATGAGTGATAAGGCTGGGTTAGACCCAAAGGGGAAAGTGGCCAATCCAGCTCCGTGTCTCTCTATTCTGGGGGGAGGGGGAGGGTGGCTTTGAGCGGACGCTCACCCTGCTATGGGTAATGTGGATCTGTGGGGCAGCTGGGGGAGGTATAGAGGGGAGGGGAGCAGGCCATTCATTTGTGCTTCTATAGGGTTCGATGGCTGAGTGGGTGCAGTAGGGGTAGGTGTAGAAGAAAGGAGTAAACCCCTCTGCTGGGTTCTGCATGGGGTGAGAGGAGTTAGATTGGATATTTTCATTAATGAATTGCATATTAGGACGGAGAGTATGCTTATAAAATGTGTCAATGCTACCAAGCTGGGAGGGGTTGCAAGCAACAGGAGGACAAGATTAGCATTCAAAGGGACCTTGGCAAGTTGGAGAATTGGTCTGAATTCAAGGAGATGAATATCAATGAAGACAAAAGCAAAGTCCCGGACCTAGGGAAAAAATCAAATGCACACCTATAAAATGGGGAATAACTGGATAGACAGTAGTACTGCTGAAAAGGATCTGGAGGTTATAGTGCAGGGTCGGCAACCTTTGGCACATGGCTGGCCAGGGTAAGCCCCCTGGGGGGCTGGGCCCGTTTGTTTACCTGCTGCGTCTGCAGGTTGGGCGGATTGTGGCTCCCACTGTCTGCAGTTCGCCGCTCCTGGCCAATGGGGGCCGCGGGAAGCGGCAGCCAGCACATCCCTTGGCCCGTGCTGCTTCCCGCCGCCCCCATTGGCCAGGAGCGGTGAACCATGGCCAGTGGGAGCCACGATCCACCCAACCTGCGGACACGACAGGTAAACAAACCGGCCAGGTCCACCGGGGGGCTTACCCTGGCGAGCCGCGTGCCAAAGGTTGCTGACCCCAGTTATAGTGGATCACCAGTTGAATAAGGGACAACAATGTGATGCAGTTTCAAAAAAAGGCAAATATCAGTCGGGGGTGTATTAACAGGAGTGTCATATGTAAGGCATGGGAGGTAATTGCCCTGCTGTACTCAACACTGGGGTGGCTTCAGCTGCAGTACTGGTCCACTTCTGGGCAGAGCTGCCCGGGGCTGGGCAAGTGGAGCAATTTGCCCCAGGCCCTGGGCCCCACAGGGGCCCCCACGAGAATATAGTATTCTATAGTATTGCAACTCTTTTTTATGGAGGGGGCCCCTGAAATTGCTTTGCCCAAGGCCCCCTGTATCCTCTGGGTGGCCCTGCCCGGCTTGCATGCTGACAGGGCGAGTGGCTGGGCAGCCCAAGCTGCCAGGGAGCTGCCCTCTCCTGCCCCCGGACCCAGCCCGCTGTGCACCTCCCCTGCCTCAGCCCCGCGCTGCCTTCCCTGGGCGGGGAGAGGCAGAGCCCGGCTCTGAGCGTGGCAGCGGGGGATACTGCCCTGCCGGGAGACCCCCGCGGCTCGGGCACCTGGGGGGGTCAGTGTCTGTCCTCTCGGCTATGCCTGCACGGGGCTAGGGAAGCAGCTGTCAGCGCTTGCCCCTCTCAGCCCTTGCACCCCCCATCCCACTCACAGCCCCTCCACTTGTACCTCCCCCAGCGCTCCTTCACCGTACCCCTTCCCCTTGTACGCTCCCTTCACCCGCAGCTCTCCCCTTGTACCCTCCCCCAGCCCTCTCCTCCCGCACCTCCCCCTTCCCCTGCACCTCTTCTCCCGCAACCCTCCTGATACCCCCTCTCCTCCTCCACCCTCCTCCGCGAGCACATCACACCCCGCTTCTCTGCCAGTGTAGAGCCACCTAGCACCCCCACACCCGCTCCTCTGCCTGAACCCTCTTTACTAGATCCCCATCCCTTTCCGGGTAGAAGGTTTGAGGGTTAGTCCCTATGCCTTCCATGTGCATTTGGAGCACTAAAGATGGGGTGCCGGAGGACGGGGGGGGTGAGATTTGTACTAAAGTGAAATAAAAATAGGAGACATGGTTTGATCCCCACTGCAAGTGTAAACGGGGATTGCTCAAATGAGGAGGTCATGTTTGGGGGTGGGGAAGCCCACGGCTGGGGCGGGAAGAGAAAGCCCAGGGGTGGGGTGGCAGGGGGTGCGGGTGGAGGAGGGCACTGGTGCGGGGGGCAGGCAGGGGCTGGCTGTGGGCAGGGGGTGCGGCAGGGGCTGCGGGTGCAGCAGGGGCTGGCTGTGGGCAGGGGGTGCAGTAGGGGGTGGCTGCGGGCAGGGGGGTGCAGCAGGGGCAGGCGGTGCGGCAGGGGCAGGGGGTGCAGCAGGGGCTGGCTGTGGGCAGGGGGTAAGGCAGGGGCAGGGGGTGCAGCAGGGGCTGGCTGTGGGCAGGGGGGTGCGGCAGGGGCAGGGGGTGCAGCAGGGGGTGGCTGTGGGCAGGGGGGTGCGGCAGGGGCAGGGGGTGCAGCAGGGGGTGGTTGTGGGCAGGGGGTGCAGTAGGGGGTGGCTGTGGGCAGGGGGTGTGGCAGGGGCAGGGGGTGCAGCGGGGGGTGGCTGTGGGCAGGGGGTGCGGCAGGGGCTGTGGGTGCAGCGGGGGGTGGCTGCGGGCAGGGGGTGCGGCAGGGGCTGCGGGTGCAGCAGGGGCTGGCTGTGGGCAGGGGGGTGCAGCAGGGGGTGGCTGTGGGCAGGGGGTGCGGCAGGGGCAGGCGGTGCGGCAGGGGCAGGGGGTGCGCAAGGGGCTGGGGGTGCAGCAGGGGCTGGCTGTGGGCAGGGGGTGCAGCGGGGGGTGGCTGCGGGCAGGGGGTGCAGCAGGGGCTGGCTGCGGGCAGGGGGTGCAGCGGGGGGTGGCTGTGGGCAGGGGGTGCAGTAGGGGTTGGCTGCGGGCAGGGGGTGCAGCAGGGGCAGGCGGTGCGGCAGGGGCAGGGGGTGCAGCAGGGGCTGGCTGTGGGCAGGGGGGTGCGGCAGAGGCAGGGGGGTGCAGCAGGGGCAGGCGGTGCAGCAGGGGGTGGCTGTGGGCAGGGGGTGCAGTAGAGGGTGGCTGTGGGCAGGGGGGTGCAGCAGGGGGTGGCTGTGGGCAGGGGGTGCAGTAGGGGGTGGCTGCGGGCAGGGGTGTGCAGCAGGGGCTGTCTGTGGGCAGGGGGTGCAGTAGGGGGTGGCTGCGGGCAGGGGGTGCGGCAGGGGCAGGCGGTGCAGCGGGGGGTGGCTGCGGGCTGGGGGTGCGGCAGGGGCTGTGGGTGCAGCAGGGGCTGGCTGGGGGCAGGGGGTGCAGCGGGGGCTGGCTGTGGGCAGGGGGGTGCAGCAGGGGCTGGCTGCGGGCAGGGGGTGCGGCAGGGGCAGGGGGTGCAGCAGGGGGTGGCTGTGGGCAGGGGGTGCAGCGGGGGTGGCAGTGGGCAGGGGGGTGAAGCAGGGGCTGGCTGTGGGCAGGGGGTGCGGCAGGGGCAGGGGGTGCAGCGGGGGGTGGCTGTGGGCAGGGGGTGCAGTAGGGGGTGGCTGCGGGCAGGGGGTGCAGCGGGGGGTGGCTGTGGGCAGGGGGGTGCAGCAGGGGCTGGCTGCGGGCAGGGGGTGCAGTAGGGGGTGGGTGTGGGCAGGGGGTGCAGCGGGGGGTGGCAGTGGGCAGGGGGTGCAGCAGGGGGTGGGTGCGGGCAGGGGGTGCAGCGGGGGGTGGCTGTGGGCAGGGGGTGCAGTAGGGGGTGGCTGCGGGCAGGGGGTGCAGCGGGGGGTGGCTGTGGGCAGGGGGGTGCAGCAGGGGCTGGCTGCGGGCAGGGGGTGCAGTAGGGGGTGGGTGCGGGCAGGGGGTGCAGCGGGGGGTGGCAGTGGGCAGGGGGTGCAGCAGGGGGTGGGTGCGGGCAGGGGGTGCAGCGGGGGGTGGGTGCGGGCAGGGGGGTGCAGCAGGGGCTGGCTGCGGGCAGGGGGTGCAGTAGGGGGAGGGTGCGGGCAGCGTGGTGGGTACTTACACGGGGACAACAGCTCAGAGCAGCAGGACGCAGCCCACGCCCAGCAGAGCACACGGGGACCCACCAGGCAGCAGCAGGAGCCCCTGGCCAGAGGTCTGAGGATCAGCAGCAGCAACAGGGCCAGGAGGCAGCCCACGTGGCTCCCGCAGCGCAGCGCCCACCGGCGGCCAGTAGGAGGAATTACACGCTTCCCAGAAGGAGCCCATCCAAGTTTCCCTCGCAGGGAAGCCGGGTTAACAAGCGATTCTAAAACCGCTTCAAAATTTAACAACCGGTTCGTGCGAACCGGTGCGAACTGGTTCCAGCTCACCACTGTGTACGTTATGCCAGCTCGGTCCAAGGCCTATTCACCATCTCCAGGGACAATCCCAACAATCTGCTGTATCTGCAAATGAGCGGCCTGAAGCCTGAGGACACTGCCCGGTATCATTGTGTGAGAGACACAGTGAGGGGAAGCCATTGTGAGTTCTGACAAAAACCTCCTATTGCTGTTTGTAGGGAAATCCCAGCTGGTGAGACCCTGACACTTTGGGCCCTGGAAACTCAAAAGAGAAAGCAACATGTTCATTGCAAGGTGCCCTGCTCTAGCCAAATCTAGCATCACACAGTGCACAGATCCAAGGGCCAGTCCCCACAGGACTGAAAGGGGCTGTACCTGGACCTTTTGCCCCTCGTTTTTAATACATTTAAAAATAAATTTTATGTGCAAAAAAAGACTCCCATTCTACACCCCCTTAAAATCAAAACCAAATAAACAAAACCAATAACAGGCCAAAACAAAACCAAAACCCCCTGTCATTCAGAACAAGACACAGGGCTACCCCCAGTGTTGCTATTGTCCATTGTGAATTTCTGTTCTATGTGCGCATAGGTATTAAACAACTTATATAACTAATGACTCCCTGCCCTACACTGCCTCACGTGTATGGGCCTCATCAAATACCGCCCATCCATCCGGTCTGAGAACCTAGGGCCATGTCACGTAATTGATCTGTCGTCCATCCAACTTCCTCTCTCAGTACAATCCTATTAACCTACCTGTATTTAAACAGGAACCCCCTGGAAAGGGAGTTGCAGGTATATTTCACCCAGAGATGTTAGGAGTTGAATGGGGCTGTCAGCAGGTGCCCTAGATGGGCTCACTATATTCAGGGCACAAATGGGCAGCTCCTCGGTACTAGCTGGTCACATTTTACCAGATGATGTTGCTGGAGAAATTCCATAGATCAGACTTGCCCAAGGAAAGGACTAAATTCCGGCTTTGTCTCTCAGAAATGTGTGAGCTTAATGACATATCCAAGGTAATGTTGTGTTTTTTAACTAATGTTATAAAAGACCTGAGTGGATTGATCGATCGATGGATATATCTATTCACACCCATCACTCTCTTGGTGAGTGACACTTGCCCGGTGTCAGGGGATGGAGTCTTCCACCTTCAGAGAGAGAAATGCATTTTGGGGCTGATCCAATTCCCATTGCAATCGAGTCTGAAAACTTCCTCTGACTTTCCTGAGCCTTGGCTAGAAGGACAATCGATCTGGGGTCAGAGCCTCACAGGTGTGAATTCTGGAAGCTCCACGGATCCCAAGGCTGCTACCCCGACTGACAGTAGCTGGTGCTCCAGCCCATTCATTCAACCAGATTAAAACATTGGTAACAGAAGGGCTCTAGTGATACAATGCGATCGGGGACAGGCACCCACCCAATTCAAATTGCAAGCCTGATTTAAGAGGGTATCTATCGATACACATCCTGATTTATTCAGTACCCAACAACAATCCATCAGCAAAAAGGAATAAGTGAGAACCATTTCCAGTTATCAATTAGCAATGATCAGTTATTGATTATTAGTAACAAATCAACAACCAAGACTGGAATTTTGAAAAACCCACCAGGACCCCTGTTTATAATCAGGGAACAGGAATTTAAGCATGGGGCTCCTTGGCAAAGACATTGTTTCGTCAAATGTCACTGAAATCCAGAAAGCAGGCAAGAACTGTGTGTCTCTTATAAGGAGGGGAATATGCAAATGGAGGTGACAATTTCCTGCTTAAATCTCTCTCTTTCTCTCTTTCGGCCTAAGATGCACCCAGAGAGACAATCCGCAGCCCGCTGGGTCTGTGCAGTTACCAGTCAGTCCCCTGAGAATTTCCCCCTCCAGCACCAGGAAAATGAGACTTTGGCTCCATTTACATTTCCTTGTGGCAGGTCTGGGAGCTATTTTCTCTCCACAAATCCACTGCAGAAACAGGAGACTCTCACTGTTTTTTGTTTGTTTGTTTGTTTGGTTTGTTTTGTTTTTGCAATGATGTTCATATATTTTGTAAAATGCTTTTTTAAAATGTATTCTCCTGTTAATAAAAAGGAGAATGTGTTTCATGTTCCTGGTTCTCTCATTCTTCCCTCCTCCCATCTCCCTACACAGGGGCCCAGTCACAGGTTGTTCTGACCCAGTCCGGTCCACAAATGAAGAAGCCCGGAGAATCCACTCGGCTGAAATGCACCATGAGCAGGTTCACTGTTTCCGGCGATGACATGGATTGGGTCAGACAGGAGCCGGGAAAGGGGCTGGAGTGGCTGGACCACTACTGGTAACCAGGGAGCAAGAATTATTCTCCCACCATCCAGGGGCAACTCACAGCCTCCAGGGACAGCTCCAATTTCTACCTACAAATGAACAGCCTGAAACCCCAGGACACCGCCGTGTATTACTTGCAAGAGACACAGTGAGGGGAAGCCAGTCTGAGATCAAACAAAAACCTGCCCCTGCAGAGACCGGGGAAGGGATTTCCTGGGGGCGGCGCTGTCGTTCAGCAGCAATGAGAACAGACCAAAGTATCTCCCCTTGTCGGCACCGCACAGTGACTCCGCTGACTCCATCTCCCCCTGGGAGCGCAGGGAGCAGATGCCCAGGATGTATTTCAGGGAGCAGGGAGGAGCAGGTGGCTTCGCCCTCTCTCTGTCGATGCCCTCAGTGACTCTCTGATCAGACACGCTCCAGTTTCAGGCTCCCTCCTTCTCCCAATGAAGTCACTGGAGAAGCTGAGCCCTCAGCGAAGAGCAGTGGGAATGCTGAGCCCGGAGTGCGGATTATGGGCCGGAAGGGTCTGGCCAATAAACTAGAAGTGACCTTCCCCGGCAGCACATTGATGATCCCCTATGTGTGAAATTCACCCCTTTGTAAAGGGGCATCACAAGGGTCTATCCGGCTACTGAGCACCAGGGGTGACTTTTCTCCTGCCCCTGCAGCACTGACCCTTCTCCTCAGACTGAGGAATTTGACTCCAAAACCCTTTCCAACAATACATCCCCCAACAGACATTTTCCCGAATCATCTTTCCACAGTTTGTCTCTGTCCTAATTTTCCAGATTCTCATGAACAAGGAAAGGTTCAGTGATGTAACTGGCTCCTAGTGTATAACATTGACACTGTCACCGAAATATCGGGTCCGCCTAGCTGAGAGCCAATAACAGCCAGACAGGGATAAGGAAGAGTTGCTTTACTCTGCAGAAGAAAGGAGAGCTTTGCACCTTGGTACAAAAACTCTGTCTTACACACATTTTACAGATCCTTTATCCACATTCAGACCAAGGTCCTTGCAGTGTTAACACTTGATTGGTGGTTGTCAGACCCGTGCTTTTGCTATCTGGTCAGTGAAAACCGGCTTGGGACCAGCTCCAACTACCTTAAGGCCTTGAAGAGAAGACAGTTGAAAAGTTCAGGCTACTGTGTCCTTAAGGTGTCTGCTTCCCCCTAATGGCCGCTGGCTGACATAATGACTGTTCTATTAAGGGAGGTCACTAGTAACTTTCACAACACCAACATCCAAAATGGGGGTGGGGGAGACAGAGAGAGAGAGCAGCAGCAGCTGCCCACATAGCGTTCTCTCTGATTGCTTCCTTATTCACTTCATCCCAATTCCATGGTGAGTTACAAGCACTGGTGAATTTAAACCCCATTTCATCCAGTTACACCGTGAATCAGGACTCCCAAGGCGGGGAATCAAGCCCAGGAGCTCTGATGTCCGGCCACCTGCTCTCTCCGTTTTTTCTATCAAACTGCCAAGAAGTGAAGGGAAAGGCCCCAGGAATATTCCTTCCTCAAGTCTTGCTGTTGCGACTGGGCTCACTGGCAGGGCCAGCTCCAGGCACCAGCAAAGGAAGCAGGTGCTTGGGGTGGCCAATGAAAAGGGGCGGCACATCCGGATCTTCAGCGGGAATTCCCTCAGTCTCTATCTTCCTCTTTGAGATGCCGCCAAAGTGCCACCGATGGCTTTATGGTGTTGTTTTTTTTTCCCGCCACTTGGGGCGGCAAAACAGCTGGAGCTGGCCCTGGGCCCTGCATGCAATTTCCCCACCTGTTGGTGTCACTAGGCATAGCTACCAGGTAACTCGGGAGAGTGGAAGGCCATACGTGCCAATGAAGCTCTTCTGCTCTGGGTCTAAATGAGCCACAGTGACTCCATCTTGTGAACATTAACCAGCCTAGAGTGCTGACAGCCTAAAAAGCAAAATATGTAATGGTCAGCTTTTCTAGCAGACAGCTGCTGTTTTGCTCACTCACAAAAACAGTAGAGATAAGGGGGGGGAAGGAGGAGGGAGAGACTGCGTGCACATGAATCTACAAGGCCATAGATAAGCATGTGAATGGGAAAGTTTCTAACATGCACACTGTGTACCTGCTGTAACTGTTGTCTGGAAGGGAGGGGTAAGGGTGAAATAGACAAAGGCTTGCACAGAAACTGCTTGGAATATAAAAGGGAAAAATTGTTTATATGTGCTGCACTTGATTTGAGATATTTTGGTCTCCTAGTGCCTACTCAGAGATCTCGAATAAATTTGCTTTGTTTCTCCACCTCGGTGTCTTTATTGGTGCCAAGCACACCGGGCAACGAACCTCGCTGTTTGCCTCCTCGGGCCCTTTTAGGCTGTCAACAGTTTTGGCGTCCCTGGGTGGGCTCGAGGCTGAAATTTAGCCTTGCCCGGATCCCTCCTGGTGGCCGACGGATTACGACGACGACTGATGCCCAGAGCTCACCGGTGACTTCATCGGGGGCCTCGGCAGAGACGTGGTTTGCTCGACCCCGGAGGGCACAACGGTGCAACGCACTTGGACAGTGGAGAAGCAGCTGGGGGCGACAGTGCAGAACCGGACCCTTGGATAAGGTAGGAACAGTCCAGTGGGGACTTTATCTGTTGTGACCTGGGGATGCCCAGTGTCTCCCTGTTTTGACCTGGGGACGCCCAGAGTCTCCCTAGAGTATGGGGCAGGAACAGAGTACAGCCGGCAGGGTACAGTGTACACCCTTAGAATGCATTCTGGGGAACTGGAAAGTGTTTGGATCTGATCAGTTGATTAAAAGTAAATTGAAAAGGTTCTGTACAGTTGATTGGCCTCAGTATCAGCTAGAGTGCCAAGAAACATGGCCACCGGAAGGATCACTCAATTACAACACGATCCTTCAGTTGCTTTTGTTTTGTCAAAGAACAGGTAAATGGAATGAACATCTCTATGCGTATACGTTTATGGTGTTAAGAAATAGGACTGATATTTTGCATAAGTGCCATTTGACTCCGACAGACTCGGTAGTAACGGCTGCTAAACCCCAGAACCCTCCCACTGTTGTAATGGCAGAATCAGTGTCCTCTTCGGCTCCTCCACCCCCACAGGCTCCAGAGAGTACCCCCTTGGTGGGATTGTATCCGTTGATTACTGAGAATGTGGTAGCCCGTCCAGGAACAAAGGATCGTGCAGCCCAGATTGTGTCTGTGTATTCTCATGTACCTTTTAACCCTGTACATCTAGCTGCTTTTAAGGCAGAGGCAGGGGAGTTCTCGACGAATCCAAGCAGGTTTATTTCAATCTTTGAAGGGTGTCTGGCTAGTCATAAGCCTGACTGGGATGATTGCAATATACTTATGAGAACCTTGTTGTCTGAAGTGGAGCGGAATCAGGTTATAGCCAAGGCTAAGAAGGAAGACGGGGAAGGCATTTAAGGTTTTAAATGGGAAAGCTATTGGATACCAGAGGTTGTACAGAGTGGAATCCTCAGAAGTGAGGGTGCTTGTCCTGGTTTGTTGCTTCAAAGCTCTGTATAGAAGTTATGTTACTGAAAGGATGTATAATGGCAATGTGTATGTGTTAATGGTTGGAGAAAAGGTGTATGAGTGAAGAGTGGAAGGTTCCTTTGTAAGTAAGAAGCCGAGAAAGGGAGAAGGAAAAAGCACAGAATGAGTTAACGGGAAAATATAGCTAGCAAGCTCAGTCATGCTGGCCCTATCCAAGGACATTGTTCACAGCCAAGACATGGCTGACAACCAAGAGAAAGGGGGGCCCAAGCAACTGTGAGATCTGCAAAATACTGCCAGGCATAATGAGGACAACAGAAGGGTTAAAAAGCAGCTTTGCTGGACAGTATTGGCCCAGGGATTTAAAAATTCCCCCACTCTGTTCAGACAGGTTCTGGCCAGAGATTTGGAGGAGTGGGACAATGAGGACAAAGCCCTCCTTCTGCAATATGTAGATGATTTGCTAATTGCTGCTGTGGGTCTAATCCCTTGTCTTAAAGCTACTGTGAGTCTCCTGAACTTTGTTGGACTCCGAGGATATAGGGTAGCTTGAAGCAAAGCTCAAATTGCACTCCCTGAAGTTCAGTATCTGGGATTTCACATCAGACAGGGAGAAAGCCTCCTTTCTGTCATTTGAGAGGCTATCTGCCAAGTTCCTATCCCTAGTAACCGTAAACATCTTAGAGCCTTTTTGGGCATGGCAGGTTTTTGCAGAATATGGATCCCAGAGTTTGGACTGTGGGCTAAACCTCTGTATGCATGTGTTAAGGGAGCGGATCATGAACCCTTTTACTGGTCCCCAGAAGCGGACAGGGCATTTCAGTTACTAGTTGCCTGGAAACGTCCCGTGGCATACTTCTCTAAGCAACTGGATCAAGTTTCAAAGGGTTGGCCAACATGTTTGAGGGCGGTCACAGCCACTGCCCTAGTGCTTGGGGAAGCTGAAAAACTGACACTGGGAGGAACTGTGCAAGTGTATATTCCCCATATGGTTCAAGCCCTGCTGGATACTAAGGGTGGTCTCTGGCTCACACAGGCTCGGGTTGCTCGGTACCAAGCGAAACTATTAGAGAACCCTGAAGTTATCCTGCAAACCTGTCCCTCCCTTAATCCAGCTACCCTGCTACCAGAGACAGAAAAGCAGGAACATGACTGTCTGGAAATCGTAGATGCCCACTACTCTAGCCGCCCAGATTTAAAAGAGCAGCCACTCCCAAATGCTGACTTGGAATGGTATACGGATGGCAGTAGTACTGTTGTAAATGGGCAAAGGAGGGCGGGTTATGCTATTGTGACACTTCATGATACCGTGGAAGCTGAAAGTTTACCTGCTGGGACATCTGCCCAACTTGCTGAACTAGTGGCCCTGACTCGTGCACTCGAGCTGGCAAAAGACAAACGGGTTAATATCTTTACTGACTCAAAGTATGCTTTTGGGGTATTGCATGCTCATGCTGGTCTGTAGAAGCAAAGGGGAATGCTAACAGCCCAAGGTTCTCCGGTTAAGTATGGGTCTCAAATTCTCCGGCTGTTAGAAGCGGTACAACTCCCCTCAGCAGTGGCAGTGGTACATTGCAAAGCCCATCAAAAGGAAGATCAAGATGTAACCAAGGGCAATGCCAGAGCAGACAGGGAAGCCAAGAGCGCTGCTACCCTGAAATCACCAACAGAGGAGAATGCCCAAATGCATGCCCTCATCCCATCAGTGGGTGAGCTTGCAGCCCCTCAGTACTCCCATGATGACAGAAACCTGGCTGACAGTCTCAGTCTCCAGGAAAAGGAGGGATGGCTTTATTCCACAGAGGGAAAAATCCTCCTGCCCAAGGGCCTGATCCGACCAGTGTTGCAGAAACTGCATCAAACCACCTACGCAGGCAGAGAGGCTCTTACCCAGCTTATGAATAAATTTTTTCTAACCTCTGGACTTAAACCCCTAGCATCACAGGTACAGGCTGAATGTTTAATCTGCCAAAAGAACAACGCTCGACCAGGAGTAGCAGTGTTACCAGCCACCCTGGAACCTACCCCAGGCCCAGGATTGGTGTGGCAAATAGACTTTACTGAGTTTCCCAGGACCCAAGGGTACAGGTACCTCCTCGTCTTGGTGGATCGATTCAGTGGATGGCCTGAGGCCTTCCCATGTCATAACAACACTGCCAAGACAGTGGCTCTTAAATTTGTTAAGGAGATCATTCCTCGCTTCGGCCTCCGCCAGTGGATGGAATCTGATAACGGAACACACTTCACCTCTCAAGTGGTTCAAAAGATATCAAGTGCTCTGCAAATCCCCTGGAAGCTCTACACACCATGGCAACCACAAGCCAGTGGAGTAGTGGAACGCACAAATCAGACACTCAAGCGACACCTCTCAAAGGTCTGTCAGGAGGCCTCTCTTAGGTGGCCTGATGCTTTGCCCCGTGTGTTACTCGGCATTCGTGCTCTCCCCAAGGGCAAGTTAGGGCTTAGTCCCTTCGAGATTATGTTTGGAAGGGCATGGCCTCTGAATGGTACACCGGTTCTGGCAGGGGAGTGGGAGATGGGGTATGGTTTCTTGTCTCAGTACATGTGCTCTCTGTCTGCTGTTCTTTCTTCTCTTCACAGATACACCAAAGATTCACAGCCTCTTCTACTGGATACCCCGGTCCACTCCCTGCAACCTGGTGACTCCGTTCTCGTTCGGACCTGGAAGGACGAGCCTCTCCAAGAGAAGTGGAAGGGACCCCACATCGGGCCCTTTTAGGCTGGCAACACACCCAAATGTGGCCCTTGGGCCAAAAAGTTTGCCCACCCCTGGGTTAGACTGTGAGAGACAAGAGTATTTGGCAGCATTCGGACTCACTCCTGTTGCCATTAATATTCCTGCACCCGTTCACACACGTCCTTAATAAGCGATCCTGGGGCCAAATCACAGTCTGGGCTGGATTGTTATTTTAAATGCGAGAGGTGCCTCAATCCATTAGTTTTCTCTCAGAATCGCTGCCCTGTATGTGACAGTGCAACTGAGCGTAGCTGAAGGGAGACTCCAATGAACCGAGCTGCACAGACACTAGGGAGCAATGGGCAATCGGGAATATTGGCTGAGAATTAGACACGTAAAACCGGACTTTATTCCTGGCCTGGTGGCACTTTCCATCTTGTGCCCAGTGGGGAATTTTTTGTGTCTCTGCAGCCCCTATGCAACCCCTGGGATAAACAGCTTCCCTTGGCCTGACATAGCGTGTTTTGGGGCTCTGTCTGAGTCCCCGATACAATTAAGACGAGCTTGTTTAGAATAATGGAAGTCCTGACATTGAAAATTGAGGTGGTGCCTAATTTAGGGTGGGACTTTCACAGGAGGCTGAGGGAAGCACTGCGCCTATTTAAGTGGGAGCCGCGTTCTCTGTCCTTCCTGCCCCCAACCTGTCTCCAGCCCAGCTCAGCGTCTCCCTCTCCAACAGCCTGACTCTGAGCGATTCCAGTGACCCCTATCATAGAGCCCTTAGTCACGTGACTGTCCCCAATGCCCTGAGTGCCAGCGCTGGGCTGAGTGATGTCATCAAAGGCTGAGGGGCGGGGTCTGTTATCTCCATGGTGACTCTGTGACATTGTGGAACTTTATTGTGGGTTGGGATGTCTCAGCTCCAGTGGCGGCTCTATAGTTTTTGCCGCCCTAAGCACAGTCACGCAAATTCGGTGCCACGCCTTCAGCGTCCCCACCTCCCAATTACCGCCAAAGCCGCGGGACCGGCGGACCTCCCGCAGGCATGCCGGTGAAGGCAGCCTGACTGCCACCCTCACGGGGACTGGCAGGTCGCCCCCCGCGGCTTGCTGCCCCAGGCACGCGCTTGCTGCGCTGGTGCCTGGAACCACCCCTGGCAGGGCCATGAATGTAGGGTTGGGGCAGGGGGTTCGGGTTCAGGAGGGGTGCAGTGTGCAGGAAGGGCTCAGAGCAAGAAGTTGGGGTGGAGGAGGGGTGTGGGGTGTGCGAGGGGGCTCAGGGCAGGGGGTTGGAGTGCAGGAGTGGGTGCAGAGTGCGGGAGGGGACTCAGGGCAGGGGAGAGGGGGCTCAGAGCAGGGGGAGGGATGTGAGAGGGGGCTCAAGGCAGAGGGTTGGGGTTCAGGAGTGGTGCGGGGTGCATCAGGAGGCTCAGGGCAGGGGAGGTTTGGGGGGCGGGCTCCTGCCCAGTGCCGCTTACCTGGATTGGCTCCAGAGTGGCAGTGGTGTGCACCGGGGCTAAGGCAGGCTCCCTGCCTGCCTGCCTGCCCTGGTCTCGCGCCACTCCTGGCAGCAGCCGGCACCATGTCCCTGCAGCCCAGGGGGGGAGGGGCAGCAGAGGGCTCCGCGCACTGCCCTCATTTGTGAGTACCTCCCCTGAAGCTCCCATTGGCCACGGTTCCCCATTCCCGGCCAATGGCAGTTGTGGGGGGCAGTGCCTGCAGGCAAGGGCAGCACGCAGAGCCCTCTGCCCACCCTCCCTCAGGGGCCGCAGGGACATGGTGCCAGCTGCTTCTGGGAGCAGTGCGAGGCCTGTGGCACCAGGGGGTAGCAATCCCGTGGGCCAGATCCAAAGCCTTGATGGGCCGGATCCAGCTCGCAGGCTGTAGTTTGCCCACCCCTGGTCTAACCCAAAGGCAATGAGGAATAATGGAAGCTTTTCCCTGACCCAAGAACACGCTGTATCAGGCCAGGGTAGGATGTCTTGGGATTTGAGATCATTTTATTTCTCCCTTAGGTAAAAGCAGGGCCGCCCAGAGGATTCAGGGGGCCTGGGGCAAAGCATTTCAAGGGCTCCTTCCATAAAAAAAGTTGCAATACTATAGAATACTATATTCTTTTGGGGGCCTCTGCAGGGCTGGGGGCAAATTGCTGCACTTGCGCCCCCACCCACCCCCCCGGCGGCCCTGGGAAAAATAAACATTTAAAAACCTTCCGCATCTCAGCAAAAACCCAGTTTTGAGAAAACTTCTTTTCAAGTCACCTTTACAAGGTATCACTGGTTCTCAGCATCAGCTAGTGCTAAAAGGCACTAAAGCTCATTAAAAGGGTTGGACAAATAATTTTTCGTCAAAACTTTTTTGGATCGAAAACTAGGGTTTTTAAAAAGCAGAAAAAATCACGGACAATGTCTGCTTTCCTTCAAAATTTGTTGTGTTTTTTTTTTAATTGAAAAGCTGAAATTAGTCTGCCAAAACCTGAACATGGTTTGGGGTTTCAGAAGTGTGTGGCCAAATATTTGCTGCTTGCTGTGTTTGATTGTTAAAAGAAACAATAACAAAATTCTGCTTAAAAAAATCCAAAACTTTTGAACCACCTCAGCTTGTGACCAAACGCCTGAGCCCATCCAGTCAGAGACTTCTCCAGGTTTCTGATATTCTGCTGGCTTCCTTGGCTCATATCTGTCTCCATAACTTTGGATTCATTTAGGTTAGAACATAAGAACATAAGAACGGCCGTACTGGGTCAGACCAAAGGTCCATCTATCCCAGTATCCTGTCTTCCAACAGTGGCCAATGCCAGGTGCCCCAGAGGGAGTGAACCTAACAGGTAATGATCAAGTGTTCTCTCTCCTGCCACCCATCTCCACCCTCTGACAAACAGAGGCTAGGGACACCATTCCTTACCCATCCTGGCTAATAGCCATTCATGGACTTAACCTCCATGAATTTATCTAGTTCTCTTTTAAACCCTATTATAGTCCTAGCCTTCACAACCTCCTCAGGCAAGGAGTTCCACAAGTTGACTGTGCACTGTGTGAAGAAGAACTTCCTTTTATTTGTTTTAAACCTGCTGCCCATTAATTTCATTTGGTGGCCCCTAGTTCTTATGTTATGGGAACAAGTACATAACTTTTCCTTATTTACTTTCTCCACATCACTCATGATTTTATAGACCTCGATCATATCCCCCCCTTAGTCTCGTCTTTTCCAAGCTGACAAGTCCTAGCCTCTTTAATCTCTCCTCATATGGGACCCATTCCAAACCCCTAATCAGGAGCGCCGCCAGCTTTTTTGCCGCCCTAGGTGGTGGAAGGTCCCACCCCCGAAATGCCGCCCTCAACAGAGGCGGCAGAAAGTCCCACCCCCGAAATACCGACGACGACCGGGGCGGCCGAAGATCCGGCCGCTGCATTCACCGCCCCCCAAATGTTAGCGCCCTAGGCGACTGCCTAGGTCGCCTAATGGGTTGCGCCAGCCCTGCCCCAAATCATTTTAGTTGCCCTTCTCTGAACCTTTTCTAATGCCAGTATATCTTTTTTGAGATGAGGAGACCACATCTGTATGCAGTATTCAAGAAATGGGCATACCATGGAGTTATATAAGAGATTCTCCGTCTTATTCTCTTTTCCTTTTTTAATGATTCCTAACAACAAGTATGAGAGGATGGTTTTTGCACAGGGTTAGAAAGAGGATGACGGTGGGATTTTGTGCCAGGAGGATAAATATGACTTCTGGTGCCTCTGTTTGTGGTTATCTCACCCAGATTGTTGGTGCTTCAAGCTCTTTGATAATTCCAGTCCCTTGTGCCCTTTGAGACTCTCCTCCTGGGTTAGGAGCCAGAGCGGCTCCACCTACAGAGAGTTGACGAAGGGGCTGGCTGGCTGGAAGTAATATCCTGGATCCTGTGAAAATTACTGTCCTGTGGCTAAGCAGAGTTTGGAGATAATTATTTTTTTTAAATAGTTTTGACAGCCAATATTCATGTCTATTTGAAACCATTTTTGATTGTTATATAGTTGCACAGAACTGTGTTTTCAGCATGATTTTACTTTGAGAATTTGTAAATTTCAATGATGGTGGATGGAAATATGTTTTCAGAGGGGGGGGGGGAGATTCCGTGTGTTTAATGAAATTCAGGTTTACCAACTTTTATCAATATAAATCTGCTCCGTCCAGGCCTACAGACAATGCAAGATCTGAGATATTAAACACCCTGCTTCCCCTTTTTGTGCCAGTCCCACTTTGCTCTGTGTCACTGTGTATCGGGTGCAGTAATACGTGGCGGTGTCTGCAGCTGTCAGCGAGCGAAGCTGCAGGGAGACCTGGTTCTTGGAGGAATCTGCAGAGAGGGTGACTCGGCCCTTGAGGGACGGGGCGTAACTTGTACCCCCGCTATTTGGATGTAGGAGTCCCATCCATTCCAGCCCTTTCCCGACAGCCTGTCGGATCCATTGCCAGTAGTAAGTGCCGTCAGTGATGGAGATCCCGGAGACAGCACAGGTCAGGGTGAGAGTCTCTCCGGGCTTTGCCGCTCCAGGGCCGGACTGGACCAGCCGCACCTCGGATAGGACACCTGGGGAAAGGAAACAAAGCGAGGAACGATTTAGCCACTGAATGTCTCTCTGTGTGTCCCTAATTCCCCCACGTGTCCCAGAAATACTCACAGCTGGGGAAAAGGGAAAGGAAAAGCAACAGACATTTCATTCTAGTTTTCATGCAATGAGGGGAACTCTCCAGGGGGCAGGACCGGGCAGTTCTGTGTCTGGGGAGAGACTGAGGCTCCTAGAACCAGGAATTTAACCAGGAACCCCCAGGGCAGGGATTTGCATGCAGATTCCCAGGGTGGGTATAAGAGATGACGGGGGTGAACGCTCAGTACATGGCGCTGTCCCCTCGGGGACAGGTGTCCCCTTTACACCGCAGAGAGACTGTGCACTCAGCTCAGCGCACATGTAATGTCAACAGGTGGCTGTGAGAGGGGCAGGTTGGGGGGTCCAGTGGAGAGGGTCTGGGACTGGGACTGGGACTCAGGAGAACCTGCTGGGCCAGGGATTTGCATGCATGTTTCACCCCCTGTGGAAACACTACCAGGGTGACCTCTCTCCAGGCAGTGCTGTCTGGTGCGTGGGAGAGTCACACACCCACTTCATGTCATAGGCTGTGATCCAAAGCCTGCTGAAGTCTATGGGTGTCTGTGACATTTTCTGATTAAAATATGACTATAGAGATCATTGTTGCAACCACTATTACATATTTGCAATGAATCTTGTAGGAAATGTGGCATATAAGACATCTATGAAAAGGTTATGATTTGCTGGTTATGATTATGTTATCTGTATGCATGTATCATTTTTGTATTTGAAGTTATAAGTATTGTCTCTATAGCTGGATTTCAAATGTTTGCTCCTGGGGTAACACCCACAAGGTAGCTAGCCAGCACATCTCAGAGGGACTATTCAAATTGGGTGGCCCATCGAAAGGTCACTTAACTGACAATGGACCATGGGAGACGCCCATCTACATGGAGTGGACTGTCCTATAAACGTGGTGTTTGGGGTGTAGGTAATGACTTCCTGCAATGACTGAGCGAAATTGGGCATGAACATGTGACTTGCCCATGTGACTCCAAACACTATCTGGTCACCTGTGATTCTCCACTAGCTAAGCTGAGGTTTTTGTCTGAAAAATAATGGTTTCCCTCACCACGGCAGGGGATATAAATGGCCCAGGAAATCCCTCCATTTTGCCTCTGTCCTGCTCCAGCCTCTGTCCTGCTCAAACCTCTGGACTATGAACTTATCCTAATGGGAGCATTCTAACCAAGGGACTGAGGTCCTTCCAATGATTTGGAAGGAACCAGAGGCTTATTAAGCAAGCAATTTAGTCCATCACTGCTACAAGCCTGAACCAAGAACTTTGCCATTACTTTATATATTTGATTCCTTTAACCAATTTTAACTCTAATCTTTCTTTCTTTCTTTCTTTCTTTCTTTCTTTCTTTCTTTCTTTCTTTCTTTCTTTCTTTCTTTCTTTCTTTCTTTCTTTCTTTCTTTCTTTCTTTCTTTCTTTCTTTCTTTCAATAAACCTTTAGATTTTAGATACTAAGGGATTGGCACCAGTGTGATTTTTGGGTAAGATCCGAGTTATATATTGACCTGGGTGTGTGGCTGGTCTTTTGGGATCAGAAGAACCTATTATTTGATGAGACTGGTTACAAAGAACCACTCATCTCTGAATCCAGTGGTTCTGGTGGTGACATAAGAACTGGAATGCCCAAGGAAACTGCTTTTATGGCTTATTGTTAGCCCGTTTGGTGAAACAGAAGTTTACTTTTGTTGCTGGTTTAGTATCTCCCATGGGGGATTAACCGCCAGTTTGGGGTTGTGTTTGCCTATTTCTCAGCAGTTCGTCCTGAATTTGGCCTCCTCCGTTGTGACCCACTGAGGCACGGTTACAGTGTCTCCCCAGTGGAGCAGGGGTAATGCAGAATGGGCTGGGCAAAGAAGATCAATTGATGTAATGTACAGGCTGGGCCAGTAGACCTGAGATCGTCCTGGGAATCTGTCGGGGGAGGAGCTGAAGTGGCGGGGAGGGAAATCAGAGAATGGTAGGACTGGAAGGGACCACGGGAGGTCCTGTAGTCCAGTCCCCTGCACTCATGGCAGGGCTAAGTGTTACCTAGACCATCTCTCACAGGAGTTTGTTTCAGGCATCAGAGACCAACAAATACCTTCAGTGAGCGGGGAGGGGGCTGGGCATGGAGAGAAGATGCATCTTCAGGTCTGTGTTGTGATTACAGAGGCGAGGGGCCCTCAGATAGGAATGAAGAGTCCAGCTACTGTGGGTGGGTGTGTCACTGGCCCTGCCGTGTGACCCTGGGAAGTCATTTCCCCAGGCTGTGCCTCTCCTTCCCCTTTGCCTGTGCAGACTGTGAGCTCTTCAAGGCAGGGACAGAAAGCAGGTGCCCAGGGCAATGACCCCTTCTAGGCTGGGGAGTGTGGGCACTAATGTCATATTCACAATCACAGCAACTCCTGTTTTCCCGTTATTTACATGAGGATCGATAATACATTTACTCCTGTAGGGAAAGGGGCTGAAACCTACTCAGGGTCATGTGTCAATGTGCAACATTTCATCTTCCCAGGCTGATGAATCTGGATTGTAAGGCAGGGTGATGGCACTTCCAGGTCCTCTCTAGGGTTCTTTATTCTAGTCTAGTCTCTGTACGTTCTGATACAGAGGTTACCACAGCGTCTGGGTGCCTCCCTGTGTATTGCTCTCACTCACTTTGCAGTTCCTATCACTGTGTGAAGTTTCACAAATTCCCATTTCCCTGTCCCGGCCCTATGCACATTGACATCATCAGTTCTTCCAGCGAGACCCAGTAGTGAACCCTGAGGTGTGAATGGCAGGTGAGTGGGAGGGAAGCAGCTGGGGATGAGAGAACATGGTGAGAGTTGGGGTTTGCTGGTGATTTCCTTGTTTAACCCTTAGTCCTACAGTGAAAAATGACATTGTTGTCACTGCTGTTCTGCAATACCAGGGTATCCTTTCCTTGCATGAACTTTATGAAATCTTGACTCTTAGCGATTCTCTCTGCTTCTCTATTCCTGCCTGTGTCCCACTTAGGCCTGGTCTACACTAGGCGTTTATGTCGAATTTAGCGCCGTTACATCGAATTAACCCTGCACCCGTCCACACCACGAGGCTATTTAGTTCGACATAGATGTCTCTTAAATTCGACTTCTGTACTCCTCCCCAACGAGGGGAGTAGCGCTAAATTCGACATGGCCATATCGAATTAGGCTTGGTGTGGATGGAAATCGACGCTAATAGCTCCGGGAGCTATCCCACAGTGCACCACTCTGTTGATGCTCTGGACAGCAGTCCGAGCTCGGATGCTCTGACCAGCCACACAGGAAAAGCCCCGGGAAAATTTGAATTCCTTTTCCTGTCTGGGCAGTTTGCATCTCATTTCCTGTTTGGACATCGTGGCGAGCTCAGCAGCACTGGCAACGATGCAGAGCTCTCCAGCAGAGATGGCCGTGCAATCCCAGAATAGAAAGAGGGCCCCAGCATGGACTGATCGGGAAGTCTTGGATCTGATCGCTGTGTGGGGCGATGAGTCCGTGCTTTCCGAGCTGCGCTCCAAAAGACGGAACGCAAAGATCTATGAGAAGATCTCTAAAGCCATGGCAGAGAGAGGATACAGCCGGGATGCAACGTAGTGCCGCGTGAAAATCAAGGAGCTGAGACAAGGCTACCAGAAGACCAAAGAGGCAAACGGACGATCCGGATCCCAGCCCCAGACATCCCGTTTCTACGAGGCACTGCATTCCATCCTAGGTGCGGCCGCCACCACTACCCCACCACTGACCGTGGACTCTGAGGATGGGATATTGTTGACGGCCGCTTCCTCGGACATGGTAGCGGACGGGGAAGATGAGGAAGGAGATGAGGAGGACGAGGCAGTTGACAGCGCTTACCAAGCTGATTTCCCCGACAGCCAGGAGCTCTTCATCACCCTTACAGAGATCCCCTACCAACTGTCCCCAGCATTTAACCCGGACACAGATTCAGGGGAAGGATCAAGCAGTAAGTGTTTTAAACATCTAAACATTTATTTTTAACAGAACTGGAATATTAACGATAAGAACAATGTGTTTTTCATGATTTGTGTGCCCTAGGCGATTAACGTTTCAGTCCCAACTATTTAAAAAAAATCTAACAATGTCTGGTTGTGCATGATTCTGCTGCCCAAGCCGCTCCACTCTTTAGTCCCTGCCAGTGCAGCTATATTAAAATGCGGTCTATATGACCGGGGATAGAGCTGAAATCCTCCAGGGACATCTCGACGAAGCTCTCCTGGAGGTAATTTGAAAGCCTGTTCATCAGGTTCCTGGGGAGAGCGGCCTTATTGGGTCCTCCGAAGTAGGAGACGTTTCCGCGCCAGGAGATCCTCAAGTACTCCGGGATCATAGCCTTGCACAGCATGGCGGCATAGGGCCCTGGTCTTTGCAGGCTTTCCCGAAGCATCCTTTCCTTATCACTGTCCGAGATCCTCATGATAGTTATGTCGCTCATGATGACCTGCTTTGAATTAGGTAGGGGACTGTTAGTATTGGGACTGCTTGCCCGTTCCTTTACAGAACTGTAACCGCCGGTTTACAGCCACGCGGTGGAGGCGGGAGAGGGGCAGCATACAGGGATCTTTCCCTGGGACAGCCGCGAGGGGGTGGGACAGGGGCAGAGTTCATGCTTGGCCGATTGCTGGCAGCAGAGACTGGCATTGCTTTCAATGTGAAAGGAGGCCAGTGGTACTACTAAAGTTTTAAGCAGCCACAAGTCTACGGCTTACCATGTCTGCCTGCTACAGAAATTCCGGTGTCCTGCCCCGCTTCCAAGATAGGCAGTGCAAGACCCCAGGCACTGAAGGCGAGGTCCGAAAATTCGACCTTGTCCTGAGTGCGCATGTGATAGGTGCAGTGCATGGTCTTGTTCACAGAGAAAGACTATGTTCTTTGTTCACAACTACATTTATCTTTCGGAGGAATTCACTACCTTTTTCTCATTCCCACAGCCACATCTGCGACTGTCTCCCAACCCAGCCTGGCATCACACTCCCAGAGGCTAGCGCACATTAGGCGGAGGAAGAAGAAGACGCGAGAGGACATGTTCTCAGAACTAATGGGCTGCTCCCGAGCCCAGGCAGCACAGCAGAACCAGTGGAGGGAGAATTTGTCCCAAATGCACCGGACACACATGGAACGTGAGGAGAGGTGGCGGCAGGAAGACCAGCAGGCGACTCAAACGCTGCTTGGACTTATGAGGGAGCAAACGGACATGCTCCGGCGCCTTGTTGATGTTCTGCAGGAACAGAGGCAGGAGGACAGAGCCCTGCTGCAGTCTATCAGTAACCGCACTCCCCCGCCACCAAGTCCCATACCCCCCTCGCCCAAAGTCCAAAGAAGGAGGGGCGGCAGAGTCCGTGAAAACTATCACTCCACCCCTGCAGACTGCTCAAGCACCAGAAGGCTGTCATTCCCCAAAATTTGAAAAGTCCTTTCCTGCCAGCCTCACCCAAGCCCCCGTCCAAGTTTCACCCCCCAGTTTCATGTGTGGTTGTTAATAAAAAATACATTTCTGTTCAGTACTGTTTCAATCATGTTCTTTTGGAGGAGAGTCTGTCTGAAGGGGGGGAAGGGGCTTGGTAATTGGACAGGACAATCACCTTTAGCAGGGTACAGAGGCGGGGGCAGGTCCAGCAGCAGGGCACATACACAGTGCAGTGACTAGTTACCCTGGTCAGTCTGGGAGGTGGTTTTCATGTTCTGTGCGTGGGGGGGGGGTTGCTCTGTGACTTTGTGGCGGGGGAGGGCAGTTACAGATCTTATGCAGCGGTCCTTATCCTGGATCACAGAGCCACGCAGCAGGGGATCTGTAACCCTCCTCCCCCTGCCATAAAGTCACATAGCCCCCACATACATGCAGTCCCGCTCAGGAGGGCTGGCAGGCTCCGTTGAAACAACCAGTCCGCCACTGCGAATCCTGTCATTCCTGGAGTTTAGAAGGATCATTTGCATCAGTACACTACACCCGCTCCCCACCACAGTCTGCGTCCCAGGTTTAAAACATTCCCGCGAAAACAGTAATAAAGACAACGGTGTTCATTAAGAAAATAAAACTGATTTTATTTTTTTGGAAGGGGGTGAAGGGGGTATGTAACTGGAGAGGATAGTCAACATTAACTGGGTAAAGAAACGGGGCCAGGTTCAGCTTCTCTGTACAGAAACTTAAAAGTCACTGGTTACCCTGCTCACTCAGGAACCTAGCTTTCAAAGCCTCCCGGATGCACAGCGTGTCCCGCTGGGCTCTTCTAATTGCCCGGCTGTCTGGATGGGCGTAATCAGATGCCAGGCTATTTGCCTCAACCTCCCACCCCGCCATAAAGGTCTCCCCCTTGCTCTCACAGAGATTGTGGAGCACACAGCAAGCTGCTATAACAATGGGGATATTGGTTTCGCTGAGATCACAGCGAGTCAGTAAGCTTCTCCATCTCCCCTTGAGACGGCCAAAAGCACACTCCACCACCATTCTGCACTTGCTCAGCCGGTAGTTGAAGAGTTCTTTTTCAGTGTCCAGGGCGCCAGTATAGGGCTTCATGAGCCAGGGCATTAGCGGGTAGGCTGGGTCCCCAAGGATCACTGTAGGCATCTCCACATCCCCAAGAGTTATTTTGTGGTCCGGGAAGTAAATACCTTCCTGCAGCCGTCTAAACAGACCAGAGTTCCTGAAGACGCCAGCGTCATGAACCTTGCCCGGCCATCCGACGTTGATGTTTGTAAAACGTCCCCGATGGTCCACCAGTGCTTGCAGCACCATTGAAAAGTAGCCCTTTCTGTTAATGTACTGGCTGGCCTGGTGCTGCGGTCCCAGGATAGGGATGTGAGTTCCATCTATAGCCCCACCGCAGTTTGGGAATCCCATCGCGGCGAAGCCATCTATGATGACCTCCACGTTTCCCAGGGTCACTACCTTTGAGAGCAGTACCTTGACGATTGCGTTGGCTACTTGCATCACAACAACCCCCATGGTAGATTTGCCCACGCCAAAGTGGTTCGCGACTGACCGGTAGCTGTCCGGCGTTGCAAGCTTACAGAGGGCTATGGCCACTCGCTTCTGGACAGTCAGGGCTGCTCGCATCCGGGTGTCATTGCGCTTCAGGGCAGAGGACAGCAACTCACAAAGTGCAAGGAAAGTCCCCTTCCGCATGCAAAAGTTTCGCAGCCACTGGGATTCATCCCAGACCTGCAGCACTATGCGGTCCCACCAGTCCGTGCTTGTTTCCCGTGCCCAGAATCGCCGTTCCACAACATCCACATGACCCATTGTCACCGTGATGTCCTCGGCGCTGGGTCCCGTGCTTTCTGACAGGCCTGTGCTACTCTCAGACTTCAGGCCCTCACCGCGGTGCCGTAGCCTCCTCGCCTGGTTTATCTGCATCTGCCTCTGGTAAAGGTGGATGATAACCTGCGAGGCGTTGACAACGGCCACAACAGCAGCGATGGTCACAGCGGGATCCATGCTCGCAGTGCTGTGGCATCCGCGCTGTCACTGACCAGAAAAGTGCGCGAACTGATTTCCCGCCGGTGCTTTCAGGGAGGGAGGGAGGGAGGTAGTGACGGACGGATGACGACAATTACCCAAAAGCACCCTCGACCCTTTTTTTTTACCCAGAAGGCATTGGCGCTTGACCCAGAATTCCAATGGGCAGCGGGGACTGCGGGAACTGTGGGATAGCTGCCCACAGTGCACCGCTTCCAATGTCGACACTTTCCCCATTAGTGTGGACTCACAAAGTCGAATTACTGTCCTTAGTGTGGACACACACGTTCGACTTTGCAATATCGATTCCACATATTCGATTTAAGTGAAATCGAACTACCCTCGTAGTGTAGACATACCCTTAGAGGAAAATGAGAGCGTTAAATGCCCTGAATGTGTGTATAGAAACCGCTTCCCCTTTTGGTACAGGTCCTGCTTTGCTCTGGGTCACTGTATCTCTGACGCAGTAATAAGTGGCGGTGTCTACAGCTGTCAGCGAGCGGAGCTGCAGGGAGACCTGGCTCTTGGCGGTGTCTGCAGATATGGTGATTCGGCACTAGTTGCATATACATACCCCATATATTCTAATCTAAGCCTTCCCCAGGAGCCTGCCAGATCCAGATCCAGTCGTAGCTAGAGGAAATGGAGTAACCAGACACGGTGCAGGTCAGTGAGAGGGTCTCTCCGGGCTTCACCGCGCCCGGTCCGGACTGGACCAGATGGATTTGGGAACGGGCACCTGCAAAGACAGGAAACGTTACAGTTAAATCCTGGCCTCTATTTCTCAGGGATTGATCATGTCCCCAGAATTTCTCCTCCTGAGTCTGGGAGGGAGGGAGGACGATTACAGTTCTTTCTGTTCAAATTGTCTCCCTGCGCTGCTCAGAATCCGCTTCCCCTTTTTGTACAAGTCCCGCTCTCCTCTGTGTCACTGTGTGTGTGTGGCTGCCTTGCACAGTAATAGGTAGCGGTGTCTGCAGCTGTCAGCGAGTGGAGCTGCAGGGAAAACTGGTTCTTGGAAGTGTCTTGTGTGAGCATCATTCAATTCTGCACAGAGCTGGGGTACTCAGTGTGCCACATGCCAGACCTATCCCATGTGCATCCCATCCATTCCGGCCCTTTCCCCGCGGGCTGCCGGAACCAGTGCCAGGCCACGCTGTTGCTAGAAACCGAGTCTCCGGAGATGGTACAAGTGAGTGTCAGGGACTCTCCGGGTTTCACCACTCCCGGGCCTGTTTCCCACAGCTGCACTTGGGAGAGGACACCTGGGAAGGAAACACAGAAATGAATCAGTGAGCCAGGCCCCTATGCCCTGGGAGTGGGGAACCTGTGAAAATAAAGCACCCTGCGAGCGCTCCTGGGGGAGTGGGGAACCCAACTGCCACTGAATTCCATTGGCATCCAGGCACCTGATTCCCTTAGGCTCCTCTTCTGCAATCACTGCAGCAAGGAATCCTCCTGACCCCCAATAGACACGTACCTGAAGGGGTCTCCAGCATGAACAGGAAAATCAGTAGCAGGTTCATCTTAAGTGAAGGTACAAACTGTCCCCAGCAGCCAGGCCCGGGCAGTTCTGGTCTCTGGATGGAGTCTGTGGCTCATCCAGTCAGGGGGTTGGATTTAAACAGGAAGCCTCCTGGGCAGAGATTTGCATGCGACTTTCCCAGCATCAGTATAAGAGATGAGAGAGTGTGAGCTCTGTCTACACATGGGACTCGCTCCTTGGAGCGCGTCCTACCCCGAGACAGTGAGTTCGGCTCAGTGGGGGCGTGTGTGTGAAACTTTCAAAACAGCCTAAGGTATTTGGAAGCCCAAACTCACTGTACATTGTTTGGATTTTGTCCTTTTACACTCTTAAAGGTCTTTGACATTCTCATCCATATATCAGTACAGGACAGCACCTTCCTAGGAATGAAGGAATATTTGGAGAAGAGAAATTATAACTCTTCTCTTGTGGTTTGGGTTGGGAAAAGAGACCAGGAGAGTTAGGAACCGAAACGTTATCGTAATCCAGTAGGATTGGGCGTTAAACTCCCTTACGCCACCTCTGCCATCCTATCCCGTGTTCGGTAGAGATTTGTTATCTTGCCAGCAAACGCATTACATGTGCAGTGCAGCCCTGGATACATTTCTAGTTACTAAGGGCTTTATTCAAATCAGTTAAATTCAATGGGAGTCTTTCATAGATTCAGAGATTCAGAGATTCTAGGACTGGAAGGGACCTCGAGAGGTCATCGGGTCCAGTCCCCTGCCCGCATGGCAGGACCAAATACTGTCTAGACCATCCCTGATAGACATTTATCTAACCTACTCTTAAATATCTCCAGAGATGGAGATTCCACAACTCCCTAGGCAATTTATTCCAGTGTTTAACCACCCTGACAGTTAGGAACTTTTTCCTAATGTCCAACCTAGACCTCCCTTGCTGCAGTTTAAGCCCATTGCTTCTTGTTCTATCCTTAGAGGCTAAGGTGAACAAGTTTTCTCCCTCCTCCTCGGCTGCTATGAACGTTCTCTGGATTACATGAGCTAGTGAAGTTATATCTGCTGCCTTCAGAAGACAGTAATTGTCTGAGAATATCCCTTCTCCCCTTCCATTTGATATCATATCCAATGTATTCTCTACCAGGATCCCTTTGAAGAAATGATGCAGACTCACATTCTGGATAATATCTGCCCGGTGAATGTTTATATTTGACAACTGTTCGCAAAAAGGGATTTTTTTGGAGCTTACGTTACATTTCTGATCCTTGGAGCCACCTGAGTTGTTTTTACGTATCATTGTCATTTTGCTCTAACCCCAGCAACAGAACAAACGTTTTGGTTAGTCACACTGCTGTCATTCTGAGCCACTTAGAGATCCCTGTTCCTCTTCCTCACTTTCCTTGTGAAATTTCATTGTGTTTGTTTACATGGTGTTCATACAGCATCTGATCTGAACATTATCTATTATTATCTATTATTATTATTATTATTGTCATAAACATCTTCATCCTCCTCATCAACTCAATTCAAGTAAATGCTCCTGAAAACTTTACCGATCAACCTCAATTTTTCATTCAGTCCTTTCCTGTCTCTTTCTCTATTTCTCTTTCCTGTCCAGTGAGGAAGGGCTTTGTTTGTGTGTTTGTCTGCAAAGCCTCTGAAAGATCTATAACATTTCATTGTTCTGGACAAGAGCTGGTAGCGCGTTTGGAAATATTCCCACCAGCGGGTTGATGCACGTCACTAAAGCTCATTATCCTCCTCTTCATGACATCACCTTGGTTCAAGTATATAAAAGAAGTTCCCTCACATTCCCTATCCGCCTCCCGTCTGCATATTCTTTCGGTTTACATGGTGTTTTATGGGGGGAGGGAGGACAATCACAGTTCTTTCTGTTCAAATTGTCTCCCTGCGCTGGTCACAATCCGCTTCCCCTTTTTGTACCAGTCCCTGCTTTGCTCTGTGTCACTGGGTGTGTGGCTGCCTGGCACAGTAATAGGTGGCGGTGTCTGCAGCTGTCAGCGAGTGGAGCTGCAGGGAGAACTGGTTCTTGGAAGTGTCTTGTGTGAGCGTCATTCAATTCTGCACAGAGCTGGGGTACTCAGTGTGCCACATGCCAGACGTATCCCATGTGCGTCCCATCCATTCCGGCCCTTTCCCTGCGGGCTGTCAGACCCAGTGCCACCTCAAACCTGGTGGTTATTTTCCCATGAGATATATCAAACCAGCAAGAAAAGTGAACTTCTCTTTCACTACACTGGCTAACAAGAAGTCAGAACAGCAGTTTCCTTAGGCATTCCAGTTCTTATATCACCACAAAAAAACACTAGACTTGATGAGTGCGTCTTTAAAACCAATTTAATCAAATAAAAGGTTCTTCTGATCCCAAAGGACCAGCCACACACCCAGGTCAATATATAACTCAGATCTTACCCAAAAATCACACTGTTGCCAATCCTTGAGTATCTAAAATCTAAAGGTTCCAGAGGGATCTAAATCTAAAGGTTTATTTATAAAAAGAAAGAAAGAGAGGTGAGAGAAACTCGTTAAAAGGAATCAAATACACACATGATGGCAAAGTTATTGGATAAGGCTTTTAGCAGTGATGGAATAAACTGCTGGCTTAAGTCAAATCTCTGGCTGCTTCCAAATCATTCAAAGGTCCTCAGTCCATTGGTTAGATGCTCCCATTAGTATAAGTCCATAGTCCAGAAGTTTGACGAGGAAAGAGGCTAGAGCAGGAAAGAGGCAAAATGGAAATGTTTCCAAGGCCTTTTATAGCTTCTGCCATGTGCAGGGAAAACAATGTGGAGGGAAAGCCCTCAGCACAGCTAGTAGAAAATCACAGGTGACAAGATGGTGTTTGGAGTCGCATGGGCAAGTGACTAGGGGACATCACAATTTACCTCTTTCCATTCTGAAAACTAACCATTTATATCTACCCTTTGTTTCCTATCTTTTAACCAGTTACCAATCCATGAGAACACCTTCCCTCTTATCCCATGACTGCTTACTTTGCTTAAGAGCCTTTGGTGAGGGACCTTGTCAAAGGCTTTCTGAAAATCTAAGTACACTATCACTGGATCCCCCTTGTCCACATGCTTGGTGACCCCCTCAAAGAATTCTAGAAGATTGCTGAAGCAAGATTTCACTTTACTAAAACCATGTTGACTCTTCCTCAACAAATTATGGTCATCTATATGTCTGACAACATATATAGTTTATATATAGTTTCAACCAGTTTGACCGATACTGAAGTCAGGCATACAGGACTGTAATTGCCAGGATCACCTCTGGAGCTCTTTTTAAAAATTGGCATCACATTAGCTATCCTCCAGTCATCTGATACAGAAGGTGATTTAAATGATAGTTTAAATCACAGGAACAAATCTACACTGACACACCCCTAGAGCCCCGACCAGGGGTATTCTACATGCTACCCAAAATCCATAATCCTGGGAATCCTGGATGCCCCATCATCTCAAGCATTGGCACCCTGCCAGCAGGATTATCTGTCTATGTAGACTCTCCCCTCAGGCCCTACACTCCCAGCACTCCCAGCTATCTTTGAGACACCACTGACTTCCTGAGGAAACTACAATCCTAGCCATTATGGATGTAGAAGCCCTCTACAACAACATTCCACACAAAGATGGACTACAAGCCATCAGGAATAGCATCCCCAATACCATCATGGAAAACCTGGTGGCTGAACTTTGTGACTTTGTCCTCACCCACAGCTATTTCAGATTTGGGGACAATTTATACCTTCAAGTCAGTGGCACTGCTATGGGTACCCGCATGGCCCCTCAATATGCCAACATTTTTATGGCTGACTTAGAACAACGGTTCCGCAGCTCTTGTCCCCTTATGCCCCTACTCTACTTGCACTACACTGATGACATCTTCATCATCTGGACCCATGGGAAGGAGGCCCTTGAGGAATTCCACCAAGATTTCAATGATTTCCACCCTACCATCAACCTCAGCCTGGACCAGTCCACACAAGAGGTCCACTTTCTAGACACTACAGTGATAATAAGTGATGGTCACATAAAATCCACCCTATACTGGAAACCTACTGACCACTATAGTTACCTACATACCTCCAGCTTTCATCCAGACCACAACACATGATCCATTGTCTACGGCCAAGCTCTAAGATACAACCGCATTTGCTCCAATCCCTCAGACAGAGACAAACGCCTACAGAATATCTATCAAGCATTCTTAAAACTGCAATACCCACCTGGTGAAGTAAAGAAACAGATTGACAGAGCCAGAAGGGTACCGAGAAGTCCCTATTACAAGACCGGCCCATCAAAGAAAGTAACAGTACGCCACTAGCTGTCACCTACAGCCCCCAACTAAAACCTCTCCAGCGCATCATAATGGATCTACAACCTATCCTGAAGGATGATCCCTCACTCTCACAGACCTTGGGAGACAGGCCAGTCCTCGCTTATAGACAGCCCCCCAACCTGAAGCAAATATTCACCAGCAACTACACACCACACAACAAAACCACCAACCCAGGAAACAAACCCTGTTACAAACCCCGGTGCCAACTCTGTCCACATATCTGACTGAGATGATTTAGTTGGGAATTGGGCCTGCTTTGAGCAGGACTAGATGACCTCCTGAGGTCCCTTCCAACCCTGATATTCTATGATTCTATGATCTATTCAAGGGACACCATCATAGGACCTAACCACATCAGCCACACCATCAGGGGCTCGTTCACCTGCACATCTACCAATGTGATATATGCCATCATGTGCCAGCAATGCCCCTCTGCCATGTACATTGGCCAAACCGGACAGTCTCTATGCAAAAGAATAAATGGACACAAATCTGACATCAGGAATCATAACATTCAAAAACTAGTAGGAAACACTTCAATCTCTCGGGTCACTCAATAACAGACCTCAAAGTGGCAATTCTTCAACAAAAAAACTTCAAAAAGAGACTCCAACGTGAAGCTGCAAAACTGGAATTAATTTGCAAACTAGATACCAGCAGATTAGGTCTGAATAAAGACTGGGAGTGGTTGGGTCATTACAAAACCTAAAGTTAATTTCCCTAATACTAATTTCTCCCTACTATTACTCACACCTTCTTGTCAACTGTCTGTAATGGGCCACTCTCTTACCACTTCAAAAGTTATTTTTCCTCCCTTGGTATTCTGCTGTTAATTGATTTATCTCATTAGACTGACCTAACACAGGGATCGGCAATCTTTGGTTGCTGGTTTGTTTACTTGCCGTGTCTGCAGGTTCAGCCGATCACGGCTCCCACTGGCCGCAGTTCACCGCTCCAGGCCAATGGGGGCTGCGGGAAGCGGCGCGGGCCGAGGGACGTGCTGGACGCCGCTTCCCGCAGCCCCCATTGGCCTAGAATGGCGAACCGCAGCCAGTGGGAGCTGTGCTTTGCCGAACCTGAAGACGCTGCAGATAAACAAACTGTCCCGGCCTGCCAGTGTATTTCCCTGATGGGCCGCGTGCCAAAGGTTGCCGATCCCTACACTAGTGAGTCTCTCACAGCAATGCCAAGCGGTTGTACTGTAGGCTCAAGATGCTGATGTCCAAATGCAGTGAGTCTGTGTAGTTGTCTTTGGAGATGGTAAATCACTCTTTCTCTGAATCAGGGAATATGTGCCTATAGCGGAATCCCATTTTAATCCCCGTCAGAGAGCCTGAGGGACCCTGCCCAGCCAGGACCAGTTGAAGATGAACCTGGAGGCTTTGCAGGAGAGGCGGAGAGTCTCCGGGCTTTTTCACACCGCTCTGGAATCTACCAGCTGCACCTGTTATGAGACACCTGAAAATAAGGACACGTCAGGTATCAGAAGATTCTGCTCGAGAAGAAACCTGGGGATGCCCCCCTTTGCTGGAGAGTAAATCACCTCTGTGCTCTGCCAGAGCGAGAAGCCAAAGTCTCGTGTCTCTGCCTGTGTCGGGTGTTCTGGGGAGATTCACTACTGTGGCTCAGGACTGTGGATTTCAGTTTTAGGGTTGCAGGGTCTGGGGGATGGCGGGGTTTTAGGCAGGGAGTTGAGTCACCGCATTTGCATACGCTGGCTGTTTGTAAGGGGCTGATAAATTCATCCCCTACTTGAATTGAAATCCCCAACTCAGAGCTCAAATACGAGAGTGATTTATCCAGCGATCCAGCTCTGGCTGAGTGACTTTGTCCATAACACACTACAAGTTAAACTGACCATCGAGATGGTAAATTGTTAAAATAACATCCTTAGCAGAGAACTTTCTGGCCTTTATCACTGAAATATACATTTTCTTAGTGTGCACATTGTCCAAGATTTTAAAAAATGACTAATTGTTTTAACTGCCTCCAATTTTAATTGTTGAGTGTGAGGTGCCTTCGAAGGAGGTTGGCTTTCAGAGTCTGGGTGAGTAGTAATTTCTCATGAGAAAGCCCCTGCAGGAATTCCATGTTGGATGCCCAATATTTAATACCTATGAAAATAGTATCTACTTCCAGAGGAAGTTGGTGCCTGTACAAATGACAGAACAAGGACTGAGAAAGTTGAGCTCTGCAGGTGCAGAACCCCTTGCTTTGGGCCATCCCCAGAGGGGTGAATTTCACCCACACTAAATTATCAACGAACGGGCTGAGGGGGAAGAGATGCAACCTGCTCCCCGCCTTGCAGGCATAGAGCCACAATGCCGTGTTAGCGCATAGCTCTGAATAAGTGCGTGTGTGTGCTGTTCTGCTAATGACACAGACGTTGTGATCCACCCACCAGAATGACTGGGTCTGAGATCTGTGCAACTCTGGGCCGAGATTCTACAGCCAGCCTGAGCTAAAAGGACTCTTGATTTCTATTCTCAGATGTGGTAGGGAAGAGCTGTCTACTTATTGTAGGTGTCCCCCCTTTAATTCTCAGCGGAACGGTGGATGAAATGGTAGAGCAGGAGGACAGGAGTTGTGACTCCTGATTTCACTGCCAGCCTTGGGAGTTCTCTCGTTCACTCTTTGACTTTGGGTGATATGTGGTTTAAATCACTAGTGATGGGAACTTGCTATGGAATCTGGAGGAAGCGAACAGCTAACCAAGCAGAGAGAACGCGGTGCTGGCAGCTGCTGCTCTCGGCGGCTCACACAGGAAGGCTGGTTCGCTGCACAGTTAGTTTTAGTGCTGGCTCTGATAGGTTTCCTCTCACTGTGTGAGTCTGGCACAGTAATTCAGGGAGGTGTCTGCGGGTTGCAGGCCGGTCAGTTGCAGGAACACTTGGCTTTTGGAGTTGTCTTTGGTGATGGTGAGGCGATTTTTGAGAACATTGCTATAAGCAGTGCCTCCACCAGGCGCGATGGCTCCGACCCATTCCAGCCCCTTCCCCGCTGGCTGGCGGGCCCAGTGGACATGGTTGCTAGTGAGAGAGAATCCGGACACGGTGCAGGTCAGTCTGAGCGTCTCTCCGGGTTTCTTGATTCCCCCACCGGACTCCACCAGGCTGATCTGGGAATAGACACCTGCAGAGGGGGAAATAAAGGGGAAATATTGCGGTGATTCCCGGAGGAACAGTTATTAGGGAACATGCGGTACTGGGCGCCCAGCGGCAACGCAGATCCCTCCCGTACCCGCTGGGAGCAGCAAGAGGAAGGCGATGGCCAGGCTGGGGGTCATGTCTGCGGCTGGCAGCTCGTTCCCCAGGCGGGATGGGAAGCTGAAGCCCGGCGCTGGCTCTGAGTAGTGTGAGCGGCCTGCGGCTGGGCTATGAACAGGACCCCGGGGAGCTCATTTGCATGGGCCAGGGAGTGGGGACAATATAAAGGGCGATCTAGGAGGTATGTGACACTGTATAGAGTTGTAAAAATCTAATGGCCAGTGGGTTAGAGAGTCCAGCCTGGATAGAGAAACTTACTGCATTTCTTTTGCACCATTTGATTTGAGAATATATAACCACTAAATGAAAGCAGTTGAGTGATCTCTCTCTCTCCCATTCAGTATCACTCAGTAAACAGGCATATAATCTACCTCTAGTATAACTTTCCTTCTTTCTTTTCACTTATCAGTATTAAGGACTTGGTGCCAGCACTGGGCTGCTTCGTATAATTATGACCTGCGGTGTTCCCCATAACCAGACAGTAGGACATTGTGGACATGTAGTGTGAGCTACCTCCTTCGCTCTGCCCTTTTACACAACCTGAGGTATTGGCTTGTGAGCTTCAGATGTGAGGTGGGTAACTAAACCCATGAGGCCCCTTTGAAAATCCGAGCCTTGACTCATATCCAGGAGTAGCTGAGTGTGGGTTCCTACAGGAAGTGAGTGCTCTCTGCCACACGGGCCCATAGGGGCTTTGTGCCCCAATGGGTGACATAGCCAGGGAATTATAGGGTTAAATCCCATTCCCATGCCTGTCCCCACAGCTGTATTGTTTGTGAATGTGCTGCCCCCATGTGGCCCAGGGGAGAAGCAGATTCTGCAGGGTTGAGTTTTTGTATTAACACTAATACGTCTCCTGTCACTGTGTCTCTCACACAGTCGGGGCTGGCTTTAAGCCGATTCGGCCGATTCCCCGGAATGGGGCCCCGCGCCTAAGAGGGCCCCGCAACGTCCAGGGCTGCCAGTGGAGCGGGGAAAAAAAAAAGCTGCGTCCTGCTTCTCCCCCCTCCCTCCAGCGCTTGCGCCGCCATACAGCCTGGGAGGGAGCGATGAGGAGGAGGAATGTGGCGTGCTTGGGGAAGGCGCGGGGCCAGGGCGGGGATTTGGGGAGGGATCCAATGGGGCAATGAGGGGGCGGGGCTGGGGGCGGGGCCAGGGCAGGGATTTGGGGAGGGATCCAATGGGGCAGTGAGGGGGCAGAGTCTGGGCGGGGCCGGGGCGGAGTTGGGGCGGGGGGGCGCGAGACAATTCACATCCCCGCGTGGGGCCCCGCACCTGCTAAAGCCGGCCCTGCGCACAGTGATACCGGGCGGTGTCCTCGGGTCTCAGGCTGGTCATTTGCAAATACAGCAGATTGTTGGGATTATCGCTGCAGGTGACGAATCGCCCTTTGACAGAGTGGGAGTAGTATATAGTTCCACACTCGGGTACATGAAGGAGAGCCACTCCAGCCCCTTCCCGGGAGCCCCTGGGGGGCCAGTGCATCCTGTAGCTGCGGATGGTGAACCCGGAGGCTTTGCAGGAGAGGCGGAGAGAGTCTCTGGGCTTTTTCACATCCCCTCCGGACTCCACCAGCACCTGGACCGGGCACCTGGGAATACACCACGTTAAGAATCAAATCAGTATGAATGGCGACGAACACAATATTTTCCTGTCTTTACAACGACTGAGAGAAATTACCTTTCCAAGTCGCTACAATGAAAAGCAAATGCAGCCAAAGTCTCATTTTGCCTGGTGTTGGAGGGGAACGTTCTCTGGGGGGGCCGGGGTTTGGCTGGTAACTGCACAGACTGATTGTCTCTTGCAGTGCAGCTTGGGCATGGAGAGAGAGACATTTAAGCAGGAAATTGTCACCCCTATTTCCATGTCTACCCTTACACGTTTCAGAGTGGTAGCCATGTTAGTCTGTTTCAGCAAAAACAACCAGGAGTCCTGTGGCACCTTTAAAAACTAACCAGTTTATTTGGGCATAAGCTTTCATGGGCTGGAGCATCTGACGAAGTTGATTCCAGCCTATGAAAGCTTATGCCCAAAATAAATGTGTTAGTCTTTAAGGTACCACAGGACTCCTCGTTGTTTTTATACTTATAAGAGACTCAAATTCCTTCCCTTGGCGATGTGAATTACTTCCACTCGTGTTCACAGCACAGTCTGGCTGTCGCACAGAGCGCTGGGCTCCTCATTTCACTTTTGGATAAGGAAGACATGAATACCTTTAAAACAACTTTCCCCCTGACATGTATTAAGGGCCTGTTCCTAATCAAGTTAGGTGATGATGGAAGATTCATTTCTGCAGCCCCTGCCTCGCAAGCAGTGGGGCTGTGGAACAGCCGGTCACTGGGGGGTCAGTGACTCGGGTCGGGTCAGGTCACAGGGTTCAGCTGGGCTGAGACACTCTCTGACTGGTGAAACTTCGCCAGGGTGCAGAGTGAGGGCTGGGACTGAATTTCCTGCCCATCCCCCTTCCCAGCAATGTCCGGCTCCGCTGAAAAGTTCAGGGAGCAGCGAGAAATATGTCGTGTGAAGTTCAGATGTGGGTCAGGGGCAAGTGCTGTTTTCTTTACTCTCTGGGAGTCTCCCATTCGTCTTAGTGAGGCTTCTGGTTTGAGGAGCGCTAGTAGTGCTCAGAGAAGGGTCTATGCTTCGAACTGCAGTGGGCTGCATCCCCCTCTGGAGCAGTGCAGTGAAAACGTGACGGGAGAATGTTTTAGGTTTTTTTCCCACTCCGTTTGTTCTTTCTCACGATTGTGGCCAAGGCTGTGCCATTTGCGCCCCTGCTGCCCCCAAGTGGCGCAGGGAGAAATGGGATTTCTTCCGCTCTGGTGTTTGTATTAGCACTACTCGGCTACCTCCCACTGTGTCTCTGGCACAGTGATACCGGGCGGTGTCCTCGGGTTTCAGGCCGGTCATTTGCAGATACAGCAGGTTATTGGGATTGTCCCTGGAGATGGTGAATCGGCCTTTCACAGCCGGCGAATACCACTGGCTCGATCCATCCGTATTAATCTGAGCCACCCATTCCAGCCCTTTCCCGGGAGCCTGACGGACCCAATGCATATGGTGGCTGCTGAAGCTGAACCCGGAGGCTTTGCAGGAGAGGCGGAGAGAGTCTCCGGGCTTTTTCACATCCCCGCCAGACTCCACCAGCTGAAACTGGGACCAGACACCTGGGAATAAGGACATGTTACAAATATTGGTATAAAACAACAATAGTATAATATTATTTTAGCTCTGGCAGTGATTCAGTGGAAACAATACCTTCCAGAGCCACCACAGTGAACATGAAAAGGAGCCAAAATCTCATTATCACTGGTGCTGGGGGGAAAAGTTCTCAGAGCGAATGTCTAGTAACCGCATAGACACAGGGGACTGGGGATCGTGTTCCCAGGTGCAGCCGGGCAGAGAGACACAGAGATTTTAACAGGCAACTGGCACCGGAATTTACATATTTCCCGCTTTATAAGCGGTACGAACATCTGTCCTTGGTCAGCAGGATGCCTGTGACTAAGGCTCAGAGGGGACTTTCTGTGTTTGTGCAGCACCCAGCACAGTGTGCTGGGGTCCAGAATATACTTTCACCAAAGGGAGAAATCACCAGTTGCCTTCTACGCCCTCAAATCTCTAGACATGGCTCTAGGGCTCGACCCAAACTTTATTGCAATCAACACAGATACTCCTCTTAGATTTAGGGGGCATTGGATCAAACCCTGGAGGAGAACTTTTTAAAAATGTATTCATTTATTTATTTATTGGCTAGAGAACAAGGCAATGTCTTGGTCAACGAGGTGTGAAAGATAAAATTTTCCTATAAGATTGTATTGGAAGTATAGCAGTAGGTTTCCCGCCTTTAAAAAAAGTTAAACGGTGTTTAGGACTCTGCCGGCCCTCCAATTTCAACATGATTTGAGCACCTAACTCCCCTAGTCCCTTTGAGAATCTCAGCCATAGTTACTTCATTTTGTGCGCTTTCCTTCTCAAATAATGTGCTCCTGCATTGTTGCTTTTCATTGCGGGTGTCTGATAAATGTCAGCTTCAAACGACTAACTCTTCTTATGGGCTGGGATTTTCCTAGGAAACTAAGGGAGTTAGGAGCCCAATTCCTATTGATTTCACAGAGCTTTCAGGGGCCTAGCTCCCACAGACCCATTTTTGGTGGCCTTTTCTTATTCTGGAGATCAGACTAGATCAGGGGTCAGCAACCTGGGGCATGCGTGCCAAAGGTGGCATGTGAGTCGATTTTTACTGGCACTGCTGCCAGCCGGGATCCCGGCCGCCGCCCCCGCTCAGCCCACTGTCTGCCTGGGTGAATGGAACCCCTGACCGGCAGCGGGCTGAGCCCATTCCGGAGTGAACGGAACCCCTGGCCGGCAGCGGGCTGAGCCCGTTCCTGAGTGAACGGAACCCCAGGCTGGCAGCGGGCTGAGCCCGTTCCGGAGTGAACGGAACCCCTGGCCGGCAGCGGGCTGAGCCCGTTCCGGAGTGAACGGAACCCCTGGCCGGCAGCGGGCTGAGCCCGTTCCTGAGTGAACGGAACCCCAGGCCGGCAGCGGGCTGAGCCCGTTCCTGAGTGAACGGAACCCCTGGCCGGCAGCGGGCTGAGCCCGTTCCGGAGTGAACGGAACCCCTGGCCGGCAGCGGGCTGAGCCCGTTCCTGAGTGAATGGAACCCCAGGCCGGCAGCGGGCTGAGCCCGTTCCTGAGTGAACGGAACCCCTGGCCGGCAGCGGGCTGAGCCCGTTCCTGAGTGAACGGAACCTCTGGCCGGCAGCGGGCTGAGCCCATTCCTGAGTGAACGGAACCTCTGGCCGGCAGCGGGCTGAGCCCGTTCCTGAGTGAACGGAACCCCAGGCCGGCAGCGGGCTGAGCCGGTTCCTGAGTGAACGGAACCCCAGGCCGGCAGCGGGCTGAGCCGGTTCCTGAGTGAACGGAACCCCTGGCCGGCAGCGGGCTGAGCCCGTTCCTGAGTGAACAGAACCCCTGGCCGGCAGCGGGCTGAGCCCGTTCCTGAGTGAACAGAACCCCAGGCCGGCAGCGGGCGGAGCCCGTTCCTGAGTGAACGGAACCCCTGGCCGGCAGCGGGCTGAGCCCGTTCCTGAGTGAACGGAACCCCTGGCCGGCAGCGGGCTGAGCCCATTCCTGAATGAACGGAACCCCAGGCCGGCAGCGGGCTGAGCCCGTTCCTGAGTGAACGGAACCCCAGGCTGGCAGCGGGCTGAGCCCGTTCCTGAGTGAACGGAACCCCAGGCCGGCAGCGGGCTGAGCCCGTTCCTGAATGAACAGAACCCCAGGCCGGCAGCGGTAGTTGTACTTATGTTCCTGTGCTTAATTTGTGTTTTCGATGATTTACCTTCTAAAAAAATGTCGCATGTCTCGCACCCCCAGAAATGGCATCTCGCACCCCCAGGGGGTGCGTGCACCCCAGGTTAAGAACCACTGCACTAAACTGATAAGATATGCATGTTAATTTAATTTTAAATGAAGCTTCTTAAACATTTTAAAAACCTTGTTTACTTTACATATAACAATAGTTTAGTTATATAATATAGACTTATATGTATATAGACTTTAAAATGTTCTCCTTCAAGGTTTCATCCAACGCCCTCTAAACCTAGAGAGAGACCTTCTAAAAATGTTAAAATGTATTACTGGCACGTGAAACCTTAAATTAGAGTGAATAAATGAAGACTCGGCACACCACTTCTGAAAGGTTGCCGACCCCTGGACTAGATGATCACAAGGGTTCGTTCTGGTCTCAGAATCTATGAAAGTCTCTTTGTAAATATGCCACATCCTTTGAGAATATAAGAAAGGCAACACTGGGTGAGACCAAAGGTTCATTTAGCCCAGTATCCTGTCTTCTGACAGTGGCCAATGCCAGGTGCCCCAGAGGGAATGAACAGAACAGGGAATCACCGAGTGATCCACCCCCTGTCTCCCAATTCCTGATGTCCAGGGACAGGTCAGTGTGCGGGAAGTTAAAGAACAATGTCCATGTTTAACTGGCCCCCCTCTCTGTGGTTAGTTACGATGGAGACAGTCGTGCTCCCAGCACCGGGGTCTCTGCACAGTAATACAAGGTCTTGTCCTCGGGTCTCAGGCTGGTCCCATGTGAACAGAAGTTGGAGCTGTCCGGAGAAGCTGTGAATTGCAAAGGCATTGAATATGGTAATTTTCTCATTGTACTAGCTGGCCAGTCACTCCAGCCCCTTCCCAGCCTTGTATCGGTTAATACACTAACGGCGCTCACAGCATACAGCAGGGTATATCATCACAAGGGCCCATCCAGCGCCTGAGCATCACATGTCACTTTTATCCTAGCCCTGCAGCACCGACCCATCTCCTCAGAGTAAGGAATTTGACTCCAAAAATCTCTCTAAGATTACAGCCCAAAACATAACGTTTCTCGAAGCATCTTTGCACAGTTTGTCTCCATCCCAATTTTCCAGATTTTCATGAACAAGGAATAGCTCCTAATTTATACCATTAACACCAACAGCAAAAAGCGGGTGTGGCAGAGACAGACAGACCGACAGATAGATAGATCCGTCCAGTCAGTGATTTCATAGTTCCAACTCTCCGGCGGGCAGAAGAAATAGCAGAAGGGAACATTCCGTGTTACAGCTGGACTCTGGAATCCACCTGCCGTGAGATTTAACAACGCGATGCTGCGTCACACACCTCCTAGGTCCCCCCGTTATATTGTCCCCACCCCCAGGCCCATGCAAATGAGCTCCCCGGGGCACTGTTCATAGCCCAGTCCCAGGCTGCTCACCCCGCTCAGAGCCAGCGCCGGGCTTCAGCTTCCCATCCCGCCTGGGGAACGAGCCGCCAGCCGTAGACATGACCCCCAGCCTGGCCATCGCCTTCCTCCTGCTGCTCCCAGCGGGTACGGGCGGGATCTGTGCTGCCGCTGGGCGCCCCGTACCATATCTTCCCTAATAACTGCGCCTCAGCAATATTTCCCCTTTATTTCCCCCTCTGCAGGTGTCTATTCCCAGATCAGCCTGGTGAAGTCCAGCCAGGTCAGTGTGTGGGTCTCTCCCGGCTTCACCACTCCCAGCCCTGACTGGACTAGTTCGATTTGGGACCAGGCACCTGCAAAGACAGAACACGTTACAGTTTAATCCTGACCTCCCTTTCTCAGGGTTTGATCATTTCTCCAGAATTTCTCCTCCTGACTTACAGGGCGAGAGAGCGAGTAAAACCAGAAGTGACAACACATTTCCCAGTTTTTTTAAAGGTGAAAAGAAAAGGGACAAAAAATGAAATCCAATTCAGCCCCTGGGCAGGCGGCTCCTGTGAAAACGCAGGAGCTGCTCTTTAAAGGGGACCCTGACTGGGAGATTTGCATAAAGATCAGACACTCGGACATCATCCTTGGAAAGGAGCTGAAACCACCTGAGCTCTTCAGCTCCTCTGTTCAGTGGCTCTCTCAGAGCCATCTAAAGATGGGCAGGGAAATGAACCAGCTACTGGCTAATGCTGTGTGATCTGACCTCTTTCTTTCTTTCATGGAGAACATAAGAACTACCACATTGGTTCACACCAATGGTCCATCTAGCTCAGTCCTGTCTTCTGACAGTGGCCAGTGCCAGGTGCCCCAGAGGAAATAAACAGAACAGGTTATCATCAAGTGATCCATCCCATCACCAACACCCAACCTCTGTCAAACAGAGGCTAGGGACACCATCCCTGCCCATCCTGGCTAATAGCCATTGATGGACCTATCCTCCATTAATTTATCTAGTTCTTTTTTGAACCCTGTTATAGTCTTGGCCTTCACAACATACTTTGGCAAGGAGTTCCACAGGTTGACTATGTGTTGTGTGAAGAAATACTTCCTTTTGTTTGTTTTAAACCTGCTGCCAATTCATTTCATTTGGTGACCCCCTAGTTCTTGTGTTATGAGAAGTAGTAAACAACACTACCTTATCAACTTTCTCTACACCAGTCATGATTTTATAGACCTCAATCATATCTCCCCTTAGTCATCTCTTTTCTAAGCTGAAAACTCCCAGTCTTCTTAATCTCTCCTCATACGGAAGCCGTTCTATACCCCTAATCATTTTTGGCTTTGAAAACATTCTTTATTATTGAATTAAGAAAAAGATACCGTAGCCCACTGCACTTCACTCCTGTGCAGGGCACCAAACATTACTGGTGACTTTCAGCCTCAAATTGCTCCCTCAAGGCATCCCTAATCCTTGCAGCCCCACACTGGGCCTCTCTAATAGCCCTGCTTTCTGGCTGTTCAAATAAATTTGTTAGTCTTTAAGGTACCACAGGACTCCTCCTTGTTTTTATCCTTATAAGAGACTCAAACTCATTCCCTTGGCGATGTGAATTACTTCCACTGGGGTTCACAGCACAGTCTGGCTGTCACACAGAGCGCTGGGTTCCTTATTTCACTTTTGGATAAGGAAGACATGAATACAACTCTTCCCCGACATGTATTAGGGGTCTGTTCCGAGTCAAGTTAGGTGATGGTGGAAAATTCATTTCTGCAGCCCCTGCCTCGTGAGCAGTGGGGCTGTGGAATGGCCGGTCACTTGGGGGTCAGTGACTCGGGGCAGGGCGGGTCACAGGGTCCAACTGGGCTGAAACACTCTCTGACTGGTGAAAATTCACCAGGGTGCAAAGCGAGGGCTGGGACTCAATTTCCTGCCCATCCCCCTTCCCAGCAATGTCCGGCTCTGCTGAAAAGTGCTGGGAGCAGCGGGAAATGTGTCATGGTAAGTTCAGAAGTGGATCGGGGGCCAAATGCTGCTTTCTTTACTGTCTGGATGTCTCCCATTCGTCTCAGTGAGGCTTCTGGTTTGAGGAGAGCTGGTAGCGCTCAGAGAAGGGTCTATGCTTTGAACTGCAGTGGGCTGCATCCCTAGGGTTACCATCCGTCCGTATTTCCCCGGACATGTCCGGCTTTTGCGTCTCTAAATAGCCGTCCGGGAGGAATTGGTAACAAGGTTAAAATGTCCGGGTTTTTTTCTCCCTCGCCTCCCTCCCTCCCTTCCATGCAGAGTGTGGCTGCTGATTGGGTGGCTGGGCCGATTGAGCCGCTCCCATTGGCCTCCAGCAGCCAGAGCCCTCCCCTGCTCCCCCCTCCCTCTGTCTGCAGCCCTGTGTAACACACAAACCGACCCACCGGGCAGCGTGTTTTGCCTACAGCTGGAGCCAGAATGGTAAGGGGAGTCGGGGGGGCAGTCAGGGAGCAGGGGAGTGTTGGATGGGTCCCCCGCCTCCACCTGCCACTCCCCCTCCGCACATCCCCCCCCGTGGGTTCCCCCCTCCCTGCCTGCCTCTCCCTTGCCTGCTTGTACTGCCAGAGCCAGCAGCAACTGCTGTCTGCTGCCCCCGGGTCCTATGTCCCCCAGCCACTAATGGGAAGACAGGCTGCCCTTACCCTGCCCTTCCACCCTAGCCCTGAGCCTCTCCAACGCCCCAAACCCCTCATCCCCAGCCCTCATCCCCCTGCACCCTAATCCTCTGCCCCAGCCCTGAGCCTCCTTCTGCATCATAAACCCCTCATCCCCAGCCAGAGCCCTCATCCCCCCACACCCTAATCCTCTGCTCCATCCCTGAGCCCCCTCCTGCATCATGAACCCCTCATCCTCAGACCCACAGCCCTCACCCCTGCATCCCTTCCTGTCCCCAAACTCCCTCCCAACCCCCCCTTCCCACACACCCCCTCCTGCCCTCAAACTCCCTCCCAAAGCCTGAACCCCCTCCCTTTCCACTGCCTCCCACCCCCAAACTCCATCCCAAAGCCTGCACCCCTCACCCCCTCCTGCACACTCACCCACTGCCCCAGCCCGGAGCCTACACCCAGCACCCAAACTCTATCCCAGAGCCTGCACCCTGCACCCCTCCTGCACCCTAATCCCCAGCCCAGGACCTGCACCCCAGACCTCCTCCCCCCACCCAACCCCCCTCCCAGAGCCTTTGGCAGGTGGGGGGGTGGTTTCTGGGCACCACCAAAATTTCTACAGCCCTGCCACCCATGCGAGTGGATAAGGGTCGGGGCAGTCAGGGGACAGGTAGGGTCCTAGGGGTGGGGGGTTCTCAGCAGGGGGCAGTCAGGGGACAAGAAGTAGGGGGGGTTGGGGTTCGGAGGGGGGCAGTCAGGGGGTGGGAAGTGGGAGGGAGTGGATGGGGCGGGGTGGGGGCGGGACTTGGGTGAGGCTTCCCCCTCCCAGTGTCCTCTTTTTTGATTGTGGAAATATGGAAACCCTATGCATCCCCCCCTGGAGCTGTGCAGTGAAAACGTGACGGCGAATGTTTTAGGTTTTTTTACTCCGTTTGTTTTTTCTCACGATTGTGGCTCAAGGCTGTGCCGTTTGCACCACTACTGCCTCCAAGTGGTGCAGGGTGGAAATGGGATTTCTTCCGCTCTGGTGTTTGTATTAGCACTACTCGGCTTCCTCTCACTGTGCGTCTGGCACAGTCAGGACCGGCTCCAGGGTTTTTGCCGCCCCAAGCGGTGGGGGGAAAAAAAAGCCGTGATCGCAATTGCGATCGGCGGCACTCCGGCGGCAGCTCCACCGCACCGCTTTCTTCTTGGGTGGAATTCAGCAGCAGGTGCTTCCCTCCGAGGGGGACCCGCTGCCGAACAGCCCGACGTGCTGCACCTTCCCCTTGGCCACCCCAAGCACCTGCTTGCTGGACTGGTGCCTGGAGCCGGCCCTGGGCACAGTGATACCGGGCAGTGTCCTCGGGCTTCAGGCCGGTCAGTTGCAGATACAGCAGGTTGTTGGGATTGTCTCTGGAGATGGTAAATTGCCCTTGAACAGCCGGGGAATACCACTTGCTCGATCCACTTGATGAGCTAATCTCAGCCACCCACTCCAGCCCCTTCCCGGGAGCCTGTTGGACCCCATCCATGTAGTAGCTGCTGAAGGTGAACCCGGAGGCTTTGCAGGAGAGGCAGAGAGAGTCTCCGGGCTTTTTCACATCCCCTCCGGACTCCACCAGCACCTGGGACCGGGCACCTGGGAATAGGGACATGTTACAAATATTGGTATAAAACCAACAATAATATAATATTTGTTTAGCTCTGCCAGTGATTTCATGGAAACAATACCTTCCAGAGCCGCCATAGTGAACATTAAAACATTAAAAGGAGCCAACATTTCATTTTCGCTGATGCTGGAGGGGAAAGTTCTCAGAGCGAATGTCTGGTAACCGCACAGACACAGAGAGAGACACAGATTTTAATAGGCAAGTGGCACCGGAATTTACATATTTCCCTCTTTATAAGCGGTACAAACATCTGTCATTGATCACCAGAATGACTGTAGCTAAGGCTCAGAGGGGGACTCAATCTGTGTGTCTGTGCAGGGCATAACAAAGTGTGCTGGGGTCCTGAATATGCTTTTGCCGAAGCGAGAAATCACCAGTTGCTTTCTACGACCTCAAATCTCTAGACACGGCTCTAGGGCTCGACTCAAACTTTATTGCAATCAACACAGATACTCTTCTTAGGTTTAGGGGTGGTTGGATCAAACCTTGAAGGAGAACATTTGCGGGGGGGGGGGCGCTAGAGAACAAGTAACTGTCTTGTTCAGGGAGGTGTGAAAGCTAAAGGTCTCCTTGAAGATTGTGTTGGAAGTATAGCGCTTAAAAAAAAAAAGCCTAACGGTGTTTATGACCCAACACCCCTAGTGCCCTTCAGAATCCCTGCCATAGTCACTTCCCTTTGTTCAATTTCATCCTCAAATAATCTCCTCCTGCATAGTGGATTTTTATTGTGGGTATCTGACAAATGCCAGCTTGAAACGACTAACTCTTCTTCCATGCTGGAATTTTCATAGGAAACTAAGGGAGTTAGGAGCCCTATTCCTACTGATTTCATAGAGCTTCTGCGTGCCTAGCTCCCATAGACCCACTTTCTGTGGCCTTTGTTATGCAGGAGGTCAGACTGGGTCAGACCAAAGGTCCATCTAGCCCAGTATCCTGTCTCCCGGCAGTGGCCAGTGCCAGGTGCCCCAGAGGGAATGAACAGAACAGTTAATCACGGAGTGATCCATCCCCCGTTTCCCATTTCCTGATGTCCAGGGAGAGGGAATTGTGCAGGGAGTTAAAGTACAATGTCCATGTTTAACGGCCCCTCCCCCCTCTCTGTGGTAGTTGCAATGGAGACAGTCATTGCGCTCCCAGCACCGGGGTCTCTGGCACAGTAATACATGGATGAGTTGTCGGCTCTCAGGCCGTTCCTGTGTAAACAGAAATTGGAGCTGGCCTGGGAAGCTGTGACTCAGCCCCTCTATGGCAGAGGCACATGGTAGTTTCCTCCTACCAGCTGCCCAGTCACTTCAGCTCCTTCCCAGCCTTGGTTAATGCCAAAGCCGCTCACAGTGTACACAGGGTGCCGGGCTCCCTGGGCTCTGTGACCAATGGACCAGACTGGGTCAGAACCTCTAGGGCAGAAGGGGAAACTTTTCACTTGTCCCAGTTTCCACCGTGGTGAATAGTGGCATGAAAACTCTGTGTGAGATCTTCCCTTTGTTCTCAGTGTAACTGCTGCCCCCTTCCCATTACTATCCGAGGGGGAGCCCTGTTAGTCTGTATCCACAAAAACAGCCAGGAGTCCAGGGACACTTTAAAGACTAACTGCGATTCATGGACCTTGGGGCAGCTGGTTTTTGTGTGAAGCAGGACAGGTTTCCCCTCGCTGTGTGTCTCGCACAGTAATACACGGCGGTGTCCTTGGCTTTCAGGTTGGTCATTTGCAAAGATAAATTGGAGCTGTCCTTGGAGGCTGTGAGTTGCCCCTGGATTGCCGGGGAGTAGCTGTTGTCGGATGGAGAATAATAGTAAATCAGCCCCTCCAGCCCCTTCCCAGGAGCCTGCCGGATGCAATGCATGTTATAGCTCATAACGTTAAAACGGCCGACTGCACATTTCACCATCTGGGACTCTCCGGCCCTTTTCACCGCTGTCCCTGACTGGGTTCCTCCTGCTTTAACTGACCGTCCCAAATTACAGACTGGGGTTCCCTTAGGCTTTTTGACGCTCCCAGGTTTGTGGCGTGTTACGGATAATCAATAGTTGCTAACTGCTTAGTTAACCAATTGCTAATCACTTTCTGATTGTTGATGGAGACAATATACATTTCTAAATGTGTAGCTAGAACCGCCTCTTAAATATTGATGGCATTTTCAACGGAACTTTTCTGGGTGTTGCGCCTACAGTTTAAGGTATAAATAGCGCCCCTGTGTTAAATAATGGACTTTTCCCTGTTTGAATCCTCAGCTTTTGTGTATAGGGGTAAGGTTATTGAAATCAGTGGATCGTCCACAATGTGAAACAGCTGCCGACCAGTCTCTGTGGTGTATGTTTTATTTAGGATCTTATTAAAGGCCAGTGAAACCAAATATAAGATTCCCCTTAACGTTCACTGACTGGCTAAATGGAAAGGAACCGTGAACAGGCAAGGAGATGAATATTTGCAGTCTCTCTTTTAAAAAATCTGCCTGGATGATCAAAGGCAAGAAAGTTCTCTCGGGGGTGTGTGTGTGTGTGTGTGTGTGTGTGTGCGCGTGCGCACCAGGTGCTTTGCAGCGCAGTTGAAATATTTCTGGGTTATACCTGCTTGTTCCCCTCCTGGGCCAGCGAACAACCTCCCTCGTTTTACTCTGTCTTTATATTCGAGCTTCGTACAGTAGTTCAGAGCTTGAGCGCCTCCCAGCTGCGAAGTCCTTCTCCAGAGACAGCAGGGAAGGTTTTTGTCGGAGCTTCAGCCGCTGTTACTCTCTGGCGCAGTAGTACACGGTGGTGTCCTCGGGTCTCAGGCCGGGCATTTGCAAGTACAGCAGGTTGCTGGAGGTGTCTCTGGAGATGGTGAAGTGACCCCGGACTGAAGCGGGGTAATACGTGCTGCCCCCTCCGCTAATTCCCGACACCCACTCCAGCCCCTTCCTGGGAGCCTGTCGGACCCACTCCATCCTGTGGCTGCTGAAGGCGAAGCCGGAGGCTTAGCAGGAGAGGCGGAGAGAGTCTCCGGGCTTTTTCACATCCCCTCCGGACTCCACCAGCTGCACCTGCGACCGGGCACCTGCAAATCAAGGCACATTAAGAATCAGGAGATTCTGGCCAAGAAGAAATATCAGGAACCTCCGCTATTCTGGGGGAAGAAAATCACCTCTGAGCGCTGCGAGAGTGTGGAGGAGATGGAGCCAAAGTCTCATTTCTCTGCCTAGGTCGGGGGTTCTCGGGGCTTAACGCTTTCACTGCCCAGCCCCACAAGGTTTTGGCTTCCCAATGGAGGAGCTGCTGGGTGTGGGGCATGGTGGGGTTTAAGCAGGGAGTTAAGTAACCCTATTTGCATATCCCGCTTTTAATAAGGGGCTGATAAAACCAGCCCCTAATTGACTTGAAATCCCGAGATCGGAGCTCAGAGAGGAGAGTGACCCACCCAGAGAGTCTGGCAAACACTGTATGTGCCCTTAATACACTGCCTGATACTTGATCAGAGACAGAGAACATTGCTCTTAACAGAGAACTTGGGAGCCACTAGCATGGTAATACAAATGTTCCTGCTGTGCTCCTTGGCGATGATTTAAAAATAACAACCAGCCCGTTTAACTGCCTCAATTTTCTATTTGGCCAGTCTGAGACGTTCTAGAAGGGGCTTGGTTCTCAGAATTTGGGTGTGCGGCATTTTCTGATGAGAAATCCCCATGTAGGGGTTCCAAGCTGGGCACCCACAATTTGAGAGACTTAAGACCACTTAGGAAAATAGTGTCTACATCAATACGAGGAAACACAAACAATATATATAATGTTACATAAATTTTAAATGATTGAATTGGAACATTTTCTGAGGAAAATTTACTAAGGGCAGTTTGGTATCCAGGTTCCCTGTGAAAGAGAACGGAACCCATCCTGTGTGAGTAACTTTGAAGATTTCCCTGCCCTCTATAGCAGACATACATGGATAGCAATGTTTTTGTTTAACTTATCCCCTAGTTCTAAGCCAGGGAACTGCTTGTAAAGTGACCTTGACATTCTATGTACTGGGGCTTGGTGGAGATGAATAAAGTTCAGCCTGTGAACAGGGCCGGCTCTGGCTTTTTTGCTGCCCCAGGCAAAAAAGCCTCCGCCCGCCCCGCCCCCTCCCCCGCGGGGGGGGGGGGGGGGCGGCGAGCCCCGGCGGGGGCTCCGCTCTCCCGCCGGGGGGAGGGCGGCCGTAGCCCCGGGGCGAGGGTGGCGAGCCCCGGCGGGGGCTCCGCTCTCCCCCCGGCGGCCGGGGGCAGGGCGCCGGGGGGGAGGGCGCCAGGGGGGAGGGCGGCGAGCCCCGGCGGGGGCTCGGCTCTCCCCCCCCCCCTCCGGCGGCCAGAGCGCCGGGGGCAGGGCGGCGAGAGGGCGGCAAGCCCCGGCTGGGGCTCGGCTCTCCCCCCGGCGGCCAGAGCGCAGGGCGGCGAGCCCTGGCAGGGGCTCGCTGCTCTCCTCCCGGCAGCCGGGGGGAGGGCGCGGGGGGGAGGGCGGCCAGAGCGCCGGGGGGAGGGTGGCGAGCCCGGCTGTGGCCCCGCTCTCCCCGGCGGCCCGAGCGCCGCGCCGCCCCCCTCCAGGTGCCGCCCCAAGCACCAGCTTGGTTGCCTGGTGCCTGGAGCCGGCCCTGCCTGTGAAATGTTTGTGACCTGTTCCTGTGGAGTCTTCACCAGCAGTTTATGTATGTTGTGTCTCTGGTCACCTGGTAAATTGGGCTTCTGCCCCGTTCTGTATATTAGCTGAAGTCGACTCCAGTAATGGGAGGTGAATCTGCCCTGTTCTGAAAGTGTAGGAGACGCTGAACATCAGAACAGGATCACATCCCATCTGCTCTGCAGACTAGGTTAGGAATGGAACGCGAGGTGCAGCGCAGGGGGAATCCGGATTGTTCATCTCTAAGGATCTGAGTGGGATTGTGAAATCCCTCTGGACGGTATAACTGAGGCAGCCGAGTGCATGTCTCAAAGGGGATCTCTAAACTTGTATTTGGTTATGAATCGGTTCTGTGAGGCTGCATCTGGGGCACAGAGCCAGAAAAGTCACCACCTTACGGGAAATGCTCTAAAACCTGGGAAGTTGGCTCCTGCAAAGAGGGCAGGACCAGGCTTGTGAAATATGAAAACGAGACTTGGTGCTTAGCTGGGACTCCATGGGGGCTCAGGCCTTTGTCCAGGGCCCTCGGCACTGGGGTGAATTTCACCCACAGAGATTTATCAATGGCCTGGGGGGGGGGGGGAGATTTAGCCCGCTCAGCACCGTGCAGGCATAGGGCCAGACTCCAGAGTGAGGTGTTGGCTGTTTGCTTTCTGTCCACGTGCCCTTGAGCCATTGACTCAGACTTTGTCCTCCACGAATCAGAAGGCCTCGGCTCTGTTCCTGGCTCTCACATGATAGTCGGGCTCTAGTGTCTACAGCAGGCACCGGTATAAAGATGCCTTGTTTATTATCCCAGCCATGGGAGGGAAGAATAATCTAGTTGCTATAGCGTGAGTGTAGGTATCAATATTTCTGGAGTCTTTCCTTTCGCTTCTTAGCACAATAATAGACAAATTGGTAGAGCAGGGCCCTGGGAGTCAGGACTCCTGGGTTCCATTCCCAGTCTTGGTGTTTCTGATTCACTGTGTGATTTCGGGTGATATGGAGTTTAATTTAACTCACAAGCGCTTGTAACTTGCTGAGGAATCTGCATGAAGCAAAAAATTAACCAAGCAGAGAGACCGCGGTGCTGGCAGCTGCTGCTCTGGCGGCTCACACAGGAAGGCTGGTTCTCTGGAAGGTTAGTTTTAGTGCGGGCTCGGATAGGTTTCCCTCACTGTGTGTCTTTGGCACAGTAATACACGGAGGTGTCTGCGGGCTGTAGGCCGGTCAGCTGCAGGAACACGTGGCTTTTGGAGGTGTCTCTGGTGATGGGGAGGCGATTTTTGAGAACATTGTTATAGTTATTGCTTTCACCACCCCAGATAACTCCCATCCATTCCAGCCCCTTCTCCACTGGCTGACGGGCCCAGTGCATATTGTAGCTAGTGATAGAGAATCCGGACACGGTGCAGGTCAGTCTGAGGGTCTCTTCGGGTTTCCTGACTCCCCCCACTGGACTCCACCAGGCTGATCTGGGAATAGACACCTGCAGAGGGGGAGATAAAGGGGAAATATTGCAGTGATTCCCGGAGGTGCAGTTATTAGGGAACATGCGGTACCGGGCGCCCAGTGGCAGCGCAGATCCCGCCCGTACCCGCTGGGAGCAGCAGGAGGAAGGCGATGGCCAGGCTGGGGGTCATGTCTGCGGCTGGTGGCTCGTTCCCCAGGCGTGATGGGAAGCTGAAGCCCGGCGCTGGTTCTGAGTGGGGTGAGCGGCCTGTGGCTGGGCTATGAACAGGGCCCCGGGGAGCTCGTTTGCATGGGCCGGGGGTGGGGACAATATAACGGGGGACCTAGGAGGTGTGTGACAGGGCCACCCGGGTGCGGGCAAGTAGGGCAATTTGCCCCAGGCCCTGGGCCCCACAGGGGCCCCCACAAGAATATAGTATTCTATAGTATTGCACCTTTTTTTATGGAAGGGGCCCCCAAAATTGCTTTGCCCCAGGCCCCCTGAATCCTCTGGGCGGCCCTGCAGTTGGCTGGCGCTCTAGAAATCTGCTTCCCCTTTTTTGTGCCAGTCCCGGCTTTGCTCTGTGTCACTGTGTGTCTGGCGGAGTAAAAGGTGCTGGTGTCTGCAGCTGTCAGCCAACGGAGCTGGAGATAAACTTCATCCTTCCAAATATCCCTGGTGATGATGACACGAGGTTTGAGAGCCGAGTTGTACTCCGTGGTTCCCCCGTTAACTGTGTGTCGGATAAACCCCATCAACTCCAGCCCTTTCCCAGGGGGCTGCCGGGCCCAGCTCCAACAGTAGCTGCTGACAGAGACACCAGAGACTTTACAGGTGATACTGAGGGTCTCTCCGGGCTTCACTGTCACCGGATCGGTCTGTACCAGCTGCACCTGGGAGAAGACACCTGGGGAAAGGGAAACAAAGAGAGGAATGAATGAATCACGGAACAAATCTATGGATCGGCCCCTATTTCCCTCCTTTCCCAGAGACACTCACAGGTGAGAGCAGAGAACAGGGAAAGGAAAAGGAACAGAGATTTCATTCTTGTTTTCATAGAATGAGGGAAGCGAGCAGGACAGGGCAGTTCTGTGGTTGGGGGGATGCCGAGGTTCCTATAGATCAGTGGTTCTCAAACTGGGGCCGCCGCTTGTGTAGGGAAAGCCCCTGGCGGGCCGGGCCAGTTTGTGTACCTGCCCCGTCCGCAGTTTCAGAACCACCGCCCTAGGCGAAACTTTCATTCTCCCCCCCCCCCCCCCCGTAACATCAGTTCATTGAGGAGCAAATCCCAACGAGCCTTTATAGACCCCAGGGGCCAGGCTGCCCAGGGGCTGCTCCCCAGACCAGGTTCCCCCCTCCCTGCCCCCTGAACTCCCCTGGACGGCGCACAGCCCCCCCACGAGCCCTCCCCACCCCGGCAGCCCCCGCCCCCAGTCCACTCACTGGCTTTGCCGGGCTTGGGCCGCTGCAGCAGCTCGGCAGGTAGGAGCTGCCTTCTGGGAGCTCCTGCAGCAGATGCATGTGGGCAGAGGCCCTCATGCACCCCTCTGGTTCCCCCCTCGCCGCGCTCGGGCTCTGCAGCTCCCGGGAGTGTCAGCCGCTGCCTCTCCCCCTCCCGGAGCAGTCTCAGGGCTCCACGCCCCAGCAGCGGCCCACATGCCCAGGAGCCGCAGAACCAGAGCGTGGCGAGGGGAGAGCTGGGGGCGCACGGGGGCCTCTGCCCACATGAATCTGCTGCAGTCTGCAGGGGCCCCCGGGGGGGCACCAGGCCGCAGTCTAGGCAGAAGGGGCAGTGGGTGCAGCTGCTCCCCGCTAGCAGCACCACCACGTTTGCAGGGCTCCTGCCCCCCTGCGCTGCGCCGGCTCCTCCACGGCTGGGGCTCACTGCCCCCCCAAGCCCTATGCAGTATTATTAAACTGGTGCCCCTATGCCCAACGGCAACCTGAGTTTGCAGCCCGGTGGGGGCGGGGGCAGGGGCAGGGGCAGAGGGACAAGGCAGTAAGAACAACAAGACACCCAGCCCGCCTCATGGTGGCGGAGTCACAGTTCCCCGCAGAGACACCTCTACCCTCTCCCTCACGCAGAATGGACATGCAGAAGGTACCTAATTAAAAGAACTAAACTTGGGAATAAAAAATGATGCAGCTCTTCTCTGTTTTACATTTTCTTAATCAGTATTTCCAGTGCCGGCTCCAGCATTTCTGCCGCCCCAAGCAAAAAAAAAAAAAACAGCGATTGCGATCGGCAGCGGCAATTGGAAAAAAAAAAAAGCCGCGATCGGCGGTGGCAGTTCAGTGGCAGGTCCTTCGCTCCTAGAAGGAGTGAGGGACCTGCCGCATCCGAATTGCCGCAGGTGCCGCCCCTCTCCCTTGGCCGCCCCAAGCACCTGCTTGTTAAGCTGGTGCCTGGAGCCGGCCCTGAGTATTTCTAAGCTGATTTTATATTTTAAATGTACTCTTAAGCCTTCATAAAGTAATCATTCCAGATTACTACATATTTAACTTACTGAAACAAGACATTATTTTAAATTAATCAGTCAAAGAGGTTTAGTGTGTTCATAACAATATTCATTGCTTTTAGAAAAAGGGAACACTAATTTACTGTGTGTGATCTCCAGAACAATACACATGTTTATGAAATTTCACCAACTTTAAAAAATATGTTTCCAAAGATTTTAGGCATAACACATGATTTTATATCTTACTAAGGTACTGATTTTGCTCAAAACTAGTTTGTCAGATAGTCAGAAGTAAAGAAAGGGAAACTCTTTGTCCAGCTATCTGGAAGCAAAGGGCTGTTGCTTCCTTCAATGGAGGTGTGGGGGGGAGAGGGGGTGAGGGGAGAAATGGATGGACAGAAAGGACAGGAACACTTTGGAAGTGCGTTTTTTACTATAGTAATTAAAATGTGTATTTTAGTTAAGGGTGGTCTTTTGACAAATTTATTTAAAAAAACATATGTCTGAAGATCCAAGCATTTAAGGCTAAAGATGATTGTGCATCTAAAAATCTATGCAAGGATTTTTTAGAGATGTGATTTTATAATCTTCACCAACTCACTAATGAAATATTTTCAAAGCAAATTTTAAACGAAGGTCCTGTAGACTGACATGTTCTGAGTAAATATTACAGTCATGCACAACTGTTTTTGTCAGTAGCTACCTGGGGGTTGGCAAATGCCTGTTAAATGTCTTCATTACCCCTTGAATGGCTCTTTAACAGTTTCAGTGTTGTGCTAATAGGTCTGGCAGGGTGGAGACTGTTTCTCTTTTAACTACTAGATCCCCTTCCCAGGAAGACTCAGAGCCTGCAGGAAGGGTCAGAACAGGGATAGGAATATCAATAGGGTGGACACTAAGACCCAGTGGTCCCCAAATTTTCAGGTGGGCTATGCCTATGCCTGAGGACGGCCCTGGGCACCCCCAACCACTTGCCGCCCTAGGTGACTGCCTAGTTTGCCTAGTGCAGAGGTCTCAAACATGCGGCCCACGGGTCGGGGTGATTTTCTGCGGCCTGCGAGCCCCTCGCAGCCCCCCCCCCGCCCTCCCCCAGTGTTTACCAGAGCGGCGGTAGGACGTGCACTGGGAGCAGTACATGCTCCCTGCCTGCCTGCCCTGCCCTGCGCAGCTCCAGGAAGAGGCTGGAACGTCAGGAAGGGGGGGGCGGAGGGGCTGTGTGTGGCTGTTACTTTAGGCAGCGCCCCCAGCAGCTCCAATTGGCTGGGAACGGGGATCCGTGGCCTATGGGAGCTGCTGGAGGCAGTGCCTCAAGCAACAGAAATGCACAGCCCTTCCGCCCCCCCCTTCCCCACATTCCAGCCTCTTGCGGGGGCAGGGCAGACAGGCAGGCAGGCAGGGAGCCTGCCCTGCCCCCGGTACGCGCCAGGCCAGATCCTGCCCCCCAAACCCTTCCTGCAGCCGAACCCCCTGCCCTGAGCCCCCTGCCGCACCCTGCATCCCGACCCCCTGCCATACCCTGCACCCCTCCTGCACCCCGACCCCCTGCCTCACCCCGCACCCTCCTGCATCCCAACCCGCTGCCCTGAGCCCCCTGCCGCACCCCTCCTGTACCCCGACCCCCTGCCATACCCTGCACCCTCCTGCACTCTAACCCCTGCCCTGAGCCCCATGCCACACCCCTCCTGCGTCCCAACCCCCTGCCATACCTTGCACCCTCCTGCACCTTGACCCCTGCCTGAGCCTCCTGCCGCACCCTGCACCCCGACCTCCTGCCCTGAACCCCCTGCCTCACCCCGCATGCCTCCTGCACCCCGACCCCCTGCTCTGAGCCCCCTGCTGCACCCTGCACTCCTCTTGCACCCCGACCCCCTGCCCTGAGCCCCCTGCTGCACCCTGCACTCCTCTTGCACCCCAACCCACTGCCCTGATCCCCCTGCCACTCCCTGCACCCCTCTTGCACCCCAACCCCCTGCCCTGAGCCCCCTGTCGCACCCTGACCCCTTGCTGTACCCCTCACCCCTCCTGCACACCACACCCCAACTCCCTGTCCTGAGCCCCCACCACACCCCACGCCCCTCCTGCACCCCCTGGGGGCAGGGAGGGGGCAGAGTTGGGGTGGGGATTTCGGGGAAGGGGTTGGAATGGGGGCAGGGAAGGGGTGGGAAGAGGCGGGGCAGGGGCGGGGCCTCATGGAAGGGGTGGAGTGGGGGCGGGGCCAAGGGGGGCAGCGGGGGAGGTGTCAGTAATGCGGCCCTCGGGCCAATGTACTAGTCCTCATGTGGCCTTCATGGTCATTTGAGTTTGAGACCCCTGGCCTAGTGGTTGCACCGGCCCTGGGGACAGGTGTCCCCTTTACACCCCACAGAGACTGTGCACTCAGCTCAGCGCACATGTAATGACAGGAGGTGGCTGTGAGAGGAGTGGGTTGAGGGATCCAGAGGAGAGGGTCTGGGACTGGGACTCCGGAGAATCTGCTGGGACAGGCAGTAGCATGCGGGTTTCGGGGGATGGGGGGAGTACCAGGTAGACCTCTGTCCAGTAAGTTCTGTGTGGGGGATGGGAGAGCCATCCCCACCCTTCATGTCAGAGGGTGTGATCCAAAGCCTGCTGAAGTCAATGGGTGTCTCTCCAGTGGAGCAGGGGCTAGTGCAAAATGGGCTGGGCAAATAAAAGCAGTACATGCAATGTACTGGCAGGGTTGGTTTAAGTGAAATCGTCCTGGGAATCTGTGTTGGAAGAAGAGCCGCAGTGGCGGGGAGAGAAATGAGAGAACGGTAGGACTAGAAGAGACCTGGAGAGGTCATCTAATCCAGTCCACTGCACTCCTGGCAGGGCGCAGTGTGATCCAGACCAGCCCTAACCGGCGTTTGTTTCTGGCACCAGAGACCGAAAAATGCCTTCAGTGAGTGGGGAGGGGGCTGGGCATGGAGAGAAGACGCATCTTCCTTCAGGGCTGTGTTGTGATTACAGAGGCGAGGGGCCCTCTGCTAGGAATGAAGAGTCCAGCTACTGCGGGTGGGTGTGTAAGTAGCCCTGCTGTGTGACCCTGGGAAGTCATTTCCCCAGGCTGTGCCTCTCCTTCCCCTTTGTCTGTGCAGACTGTGAGCTGTTCGGGGCAGGGACAGAAAGCAGGTGCTCAGGGCAATGACCCTTTCTCGGCTGGGGAGTGTGGGCACCAATGTCATATTGACAATAACCGCAACTCCGAATGTCCAGTGATCTACACCTACATTGACTCCGTTAGGGAAAGTGGCTGAAAGCTAAGTAGGATCATGTTTCAATGTGCAACATTTCATCTCCCCACCTGGTGAATCTGGGTTGTGAGGCAGGGTGATGGCGCTTCCAGTTTCTATTCTATTCTATTCTATTCTCTCTGTACGTTCTGATACAGAGGTTACCACAACATTTGGGCGCCTCCCTGTGTATTGCTCTCACTCACTTTGCAGTTCCTATCACTGTGCAAAGTTTCCCATTTCCCTGTCCCGGCCCTATGCACAGTGAAATCGCCAGTTCTTCCAGAGAGGCTCAGTAGTGAACCCTGAGGTGTGGATGGCAGGTGAGTGGGAGGGAAGTAGCTGGGGATAAGAGAACATGGTGAGAGTTGGGGTTTGCCAGTGATTTCCTTGTTCAACCCTTAGTCCTGCAATGAGAAGTGACAATGTTGTCACTGCTGTTCTGCAATATCAGGGTATCGATTGCTTGCATGAACTTCATGAAATCTTGACTCTTAGAGATTCTCTCTCCTTCTCTGTACCTGTCTCTGTGTGCTTGAGAGGGAAACCACAGCATTAAATGCCCTGAATGTCTGTATAGCAACAGCTTCCCCTATTTGTACAGATCCTGCTCTGCTCTGTGTCACGGTGTATCCCCTGGCACAGTAATGGGTGGCGGTGTCTGCCGCTGTCAGCGAGCGGAGCCGCAGGGAAACTTGGTTCATGGAGGAATCTATGGCGATGGTGATTCGGCTCTGGAAAACCGGGGCGTAGTTTGTGCTCCCACTAGCTGCATATACATACCCCATATATTCCAAGCCTTTCCCAGGAATCTGCCAGATCCAAGCCCAGAAGAAATGGAGTAACCAGACACGGTGCAGGCCGGTGTGAGGGGCTTTCCGAGCTTCACCGTGTCTGGCCCGGACTGGACCAGCTGGATTTGGGACCGGGCACTTGCAAGGACAGGAAAGGTTACAGTTAAATGCTGACCTCTCTTCCTAAGGGTTAGATCATTTCCCCCGAAATTCTCCTCCTGACTTACAGGGCGAGATGGCGAGTAAAACCAGGAATTACAACACTTTTTCCATCTTCTTAAAAAGGGCAGAAAAAAGGAGAAACAATGAAATTCACTTCAGCCCCTGGACAGGCGGGTCCCCGTGAGAACCCAGGAGCTGCTATTTAAACGGGGACCCTGGCTGGGAGATTTGCATAAAGATCAGACACTCCGACATCACCCTTGGAAAGGGATTGAAACCACCCGAGCTCTTTAGCTCCTTCCTTCAGTGGCTCTCTCAGAGCTGTGTAACCGGGCAGGGAACTGAACCGGCTATTAGCGAATGCTGTGTGATCTGACCCCTTCTTTCTTTCTTTCTTTCTTTCTTTTTCTTTTCTCCACCACATTTGAGTAAAAGGGTGTCTCTCTATTGGAGCGGTGGCTATTAGAAAAATGTGTTGGGCATATGACATAGATATAAACAATATCCTCGGGGAAATGACACTCTCATGGGAATGTCAGATGGGGAAGGAGCAGCAGCTGAACGTGGGGGAAGGGCGGGTTTAGGCTGCAGAGCCTGAAAAGCAGCTCTGGTGAGAGGGATGGAAAAGGGAATGGAGAGAAGATGCAGCTCCTGGGCTTTGCCAGAACACAGGCTGTGGTGGCAGGACACAGGGCAGAATCTGAACCGCAGGCCGGGGAGAAACCCAGCGCCGTATTACTAGGTGTGTTTCATGTAGAAGAACTGCCTGGGAGTGAGGGAGGGTGGGAGAAACACTGCTGCCCCCTAAGACAGGGAATGAGATTTGTGGGGCTTATTTTTGTTTGTCTGTCCTTGTGTCAGCGCTACCTTGTACTGAAAGGAAAGAGACCTTCTTAGTTCACAGAAAACATACTCAGATACACACCTGGATACATGGAAATAGCCAAACACTGACACGCTGATAAGAAGACAAGAATGGCCATAATTGTTCAGACCAATGGTCCATGTAGCCCAGTGTCCTGTTTTCCAACAGTGGCCAGTGCCAGGTGCCTTAGAGGGAATAAACAGGACAGGTAATCATCAAGTGATACATCCCCTGTCACCAATTCCCAGCTTCTGGCCAACAGAGACTAGGGACACTTCACAGCATGGTTTTGCATCCCTGCCCTTCTTGGCTTTTGTTGTAGAAAGAGACAAGCTGTCTGGCTATACAGACCTTTCCCAGACCAGAAGAACAGCTCCGTGTTGCTCAAAAACGTTTCTCTTTCACCAACAGAAGTTGATCCAATAGAAGATATTGCCACACCTGCCTTGTCTCTCATATCCTAGGACCAACAGGGCTACAACATCACTGCAAACAACATTGCTCTGAAGCATCAGCTACTGTTGGAGGTAGGATACTGGATTAGATGGACCCTGAGTCTCATCCGATATCTAGTCATGTTTCTATGAGAAAGAAAAAAATTCAATTCTTCCTTTACAGAGTTTTGGAATATTCTCTCTCTCGCTCGCTTTCTCTCTGTGGATGCTTGCATGACTGCTCCACCTACTGGAAGGAATGAGGGCTGATCTTTGTGTGTGTGTGCGTGTGTGTATTTTGTGATGATGTAACCAAAAATGTTATTCCAATCCTAATGAGATTAACTGGTTCCACTTTCTGTGTGTGGACGCTCTTATGCATTGGGTATAAGACTTGCTTTCATCATTTTTCCTCGCCCCCAAGCTGAACCGCTGGAAAGAAATTGAAACCAAAATAAGAGAGTCCACACACAAAAGTGGCACCCATTTAACTAAACTGATTTAAAATAATTCAGTGTAAATGATTTTTGTAGACAAGTCCTCAGGGAGCGATAGCTGTTGATGCTTCAAGGTCACCGTGCCAAGATACCCATGAATGTTTAGCACCAAAGGAGTGTATTTGGGGGAGAGGAGGGAGTGGAAAGGGAAAGCAGAAGATGTCCCTTCATTTCCATCTAGTGCAAATTTCCTCTGTGTGTGTGTGTGTGTGTGTTCCCCTTTCTCTAGGCAGATAAATTACAGCATGAGAGAGGCCTGAAAGTCTGGTCAGAATCCACGTCCCCTTTTTGTACAGATCTCTGCTTTGCTCGGTGTTACTGTGTCTCTCTGGCACAGTAATATGTGGCGGTGTCTGCAGCTGTCAGGGAGGCCAGCTGCAGGGAGAACTGGTTCTTGGAGGAATCAGGGGAGATGGTGATTCGGCTCTGGAAAGATGAGCCGTAGTTTGTTTGCCAGGTGGAACTGCTGTAATATCTTCGTCCCAGCCACTCCAGCCCTTTCCCGGGAGGCTGCCGGACCCAGTGCCAGCCGTGACCACTAGTGATGGACTGACCCGAGACGGTGCAGGTCAGGGTGAGAGTCGCTCCGGGCTTCACCACTCCCGGGCCGGACTGGACCAGCTGCATTTGGGCACGGACACCTGCAAAAGGAGGGAATTTATTTCAGGAATTATAATGCTGTTCAGATACTCCCCAGGGACTCCCCCTGCTCTGCTGAAGTCAAGGGGCATTTCTGCCTCCAGAACAACTAAAGCAGAACTTTTCCTACCCCTCCCACAGATACTCACAAGAAAGGGTGGCTAAGAGGAAAAGGAAGGTGAAGAACGAGTCCATGATGGTCTGAAATAATTAACAGACTCCCCAGCAGCCAGGTTCAGTGTCTGAGGGGTGCCTAGGACCAGGGGGTTGTATTTAAACAGGAACCCTTTGTGGAAGGGATTTGCATGCAGGTTTCACCCAGCGGGGATGGGAGATGAAAGGGGCTGGCAGGGAGCTGGTACTGGGCTAAATGGAGGAAACAGATGGAGGTGCTGCTGCCCTGCAGCGGAACATGGGAGAATTGACTAGCTGATAAATTAATTCTGGTTGCAGGTGGAGATCTCTCTGGGGCCTGGCCCTTTTCATCAGGTGAAACTCAGGATTCTGATTTGTCTGGGTGATGATCTCTCAGATCAACTCAGAGGCAGAAAAGTAAAGAAGTGTATTCTGGGTAACTTGGAAATAACCTTACATAGAGTTAGGGCCTGCGTCTACTCCCAGTGAAATCAGTGATGAAATTTCTAGGGTCCAGTCCTGCCCCAATGACAGGGATGGATATCTGAAATAATCCCACAGATATCAGTGATGTGATGCTGGATTTGAACCAGTGTAAATGGGAGCAGAATCTGGTTTTCATTGACTGAGCTAACAGCAGGATTGGACTAGATGGAGAACGGGTCTGATTCCAGTAGAGCTGGGTGGGAAATGGGCTGTTTCCCCTCGAAAATTTTACTTGTCTTAAAAAAAAAAAAAAAAAAATGAAATCTTGAAAAGTAAAAATTTACAATTATGAAACAAAATATCTTTCAACCAAATGCCCAAAATAGATATTTTCTGGAAAAACTTTAGCTAAATGCCTAATTTTCCATTGCAGAATAGCTCTGACAGGAAATTTTTTACCATGCATTTCAGTCGTTGATATGCCCTAATTACCATAGTGCCTGAGCACCTCACAATCTTCAGTGTGTTTGTGCTCATAACTCTCCTGTGAAGTGGGGAAGTGTCATTATCCCCATTACACAGATTGGAAACTGAGGCAGAGAAAGCCAGATTCTCAGACGCATTTAGGTTCCTAAACATCCAGATAGGAAGGTATTGGGATTTTCAAAAGTACCCAGGTGTCAACAACTCATTGAAATCGATGGGAGTTAGGCAAATACCTACACCATAAGCACCTAAATATTGTAAAAATAGGTGGCCTTTCCTGAGCGAAACTGCTAAGGTACTTAGGCATCTAGTGGGATTTGCACATCTGCAACTTTAGGTGTCCAACTTTGAAAATCTGGCCTAGAGAGACTTGTGCAAGGTGAGTCTTGTGCTTAGGGAGGCTGTGGAATCTCCATCACTGGAGATTTTTAAGAGCGGGTTATACAAACATTGTCAGGGATGGTCCAGAAGATAAAACTTAGTCCTTCCATGAGTGCTGGGAACTGGACTAATGACCTATTGAGGTCCCTTCCAGTCCTACTATTCTATGATTCTAAGTCTTTGATAGACCTGGGGGCGGGGCAGTCACAGAGACTAATGAATGGCCAGGTTTTTAAAGGTATTTCAATGGGAATTATTAGGTGCCCAAATACCTTTAAAAATCTGGCTCTAAGTGATTTGCCTCAGGTCTTTCAGAGCGATAAACAGGGCAGATGCGGCTCTGACCAGCTCCCTGATCCCCGAATCACACTTCCTCCCGGCCAATGAAGATTCGAGCTAATTAGGGAAAAGCAACTGGAAAATTTCAGGATTGGAAACGAGCTATCAGCGCAAAGTGAGAAAGATCTCAGGCGCCTTAGGAGAGGGCAGGGAGATTGTAACAGGGAAGAGATGGCGCCGCCTCATTCAGAGACACTCTCCCCTCCCGGGGTCTTGTCACAGCGCGTATCACCGTGGGTCCCACCTCGTGCAGTAATAGGTGGCAGTGTCTGCAGCGGTCAGGGAGCGGAGCTGCAGGTAATACTCATTCTTGGCGTCATCTTTGGCGATGTTCACTCGGGTTTGCAGGTCGGGGGCATAGTTCGCGCTCCCGGAGAAATGGATGCGCCCTACCCATTGCAGCCCTCGGCCGGGGAGTTCGCGCACCCAGTTCCACCAGGCGCGGGTAGCGATGGAATCCCCCGACACGGTACAAGTCACTGTGAGGGACTCTCCAGGCTTCACCACTCCCGGGGCGGATGGGACCAGCTGGATCTGTGAGCGGACACCTTGGTGAAGGGAGAGAAAAGGAGAAGTGACGCTCCACGCTGCACTGCGGGCAGGGAGGAGAGCGGGGGCTGCGTGTCCCCGAGATACTCACAGAAGGGAGCCGCCAAGAGGCAGAAAAGAAACCCCAGCAGCAGCAGCGCCATTTCTCAGAGGTGTGGCAGGAAGGGGATACCCCGCAGCAGGAAGAAACGGGCCAGCACGGCGCGGCGCCTGAGGCTCGCAGGATCCGGGGTTGGTGTTTAGCAGGGCAGGGATTTACATGTGGGTTTCACCCAGCTGGGATGGGAGGTGAACGGGCTTGGCGGGGGTGTGACGATGCGGTTCTGGCGGGACCCAACTGAGAGTGCCAATTCAGGACAAAATTGCTCAAACAGGGCAGTCACAGCCCAAGGCTGGGGTTTTTCCACCTCTAAGGCTAACCAAACCAGCCAGACAAAGAGGACTTCGGTCTCACCCCACTGGCTAACCACAAGTCCCACAAGCAATTCCCTTAGACACTCCAGTTTCCCAGTATCACCACCAGTGCCACTCGTTATGGGGACAAATGGTTATGAAAACCAATGCCCCAGTAAAAGAAAATAGGTTCTCTCGATCCCAAAGGACCAAGCCCCAGACCCAGGTCAATATACAAATTAGATTTTATCCACAAATCACGCTGTTGTCAATCCTTTAGAGTCTAAAATCGAAAGGTTTATTTATAAAAGGAAAAAAGATAGAGATGAGAGCTAGAATTGGTTAAATGGAATCAATTACATACAGTAATGGCAAAGTTCTTGGTTCAGGCTTGTAGCTGTGATGGAACAAACTGCAGGTTCAAATCAAGTCTCTGGAATACATCCCCCGCTGGGATGGGTCATTCAGTCCTTTGTTCAGAGCTTCAGTTTGTAGCAAAGTCCCTCCAGAGGTAAGAAGCAGGACTGAAGACCAAATGGAGATGAGGAATCAGCCTTATATAGTCTTTTCCAGGTGTAAGAACACCTCTTTGTTCTCACTGTGGAAAATTACAGCAAAATGGAGTCTGGAGTCACATGGGCCAGTTCCTGCATACTTTGCTGAGTCTCAAGGCCTATTTGCCTTCTCTCAATGGGTTCATTGTATAGCTGATGGTCCTTAATGGGCCATCAAGCAGGCTAGGCAGAGCTAATACCAGCTTGTCTGGGATGTCACCCAGAAGCATAGCATAAGTTTGAAATACAGACAGTATAGAGCCAATATTCATAACTTTAACTACAAAATTGATACACACATATAGACAGCATAATCATAACCAGCAAACCATAACCTTGTCTTAGACACCTCATTTGACCCCCTTTATACAAGATTTGGGTGCCACTACAGGACCTTGGTTGCAACAATGATCTATATGGTCCCCGATTATATCAATAACGTCACAGGGGGCTTTGACTTGGCCAGAATATTCTCCTTCCACAGGCCTGCGCCTCACACTGGGGCGAGACAGAGAATTACTTTATTTGTGGGATGCTGGGCCGGCTCTTCAAGTAACACTGAACACTATAAAATATATTCAATACACTGCCATGGAGCTGGGTGTGGAATAGGACCTGGGTCTTGTCATATGTGTGATTGTTTGCGTGTTGCGGACCCCTCCTGGGTGGAACATGTATGACGGTATTGCTGTGCGTCCTGCCGCCTGTTACTGGAATTAAGGAGAATTATCTCCATTTTAGGGATGGGGAAACGAAGGCACAGGGCGGTGAAGTGACTTCCCACGGTCACAGGCAACAGAGTTGGGATCAGAACCCGGTTCTCCTAAATTTTAATGCACGAGGGGTACCCTGCCTCCTTGTAGGATTTTGTCATAGCGCGTGGGTGCAAATCCATGTGTGTATCACTGCTGCTCTCTGCTGGATTGAATGAGTCCCGCCCGAGGAGAAAGGCCAGGGTGTGTTTGTGAGGCCTTCTGGCTCCTGCTAGGTAGAGAAAAGACCAACTCGTTGTGTATGGGGGTGTCCCTCCCTGCTCGTCCGTATGGGAGGGAAGGAATCCGTATCAGCCTTTGTGTGTTTCTGTCGTTGCTACCTCTTACTGGGAGTAATAAATTCGTGTGTATGTGCGCGCGCGCGCTACCCCTTGTGTGTGTGTGTGTGCACGTTTGTGTGTTTCACTGCTGCCTCCTGCTGAAGGAGATGGGACCCTCCCCCCCCCCCTGTTTCCTACTCTTTCGCTGAGAGTCCGTGACTTCCGCTCGCTTGCTTGCTTTCTCTGGGTCTATGTGTCTGTGCTGCAGCCTGCTGGAGGAGATGAGAAGTCTTCAGGGTGGATGTGTAGATATAAGTGTGTTTTTCATTACTGCTCCCAACGAAACGGAATAAGACCTGTGCAGTTTGTGTTGTGTTGCAGGAGACTTGAAACAAGAGGTATTTTCCAACTTCCCCTCCTGAAAACCCCTCCCGTCAGTGAGTCCCTCTCCCTCAGCTCCTAACGCCTAGAATTATAGAATATCATAGAATCATAGAACATCGGGGTTGGAAGGGACCTCAGGAGGTCATCTAATCCAACCCCCTGCTCAAAGCAGGACCAACCCCAACTAAATCATCCCAGCCAGGCTTTGTCTACCCTGACCTTAAAAACCTCTAAGGAAGGAGATTCCACCACCTCCCTAGGTAACGCATTCCAGTGCTTCACCACCCTCCTAGTGAAAAAGTTTTTCCTAATATCCAACCTAAACCTCTCCCACTGCAACTTGAGACCATTACTCCTTGTTCTGTCATCTGCCACGACTGAGAACAGTCTAGATCCATCCTCTTTGGAATCCCCTTTCAGGTAGTTGAAAGCAGCTATCAAATCCCCCCTCATTCTTCTCTTCTGCAGACTAAACAATCCCAGTTCCCTCAGCCTCTCCTCATAACTCATGTGCTCCAGCCCCCTAATCATTTTTGTTGCCCTCTGCTGGACTCTTTCAAATTTTTCCACATCCTTCTGGTAGTGTGGGGCCCAAAACTGGACACAGTACTCCAGGTGAGGTCTCACCAATGTCGAATAGACGGGAACGATCACGTCCCTCGATCTGCTGGCAATGCCCCTACTTATACAGCCCAAAATGCCATTAGCCTTCTTGGCAACAAGGTCACACTGTTGACTCATATCCAGCTTCTCATCCACTGTAACCCCTAGGTCCTTTTCTGCAGAACTGCTGCCTAGCCACTCGGTCCCTAGTCTGTAGCAGTGCATGGGATTCTTCTGTCCAAAGTGCAGGACTCTGCATTTGTCCTTGTTGAACCTCATCAGGTTTCTTTTGGCCCAATCCTCTAATTTGTCTAGGTCCCTCTGTATCTTATCCCTACCCTCCAGCATATCTACCACTCCTCCCAGTTTAGTGTTATCTGCAAACTTGCTGAGAGTGCAGTCCACGCCATCCTCCAGATCATTAATGAAGATATTGAACAAAACTAGCCCCAGGACCGACCCTTGGGGCACTCCGCTTGAAACCGGCTGCCAACTAGACATGGAGCCGTTGATCACTACCCGTTGAGCCCGACGATCTAGCCAGCTTTCTATCCACCTTATAATCCATTCATCCAGCCCATACTTCTTTAAGTTGCTGGCAAGAATACTGTGGGAGACCGTATCAAAAGCTTTGCTAAAGTAAAGGAATAACACATCCACTGCTTTCCCCTCATCCACAGACCCAGTTATCTCCTCACTGAAGGCAATTAGGTTAGTCAGGCATGACTTGCCCTTGGTGAATCCATGCTGACTGTTCCTGATCACTTTCCTCTCTTCTAAAAAAACAACAAGGAGTCTGGTGGCACCTTAAAGACTAACAGATTCATTTGGGCATAAGCTTTCGTGGGTAAAAACCTCACTTCTTCGGATGCAAAGATGCATCCGAAGAAGTGAGGTTTTTACCCACGAAAGCTTATGCCCAAATGAATCTGTTAGTCTTTAAGGTGCCACCAGACTCCTTGTTGTTTTTGTAGATACAGACTAACATGGCTACCCCCTGATACTCTCCTCTAAGTGCTTCAGAATTGATTCCTTGAGGACCTGCTCCATGATTTTTCCAGGGACTGAGGTGAGGCTGACTGGCCTGTAGTTCCCCGGATCCTCCTTCTTCCCTTTTTAAAAGATGGGCACTACATTAGCCTTTTTCCAGTCATCCGGGATCTCCCCCGATCACCATGAGTTTTCAAAGATAATGGCCAATGGCTCTGCAATCACATCCGCCAACTCCTTTAGCACCCTCGGATGCAGCGCATCCGGCTCCATGGAGTTGTGCTCGTCCAAATTTTCTAAATAATCCTGAACCACTTCTTTCTTCACAGAGGGCTGGTCACCTTCTCCCCATACTGTGCTGCCCAGTGCAGCAGTCTGGGAGCTGACCTTGTTCGTGAAGACCGAGGCAAAAAAATCATTGAGTACATTAGCTTTTTCCACATCCTCTATCACTAGGTTGTCTCCCTCATTCAGTAAGGGGCCCACACTTTCTTTGACTTTCTTCTTGTTGCTAACATACCTGAAGAAACCCTTCTTGTTACTCTTAACATCTCTTGCTAGCTCACACTTGTGGAAGGCTGAGATGGAAATGCAGAACAATAATAGTTTCATATTTTTCTTTACTGGAGAGACTTCTCTGCCACGAACCACCAGCTCATTTCCTTGGGACAGACTCAGGTTCTGAGATTCTGGAGTTTCTCTTGAAAGATTAAACCTGAGGGAAGTGATTTTCATGCAGGTTTCACAAACAGAGTATAACACATCAAATGTGGCTGGGCAGGGGGAACGGGTGGGTAAATTCTTCCAGAAACTCAGCTCCTTGTGAGTGTGTCACGGACTCACAGATCGTGCCCACTCGTGGCCCTGTGCGGTCCGTGGGGAGGTGCCCCTTTCAGTGCCACAGCCCTTCTCGGGGGTCCACTTTCTCTCGGGGTCAGGCCCCACCACCTCCTGGAGCCGCACCTCTATGAGCCTTAGCATGTCTGTCTCTCACCGTGGGCCCCCTCAGGGAGTCCACTCGCTCTGGAACCCCCGGGCCTCCACCCCAAGGGGTTGATGCAACCCTGTTCTCTAGACCGGAGTGACACTCAGCCAGCGTAAAACAGGAGGGTTTATTGAGAGCTGAACACAGCACAGGAAACTCTCAGGGCCTCAGGCCTGGCCTCCCTCAGCCCAGCACATCCCTGTCTCTCTGCATCCAGGTGGGCTCTGCCTGCTCCCCCTCTCCAACCTCGAGCCCCCCTCCTTCCCACCTGGGCATCTGAGATCACCGGCCCCAAGCCCCGCCTCTGTCCATTGTCTTCTCTCCAGGTAAACAGGGTCGTAAACTGGGTCCTCCTCTCCTCGCTTCTGTCCTCTGTCTGGAACCAGCTGGTTAGGTCACTGGGTCCTCACTCTGCAGCCCATTGTTCTCCCACTGGCCAGAACCAGCTGCAACTCCTGAGCTGGGTCTCCGGGTTGGGGTCTCAGGTCACCGGTCGCTGAGGTATCCAACCTCCAGGCCATTGGCTGGGGTCCCAAGTTCCCTCTCTGGTCCTCTGTAACAACAAACTCCCTCTCCCCTCACCTCGTTAAACCAGTAACACCCAGGGAAACTGAGTCCCACCCCCGCCGCATGCAAACCAGTGAAACCCCACCGAAAACAAGAAAAAAACAAAAAAATCCCCCTCTTCGTCACAAGGTGTACCTCTCAAAGAGTGAGATTGACTCCCATGCAAAGGAACAACACAATGCACATAGGGACAAATTCCCTGGAGTTGTGTCCACTTAATTCAGCAGAGTATTTATTCTTTTACCCCTTTTTTGAGAGCTTAAGTGATGCACAGGACTTTTACTAGCCCTCTTCACAGAAGATAATTTCACCCAGTTTCCCACACAGAAAGAAGTAAAAATTGGGCACAAATTCTGTTTTATTGGGATGAATGAGAATGGTGCCTTTTACCTATAGAACTTATATACCCCCATGACTGTAGTATCTGAGCTCATCATAGTCTTCAATGTATTTCATCTTACAACATCTCTGTGAGGTAGAGAAATAACGTTATCCTCATACAGATCGGGGAAACTAGAAATGAAGGACCAGATTTTAAGGCTATTTAGTTACCTGAACATGAAGATAGGCAAAACTAGCAGGATTTTCAAAAGTACCTATGCTCCTACCTCCATCTTTAGGTGCCTAGATACCTTGAAAACATCTGTGGCAAAGAAATCAAGGACCGGATTTTCAAATGTATTTAGGCAACTAAAGAAGCAGATATGCACCTAGTGGTATTTGAAAAAGCAACGAGTGGCCTAACATCTTTTGAAATCAATGGCAGTTAGGTGCATTTTGAAAACTCTTCTGGGTACCTAAAAACCTTTGAAAATCTGGCTCTAAGTTTTCTACTGAAAGTCTTCCCCACAGTGCAGAATCCAAGGAATGTCTCCTGGCCCTCGTCACATGAAATGTAATCCTGTTCTTCAGTGTCTCAGGCTAGTGTCCCCAGCACCAGAACATCCTTCCCCTGACAAGGGTAAACAAAGAAGTTGAGATTCTCAAAACTGCCTAGAGGCTTTGAATGCTCAATTCCTTCTGGAAAACAAGTGAGTGTCCATATTCTTTAGCAAAAAGAATGAGGAGTACTTGTGGCACCTTAGAGATTACAGTCCTATTGTGCTTGATGCTTCATAGACACACCTTAAAACATAGTCCCTAGGTAAACAGTTACCTCCGTAAACTTTTTATATAAGATGACTATAGTAAACGTGGCTAAATGAGTTCATGGGAATGATTCAAATTGTTAATATTATTGTTGTTAGTTGTTAAATTTATAGAGATAAAGAACATTTATTATATTCTAATCTGACTAATCTAATCATTGCATGGCCCTTCCATAATACTGATGATGAAGAAGCAGAATCATAGAATCGTAGGACTGGAAGGGACCTCATGAGGTCATCTAGTCCAGTCCCCTGCACTCATGGCGAGGTAAAATGTTACCTAGACCATCCCTGATAGGTGTTTGTCTAACTTGCTTTTAAAAATATCCAATGATGGAGATTCCACAACCTCCCTAGGCAATTTATTCCAGTGTTTAACCACCCTGACAGTTGGGAAGTTTTTCCTAATGTCCAGCCTAAACTGCCCTTGGTACAACACTGATCTATTGACTGTCAGGTGCTACTTTTCTAATCCTACACTCTCTGCATCAGTTGCTTAATAACTGTGCCCACTAGTGAGTAAACATAAGACATTATTTCGGCAAGATATTTTCCAAGTAGGATTGGGGAGGAGCTGCTTCAAGAGTGTTAAATCTAATAATCTAATCTATCTATCTATCTATCTATCTATCTATCTATCTATCTATCTATCTATCTATCTATCTATCTATCTATCTATCCTACCACAATAGTACATAACAGTGTTTACAGCTGTGAGGGAGCAGAGTTTGAGGTAGAAATCATTCCTGGAGGTGTCTCTGGTGATGGTTATTTCTCCTTTCAGAGAGTTGGAATAAACTAAATCGGCATCATAATGAATTTGTCCCATCCACTGCAGCCCTTTCCCAGGAGCCAGCCGGATCCAATTCCAATAGTAAGCACTTAGGATGATGGCAAAGCCAGAGACAGCACAGGTCAGTGTGAGCGTGTCTCTGGGCTTCACCGCTCTTGGACTGGACGGGACCAGCTGGATTTGACTAAGGACACCTGTTGGGGGAAAATGAAGAAAAATGAATCAAAGACACAGTTACAGAAATGATTCTCTCACTGCCTTTTCCAGTACAAACTTACATGAAGGAATAACAAGCAGAAGAATTAAAACCTGTGGGTATTTCATATTTATTTAGGGTTATTGTGGAAAACTTTGCTCCAGGTTCTGAGTTATAGAGTTCTGACTAAAACAAGGAGGAGTCTTTGTGTCACCTTAGAAACTAACACATTTATTTGGGCATAAGCTTTCATGGGCTACAGCCCACTTCATCAGATGCATGGAGTGGAAAATACAGGAGCAGGTATAAATACATGAAAAGATGGGAGCTGCCTTACCAAGTGTGAGGTCAGTCAAACAAGACAATTCAATTGACAGCAGCATACCAAGGGAGGAAAAATAACTTTTGAAGTGGTAATGAGAGTGGCTCATTACAGACAGTTAAGAAGAAGTTCTGACTGACTATTGAGGTGTCTCCAAATCAGGGCTTTGTAGTTAAGCAGGAAACCCTGTGAAGAGATTTGCATGTGGGATTCACCCAGCGAGGATGAGAGATGAAAGGGGCAGGTAGGGGCATTTCTGGTTAAATAAAGGTGCTCCCTCTGGGGCATGTCTCCCTATTACAGCAGCAGGAGAAAAATATTTCAAAGATGACGGATAAACCTACTCATTGTTTCCAGCACAAAAAGTTTTTAGATGGTATAAAATAGCATTCAATTGGCGTTAGGCTCTTAGCTGCTATTGAAAATCCCACTCTCTATCTGAATCTTTTGGCAGTTAAATGCCTTTGGAAGTCTGGCCCTTAAAGTCTTAAGTCTGTAAGAACCACCGCTTAAAGGGCACAATTGCCTTCTTGGATCTGTGCATTTGTATTAGGGCTCATATTTATGAAATAGAAGATTGTCTGTGTGCTGTTCGTGACTGGTGTGTGTAGTATAAATAAACAATTTACACTAGAAAAATACCCATCACTAATGTGTTCTTCAACAGGAAACAGACCTAGAGGGCCCTGGAATATGCTATCATTTGGGAGAAGGGTGACACTATATTCCCATCCCTTTAAGAATTTTCCCAGAGTACATTTCAATGCACTAACCGAGAGATGTAATTTTTTTTTTTGCAATGCAAACTATATGTAGTATTTATTGTTGAGTCAAATGAAGCAGACCTTTCCCCTACTTCAGCCTAAATATACTGAGGGTTTTATTGAGTTATTTATGTAACAGAGAGTAATAATTCTTTCCACTGCAGAAACCGCTGAGAGAAGTTCTCTGGCTTGTGATATGCAGGAGGACAGTGACCACAGTGGTCCGTTCTGGCATTAAAAGCTATTAATCTTTCCCCATATCTCTTTATCAGAATTTCCTTCCCCTCCTCACCCGTAAGTTCTGTAGAAAATGTCCCCCTCCTTTGCTTCCAGGAATGTTATGAACCTTCTTTAGAATATCAATATATTTTCAATGAAGAAAGCGTGTCTGTGGTTGGGGCTGGGAGGAGAAGGGGTTTGCTGTTCATGTGAATATTCAACCACTTTTTGTTCATCTTCTCTCACTGCACAGTTCAGAACCCGCTTCCCCTTTTTGCACGAGTCTCTTCTTTGGTTGTGACACTGTGTCTCTCTGGCACAGTAATAGGTGGCGGTGTCTGCAGCTGTCAGAGAACTCAGCTGTAGGGAGAACTGGTTCTTGGAGGTGTCACTAGAAATGGAGATTCGGGTTCTGAAAGGAAGGCGCGGAGCCACTGCTGGAGTAGTACACATTGATGTATCCCACCCATTCGAGGCCCTTGCTAAGAGGCTGCCTGACCCAGTGCCAAGCATAGCCATCACTGTTAATGGAGAAGCCAGACACGGTACAAGTCAGTTTGAGGGACTATGAAGGCTTCACAATTCTTGGACCGGACTCAACCAGCTGCACTTGGGACAGGACACCTAAAAGGAGGAGACAATTTGTATTATACAATAAATATTTCACCCCGTAAGAAATGAAACCCCTTTCAAAGCCCTTCAAGAAATAATCTGCCTAATTATAAATGAATAGCTTCCCCATATTCCCTCCACCCCTATGGATACTCACAAGATATCTGGAGAAGGAGAGGGAGCAAAATTAGCAACAACTGGTTCATCTTTTCCCCAGAATGTAGCACAAGTAGAGTATGAATTAACGGTTCGGTTCAGGTAATTACTAAGTCCTGGTCTACACTACGAGTTTAGGTCGAATTTAGCAGCATTAAATTGAATTAACCCTGGACCCGTCCACACAACGAAGCCATTTACTTCGACATAAATGGCTCTTAAAATCGATTTCTGTACTCCTGCCCGACGAGGGGAGTAGCACCGAAATCAACATGGCCAGTTCGAATTAGGATTAGTGTGGACGCAAGTCGATGGTATTGGCCTCCAGGAGCTATCCCACAGTGCACCATTGTGACCGCTCTGGACAGCAATCTGAATTCGGATGCACTGGCCAGGTAGACAGGAAAAGCCCCGCGAACTTTTGAATTTCATTTCCTGTTTCCCCAGCGTGGACAGCACAGGTGACCACGCAGAGCTCATCAGCACATGTAACCATGCAGTCGAGAATCGAAAAAGAGCTCCAGAATGGACCTTATGGAAGGTACTGGATCTGATCGCTGTATGGGGAGAAGATTCTGTGCTAGCAGAACTACGTTCTAAAAGACGAAATGCCAAAACATTTGAAAAAATCTCAAAGGGCATGGTGGAGAGAGGCCACAATAGGGACTAATATCAGTGCCACGTGAAAGTTAAGGAGCTCAGACAAGCGTACCAGAAAACCAAAGAAGCAAATGGAAGGTCTGGGGCAGAGCCACAGACATGCCGCTTCTACTCGGAGTTCTAGGGGGGGCCGCCACCACTACCCCACCCCTGACCGTGGATTCCAAGGAGGGGGTAATCTCAGCCATAGAACAAAAGAACAAAAGAACGGCCATACCGGGTCAGACCAAAGGTTCATCTAGCCCAGTATCCTGTCTACTGACAGTGGCCAATGCCAGGTGCCCCAGAGGGAGTGAACCTAACAGGCAATGATCAAGTGATCTCTCTCCTGCCATCCATCTCCACCCTCTGAGAGACAGAGGCTAGGGACACCATTCCTTACCCACCCTGGCTAATCGCCATTAATGGACTTAACCACCATGAATTTATGCAGTTCTCTTTTAAACGCTGTTATAGTCCTAGCCTTCACAACCTCCTCAGGTAAGGATTTCCACAAGTTGACTGTGCGCTGCATGAAGAAGAACTTCCTTTTATTTGTTTTAAATCTGCTGCCCATTAATTTCAATTGGTGACCCCTAGTTCTTGTATTATGGCAATAAGTAAATAATTTTTCCTTATCCACTTTATCCACATCACTCATGATTTTATATACCTCTATCATATCACCCCTTAGTCTCCTCTTTTCCAAGCTGAAGAGCCCTAGCCTCTTTAATCTCTCCTCATATGGGACCTGTTCCAAACCCCTAATCATTTTAGTTGCCCTTTTCTGAACCTTTTCAAGTGCCAGTATATATTTTTTGAGATGAGGGGACCACATCTGTACGCAGTATTCGAGATGTGGGTGTACCATTGATTTATATAAGTGCAATAAGATATTCTCCATCTTACTCTCTATCCCTTTTTTAATGATTCCTAACATCCTGTTTGCTTTTTTGACCACCGCTGCACACTGCGTGGACGTCTTCAGAGAACTATCCACAATGACTCCAAGATCTCTTTCCTGATTAGTTGTAGCTAAATTAGCCCCCATCATATTGTATGTATAGTTGGGGTTATTTTTTCCAATGTGCATTACTTTACATTTATCCACATTAAATTTCATTTACCATTTTGTTTCCCAATCACTTAGTTTTGTGAGATCTTTTTGAAGTTCTTCACAGTCTGCTTTGGTCTTAACTATCTTGAGCAGTTTAGTATCATCTGCAAACTTTGCTACCTCACTGTTTACCTCTTTCTCCAGATCATTTATGAATAAGTTGAATAGGATTGGTCCGAGCACTCTCACAGAGATTGTGGAGCACACAGCAAGCAGCAATAACAATGGGAATATTGGTTTGGCTGAGGTCTGAGCGAGTCAGTAAGGTGCACCAGCGACCCTTTAAACATCTAAATGCACATTCTACCACCATTCTGCACTTGCTCAGCCTGTACTTGAACAGCTCCTGACTACTGTCCAGGCTGCCTGTGTATGGCTTCATGAGCCATGGCATTAAGGGGTAGACTGGGTCCCCAAGAATAACTATAGGCATTTCAACATCCCCAATGGTTATTTTCTGGTCTGGGAAGTAAATCCCTTGCTGCAGCCGTTTAAACAGAGTAGTGTTCCTGAAGATGCAAGCGTCATGAACCCTTCCTGGCCATCCCACGTTGATGTTGGTGAAACGTCGCTTGTGATCCACCAGTGCTTGCAGCACCATTGAAAAGTACCCCTTGCGGTTTATATACTGGCTGCCCTGGTGCTCCGGTGCCAAGATAGGGATATGGGTTCCATCTATCACCCCACCACAGTTAGGGAATCCCATTGCAGCAAAGCCATCCACTATGACCTGCACATTTCCCAGAGTCACTACCTTTCGTAGCAGCAGCTCAGTGATTGCTTTGGCTACTTGCATCACAGCAGCCCCCACAGTAGATTTGCCCACTCGAAATTGATTCCCGACTGACCGGTAGCTGTCTGGTGTTGCAAGCTTCCACAGGGCTATTGCCGCTCCCTTCTCAACTGTGAGGGCTGCTCTCATCTCGGTATTCTGGCTCTTGAGGGCAGGGGAAACGAAGTCACAAAGTTCCATGAAAGTGCCCTTATGCATGCGAAAGTTTCGCAGCCATTGGGAATCGTCCCACACCTGCAACACTATGCAGTCCCACCAGTCTATGCTTGTTTCCTGGGCCCAGAATCGGCATTCCACAGCTAGAACCTGCCCCATTAACACCATGATCTCCAAAGCGCCAGGGCCCACGGTTTGAGAGAATTCTGTGTCCATGTCCTCATCACTCTCGTTTTCCCCCCTCTGCCGTTGCTGCCTCCTCCTTGCCTGGTTTTTCAGGTTCTGGTTCAGCATAAACTGCACAATAATGCGTGACGTGTTTACAATGTTCATGAGTGCTGTCTTGAGCTGAGCAGGCTCCATGCTTGCCATGGGATGGCGTCTGCACAGTTCACTCAGGAAAAATGTGTGAATCGGTTGTCTGCCATTGCTTTCACGGAGGGAGGGGGGAGGCTGTACCCAGAACCACCAGCGACAATGTTTTTTGCCCCATCAGGCATTGGGATCTCAACCCAGAATTCCAATGGGTGGGGGAGATTGTGGGAACTATGGGATAGCTATGGGATAGCTACCCACAGTGCAACACTCCGGAAGTTAACCCTAGCCTCGGTACATGGACGCACACCGCTGAATTAATGTGCTTAGTGTGGCCACATGCACTTGACTTTATACAATCTGTTGCCAAAAATTGAATGATATAAAATAGAAGTAATCCCGTAGTGTAGACATACCCTTCTCTATTTAAGCCAGGGAAGCCAGAGAAGTGAATTTGCATGAAGATTTCCACCGCCCTCCCTGCCCCCCCTCCATGTCCAACATGAAAAGGAGCTGAGAAGAAGCAGCTCTCAGGGTGAAATTCACTCATAGGCAGAGGGACCAGTGAAAGGTGGAGGCACCAGCTAAGTCCAACCCCTTCTCTGGGGGAGAAGATCCTGCACAGTCTAATAGATGATTTCTAGTGGGTGAAATTGATCTATGTGCAAAGGGTTAAAGCAACTCCTGCTTATCACTCAACTCTCTACTTTGATACCATAGGCGGGACTTAAGTGCTGTTTTAGCATCGATTCCCTGCCTAGGGGTGAATTTCAACCTCTCTCTTTCTCCTTTCTTCACACCCCTTTCCCCAATGCAGGACAATAATTATAGAGTGGATTTACTGTCTCTGACATGTGTATTTCCCTGTTAGAATGGATGAGCTCAGCAAACATGAAATCTTGTCGCATCTGGAAATTTTATCTGTTACAGCAAAACTCACCAGGTTTTCTTACTTTCTCTCGGTTCATTAACAAATTATGCCTTGTACACATATAAGTGCCTTGAGATATATTACTTATTAATAGCATGATTCATAATATTAATAATAATATATCATGAGCTCCACTAAGAAAGACGCATTGCAATGGTATTCAACCTATACCCAGACATCTACGTAGGTGTTTATGAGTGTCCCATTGGAGTCAGGAACTCACAGACATTAATTAAGTTAGTCTCCCAACACCCATAGGTGAGGTAGGGAATTTGTATTATACTCCTATTTATAAAAAGGAACTCAGGCCAGAGGAATTAATGCTGAAATCCCAGGCTAAGTGGGCCATCCAGAGTCACACAGGAAGTCCATATCGAACCCAGGAGTCAAATACAGGTGTTTCAAGTCCCACCCTAAAGATTTAACCATAAGACCACCTTGAGCTATAATTTCATTATGCAGTTGTCTCACCCTGACGAGATGGGAGGTGAAATTTATGAGGCTCACTGCCCCTCCCCCCCTGAGTTTTGCTTTTCTAATAGACCGCAAGCACTCCTGCTTAGGTTCAACACTGCTTCATTTACAATGTCTTATACAAGTTCATGTCCCCACAGTGTATCTTTCCCCAAGCTTCTGCCTATTTCCAAAGCACGGCGGTGGGGAGGGGGGTCTCACCACTCTGAGGTCAGGAGTTTCTTTGCCCTTCCTTCCTGCCTCACTTTTTACTGTCCCCATCTGAATGGTAACTGGTTAATCACCTAGTCCTTAATCAGTTATCTCCCCAATTTGGTCCTTGCAGGGAAGCTTACTGAGAACACAGTCCCTCACCGGCTGATTCTCCTTGCTCTCACTCACCCCTTAAAAGACATGCTACACATCACATTAATATAAAAGCGAAAATAATAACATTTCTCTGGTGTCCCCAGGGCTCTTAAGGGGATAAAATGCCTTTCCAATGCTGGAAGAATGAAAACTAAATTCAGCCAAAGTCTTATTTTCCCAAAGTTCAAAGAGGGATTGGCTGGTAACTGCACAGACACCGGGGGCTGCAGATTGTCTCCCTGGGTGCAGTCTGGGCAGAGAGAGGGACAGATGTAAACATGAAACAATAATCTCCATTTGCATACCCCCCTCCTTATAAGAGATGTTCCTTCCTTCAGTAATTTTGAAATTCTTCTGCTAGGCCTCAGAAAGTTGTATTCAGACAGCCCCTTCTTGTGTGAATCTGCAGCACAGTGTGGTGTGATACTGATTATATTTTTTGAGCTAGATGCAGCCCCAGGGGGGATGCTGGGACTGGCAATGCTGAGAGTCCCATGTTTCTAAAGGTAGTTCAATGATGAGAGGGCTTCTTGCAGCCAAAATGAGGGTAGTTATGTGGGTGAGGGGATTTAAAGGGGCAGGCCCCTATAGAAAAGGTCCAATCATACAAGAGTCTGAGTGCCTGACCGGACATGCTTGAAATATTTAGCTCTCATGCTGAAATCAAAGGCTATTTAGCCCACTCAGCACCTTGCAGGTACAGAGTCACAATCCCCTGTGGGTTGTTTGATAGCAATAAATGTATGGAACCCTTCCCTTAACCCTAAACCTAATTTCAGCACTAATCCCAACCCTAAAGCGAACCTTAACCCAAATCATACCCTTATCACTAATCCTAATCATACCCTGATCCCTAACCTTATCCATAACCCTAACCATAACCCTAACTCTCTGTTTTTTGTCGTTCTATGTCTCCAAATGTTAGTGGGGTTATATTTGCATCTCCCTAAGTCTTGGGCAGGAAACTCCCATTGTTGAGAGGAGTTTGCGTGTGGTTCTCCACCAGAAACCCGGAATGTGAGATTAATTGCAAGATTATGCACAGTGCCAGCCGTGTGGCAAGCGAGTAAAGTTTGGAATTGCAAAATCAGTCGGGAATAAATTCCGCAGAGTTAGCGAGGCAGCTGCAGATTCTTCTCATCCTGGTGACAGGAAGAAAGCTACTGCTGTGTTCAAATGATTAAATATTCTACCTAGACCATCCTATTCGCTGGTGAGAATGATGGATGCGATAGTGGTGGTGGGGGGCCATTACTAAAGGAGAGAAAATAAGGTGCCCACTTTCCTATGTGTCCTCACATTTAATCTCCCTACATTTTGCAGAGCTTGGGCAACCAAAAGGAAAATGCCCACTCAGAGGGAAGGGTTTTGTTTGTACTTTCACTACAGTGAGTTTCTCAAAGCAATCCCCGGTGGTGTCCTCGCAGCTGAAGATGCCGATGTGTAAATGCAGGAAGTCTCTGTAGTTGTCTTTGGAGATGGTAAATCGCCCTTTCTCTGAATCAGGTAATATGTGCTGCTTCCGTAGTTGTCTAGGGTGGAGCCTCATTTGAATCTCCCTTCGGAAGCCTGAGGGACCCAATGCAACCAGTAGCTGCTGAAGGTGAACCCAGAGGCTTTGCAGGAGAGGCAGAGAGAGTCTCCAGGCTTTTTCACATCCCCTCTGTAAATAGCACCTGTGACCGGGCATCTGCGAATAAGGACAAGTTAAGAATCAGGAGATTCTGTCCAAGAAGAAACCTGGGGATGCTCCGTTCTTGATGGGGGTAAATCACCTCTTAGCTCTGCGAGAGCGGTGTCTGCACCACAGGATCAGGGGGCTTTTGTGTAGAAATGGGTGACATTGCTAGGGAATGAAAGGGTTAAACCCTTGTGGCAGGTTTGTATTTTTGAGTCCCATTCCCATTTCTGTGCCCAAAGCCCTGTTGTTTATGTCACTGCTGCCCCTACGTGGTGAGCGCGGATTCTGCAGCCTGGGTTTTTGCAGGAGCATCAATAGGTTTCTGTGTCACTGTGTCTCTCGCACAGTAATAGCGGGCGCTGTCCTCGGGCTTCAGGCCAGTCATTTGTAGATACAGCAGGTTGTTGGAGTTATCCCTGGAGATGGTGAATCGGCCTTTCACTGAATCAAGGTAGTATATAGTACCCCCACTCCAGCTTATAGCAGCGACCCATTCCAGTCCCTTCCCTGGAGCCTGGCGGACCCAGCTCATCCCGTAGTCATCAAAGGTGAACCCGGAGGCTTTGCAGGAGAGGCGGAGAGAGTCTCCGGGCTCTTTCACATCCCCACCGGACTCCACCAGCGCCTGGGACCGGACACCTGGGAATAAACACGCGATACAAACATTAGTATCAAAATAGCAAATACAAAGTATTCCTCTGCCTCTCCAGTGTGTTTGGGTTACAAAATACCTTGCAGAGCTGCCACAAAGAGAACTACACAGACCCAAAGTCTCATTTTCCCTGGTGTTGGAGGGGAGAGTTGGCTGGTAACTGCAGTCTGCACAGACCCAGGGAGCCGCAGGTTGTCTCTCTGGGTGCAGCCTGGGGTGAGAGGGGGCAGATTTAAACTGGAACCCGTCACCTCTATTTGCATATCCTGCTCCTTATAAGAGAGAAAAAACTCCTTCCCTTTGTGATCTGAATTACTTTCATTGAGTCTTCGACAGAAGGAGTCTCCTTTCTCCTTACTGAGTGTTTGTGCAGCGCCTAGAACATCACGGTTGGACCCTGATTGTACTTTCCTATCCCTGGAGAAATAAGGATATTATGTCAATGACGTCTCTTAGCTAGCCATTGATTTCTAGGGACTGCTCTTAAATCACCTGTGGTGAAGGGAAATATTTCCAGTGTCTTTAGTGGGCTTTGGCTCCTGTTGTGTGAGAGAAGAATATTAGTCCAGAGACCAGAAGATGTGGAAATTAAAGAATCCGTGATAATTGATAGCTCAGTGTTTTGAACATTGGCCTGCTAAACCCAGGTTTGTGAGTTCAATCCTTGAGGGGGTCACTTAAGGATCTGGGGCAAAAATCTGTCTGGGGATCGGTCCTGCTTTGAGCAGGGAGTTGGACTAGATGACCTCCTGAGGTCCCTTCCAACCTTATAGTCTATGATTCTATGAATTGGGATCAGAGAAGTGTGCAAATGTATCCTCTCTTTTAGATTCGGATGGCATTATAGCTCCAGGCCTGGAGTTTCAAAGAGATCTAATGGAATTAGGTTCCTTGCTCCCACTGACTGTCAATATGATTCTTACACCTAAAGCCCTTAGGACCCTTGGGAAATATGAGCCCTAGTTCTGTAATTTTCAACCCAATTTCTTTCCTGTGGCACTCACTGATTTTGATTTTGTGAATGATCAATGCCACTGTCACATTTCTGTCCACTCACTGAAACTGGGATAAAACAACTGAATGAAAACAGTTGTATCTATCTATCTATCTATCTATCTATCTATCTATCTATCTATCTATCTATCTATCTATCTATCTATCTATCCCCGTACACCTCATCTATCTATCTATCTATCTATCTATCTATCTATCTATCTATCTATCTATCTATCTATCTATCTATCCAATATTTGCCTTTCTCTCCCCACCTCCTCTTTAATGTTGGTGTCAGTGTTATCATTTAGGAGCGAGTTACATTATTGATCGATTCCGTTCTCATGGTAACTTGATCACTGAGTGCAGAAACAGACTTTGTGAAGGTGCTTCAGAATATTTCTGTGTTGGGTTTTTTTGTTTTGTTTTGGTTTTTTGCTACATTGCTGGATCAGCATCCCCTCACTGTGTGTCTCATGCAGTAATAGCGGGTGGTCTCCTCGGGTTTCAGGCCGGTCATCTGTAATTATGACGTGGTGACAGAATTGTCTCTGGAGCTGGTGAATCGCCCTTCGAATGCCTTAGAACACTATTGACTTGATCCGCTAGGGGAATTATTTCCAGCCACACACTCCAGCCCTTTCCCGGGATCCTGTTGAATGCAGTGCATAGCATATCTGCTGCAGGTGAACCTAGAGGCTTTGCAGGAGAGGCGGAGAGAGTCTCTGGGCTTTTTCACATCCCCTCCGTACCCCACCAGCTGGACCTGGGACCGGGCAACTGAAAATAAAGACACAATATAAATGTTAGTATAGATAGAACAATAATATAATCTATTCACCTGATTCTGAAAATTAATGGGGGCACAAAACTACCTTTCAAAGATGCTACAGCTAAAATAAGTGAATCCAAGGTCCCATATTCCTTGGTGATTAAAGTGGAATTTCTCACGGGGGGATTGGTTGGTAACTACACAACTGCAGAGCTCTGAATTGTCTCTCCGAGTAAATCCTGGGCAGAGAGGGAGACAGATTTATACAGGAAAGTGTCACTCCCATTTGCATATCCCACTCCTTATACGAGACACAAGCCCCTTCTGTGGATGATCTGAACTACCAGCACTGGAGCTCAGATACAAGGAAGGAGTCAGAGTGTCTGTTGCGCAGTGTATATGCAGCGTCCACCACACGGTGTATCGTGTTTTTACTTCCGTTGCAATGGAGAAATAACGACAGGATGTCGATGACCTCCAATTCTGAGACATTAATTGTTGGGGCTTGAACTAAAGTCTGTTGTGGTCAAGGCAAATGCTCTCTCTGGCCTTAGTGGCTTCGGATCACCGCGGAGAAACAAGAATGTTTGGCTACCTGGCAGGAGAGATGCAAATTAAATGACCTGTGATTATTGGAATCAGATACGGGTGAAAATTTGTCCTATCTTTTAGTGCGGGGTCAGAAGTAGAGCCATAGGCCTGCAATTTCAATGGAGGATAATAGAGTTAAGTTCCTAACTCCAACTGACCGTAACAATGATTGTGGCACCTAAATCTCTTAGGCTCCTTTATAAATCAGAGCCATAGTTCATAGCTCGTCTGCAGTTTTCACCCCCGAACAATCTCTGACTGCATTGTGCATTTTAAATGTGGTGTATAAGTTCCACGTTAAAACTTCAGGCCCTTCACTGATGGTGCGATTTTCAAAGGCACCTAAGGGAGTCAGGTGCTCAGCAAGCATTGTGTGCCAGCATCAATGCGAATTAACGGCCTAACTCCTGTAGTTCCCTTGAAAACCACTTCTGTAAATAACAACCTTCTCTTTTAACTGATTCCCAGGCGATAATGAACCGGAGCACCGGGAAGATGGTGGAAAGGCCATTATCCAGGTGTAGCAGAAATCTCTTTCTGTCTATTTATAATAGGTTGGATCACCGTGGGATAATATATCGGAGCACTGGGCAGATGGTGGAAAGACCATTATCTAGGTGTAGCAGACATCTCTTTCACCGTCCTGTCCATATCTGGTAAGTAGTATAAGGGGTCTACTATCAATCAAACATAGGCCTCGTCCCTGACCCCTCAGGCCCCGCACTGTGACCTCACCCTGACCAGGAACTCCCCCTGATTGGTCAAATCTCCTCTCCTGGTGGTCCTGGGGGAGTGGGGGGGGGGGAAGGGAAAACCTAGCCTGATTGGTAGAGGGTGGTGGGAGGAGTTCTTAGAGGGGCCACATGACACCCTTTGCTTCAGGTCATGTTTCCATCTTGACCCCAGAAGTAATATCCCGGGGTCAGGGCCTGAAGGGTCAGGGCCTGAGGGATCAGGGGGTGGGGCCTACTTTTGATTGATGATAGGCCCCTTATACTACTCTGGTACAATAATGGAGAGCGGTGCCCTGGGACCTGGGTCTGCTCAATGGCAAATGCAGCGGGTAGTTGAGTTGTAATAGCATGGGATTGTTATAGTAGGGTTTTTTTTTTAGCCTGCTATAGATTCTCACCTCTTCTACCTACATTCCCTGTTTAATGGTGGTTTAAGTAAAGCGTGTGGCCTGAGCTGCAATGAAATGATAAAAAAATACTAAATATATCAGGAATTCTTCTGCCACTCCTCTAGGGGCAGCGAGAGTGTGATGGGTGGGAAAGGGGATGGCAGGGGCACTTCATAGAAGTTTTGTATTTCTATAAACTGCTCACTGTTATCTTGTGTTTCTGTAAAAAGACCCAAAATAAATAAAGCAAATAAGTAATAATTTGGGGAGCCTGTGGTAACACAGGTGACATCCTAGGACCTTTAGCGAGGCTAAAGTTTACCTTGGGAAACTGATAAAATAACAAATTAGTGGAAACACAATTTCATCTTCTGGGAAGTGGAAAAATGAACGTGTCCAAGGATGGGGAGCCAATGAGAAACTGTGGAGAAGCCAGAGTCTCTGAACGGGGGGAGATGCAGGGACAGAGGCATGGCAGGATTTTAAAGAGGGTGTTGGGTTATTAATTTACATGGGCACCTGTAAATATAAGAGACACTATCCGCAGTGTATGATCCCAGCTCTGTAAGCAAAGGCAGAGAGAGGGGGGAGGGGTCGATAATGGATGGATTGATCTATCGTAGAATCATAGAACTGTAGGGCTGGAAGGGACCTCCAGAAGTCATTCAGTCCAACCCCCTGCACTCTGGCACACGTGCAGCCTGAGGCCAGGGGAGATGAGACAGTGGATCAGGCAGGGACTCAAATAAGTACATAAAATATTTAATAGCCTTCTAAGCAAACAATACACACCTCTATGGGACTGATCAGGAGTGTTTGGGGGAGTATCCTCTGCTCTTTGATAGTTGTCTTATAGTTGCCTCGCTGTGTCTCTCACACAGTAATACCAGGCGGTGTCCTCATGCTTCAGGCCGGTCATTTGCAGGTAGATCAGCTTCTTGGAGCTGTCTGTAGAGGTGGTGAATCGCCCTTTCATGGGATTTCCGTAATGCGTAGTTGCTCCACTAATTGCTGATACCCACTCTAGCCCCTGCCAGGAAGCCTGCCGAACCCAGATCATCCAGTGGCTGTCTATGTTGAACCCTGAGGTGGTACAGGTCAGTCTGAGGGAGTCTCCAGGCTTTTTCACATCCCCGCCGGACTCCAGCAGCTGAACGTGTGAGACAACACCTGGGAATAAACGCATATTAAAATCATGTCAGTGTCAATTGCCAACAATACAACATTCGTCTGACTCCCCTACCCATACAGGGGGAGAAAATACCTTCAAAAGCTTCTGCAACAAAAACTAAATGGAGCCAAAGAGGCATTTTCCCTATTGTGGGAGGGGAAAGGTCTCTGGTGGATTGGTTGGTAACTGCACAGACTCAGTGGGCTGCAGATTGCCTCAGGGTGCAGACTTGGCAGAGAGAGATTAAAACAGGAAATGCTCATCATTATTTGCATATCCCCTCCTTATAACAGATAAAACTCCTTCCCAGTGAATCACTGGATGAGTGCCCGGGTCTGGTCATTCCCTGGAATGCTCCTGGAATTGGCCACTGTGGGGAGTCAGGACACTGGCCTAGATGGGCCGTTCTTATGTTCTTATGATCTCACATCTTGGCCTGGGGATTCAAGAGTAGGAGCAAGACCCCTTCCTAGAGAAAAAAGGATGGGAAAAGGTTTGAACTCCTCAAAGGTTTAACTGATGCTCTGTCTTGGCTCTTGCCCCGGCAGCTTGGTAAGTGGCGTATGCTCTGTCTACAAGCCCAGCCCTGATGCCCCTGAAGCGGACACGACTCTCCTCTTCGCAGTCAGGGAAGTGTCTGTAATTGCTGCCAGGGTTTGTCCACAGGGAATGGAAGGAGCCCCGCTCTGCCAGGCTTTCTGCATTCTCACCAGTCCCCACATTTACAGTGACAGGCAAGAACCGGTATTTGAAAGGTGTTTGTTGGTGTCCGGTTCTCAGAAAAGAAAGTTCAGAGCGCTCAGCTCCCTGCTCACCCCTCCTCCCCAGACATCCCCTTCTGTGTTTCTTATTCTGTTTTTGAAAAGCACGGATTTCATATTTGTGCTGCGTGTACAGTGTTCTGTTCTTGCATGCAATGGCTGGGGTGCATCAGCCTGAGAGCAGATGTATCGAAAGGGGAACGAGGACCCCAAAGGAGCAGCCGCCAGACAAGGCCACCAGCCCTGCGCTCTCTGACGCTAAAGACCCCTGGCTGTGGATGGCCGGTCACTGGAGTTAGTGACTGGGGAGGGGTCGGGTCACCCACCTGCTGTAGAGCGAAGATAACTTGGGGCTCTGGGAGAGAGCTGGGATTGTCCACACACACCCCTTCCCAGCAGGGACCCGCTCCACTGACACATGCCAGAGGGAACTATTTCCTGGAGGGCTCAGACAACACAGTTAACGGCCAAATGCCAATGTTCTCACTCCCGGGAGTCCCCCCATTCATTTCAGAGAGACCACTGGTGTGCGTGAGAAAATCAGGGTTGTGCTGGACATTGGTGCACTGTGGGAGATTCCCATGGACCCGTGGAGTTAAAAGCTGGTGTCATATCTGCATCCACCCTGATGCCCCTTCTCATGCCCGTCCCACAGCTGTGCTCTGGGTGTGTCACTCCTGCCCCCCGCTGCCGTGTGAACAGAAATGATACAGCCCTGTGGTGAGCACGGGACAGGGCAGTCCCTGACTTGCTGGAGGGGGTGGTGCTAAAGGAGAAGATATAAGGTTATTGGGGTTAAAGGGACATTTAATATACACCTCTCTGCACCTCAGACCACTGACATCGCTGTAAAAACTGACAATGAGACAGAATCAGACAAGGGGGGAGAAAGTGAACTCTGATATTAGACTGGTGAGCCCCGGAATGGGAGGGAGAGGAAATGAGAGGGGATTTGGGGAGGGGACAATTTACTCTCAATTTCGGCCATGGTGTAGTCCCACTCGGGTGCCTGATTCCCAGAAACAAACCGGGGAGGTCTCTGCTCCCCTCCCGCAGCCAGAAATGCCCCTCTATATTCCCTTTGATGTTTTTGAAAGCCTGGGTGTCACTGTTTTACTCTGTACAATATTCCCTGATTGCATGTCCAAGCGATGGTGAACCACCCCAGGGCAGATGAACTCAGAAGGAAAAGGAGAAGCCTGGAGCAGCAGACACCAGGAAATACCTCAAGCCTTGTGCTGTCTGACCCTGGTGCCCCCACATCTCTCACCTATGGGGCTCTGCTTCTCCCTGCGTCACTGCCTCTCCCTGAGTGATTCCAGTCAATCTCGCGGGAATCCGTTCCAGCTGGGCCTCAGCGCAGTCACTGGGTTATTGGTGCAGATAAGGTCTGAGGGTTGGGGACTTTTATCTCCCTGGTCGCTACATTCAATTTGGGAAATCTATTGTGGGTTGGCTCCTTAGCTCCGCCCATTGACATCAGCGGAGGTGCTGGAATGCCATCTTCAGAACCCCAGCCCTGCCCCATTCCAGGAGGAGCTGAGCGGGCAGTGTTCAGGAACTGAGTGATCACTGCGCCACAGGCTGTGCTGGGCCTGGTGCCGCCAGGGGTGACAGTGCAAGGGAATGAAAGGGTTAACACCTGCTAGCAGGTTCTCATTGCCCCTATGCCCGGCCTCACTGCTGTGCCTCGCGCGGAGCTGTTTGTGGATCTGCTGCCCTCGTGTGGCGATCGGGAAAGGGGGATTCCGCAGCCTGGGTTCTTGTATTACCACAAGTAGGTTTGTGTCACTGTGTAAAATAATATCACTTGCACAGTAATACCGGGCGGTGTCCTCGGCTCTCAGGCCGGTCATTTGCAGATACACCAGGCTGTTGGAATTATCCCTGGAGATGGTGAATCGCCCTTTAATGGAGTCTGCATAGCGTGTGGTGCTACCATCCGTGCTAATCTCAGAGACATACTCCAGCCCCTTCCCGGGAGCCTGACGGAACCAGCTCAGCCAGTGACTGCTGAAGGTGAACCCGGAGGCTTTACAGGAGAGGCGGAGAGAGTCTCCGGGCTTTTTCACATCCCCTCCGGACTCCACCAGCTGCACCTGGGACCGGGCACCTGGGAATAACAATTAATTATGGGGAACATGAGTATCTCGGGCAATAGCACAATAATCCCCCGCCTCCCCAATACATCCAGTCCATGGAAAGGGAGAATTTACCTTTGAAAGATGTTGCAGTGAGAATGAGGTACAACCAAAGCCTCATTTTCCCTGGGGCTGGAGGGGAAAGTTCTCAGGAGACTGGCTGGTGACTGCACAGACCCAGGGGCTGCGGATTGTGTCTCCGGGTGCAGACTGGGCAGAGAGAGACACAGATTTAAACAGGAAATGGTCTCCCTCATTTGCATATTGCGCTCCTTATAAGAGACACCCAACATTTCCTAACATGAACTCAGTTTCTTTGTGTGCGGTTGAGAGAAGAGGCGGCACTTTGTCTCTGTGGTACCTCCCTTGTCTCAGTCGGAGCTTCCTACTTGACCACAAGGAGACCAACTGGCATCTTCTTTATCCCTTCCCTAGCTCCCACACCTAACCATGACCCTAGGGATAAACTCCACCTTCATATGTGTCTTAACCGGAAAACTACATGAATACCTTACTTACAACAAGAAATCCTGACTTTACCCAGGTTGCAGTTCTAACCCTGAATGTAAATTCTAACCTGACTTTTAATACAGGCTCTCACCCTTCATCCCTACCTTGAAACTAACTCTAGCAGAGACTTAGGAAAGTCCTGGCCTGTATCTCATTCAGTGGGAGCTGAGTTCTGTGACCCTAGTGCCCCCCTGACTCCCCACCAACGGGCCTCTGCTTCTCCCTCAGCAGCCGCCTCTCCCTGAGCTACCCCATTAAATCCCCTCGTGTTCCTGTCTACATCCCTTAGTCATGTGACTGTCCCCAATGCCCTGAGTGCCAGCACTGGTCTGAGTGATGTCATCAGGGGCTGAGGGGTGGGGTCTGTTATCTCCATGGTGACTCTGTGACATTGTGGAATTTTATTGTGGGCAGGATCCTTAGCTGCACCGTTTACACCAGGACTGTGATTTCCAAATGCCAAATGGATGAAAAACAATCCACGAGCCACTTTGGAAAGTCCCAGCGGTGCCACATGCCCAGGCTCAGCGGAGTGGGGTTTATCCAGGCACTGGGTGATCTCTGCCCACAGCCCCGCACGGACTCTGAATGGTCCATATGAATATCCCAGCCTCCATTTCTCTGTGCCTCAGACTCCCCTCTCTGAACCAGGGGCTGTGATAGTTCCCGGGCTCCCGGCAGTGTTGTGGGGATAAAGGCAATAACCGCTTGTGAAGGGCGGAGACGCCACGGAGAGGGGCCCCACATCGGTTATAATGAACTAATCACCTTCCGCTGCATTAATGCGCTAAACGTCCCAGTTTGCTGAAAGGGCCAGAGCCTCCCTGGTGTAAATCCGGAGTAACTTGAGTCTAGTGAAAGCAGTTGCGGTGACTTTACACTAAAGAAGGATTTGGCCCCAGGAGCAATTCGCTCCATCCGTTGGGTCTGATGCAAACCCCAACATGCTTGTCCCCTTTACACTGACAGACGCTGTCCTGTGAGTCTGACACAGAGATGGGCCCCGGGAGAGCCAACGTGCCAGGTCTCCGAGGGGAGAGCGAGTCAGAACAGGACTGACTCCGGATTGGGGTTCACAGATGAAGCAAGGGATCTCTGCACCGCAGGCCCAGTGGGGCTCTGGGCGGGGCGGGGAGACATATTGCCCAGTAACGGAAGGATTAAAACTGACGGGAGGTTTGTGTTATATTCACCCAGTTGCCGGGTCTCCTGTCTGAGCCCGGAGCAGTGTGTGTGTCACTGCTGCCCCCGCACGGCTGCCGGGAGAAGGGCAATTCCGCAGCCTGGGTTTTTGTATGATCACAAATCGGTTTTGTTTCACTGGTGTGTCTCTCGCACAGTAATAGCAGGCGGTGTCCTCAGGCTTCAGGCCCGTCATTTGCAGATACAGCTCACTCTTGGGAGTATCCCTGGAGTTGGTGAATCGGCCTTTCACTGAATCAAGGTAGTATGCAGTACTCCCACCCAGGTATATATAAGCGACTCATTCCAGTCTCTTGCCAGGAGCCTGTCGGACCCAGCTCATGCTATAGCTGCTGAAGGTGAAGCCGGAGGCTTTGCAGGAGAGGCAGAGAGAGTCTCTAGGCTCCTCCCCTTCCCTTTTGATTTGCAGGATATTTCCCCACCCTAGACATGTGAGGTGTTCGCTACAGGAGCAGGTCACTGGAAGGAGGGTGGTGATGGGAAAGCGGGGACTGGGGGGTCAGGGGACATTCCTTCCAATTAAGGTGAAAGGGAAAGACACCAGGAGCCTTTTACCGAAAGGAGGGAGAAGCAGGGGAAAGAAACACTCGTGGGTTTTAGACTTTAAGGAGTGAAACTCTCTGATCTCTCTTCCAGTCTGGGTGGGAAGTGAAGTTGGAGGGGCATGCGCTGAAAGAAGCGCAAATGCAAAAGAGATTCTCCTTTAATAGAACAAGTTGCCCCCAATAAGCCAAGTAACGAATACAAGCCCCATCTTTCTTTTGAATCTAAGAGATGCCCTTGGAATGAGGTTAAAGAGCCATCATCAGCCATTGCTGAGCAGAGTGGAAAACAACGCAAATCAGGTGCTGTGCAAACATGTGTAAGACCCCCCCAAAAAGGCGGGGCAGCCAAAAACTTTTTTGCTTGGGGCAGCAAAAAACCTAGACGCGGCCCTAATCGTAGCTTATATAAGCGACCCATCCCAGTCCCTTGCCAGGAGCCTGTCAGACCCAGTTCATATTGTAGCTGCTGAAGGTGAGCCCGGAGGCTTTGCTGGAGAGGCGGAGAGAGTCTCCGGGCTTCTTCACATCCCCTCCGGACTCCACCAGCTGCACCTGGGACCGGGCACCTGAGAATAAAGACAGGCCATTAATATTGGTATAAAAACAGCGATAACACAATATTCTTCTAACTCTGCCAGTTATTCAAAGGAGGAAAATACCTTCCAAAGCTGCTACAGCGAAAATTACAAGGAGCAAAAATCCCATTTTCCCGGGTGCTGGAGGGGAAGTTCTCAGGGGACTGGCTGGTCACTGCACAGACCCAGGGGCTGCGGATTGTGTCTCTGGGTGCAGCCTGGCCAGAGAGAGGCACAGATTTAAACAGGAAAGTGTCTCCCTCATTTGCATGCCCCCGCTTTATAAGAGACACACACTGCTGCTGCCAGTGATCTGACTGACTCACCCTAGGGCTCCGGGTGCGGGAGTCAGACTGTCCCGGCCTGTGTGTCTGTGCAGCGCCGGGCACAGGGCGCTGGGTCCTCCTGACACTTCCGGACCCCTGGGAGGAATGACCAGCTCCCTGCAGTGACTGTGTTTCCTCACCCAGGAACTGAGGGCCTGGCTATTGTGAGGTGATGTTGGGGATTGGGGGGACTCAGCTCTGGAGCCCCGTTCCACACACACAGGGGCCATGCAACATCCGGTCAGGGGGGTCAGTGTCTGGGGAGGGGTCGTGTCCCAGGGATCCATTGGGCTGGGCCACCTGCTGGAGAGGGAAGATTTCCCGTGGTGCTGGGAGGGATATGGGGGAAGCCCCTTTCACTTCCCGGCAGTGACCGGCTACATTGAAATGATCCATGACACTAGGAACGTGATCTGAGCAAGCCTGGCTCGTGCTTTGGACCAGGTCTGGGACCCGCCTGTGGGTGCAGGTGGGAGAAGCTGGGGGAGGGGGGAAGTCTGAGGACAGAGTTAAGGTTTTGCAGTGGAGCCTCCCTGACATTAGTGTGCCAAAAGCGGCGTGTCTGGGAGTCGAGGGAGGATTCAGGCTACAGTGAAGGAAGATTATTATACGCGGCTGATATTTATATTCGTGTTTATACTCCTGTTCCCAGTCACACTCCACTTCCCATTTACACTCGGATTGTAAACTCGGTGGGACTGAGAGAGGTTTTATGGTCTGTGTTTGTACCATGCCTAGGACTAGGGGAGCCTAGATTATAATTAGGAACATAAGGAGGTCCAGACTGGTTCAGACCAAGGGTCCATCTAGCCCAGTATCCTGTTTACCAACAGTGGCCAGTGCCAGGTACCCCAGAGGGAATGAACAGATCAGGGAATCACCGAGTGATCCACCCCCTGTCGCCCATTCCCAGCTTCTGGAGACTCAAGGCGCTAGGCCCACAACCAGCACCAAATCTGTCACCTCTAAGCATCATCATCCAGATCATTTACTTAGTTAATTATTAATAAGCAATAAAGTGTAAGCAGGGGCCGTGAGTTATATACAGTAACTCCTCGCTTAACGTTGTAGTTATGTTCCTGAAAAATCCGACTTTAAGCGAAACCATGTTAAGCATATCCAGTTTCCCCATAGGAATTAATGTAAATAGGGGGGCTTAGGTTCCAGGGGAATTTTTTATTTTATATATATTATATAAATTTATATTATACTGTGTGTGTGTGTATATATATATATATATATATATATATATATATATATATAAGTTTTAAACAAACAATTGAAAACTGTACTCAGCGATGATGATTGTGAAACTTGGTTGAGATGGTGGAGTCAGAGGGTGAGCTATTTCCTAGGGAATGCCTTACTGCTAAATGATGAACTAGCAATTGGCTGAGCCCTCAAGCGTTAACTCTCTCACTCTACAAGGCAGCAGGAATGGAGGGAGGGGTTATGTGTGAGAGAGAGATGCACATTTCCCTTTTAAGTACATCACCTTGTTAATTAGTTCAGCTTGCTGAGACCGCAGCTGCTGCAAGCTCCCTCTGTCCTGAGCCCTGGTGTGTCCCCCCGCTCTATGGAAGATGGGGTAAGCAGGGTGCAGGGGCAGGGGGGAAGGAGATACCCTGACATTAGCCCCCCTTTTCCTTCCCTCCCCCCCGGCACAGCAAGCAGGTGTCTCGGAGAGCAGCTCCAAGGCAGAGGGCAGGAGCAGCACATGGCAGTGGGGGGAGGGATACAGTTGAACTGCAGGCAGCTGCTGCACAGGGAACTTTGGGGAGTGGGGAGCTGATAGGGGGCTGCAAGTCCACCCTGGTTCCAAGCCCCCACCAGCTCGCTGCAACGGGCTGCTCTTCCTGCAAGCAGTGGACAAAGCAGGCAGCTGCCAAACGACGTTAGAAGGGAGCATTGCACAACTTTAAACGAGCATGTTCCCTAATTGATCAGCAACGTAACAACGAAACAACTTTAACCTGGATGACTTTAAGTGAGGAGTTACTGTACACTGTGGTGCCTAGGCTCCAGCAATATTCAGGGCCCGGGGGCCTGGCTCCACCAATATTTGGGGCCGGGTCTCTCCCCTGGCCCCCCACGCGTCTCCTCCAGTGTCCCCCGGCCCCACTTGCTGCCCCCGCTCACCTCCCCCAGGGCCCGGGCACCGGAGACTGCAGCTGACACCGACTCTGCTCTGCCTGCTCCCGGCATCAACTGCTGCCGCAGCGTCCTAATGCCCCACAAATAATGGCAGTGCAGGCTGCCCTTACCCTGTCCTTCCGCCCTAGCCCTGAGCCTCTCCAATGCCCCAAACCCCTCAGCCCCAGCCAGAGCCCTCATCCCTCCGCACCCTAAGCCTCTGCCCCATATAGATCATTGTTGCAACCACTGTTATATATTTGCAGCAAATCTTGTAGATGGGCATCTCCCATGGTCCATTGTCAACCAAGTGTTTCCTGATGAACCACTTAATTTGAACAGTCCCTCCAAGATGTGCTGGCTAGTTGCCTTGTGGGAAGTACCCCAGGAGCCCACATTTGAAATCCAAGTGTAGAGCCAATGTTTATATCTTCAAATACAAAAATGATACATGCATACAGATAGCATAATCATAATCAGCAAATCATAACCTTCTCATAGACACCTCACTCCACAGCCTTTATACAAGATTTGCTGCAAATATATAACAGTGGTTGCAACAATGATCTATATGTGTGAAAGTTGTGTTGGTTTCTCCTTGATGAACACCCCCCCCGTTCACTCTACTTCCCTGTAAGTTAACCACCCTCCCCTCCCCCCTTCGATCACCACTTGCAGAGGCAATAAAGTCATTGTTGCTTCACATTCATGCATTCTTTATTAATTCATCACACAAATACGGGGATAACTGCCACGGTAGCCCAGGAGGGGTGGGGGAGGAGGGAAGGACAAGGCCACACTGCACTTTAAAACTTATTGAATGCCAGCTTTCTGTTGCTTGGGCTGTCCTCTGGGGTGGAGTGGTTGGGTGCCCAGAGGCCCTCCCACCACGTTCTTGGGCGACTGGGTGAGGAGGCTATGGAACTTGGGGAGGAGGGCTGTTGGTTACACAGGGGCTGTAGTGGTGGTCTGTGCTCAAGCTGCCTTTCCTGTACCTCAACCATATGCCAGAGCATATCAGTTTGTTTCTCCAGTAGCCTGAGCATTGCCTCTTGCCTTCTGTCACCAAGCTGACGCCACCTATCCTCTTCAGCCCGCCACTTATTATCTTCAGCCTGCCACCTCTCCTCACGTTCATATTGTGCTTTCCTGGACTCTGACATTGTCTGCCACCACGCATTCTGCTGGGCTCTTTCTGTGTGGGAGGACTGCATGAGCTCAGAGATCATTTCATCGCGAATGTGTTTTTTGCACCTTCTAATCTTCACTAGCCTCTGGGAAGGAGAAGATAGTGTGAGCATTGAAACATTTGCAGCTGGTGGAGGGAAAAAAAGGGAGAGTGGTAGTTAAAAAGACACATTTTAGAGAACAATGGGTAGACTCTTTCATGGCAAACCTTGCTGCTAACATTACATAGCACATGTGCTTTCGGTACAAGGTCGCATTTTGCCTCTTATTGAGAGTATGCCGGTTTGGTGTGAGAGATCTCTCATGCATGGCCGGGCAAAAGAATTCAGCTTGCAGGCAGACATGTTAAGACACAGTCTTTTGGCTTCTTTAACCTTCATAACATGTGGGAATGGTTTCCCATACCAAGCGGCTGTTGGGTTGGCCATTTAAAAGGAGTAGGGGCTGCAGTTTTCGGATTAACGTGCAGCAGAAACCCAACTAACCCTCCCCACACACACACACAATTCTCTGGGATGATCACTTCACCCCTCCCCCCACTGCGTGGCTAACAGTGGGAAACATTTCTGGTCAGTCACAGGCAAGCAGCCCAGCAGGAACGGGTACCTCTGAATGTCCCCTTAATAAAATCACCCTATTTCAACCAGGTGACCAGGAATGATATCACTCTCCTGAAGATAACACAGAGAGATAAAGAACGGATGCTGTTTGAATGCCAGCATACACTGGGACCATACACTGCCATGCTTTGTTATGCAATGATTCCAGACTTGTGCTACTGACCTGGCATGGTAAAGTGTCCTACCATGGAGGACGGAATAAGGCTGCCCTCCCCAGAAACCTTTTGCAAAGGCTTTGGGAGTAGATCCAGGAGAGCTTTATGGAGATGTCCCTGGAGGATATCCGCTCCTTCCCCAGACACGTTAACAGACTTTTCCAGTAGCTGTACTGGCCGCAAATGCCAGGGCAAATTAATCATTAAACACACTTTCTTTTAAACCATGTATAATATTTACAAAGGTACACTCACCAGAGGTCCCTTCTCCACCTGGTGGGTCCGTGAGCCAGCCTTGGGTGGGTTCGGGGGGTACTGACTCCAGGTCCAGGGTGAGAAACAGTTCCTGGCTGTTGGGGTGTGATGAAGTCGGGGGGTTTCTTGTTTTCTGTGGGGTTTCAATGGTTTGCATGCAGAGGGGGTGGGACTCAGTTTCCCTGGGGGTTACTGGTTTAATGAGGGGAGGGGAGAGGGAGTTTGTTGTTGCAGAGGACCGGAGAGGGAACTTGGGACCCCAGCCAATGGACTGGAGGACGGATACCCCAGCGACGGGTGACCTGGCGACCCAGAAACCCAGATCAGGAGTTGCAGCTGGTTCTGGCCAGTGGGAAGACAATGGGCTGCAGAGAGAGAACCCAGTGACCTAACCAGCCGGTTCCAGCCAGAGGACAGAAGCGAGGAGAGGAGGCCCCAGTTTATGACCCTGTTTACCTGGAGAGAAGACAATGGACAGAGGTGGGGCTTGGGGCCGGTGATCTCAGAGGCCCAGCTGGGAAGCAGGGGGGCTCGGGGCTGGAGAGGGGGAGCAGGCAGAGCCCACCTGGATGCAGAGAGACTGGGATGTGTTGGGCTGAGGGAGGCCAGGCCTGAGGCCCTGAGAGTTTCCTGTGCTGTGTTCAGTCGCTCAATAAACCCTCCTGTTTTACACTGGCTGAGAGTCACTCCGGTCTAGAGAACAGGGTGGCATCAACCCCTTCGGGGGTGGTGGTGGCACCGGGAGTCCAGAGCGAGTGGACTCCCTGAGGGGGCCCATGGCGAGGAACAGGTGTGCTAAGGCTCAGAGCACGATCAGTGAGGCCGTGACATGGGGAAAACGGTTTCTCCGCTTCCTTGCTGTGAGCTATTTTCAACCTCCTCCTCTCATCTTCCTCATCCCGAAAACCCGCATCCCTGTTCCGTGCTACTCCATTGAAGGAGTCAAAGCACAGGGGTGGGATAGTGGTGGCTGCACCACCTAGAATGGCATGCAGCTCATCATAGAAGAGGCATGTCTGGGGCTCTTGTGGTAAGGAAATGTTAAATTGATGGGTTTTATTGGAAGATATTCAGATGATAAGATGGATGGTTGACTCCATAATGCGCCATAGTACTAGGCATTTTATTTAGGCTATTTGCTATCTATTCCAGTATTTTCTCACTTTTTCTTCTCAAACATTGTTATCTTAAGGCTAGGTCACACTGATTATTCTGCTGTTTTCCACTCGCTTCTGACCTGAGCCCTGCTTCTACAGGTCTTGCGATATTAGGCTAAGACTTGACAGAACAGTTGCTCTGTCTCTGACACTTAAATGGCTACATTTAAACCCTCTCTTTCTTTCCCTGCTTCCACACCTTCTACTCCATGGGCAGACTTGTTTTCCGTTCTAGGATTAGCTACCATACGTCAGTATTTTAACAGACATGTCCAGTTTTTGGGGTTTAAATAGCCATCCAGGAGGAATTTGTAAAACTCTCAAATGGTCCGGGATTTCCCTCCCAATGCAGAGCGCAGCACGGCTGACAGGGCGGCCTGGCCAGATTGAGTCACTCGCATCGGGGCCTCCAGCAGCCAGAGCCCCTCCCCTGCTCTCCCCCCTCCCCTGCAGCCTCAGCATGCTGCGCCGGCAGCAGTCTGGAGGGATGGAGCCATACGCTCCGCGGGGGAGCTCAGCAGCGTGTCTGTCTCCACATGGAGCCAGACATGCTGGTCTGAGTGGCACGGTAAGGGGGCCGGAGGATTGGAGAAAGGGCATGCAATTGTGGGTGGCAGTCAAGGGATAGGGAGTGTGGGGGTTGGATGGGTCAGCGGTTCGGGGAGGCCTGTCAGGGAGCAGGGGTGTGGAGAGGGGGCAGGGCAGTCAGTGGACAGGAAGTGGAAGGGAGTGGATAGGGGGCAAGGCTACCCCTCCCCCCATGGAGTGTCCTCATTTTTTGAATGTTAAAATATGGTATCCCTACCGTTCCCAGTACCACCCCATTCTAGCAGTGAGCTCTCCATTCACAGCAAGCTGCAGCATGAGGTCTCAGCTACCTCACTCCCTCCCCTTCCCTTTCCTGTTGATAGCTGCCAAGAGAATGCTGGGAATTGTAGTTCTTTCCCTGCTCCAGGGCTGGCTCTATAGCAGGGATCCCTTTGGCATGCAGCTCGCCAGGGTAAGCTCACCAGGCCAGTTTGTTTACCTGCCGCATGCGCAGGTTCGGCCGATCGTGACTCCCACTGGCCGCGGTTCGCCGCTCCAGGCCAATGGGGGCTGCGGGAAGTGGCGCTGGATGAGGGATGTGCTGGCCGCCCTAGGGCTCCAGGTGCGGGAGTCAGACTGTCCCGGCCTGTGTGTCTGTGCAGCGCCGGGCACAGGGCTCCGGGTGCAGGAGTCAGACTGTCCCGGCCTGTGTGTCTGTGCAGCGCCGGGCACAGGGCTCCGGGTGCGGGAGTCAGACTGTCCCGGCCTGTGTGTCTGTGCAGCGCCGGGCACAGGGCGCTGGGTCCTCCTGATACTTCCGGACCCCTGGGAGGAATGACCAGCTCCCTGCAGTGACTGTATTTCCTCACCCAGGAACTGAGGGCCTGGCTATTGTGAGGTGATGTTGGGGATTGGGGGGACTCAGCTCTGGAGCCCCGTTCCACGCGCACAAGGGCCATGCAATGTCCGGTCAGGGGGGTCAGTGTCTGGGGAGGGGTCGTGTCCCAGGGATCCATTGGGCTGGGCCACCCGCTGGAGAGGGAAGATTTCCCAGGGCGCTGGGAGGGATTTGGGACGGAAGCCCCTTTCTCTTCCCAGCAGTGACCGGCTACATTGAAATGATCCATGACACTAGGGACGTGATCTGAGCAAGCCTGGCTTGTGCTTTGGGCCAGGTCTGGGGCCCACCTGTGGGTGCAGGTGGGAGAAGCGGGGGGGGGAGTAGTCTGAGGACAGAGTTAAGGTTTTGCAGTCGAGCCTCCCTGACATTAGTGGGCCGAGAGCGGCGTGTCTGGGAGTTTTACTTTAGGGGAGAGTCAAGGAGGATTCAGGCAACACAGTGAAGGAAGATTATTATGCACATCTGATATTTATAATGGTGTTTATATTCCTGTTCCCAGTCACACTCCACTTCCCATTTACACTCGGATTGTAAACTCGGTGGGACTGAGAGAGGTTTTATGGTCTGTGATTATACCGTGCATAGGACTGTGGGATCCTAGACTATAATTTAGAATATAAGAAAGGTCAGACTGGGTCAGACCAAACGTCCATCTAGCCCAGTATCCTGTCTACTGACAGTGGCCAATGCCAGGTGCCTCAGAGGGAATGTACAGAACAGGGAATCACCGAGTGATCCATCCCCTGTCGCCCATTCCCAGCTTCTGGAGACCCTAGGCGCTAGACCCACAACCAGCACCAAATCTATCACTGCTAAGCATCATCATCCAGATCATTTACTTAGTTAATTATTAATAAGCAATAAAGTGTAGACAGAAGCTTTCTCCTGGTTGTGTTTAAAGAACTTGTGTGATATGAACGCTACGTGTTTTTCAACCATCCCTACAATGTAATATTGAGAGATAACAACAAAAACATTTCCATTCCCAGACAAGTATCAGTATTCATGCTGAAACACAAATCTCCATTCCCATAACACTCATGTTCCCTTTCATATCCCCACACTCATTCACACACACTGGAGAGAGAGAGAGAGAGAGAGAGAGAGAGAGAGAGAATGTTCTCAGGGAATGTTCCATAGACAGTTACACTGAAGGATACTCAGACGATGAGGGTGGGTGGGTGGCTGGCTCCATAATGCACCACGGTACTAGGCTCTCAGACTGGCTGAAGACCAGTTCAGTGATGAGGCTAATAGAAGTGAGACAATGTACAGGGCAGGGAGTCAAATAAATCTATAAATAGACATTGCACAGCTCTATGGCATTGACCAACATGGATTTTGGGAACAGCCTTGTTCCCTTTTGTAGCTTCCAGGGTTTGTGTTTTCACCTCTCCTGCTTTCTATCCCCACACGGGAACTGAGAGGTGAACATGGGACTATTTGGGCTTCTGTTTGGCAGATAATAATTCCTTTTAACCCATATCAATGTGTAATAGAATATTTGGTGTCATGTTATCTGATTAGAATATGACCATATAGATCATTGTTGCAACCACTGTGGTATATTTGCATCAAATCTTGTAGATGGGCGTCTCCCATGGTCCATTGTCAACCAAGTGTTTCTTGATGAACCACTTAATTTGAACAGTCCCTCCAAGGTGTGCCGGCTGGTTACCTTGTGGGCAGTACCCCAGGAGCCCACATTTGAAATCCAAGTACAGAGCCAATATTTATATCTTCAAATACAAAAATGATACATGTTTACAGATAGCACAATCATAACCAGCAAATCATAACCTTTTCATAGACATCTCACTCCACAACCTTTGTACAATACTTGCTGCAAATATATAACAGTGGTTGCAACAATGATCTATATGGTGATATTTTAATCAGATAACATGACACACACTTATTTGCATATCCCCCTCCTGGTGACACATAAAACCTCCTCACTTAGCGAGCCCAATTGACCTGCCTGGGGATTCAGAAAGTGGCACAGGGAAGCGAGGAAGGATCATGCAGGGGGCAGGGAGCCCACCTGGGACCCTGCATGCCCAGACTTCTTGTGTCACTCGTGGCAAGTCACCTGGGGCCGGATTTTTCTAAGTATTGACACATCAAGCGGGATTTTCTAAAGCAACGCTGCGCCCAACTCCCAGAGGTGCACCTCAGTTCTCAGGCTGTGAAATGGGGATAACGGGACCTTCCTGCCTCACCGGGGTTTAGTGTGGATAGATGCGATAAAAAGCATGAGGTGCTCAGATCTGATGGTGTGTATCTAAGAGTGTGTCTCAAACTTTTTCTACTGGTGACCCCTTTCACACAGTACGCCTCTGAGTGTGACCCCTCTAATAAAATTAAAAACACTTTTTAATATATTCAATATCATTGTAAATGCTGGAGGCAAGCAGGGTTTAGGGTGGAGGTTGACAGCTGACCCCCCATGTAATAACCTCCCGACCCCCAGTTTGAGACCCCCTGACTAAGACAAACAAATCTATTACTCTGGCTGTGATGCAAAGATCACTGACATGAATGGAATGAGTGCCGCCTCCCTTGCCTTCATTTGGCTTTGGGCCATTCCCCGATGCAGCAACTGATCGATATTCCTTCCCATGAGAAAACAGCAGGTCGGGTGACATGATTAACCTGGGCAAAAATGTCTTCGTCTGCGTCTGACGAAGTGGGTATTCACCCATGAAAGCTTTTGCTCCAATACGTCTGTTAGTCTATAAGGTGCCAGAGGACTCTTTGTCACTTATTATAAGGAAGGAATCTCACATTCTTTTAGAGCCTGACGCAAAACCCTTCACAACTCCAGGGAAACCCTCCCGTTTAGTGCAACGTGAGCTGTGTCAGGCCCTGTGTTCATAGCCCTGAGGCTGCAAAGTTGTCAGTTGTTCCTTGAAATGTCAATTGTAAATGTCTTCACCAGAGGCAATGGACTGATCACTAGAACAGAGCTAATTAGATGAAGAGGATGCTTCCTTCAGAGGATCAGCAGCTGTGATTGAAGCAGAAAACTCTCGGAGCTATCAGATTAGTAGAAGAGTCCCGGGCAGATTCATTGGTCTGGGTAAAATACCAAATCTGACTGATTATAACGAGACTACTGATGAGACTGAGGAATGAAGGATTTTGCCCAATATTAGTGAGGTCCTGGGCCTCAGCCTGTCAAAGACTCAATATCATTTCTGCAGGAGCTGCGCGAGATAATCACAGTAGAAATGATGGTGATAGTAAAATCTATTTCCTATTCAGTGGTTTTCATTCACACATTTCCGAGCGTTTTACAAAGGAGTTAAGTGGCATTACCCCAGTTTTTGCCCAAGGGGAAACTGAGGCACGTGAACGTGAAATGAGTTGCCCAAGATCACCGAGGAAATAAGTGGCATAACCGGAAATAAATTCTGTGTCTCTGTTTGGTGCTGAACACTATGGGAAAACGGGTCTACGGACACCCGCCATGCACCGCGCAGTAACAGGTAGATAAAGGTAGTCGACCAGCTCTCTAAACTGGTTGAACTGCTCACCCCATGTTAAGTCAGATTCTGTTCTCAGTTAGGCACTAGAAATCCTGAATAATTCAGTTTAGTGCAGGGGATGGCTTCCGGATTCAGGACAGGGTAACTAAGAGCATAATTTGCTAAGACTTTTCAAATCCAGTGTCTGCACCTTTAATACACTTAGAAATGGTCTGAAAGCTTTTTCTGTGTGTATTTTCACGTGTGTTTTCACGTGTATACAGTTGTATGAGTGCTTGAAATTACGGATGTGGGTGTGCAGGGAGCTTGTGTGTTTGTGTGTAGGTGTTGGTATGGGTGCTTGAAGACCTAAGTGTGTGTGATTGCATGTGAGTGTTGTTGTGTTCTTATCTGTTTGTATATATTTTTGTGTTTGCAAACATGTGTTTGTGTGTATACTTGTGGTGTGTCTGTGTTCCTGTGTTTACGTGTTGAGATGTGTCACTGTGCCTCTGTGTGTGTGTTTCCGTTTTTCTGTCTCTGGTACAGAAAAGGGGTCAGAAGAGCTCTTAATACTGCAGTGTCTGATGTACAGAGGAATTCCAGGGTGAATAATTTAAATCCATTTAGAAATGGTGCTGCCCTGCACATATTTATAATCCAGGCACCTGCATTTCTTCCCCAGACCAGTCTCTCCGATGCTCCCATCGCCGTGTTCCTTCCTGTCTGTGTCTGGTCAGCGCCCCCAGCCGGCAAACCGCCTCTGCTGCAGCTGCCAGGAAGGTTTTGTCTGAGCCCAGACTGGCTTCCCCTCACTGGGTGTGTCAGTGTCTCTACACGGCGGTGTCCTCGGCTTTCAGGCTGTTCATGTGGAAGCAGAAAGTGGTGCTGTCCTCGAAGGCTGTAGATCTCCCTTGGGTGGAGGAGGCGTAACTGTGGATGGAGGGATCATAGTACCTGGCCAGCCACTCCAGCCCCTTCCCGGGCTCCCGTCTGATCCAGCCCATCCAGGCGCTGCTAAGAGTGAACCCGCTGGTTGCACATTGCAGCGTGTGGGACTCTCCGGGCTTCTTCAGCTCTGGCCCCGACTGGCTCAGAACCACCTGCGAGCAGGCCCTGGGGGACAAGGGAGAAAACAAGGCAACGGTACATTGAAGGAGTAAATTTAAATCAAAGGAGGAAAATGAGTCACATTAACCACATTGTCCAATAAAGGTGCGAGGTAACAGATTAAAGCTCTGTTATCAATCACAGCCATTGCAGTGTCACTCACAGAACAATCCCTCGCCCTTCAGTAGACTGACTGGGGAGAAAATACCTCCCAAAGCCGCAGCAATGAAAACTAGGAGACAGAGACTCATTTTCCCTGGTGCTCGAGGGGAAAGTTCTTAGGGAATTGCTGGTAACTGCACAGACCCAGGGGCTGCGGATTGTCTCCCCAGGTGCAGCCTGGGAAGAGAGAGGCACAGATTTAAAGAGCAGACTCTCACTTTTATTTGCATATCGCCCTGTTTACAAGAGACACAAGTTCTGTCGTGGATCGAGCTCAGTTTTTGTTATCTGGGACTCAGGGAGAAGGGGCGGGATTTTCCCTCTGTGGTCCACCCCTCCACTGTCAGGATCGGAGCATGATTGGCTTTGCACTTCCTACGTCATTCTGAGGAGGTCAAATTCTCATCTTCTTTATCCCAGTCCTAACCCGAAGTTTAACATTTACCTTAATCCTAAAAGGAACTGGAAAACCTAACCCTACCCTAAATCCTTACAGTAGCCCAAAAAGTACCTCTAATTCCCATCTAATCCCATCTTTTTCCTCTTACCCTACATTTAATTTTAATGTATACATTAAATTTAATGGTACATCCTGAGCCTAACCCTAACCACCATAAAGGTAATTGCTAACCCTACATTTTAAAACTCACCCAAACTGAATTGTTCACCCTAATCGTAAAACCTTCAACTGTAATTCTGAGAGTAAACTATAACTCTAAACTTCAAAGCTAAAACAAAATGTGTAAACTTAACGGTAACCCTAACCTCAAACACTTCTCTTTAACTCCTATCCTTAACCCAAATTTATACCCTATCTCTACATCCTGTCAGACTAACCCTAATTATTACCCCAAACCATTCTTTTCATCCTAAATGTAGCCTCAGTCTAAACTTTAATCCGTCCCTAAGGTAAACTCTAAACCCTAAATAGTAAATCTTAGCTGTGGATGGATAGAATTTAATTCTAAGGTTATTAGTGGTGAGTTACTTTATAGGGCAGAAAAAAAGAGAGGCAGGTAATATTTCACAGCCTTCCAAGCAATAATGCCAATAGTTATTGGAGTGGATAACCTTGTATTTGGAAGAAGATCTGGTTGGTCGTCAGGTGGGATTTGAAATTGTTTCTCTTGCTTCCTCAGGTTAGACTGGACATGGTAGTTTGCATGGGCAAGATTTTTGTCCTTCTGTGGCACATATAATTTTTTTTAACTGTATGAACATTGAGAATAAAATGTTTGGGACCTTGAGTCTCACCAAATGTTCCCAGGCAGAAAGACTATGACCTTTGCATCTGTGCCTTCTGTGGACAGGGATTTGAAAGATGTTGGGTTGGTGCCTCAGTTAATGTGAGAAAAGGTGGGTAGTGTGGGGAAAAGCCAGTAAAACATTATAGGCCCTGTCAAGGCTGCTTCCCCACTTTGAACTTTAGGGTACAAATGTGGGGGCCTGCATGAAGACTTCTAAGCTTAACTACCAGCTTAGATCTGGTCCGCTGCCACCATTCCCAAAGCTAATTCCCTTCCCTGGGAAGCCTTGAGAAACCTTTCACCAATTCCCTGGTGAATACAGATCCAACCCCCTTGGATCTAAAAACAAGGAAAAATCAATCAGGTTCTTAAAAAGAAGGCTTTTAATTAAAGAAAAAGGTAAAAATCATCTCTGTAAAATCAGTATGGAAAATAACTTTACAGGGTAATCAAACTTAAAGAGCTCAGAGGACCTCCCTCTAGCCTCAGGTTCAAAGTACAGCAAACAAAGATAAACACTCTAGTAAAAGGTACATTTACAAGTTGAGAAAACAAAGAAAAACTAACACGCCTTGCCTGGCTGTTTACTTACAAGTTTGAAATATGAGAGACTTGTTTAGAAAGATGTGGAGAAACTGGATTGATGTCTGGTCCCTCTCAATCCCAAGAGCGAACAACAACCAAAAACAAAGAGCACAAACAAAAGCTTCCCCCCCCCCCAGATTTGAAAGTATCTTGTCCCCTTATTGGTCCTTTGGGTCAGGTGTCACCCAGGTTACCTGAGCTTCTTAACCCTTTACAGGTAAAAGGATTTTGGAGTCTCTGGTCAGGAGGGATTTTATAGTACTGTACACAGGAGAGCTGTTACCCTTCCCTTTATAGTTATGACAGGCCCTTATGCATATCCTATGAAGGTCAATAGAAAGACAACTCTTCAGAGCAAGGGGCGTTGGCTTAGGCCAGTGGTTATCAACCTATTTACCATTGTGGGCCACATATGCAGCTCGCTATGTGTTACGTGGGACACACCCACACAATACGTATAGTACCTGTATGGCCCTGTAGGTGGCACATGGGCCGCAGTTCTGTGCTGATTGGGCTGCAAGGGCCCACGGGCGACAGATTGAGAACCACTGGCTTAGGCCACGTATTCCTGAACCTGAGTCAGCAAAGTTCTGTTGCTTGAAATGTGGATGCATATGTTCTCAGCACAGGACAGGAGTGCTTGTTTCTTCATGCATGTGGTTAGGCTTGTCTGGGCCTGTATGTTTATGTATGGGTATGTTTGTCAGTGCACACACGTGTTTGTATGTGTCTATATATGTGTTTCTGTTTGTGTTTGGAATGGGAAAAGGGGTGAGAATACATCTCTCTATGGCTGTGTCTGATGCTCAGAGGAATTTCAGGCTGGGTGAATTCAATCTCTGGTGAAATGAGACGAGGGGAGGTTTTTGTCTGAGCTCAGAATCACTGCCCCTCACTGTGTCTCTGGCGCAGTAATACACGGCGGTGTCCTCCACTTTCAGGCTGGTCATTCCTAAATAGAAGTTGATGCTGTCCTTGGAGGCTGTGAATTGGCCCTGGGCAGAGGAGGCATAGTGCTTAGAGTTCAGCTCATAATAATAAGCAAACAGCCACTTCCCGGGCTCCTGTCTGATCCAGTACATCCAGGCGCTGCTAAGAGTGAATCCGTTGATGGCACATTGCAGCGTATGGGACTCTCTGGGCTTCTTCAGCGCTGGCCCCGACTGGGTCAGAACCACCTGCGAGCGGGCCCTGGGGGTTGGAGAGAAAAAAAGGGGAGATTGTAAATAAAGCCAGGGCCGGCTCTGCCATTTTTGCCGCCCCAAGCAAAAAAAACAACAACAAAAAACGCTCAGACTGCCGCCGCCCGAACTGCCGAAGCGCAAAAAAAAAAAAAAAAAAAAAAAAAAGCTGCCCGGTCTCTGCTGCCCCAAGAATGGACGGAATGCCGCCCCTTAGCATGTGCCACCCCAGGCACCTGCTTGCTCTGCTTATGCCTGGACCTGGCCCTGAATAAACTCACTCAGCAGAGGAAACTAGTCATTAGCCCCAGGTTCAAGGAGCAAACGAAAATAACCAGGGAACAGTGAGAGAACCAGCCACACTGGGCACTTTGTACATCAGTTGGTGTGAGATGACCGAATAAAGAAGTGTCACACACAACATCGATATCAGCAGCAATAGTACCAGATACCCGGCCCCTCCTGTGTATTAATGGGGGATAAAATACCTTCCAGAGCCGCTACAAAGAAAATCAAATGGAGCCAAAGAGTCATTTTCCCTGGTGTTGGAGGGGGAAGTTTTCAGGCGATTGGCTGTGCACAGACATCGGGGGGGTGGGGGCTGCAGATGGTCTCTCTGAGTGCAGCCTGGGCAGATTTAAACAGGAACCTGTCACCCCTATTATATCCCCCTCCTTATAAGAGAGACAAGCTCCCTAAGAGCCCGTCTGAAAATCTAGGGTTGGGGATTCAGGAAGGCAGAGCCGGACGTCAGTGGTTAGGGATCCAGGCTGGGGTTACGGGTACGGGAATTCCATCCCATTTTTCCTCCACAGACTTCCTGGGTTACCTTGGGCAAGTGTAACGTGTTCCCCTTGTGTTTCAGGCCTCCATCTCCACATAGAGGGGCGGCAAGTTATATGGGCCCTGGTGTCTGAGCTCCAGCAAATTCAGGGCCCGGGGGCCGGGCTCCACCAATGTTCGGGGCTGGGTCTCCTCCCCGGCCCCACCTGCTGCCCCTGTGTGTCTCCTCCCCCGAGAGTCCCCGCCTGCCATGGGCAGCTCCATGCTGAGCTCCCTCACCAGCCATGGCTGGCTACAAGGGAGCAGCACCGAGAGCAGGCTGACGTATCTGCTGTGCAGCTCACCGCCCCCCCCCCAGGCGATTCGTAGCTGACTCCGAGGCGGGGCCTTATCCTGGCTGGACCTCCTGAGCAGCACCCCGGGGGAGCTTGGGTGAGTGTGGTGCTGGGGGGCTGAGGAGGGGGCTGCCCTCAGTGAGGGGGCTGCAGGGAGAGGGCTGGGGGGACCTCCTCTCTGGCCTTCCACCCCAGCCCCTGGGCAGCCTACCTGCTGCACCCCAAACTCCTCATCCCCGGCCCAGCCCCATACCCCGCACCCCAACCCTCTGTCCCAGCCCAGAGCCCACTTCCAGCACCCAAACCCCTCCCAGAGCCCACACCCGTCCTGCACCCAAATTCTCTCCCAGAGCCTGCACCCCAAACCATTTACTGCACCCAAACTCCCTCCCAGAGCCTTAGGCAGTGTGTGTGTGTGTGGGGGAAGACTTGAACCGGTTCTGGGCACCACCAAAAAATATACAAACCTGCCATCCCTGTCCACCTGTGGACATAAATAACACTTTCCTTCCTCACAGACTTGTTGGGAGGATAAATACATTAACGATTATGAGGTTCCCAGATACTATGTGATGTGGCCATGTAAGGGCCTAAAATACAGGAATGTCCTAGCCTGGTCCTGGGCCACTGATCATTGAAATGAACGGGAGCGTTTCCAGTACTTCTTTGGAACATTTCCACAGATACTTTTGGTGGATTCTCCTTTCCATGTGAAATGTCACTGTTTTCTCACCTGGGTAATTTGAGTAAAGATGCACTGCTGTGGGAAGTATGCTGTAAATACTGCTCAGTAATGATGGAAAGCCCAGGAAAGTCAAAGGGGGAAAAAAACACAAAAACCTGCTGTTTAGTTCGGTGTTCGCTGGATGGCGCCCTGTGTTATAAACCTGAGTCAGGAAAATTCTGGGACTATTGCTTGAAATTTTAATGCAGGTGTTCGCAGAATGGGGAACATAAAGCCAAAGTTAATGCGGATGATTCCTATAGAGATTCAGCAATTCGGATTTAATTACAAACCCAGTGAGCTATAAGACTAGCGAAATATTCCTGTGCAGATTGATATGCCTGCATGAAACAATCACATCCTGCTGGCTTTATTCGTCCCCTGTGTAACCCCATTGATTTAACTTGGACCGGTCGTGGGAGTAAAGAATAAAGGATCTTGCAGAAGATTAGTAAGGACATTGGCTCATCAAAGCATCAGTCAGTGCCCTTTCTGCCTGAGGATGAGACACGGAAAGTACAGAGTATATTACACCTGCTGCTGTTTTAGCTGCTGCTGCTGCTAATGATAATATCACCCAACTCTTCCCTAGTGATTTTCCAGCCATGGCTCTCAAGCAAAGAAAGAAAATGTTATTCTCTCCAATGCTTCTAAACCTGTAAACTGAGGCACGGGGAAGTGAAGGGCCTTGCTGAAGGTCACCCTCTGTTTACGCTGGTATCTGTGATTCTGCGTTTGTGTCTTTGAGTCCTCCAGGGTATGTGATTGTCAGTAGGTTTATTTTGTGTATGTGTGCAGCTTGCTTTCCTTTGTGTGTGTTGTACTGCGAGTGTTCACGTGTGGATACACGGGTGAGTGTGTGTGTCCATGTGTGGATACATGGGTGAGTGTGGTGCCTTTCTAATCCTGTCCGTGTGCTTGGAACAGAAAAAACGGGTGAGAATAAACATGTGAGTGGCAGCCTGTGACGCTCAGAGGAATTCCGGGGGAGGGAACTAAGCCCATTGTGAAACTGTCAGAGCCGGCAACTATTTATACCCTGGGAGAGTTTCTCTGGGCTGCTCACATCCCCTGTCCCTGGCAGTCGGGGGCTGGTTGGCGCCCTCAGGAGCGGACACGTAGCGCTGTTACAGCAGGGGAAGCTTTTTGTTTGAGCTCAGACTCGCTTCCCCTCACTGTGTCTCGTGCAGTAATACACGGCAGTGTCCTCCGCTCTCAGGCTGGTCATTTGCAGGTAGAAGTTTGTGCTGTCCTTGGAGGCTGTGAATCAGCCTTGGATGGAGGAGGCGTAGTACTTGGTGCAGGGCCGCCCAGAGGGGGCAGCAAGTGGGGCAATTTGCCCCAGGCCCTGGGCCCCGCAGGGGCCCCCACGAGAATGTTGGAGGCTCCTCCGCACCTCCACCTTCCCCCATCCCGCGGCGCCTCAGCGCGCTGCGTCCAGGAGTGGCCCTGGACAGTGCTGCAGCGGTGGCTTGGGCGGGGCCTGAGGTCCTCCTGCTGAGAGCCGCGTGGTAAGGGGGCGGGGCTGCGAGCTCTGGCGGGCCCAGCGGCAGGAGGTCCTGGAGGTGGCTCGCTGAGGCTCTGGGAGAGGGGGTAAGCGGCATGGTAAGCCCCTCTGAGCCGGGCACCCCCCTGACCCAATCCCCCCCCAGCCCTGACCTCCAGCTCTGAGCCCAGCCCCTCTGAGCCGTGCACCCCCCTACCCCATCCCCCACAGCCCTGACCCCCAGCTCCAAGCCCAGCCCCTCTGAGCCGGGCACCCCCTGACCCCATCCCCCTCACAGCCCTGACCCCAGCATTAGGGGGGCTGTGTTGGTGAGTATCTGAGTGTCTGTTGCTGGGACAGTTTGTCAGTTTGACCGTGTGCTTGATTGCTTGCTTGCTTGTTTGAAAAGTGTGAATTGGGAGTGCTTTGTTCCAGGTGGGCCTTGAGTGGGCCTGATTGGTATATAAGGGCAGTCAGCAGCGAACCAGCTGAGCGGCGAACAGCAGAGGCTAACAGAGGGAGCTTGCCTGGGGAGAGCTCACTGAGGCTTTCATCTGTGGGTTTCTCTGAGTAGTTCCTGCAACAGCTGAGGAAGCTCTTAAGAGGAAGGTGATATGGAAGGTGAGCTGTTGTAACCTGCACAGGTTGTGCCATGTTTGTCTTTCTTCCACAGGACAGAAGCGACTTTGTCTGTACAAAGTGCAAGCTGGTCTCCATATTGGAAGAGAAGGTTCGAGGTCTGGAGAAACGAGTATCGACTCTGCGTTGCATAAGGGAAAATGAAGATTTCCTGGACAGACGTCAGGAGATGCTTCTACGGCCACAATGTTCTGAAGATTCAGAGCAGGCGCAGCAGGGACAGAAGGATGGTGAAGAAGTTTGGCAGCATGTGACCTCCAGAAGGAGAAAGAGGAGCGTCCATGTACCAGCAATGGAGATACAGGTGAGCAATCGTTTCCATGTTCTCTCTACAGGTACTAATGAGGAGAGTGGACTAGATGACCCATCTGAGGGAAGGGAGCAGAAGGAGACTCCACCAATTGGAAGGCAAAAGATGCACTGTCCTAGGGATGGGGGTTCCACGACCACCATTCCCAGGAGGAGGAGGAGGGTGGTGGTGGTGGTCAGGGACTCCATCCTCAGGGGGACTGAGTCATCTATCTGCCACCCCGACCGGGAAAACCAAGAGGTCTGCTGCTTGCCAGGAGCTAGGATACACGATGTGACGGAGAGACTGCCGAGACTCATCAAGCCCTCGGATCGCTACCCCTTCCTGCTTCTCCATGTGGGCACCAATGATACTGCCAAGAATGACCTTGAGCGGATCACTGCAGACTACGTGACTCTGGGAAGAAGGATAAAGGAGTTTGAGGCGCAAGTGGTGTTCTTGTCCATCCTCCCTGTGCAAGGAAAAGGCCTGGGTAGAGACCGTCGAATCATGGAAGTCAACGAATGGCTACGCAGGTGGTGTCGGAGAGAAGGCTTTGGATTCTTCGACCATGGGATTGTGTTCCAAGGAGGAGGAGTTCTAGGCAGAGATGGGCTCCACCTAATGAAGAGAGGGAAGAGCATCTTCGCCAGCAGGCTGGCTAACCTAGTGAGGAGGGCTTTAAACTAGGTTCACCAGGGGAAGGAGACCAAAGCCCTGAGGTAAGTGGGGAAATGGGATCCTGGGAGGAAGCACAAGCAGGAGAGAGCAAGAGGGGAGGACTCCTGTCTCATACTGAGAAAGAGGGACAATCGATGAGTTATCTTAAGTGCCTATTCACAAATGCAAGAAGCCTGGGAAACAAGCAGGGAGAACTGGAAGTCCTGGCACAGTCAGGGAACTATGATGTGATTGGAATAACAGAGACTTGGTGGGATAACTCACATGACTGGAGTACTGTCATGGATGGATATAAACTGTTCAGGAAGGACAGGCAGGGCAGAAAAGGTGGGGGAGTTGCATTGTATGTAAGTGTAACCCTGCTGCCCATCTAAGTTGGCAGCAACAAGGGCCGGGTTCTGTATCTAGGGGTTCTGTTTCAATAACGCAATGCAAAACCGGCTCGAGCCCCCACCCATTGACCTGGGACAATTACATACCACCCCCCTGGGTACCTCTAAGAGGCAATACTTCCCCTCTCGCAAGCACGGAGTCTGAGTGTAGCAGAAAATGTTTAATAACATGAGGTAAACAACATCAGCATAAAATTGGAAAAAACACCACAAACAGGATTCATAACACAAACCATGAGCAAAACCCACCCCAGCAAATTGGGCTGTGTCCTTTCCCTTTGGCTCTTGAATCCAACAACCCAAAAATCACCCAGAGTCCCCAAAGTCCAACACCCCCAAAGTCTCTGTCCCTGGTCGGTGCAGCCCCAGAGTAAAAGGGGGGGGGCACACAGGGTGTTAAGGGGCACCTTACATGACCCAAGGCTGGCCAGCCGTCTGTTTCTCCATGGGGGTTCTGCCGCAGCCTTCACCACGAGCCAGTCCACTTTCCTGCCATCCCACGAACTGCTCCGCTCTACAAGCTGCTCCGCTCCACTCCGCTCCGCTCACCGACCTGTGAGCCGTTCCAGCCGTCCCCGCAAACAGCTCCGCTCACCGTTCCTTGGGCCACTCCAACCGGCCCCGCCAGGCTCCGCACCGCTCGCTGCTCGCTGCTCCTCCTGTCGTCCCCACAAATTGCTCCGCCAGCTGCTGAGCAATATAGCTTCAGTCTCCCCACTAGTTAACACAGCACTCAGTGATCTCAGCTCTTAATAACTTTAGCTCTTTTGTGATTTCAGCTCTTAGCGATTTCAGCTCATAGTATAGTAGGGGAGCCCCAGTGCTGGTGCACCATTGGCCCAAAGTGAATTCAGCTCAGGAGCCTGTAACTAGACTCCTAATGGAATCAAAGTTAGCTCTGACATTCAACAGTGGAGAGAGGAGGTGGTGTAATTGGTGTTTCAAACCCTCAGAGGGGTCCCATGCCATCAGGTACAAATACCTGTCCCCATCCTCTCTCAATTCACTGGGTTTTGTAACCCATGCCCCTTGTCAAGCAAGTGATACTTAGGTAATGGTGAAGGACTCACTCAGTCCTTCTGTCATACAACAGTTCCACTGGCCTTGATTCACAGGATCAGGGTAACAAAACTTTATTCTTCCTGCCCCAATAACAGAGAAACTGGGGATCCCACACCAGCCAAAGTAACCACTTTAGTTGCTGTTGTTTCATGCCAGGCGAGTGGGTGTGCCTATGCAAACAAGATCAGCCCCTGGAGTTCTTTTCCACACTCACCATAATTCACCACCAGATGTCATGGTAGAGCTCATCCTGACTCTGCTTACATCCTCCCCCCAGCCAAGAATTTGTCGTCCCGACAAATCACACTCCCTATTATACCAACTCACTGGTTCCCTCCAAAAGGCCTCAGATAGCCCACTTTAGCTTCCACAAGCCTGTGTGCTAAACATATTGGTTCCTCACTAGTCACCCCAGGTGCATTATAAGTCAACCGTTTTACTGGTCTTATTACCCTGTCTCATCTATTGAGACTCTCTGTTACAGTGGTAGAGGGGACAGCCTCTTGAAAGACAGATGGGGAGGTTTCGTTTGAGGGCCCCTCGGCTACTGGCATAGGCCCCTACAGTTCTAGTTCTAACAATGGAGGGTCCAAGGTGCCCAGGACATCCTCCACCTGTATGTCTCCACTGTCCAATAACCTGTGTTTGTCATCACATGGGGGTCCCACCAGTGGCTCAGGGGTGTCAGGAATGGGCCTAAATACTTCTGCCATGGGGTTTAGGGCGGAAGAGGAGGAACTCTCTTTTGATTCAGCTGATCGAGACTGAAATCTTGACTCCATCCCAGGATACACCATGGTTGTGTCTTCCTCCTCAGACTCACTCTCGGATGTGCTGCATAGGGGTAGGTTAGCTGCAGGGGGCTGGCTGTCCACATTGGAGGGCAGCTTTGGTCCAGCACCTTCGTTCTGCCCGGTTGACCTGTTGTGGCCCATCTCATAAGGGGTGCCTACCAATTCCCCCACAGGGAGCAAAAGGTTTCTATGCACTGTCTTTGTCTGCCCTGGACCCTCTTCAGGTTTGATCTTGTAGACCGGCAGGTCTCCTAGCTTTTCCATCAACAAGTAAGGTATTGCCTTCCATCTGTCAGCTATCTTATGTTTGCCAGTAATACCCAAATTTCTCAGCAGGACTCTGTCCCCCGGCTGGAGCTCTTGCAGACGTACCCTAGCATCATATCGATGTTTGTTGCGGTCTGCGTTCTTCCGAGCCGCAGATGCAGGTAAGTGATAAGCATCCCGCAGCTTTTCTCTTAGTCGGGATACATATTGCTGATGAGTTTCATAGCTATCTCCATCCTCTGATACACCAAAGCACAGGTCTATGGGTAATCTTGGTTCTCGCCCAAACATTAAGAGGTATGGGGTGACTCCTGTAGCATCATTCTTTGTGGCATTGTAGGCGTGCACCAGAAATGCGACATGTTGGCTCCAGGTTGCCTTCTGCTCTGGCCGCAAAGTCCCCAACATATCTAATAGGGTTCGGTTGAACCTCTCTGGCTGAGGATCACCTTGCGGGTGATAAGGCGTTGTCCTAGACTTTTTAATTCCCGCTATCCTCAGCACCTCCTTCAGAAGGTGACTCTCAAAGTCCTGCCCCTGATCCGAGTGTATCCGGGCTGGAAATCCATAAACTGAGAAATATTTCTCCCACAGTACTCGAGCAACAGTGGTGGCCCTCTGATCACGTGTGGGATATGCCTGCGCATATCGCGTATAATGGTCAGTCACTACTAGAATGTTCCCAATATTTCTCTTGTCTACTTCCAAAGACAAGAAATCAATGCATACCAGCTCCAGAGGTTTGTTGCTGGTGATGTTCTTCAGATATGCAGCCCTCGTGGGCAGAGTTTTCCTCTGAACACATCGAGCGCAGGTCTCACATTTCCTGCGAACATCTTCAGCCATCCGAGGCCAATAGAACCTACTACGAATAAGTTCCAGGGTCCTCTCCATCCCTAAATGTCCAAAGTCATCATGCAGGGCCCTCATGGCCAGGGCTCTGTACTCTTTTGGCAGCACTAGCTGTGCTCGTTGCTTTTGTAAAGGGTCTGTGGTCACTCGGTGTAGCACTCCCTGAATCAGTTTTAGTTTGGTCCATTCTCTCAATAGTAGTTTACCCTCCGGGTTAGGTGGGTAAACTACCACAGCTGGGCTTCGCCCCTCCCTTTTGGCAAGTAGTGTATCACGAATGTCAATATCTTGCAGCTGGGCTTCCTGCCAGTCAGCCGCATTGAGCATGGGCAAAGGAGATTGGTCCAACGCAATATAGTTCACTGAAGCAGAAGGCACGCATTCAGGGGGCAGGCCCAAAGCTTTTGCAGCACATCCATGAAGACTCTCATGGGACTCTGGCTCCCGGCGACTCACACTGCAAATAGCCCTCACTCCATCTGTGGGTATCACAGCAATTCCTGGTGCCTGTGGACGCCTGGACAATGCATCTGCATCTACATTGCTTCTCCCTGATCGGTACTGAATGCTGAAGTCATAGCTAGCCAAAGCGGCCACCCATCTTTGCCCTGTAGCATCCAGCTTAGCACTTGTTAACACATAGGTCAGTGGGTTGTTGTCTGTCCACACCTGGAATTGAGCACCATATAAGTAGTCTCGAAATTTCTCAGTGATGGCCCATTTCAAGGCCAAGAACTCCAGCTTGTGGGTGGGATAGCGAGTTTCACTATCAGACAGTCCTCGGCTGGCAAAGGCTACAGGTTTACATTTTCCTTCCACTTCCTGGTACAGTACTGCTCCCAGACCCTCCAAACTGGCATCAGTATGCAGGATAAATGGTTTGCTTGGGTCAGCAAAGACTAGGACTGGAGCATGAGTTAGACAAGTAATGATTTCTCGAAAAGCCCTTTCACATCTCTCATCCCACCGTGGCCCAAATGGTTCGAAGGGGCCATAGTGTCTCTGCACAGGAGGCTTTGGGGACCTCCCCTTATTCTTGGTCTTCGATTTGTTCCTGCTGGACTGGTATCCCCTGGTAAGATCATTCAGAGGTTTTACAATCGTAGCATAGTTTTTCACAAATCTGCGGTAGTAGCCACTAAACCCAAGAAAGGTCTTGAGTTCTCTGTAGTTACTTGGACATGGCCATGTAGTGAGTGCTTCTATTTTATCGGGATCAGTACTCACACCCTCTTGGGACACGATGTGACCCACATAGTTCACTGAGATCCTGCAGAACTGGCATTTGTCAATTGAAAGCTTCAAACCATAATCCTCTAACCTATCAAGCACTTTAAGAAGTCTTTCTTCATGCTCCCCCAAGGTTCTTCCAAACACAATCAGGTCATCCAAATAAACTAACACTTGCATTAAATTCATGTCTCCCACAACTTTCTCCATAAGACGTTGAAATGTGGCAGGTGCTCCAGAAATCCCTTGGGGCATGCGTTCAAACTGATAAAACCCTAATGGACAGATGAAGGCTGTCTTCTCCTTATCTTCTTCACCCAGAGGGATCTGGTAGTATCCACTCCGAAGATCCAACACAGAGAACCACTGGCTTCCTAGCAAACAGTCTAAGGCATCTTGGACTCGGGGCATTGTGTACTGGTCAACCATAGTACGGCGGTTTAGGGTGCGGTAGTCAATACACATCCGGATTTTCCCATTCTTTTTACGGACCACCACAATGGGTGAGGCGTATGGGCTGCGGGACTCTGTAATGATGCCATTCGCAGCCAGCTCCTGAAGATGTTGTCGCACATCTTCCATCTCGGAGAGGGCAATCCTCCTAGATCTCTCCCTGAAAGGTCGAGAGTCATGTAGTCTGATGTTGTGCTCTACTCCTTTTGCACATCCCACATCCCACTCATGCAATGAGAACACCTTGGGTCTTTCACAAAGTTTCCTCCTCAGGCGATCATTCCACTCCTCGGACAACGGTGAATCTCCAAAGTCAAACTTTGCTGGGTCTATTGTCGGAACTTGAGTCTCACACTGGGGTTTTACAATTGATTCAGGCTCGAAGAGGTCTGCTATCTTTTGTCCTTGCTTCACAACAACATCTCGACTTGTTTCATTAGCAATCAGTATAGTCACCTTTTCCTGGGCTTCAGCAGGTAGGGTTATGACTCCACTGGGGACCAGCACTCCTTCCGGGAGCTCTCCTTCAACTGGCTGCTCTACCATTGCTAATGCCCCTTTACTGCCTTTCAGCCGGGTACTCATGATAAGCACTTCTTGCTCCGTCCTTGCAGGCACTACTAAGGGGGTTGTGCCCATGTACTTCAGTGCCCCAATCGGTAGCTCAGATGTCTCCTTTTTAGCACCCTCAATCTTCCAATAGGCTTCAGCACAAAGCGTATGGATCATCAGGGTATTCAGGTACTGGTCCCCAGCCCATCGTGTGCAGTAATCCGCGAGCACCTTGAAGAGACTGGAGTTGGTCCCTATCAGCACAGACACATCAGAGGTCCCTTTAGGGTCAGGGCATATTAATGCAGCTGTGTCCACCTCTTCTCTTACCCCAGCAACCTCCTCTGGGAATTCCAGGTGCACTATGACATACCCTTGGTAGGGGTATTCATCCATGCTGAGGCCACACAGACCAACGCCAGTCAGTGGCTGTATAGGCAGGTGCCTAAGCATCTGTTGGTAGAATGACTGAAATATAATAGTCACTTGAGATCCAGTGTCAAGCACAGCTTTACACTCCGCCCCTTCAATCTTCACCATGACCTCTGCTCGAGGCCCTATCAGTCCTGCGGGGATCCCAGCTGGACGGTCTTTTCTGGGGGAATCTTCAAATCCTGCAGGCCTGGGTGGTCCCCGTCCCCGGACTCTCTGGCAGCTACCGGATCTCTCCCAACTGATCCTCAGCTTTCCATACACTAAGGAGGGGTTTTCTTCATTATGGCACTTGGCAGCACTGTGTCCATCCTGACCACATTGGTAGCAGAAGAATTGTCCTTTCCCCCTTCGCCCAGGTGGGATGGTGGCTCTAAATGCTGACTTCTCCATCGCCACAGTCAGAGGCTCCTTATTCCTGGAAGTCTTAGCTCGGTCAATGGTGCTTTGCAGTTCAGCTATCCGTTCTGTCAGGACCTGCATTTGTTGGGCAAGTTCCTCTGTGGTGCTCACCATCAGTACACTGGCCGTTTGCAGTGGTGTTGTGCCGGCTGGCTCCAATGTTTGGGCTTCCCAAAACTCGCTGGCAGCCTGCCTTTCTTCCTCTTCTCTGACCTCCTTTATCAGCTGGGAATAACTTAGGGGATGTTCCCGTCGTTCTCTTAGCCGGAGATGGAGTAGAATCGGGTTCCGATACTGAGCTCCTCTTACAATTTGAGCCAGTCTGGTCCGATCCATCTGTTCAGCAGTCACTGCGCCCCTCATGACAGCTCTCTGAAGCAGTCTCTCCAGTCTCTGTATATAGGCTGAAATCTTCTCGCCAATTTGCTGTCGGGAATTAAGGAATTTACAGTAACTGTCTTCAGGGCCCTCTACGCTCCCAAAGGTATGATCAAGGGCCTCTAGGCAGTCCTTCACACTGACCCCAGGGTCAATGAGCTTCAGGGTGCGAATCACATCTAATGCTGGGCCACTAAGGCTCTCTATTAGACATCTTCACTTTTCTGCATCAGGTATGGCCCACTCCTGCAGCATTTCAGTGGTATGCTCCAACCAGGGTTCGAACTCCTCTGCCCCAGCAAATAATCTTAACTCACGACAAGAGTTTAACATAGCCTGGGACAGCACAATCTTTTCCAATATTTGCCCCAGTGCTTTTGCCCAATCATTGGCTGAGGCTGCGGCCCCTGAGCTAGAGGCTGCAGGTCCGGGGCCCAACAAACCTGATATATTAGCCATTATACAAACAGTAATTTCCTCAAAATATAACCACAATTGTTTCCCAATGCAGTGGAACACTCAACAGGTGCTTGCGAGGGGTACTGACCCAGGGAATCCCAGACGAGCCCCCCAAAATGTAACCCTTCTGCCCATCTAAGTTGGCAGCAACAAGGGCCAGGTTCTCTATCTAGGGGTTCCGTTTCAATAACGCAATGCAAAACCGGCTCGAGCCCCCACCCAGTGACGTGGGACAATTACATACCACCCCCCTGGGTACCTCTAAGAGGCAATACTTCCCCTCTCGCAAGCACGGAGTCTGAGTGTAGCAGAAAATGTTTAATAACATGAGGTAAACAACATCAGCATAAAATTGGAAAAAACACCACAAACAGGATTCATAACACAAACCATGAGCAAAACCCACCCCAGCAAATTGGGCTGTGTCCTTTCCCTTTGGTTCTTGAATCCAGCAACCCAAAAATCACCCAGAGTCCCCAAAGTCCAACACCCCCAAAGTCTCTTGGGTGCAGCAACCACCCAAAGTCCCAAAAGTCCAACAACCCCCAAAGTCTCTGTCCCTGGTCGGTGCAGCCCCAGAGTAAAAGGGGGGGGGCACGCAGGGTGTTAAGGGGCACCTTACGTGGTCCGAGGCTGGCCAGCCGTCTGTTTCTCCGTGGGGGTTCCACCGCAGCCTTCACCACGAGCCAGTCCACTTCCTGCCGTCCCATGAACTGCTCCACTCTACAAGCTGCTCTGCTCCGCTCCGCTCACCGACCTGTGAGCCGTTCCAGCCATCCCCGCAAACAGCTCCGCTCGCCGTTCCTTGGGCCACTCCAACCGGCCCCGCCAGGCCCCACACCGCTCACTGCTCCTACAGTCGTCCCCACAAATTGCTCCGCCAGCTGCTGAGCAATATACCTTCAGGCTCCCCCACTAGTTAACACAGCACTCAGTGATCTCAGCTCTCAACAACTTTAGCTCTTTTATGATTTCAGCTCATAGTATAGTAGGGGAGCCCCACTGCTGGTGCACCATTGGCCCAAAGTGAATTCAGTTCAGCAGCCTGTAACTAGACTCCTAATAGAATCAAAATTAGCTCTGACATTCAACAGTGGAAAGAGAAAGTGGTGTAATTGGTATTTCAGACCCTCATAGGGGTCCCATGCCATTAGGTACAAATACCTGTCCCCATCCTCTCTCAATTCACTGGGTTTTGTAACCCATGCCCCTTGTCAAGCAAGTGATACTTAGGTAATGGTGAAGGACTCACTCAGTCCTTCTGTCATACAAAAGTTCCACTGGCCTTGATTCACAGGATCAGGGTAACAAAACTTTATTCTTCCTGCCCCAATAACAGAGAAACTGGGGATCCCACACCAGCCAAAGTAACCACTTTCAGTTGCTGTTGTTTCATGCCAGGCGAGTGGGTGTGCCTATGCAAACAAGATCAGCCCCTGGAGTTCTTTTCCACACTCGCCATGATTCACCACCAGATGTCAGGGTAGAGCTCATCCTGACTCTGCTTACATAAGAGAGGAGTATGACTGCTCAGAGCTCCGGTATGAAACTACAGAAAAACCTGAGAGTCTCTTGATAAAGTTGAGAAGTGTGAGCAACAAGGGTGATGTCGTGGTCGGAGTTTGCTATAGACCACCAGACCAGGGGGATGAGGTGGATGAAGCTTTCTTCTGGCCACTAGCAGAAGTTGCTAGATCGCAGGCCCTGGTTCTCATGGGAGACTTTAATCACCCTGATAATTGCTGGGAGAGCAATACAGCAGTGCACAGACAATCCAGGAAGTTTTTGGAAAGTGTAGGGGATAATTTCCTGGTGCAAGTGCTGGCGGAACCAACTAGGGGCAGAGCTTTTCTTGACCTGCTGCTCACAAACAGGGAAGAATTAGTAGGGGAAGCAAAAGTGGATGGGAACCTGGGAGGCAGTGACCATGAGATGGTCGAATTCAGGATCCTGACACAAGGAAGAAAGGAGAGCAGTAGAATACGTACCCTGGACTTCAGAAAAGCAGACTTTGACTCCCTCAGGGAACAGATGGGCAGGATCCACTTGGAGAATAACATGAAGAGCAAAGGGGTCCAGGAGAGCTGGCTGTATTTTAAAGAATCCTTATTGCGGTTGCAGGAACAAATCATCCCGATGTCTAGAAAGAATAGTAAATATGGCAGGCGACCAGCTTGGCTAAACAGTGAAATCCTTGCTGATCTAAAATGCAAAAAAGAAGCTTACAAGAAGTGGAAGATTGGACAAATGACCAGGGAGGAGTATAAAAATATCGCTCAGGCATGCAAGAGTGAAATCAGGAAGGCCAAATCGCACTTGGAGTTGCAGCTAGCAAGAGATGTAAAGAGTAACAAGAAGGGTTTCTTCAGGTATGTTAGCAACAAGAAGAAAGTTAAGGAAAGTGTGGGCCCCTTACTGAATGAGGGAGGCAACCTAGTGACCGAGGACGTGGAAAAAGCTAATGTACTCAATGCTTTTTTTTGCCTCTGTCTTCACGAACAAGGTCAGCTCCCAGACTGCTGCACTGAGCAGCACAGTATGGGAAGAAGGTGACCAGCCCTCTGTGGAGAAAGAAGTGGTTCGGGACTATTTAGAAAAACTGGACGAGCACAAGTCCATGGGGCCTGATGCGCTGCATCCGAGGGTGCTAAAGGAGTTGGCGGATGAGATTGCAGAGCCATTAGCCATTATTTTTGAAAACTCATGACGATCGGGGGAGGTCCCAGATGACTGGAAAAAGGCTAATGTAGTGCCCATCTTTAAAAAAGGGAAGAAGGAGGATCCGGGGAACTACAGGCCAGTCAGCCTCACCTCAGTCCCTGGAAAAATCATGGAGCAGGTCCTCAAGGAATAAATTATGAAACACTTAGAGGAGAGGAAAGTGATCAGGAACAGTCAGCATGGATTCACCAAGGGGAAGTGGTGCCTTACTAACCTAATTGCCTTCTATGAGGAGATAACTTGCTTTGTGGATGAGGGGAAAGCAGTGGATGTGTTATTCCTTGACTTTAGCAAAGCTTTTGATACGATCTCCCACAGTATTCTTGCTGCCAAGTTAAAGAAGTATGGGCTGGATGAATGGACTGTAAGGTGGATAGAAAGCTGGCTAGATCGTCGGGCTCAACGGGTAGTGATCAACGGCTCTATGTCTAGTTGGCAGCCGGTTTCAAGCGGAGTGCCCCAAGGGTCGGTCCTGGGGCCGGTTTTGTTTAATATCTTTATTAAAGATGGTGGTGGATTAAAGATGGAGGATGGTGTGGACTGCACTCTCTGCAAGTTTGCAGATGACACTAAACTGGGAGGCGTGGTAGATACACTAGAGGGTAGGGATCGGATACAGAGGGACCTAGACAAATTAGAGGATTGGGCCAAAAAAAACCTGATGAGGTTCAACAAGGACAAGTGCAGAGTCCTGCACTTAGGACGGAAGAATCCCATGCACTGCTACAGACTAGGGACCGAATGGCTGGGTAGCAGTTCTGCAGAAAAGGACCTAGGGGTCACAGTGGACGAGAAGCTGGATATGAGTCAACAGTGTGCTCTTGTTGCCAAGAAGGCTAATGGCATTTTGGGCTGTATAAGTAGGGGCATTGCCAGCAGATCGAGGAACGTGATCGTTCCCCTTTATTCGACATTGATGAGGCCTCATCTGGAATACCGTGTCCAGTTTTGGGCCCCACACTACAAGAAGGATGTGGAAAAATTGGAAAGAGTCCAGCGGAGGGCAACAAAAATGATTAGGGGTCTGGAGCACATGACTTTTGAGGAGAGGTTGAGGGAACTGGGATTGTTTAGTCTCCAGAAGGGAAGAATGAGGGGGGATTTGATAGCTGCTTTCATAGACTCATAGACTCATAGACTTTAAGGTCAGAGGGGACCATTATGATCATGTAGTCTGACTTCCCGCATGATGCAGGCCACAAAAGCTGACCCACCCACTCCTGGAATAATTCTCTCCCTTGACTCAGCTGTTGAAGTCCCCAAATCATGATTTAAAGACTTCAAGTTGCAGAGAATCCTCCAGGAAGCAACCCCTGCCTCATGCTGCGGAGGAAGGCGAAAAAACTCCAGGGCCTCTGCCAATCTACCCTGGAGGAAAATTCCTTCCCCACCCCAAATATGGCGATCAGCAGAACCCCGAGCATGCGGGCAAGATTCTCCAGCCAGACCCTCATTGACCATTGTTATTAATTACCAGTGATGGCACGTTATTGACCTATTGACTAAAATCACGTTGTCCCATCAAACCATCCCCTCCATAAACGTATCAAGCTTAATATTAAAGCCAGAGAGGTCTTTTGCCCCCACTGTTTCCCTCAGAAGTCTGTTCCAGAACTTCACCCCTCTGATGGTTAGAAACCTTCGTCTAATTTCAAGCCTAAACTTCCCGACGGCCAGTTTATATCCATTTGTTCTCGTGTCCACATTAGTACTGAGCTGAAATAATTCCTCTCCCTCCCTGGTATTTATCCCTCTGATATATTTAAAGATAGCAATCATATCCCCCCTCAGCCTTCCTTTGGTTAGGGTAAACAAACCGAGGGGGGGTTCCAAAGAGGATGGAGCTCGGCTGTTCTCAGTGGTGGCAGATGACAGAACAAGGAGCAATGGTCTCAAGTTGCAGTGGGGGAGGTCTAGGTTGGATATTAGGAAAAACTTTTTCACTAGGAGGGTGGTGAAGCACTGGAATGCGTTACCTAGGGAGGTGGTGGAGTCTCCTTCTTTGGAGGTTTTTAAGGCCCGGCTTGACAAAGCCCTGGCTGGGATGATTTAGTTGGGAATTGGTCCTGCTTTGAGCAGGGGGTTGGACTAGATGACCTCCTGAGGTCCCTTCCAAGCCTGATATTCTATGATTCTATGATTCCTAGCCCAGCCCCTCTGAGCCGGGCACCCCCCGACCCCATCCCCCACAGCCCTGACCCCCAGCTCCGAGCCCAGCCCCTCTGAGCTGGGCACCCCCCAATCACATCCCCCCACAGCCCTGACCCCCAGCTCCGAGCCCAGCCCCTCTGAGCCAGGCACCCCCCGACCCCATCCCCCACAGCCCTGACCCCCAGCTCCAAGCCCAGCCCCTCTGAGCGGGGCACCCCCCTAGCCCTGACCCCCAGCTCTGAGCCCAGCCCCTCTGAGCTGGGCACCCCCCAATCCCATCCCCCCACAGCCCTGACCCCAGCTCCAAGCCCAGCCCCTCTGAGCCGGGCACCCCCCTAGCCCTGACCCCCAGCTCCGAGCCCAGCCCCTCTGAGCCGGGCACCCCCTGACCCCATCCCCCTCACAGCCCTGACCCCCAGCTCCTAGCCCAGCCCCTCTGAGCCAGGCACCCCCCAATCCCATCCCCCCACAGCCTTGACCCCCAGTTCTGAGCCCAGCCCCTCTGAGCCGGACATCCCCCGACGCCATCCCCTGCCATCCTGACCCCCCAGCTCCGAGCCCAGCCCCTCTGAGCCGGGCACCCCCCGATCCCATCCCCCCACAGCCCTGACCCCCAGCTCCGAGCCCAGCCCCTCTGAGCCGGGTATCCCCCGACCCCATCCCCTGCCGTCCTGACCCCCCAGCTCCGAGCCCAGCCCCTCTGAGCCGGGCACCCCCCGACCCCATCCCCTCGCAGCCTGGACCCCTAGCTCCTAGCCCAGCCCCTGTGAGCCGGGCACCCAGGGCCGGCTCCAGGCACCAGCTTGCCAAGCAGGTGCTTGGGGCGGCCACTACGGAGAGGGGCGGCACGTCCAGCTATTAGTCGGCAATTCGGTGGACGGTCCCTCACTCCCGCTCCGAGTGAAGGACCTCCCGCCGAATTGCCACCGCAGATCGCGGCTTTTTTTTTTTTTTTTGCCCCACTTGGGGAGGCAAAAACCCTGGAGCCGGCCCTGCAGGCACCCCCCAACCCACAGCCCAGCTCCCCACCCAGCCCTGGGCAACAGTAGCACCACCCCTAGGCAGTGACAGCCCATTGGCACCAACCATCACCATCACCCAGCGACAGCCCATTATGTAATTGCAAATGTATACATACCATTAAAGCATTTCATGTTTTTAAATAATGTGCTCCGTGTCATTGTGTGTCGTGTCCTGGCGCAGTAATACGTGGTGGTGATTGCAACTGTCAGGGAGTGGAGCTGCAGAGAGAACTGGGTCTTGGCGGTGTCTGTAGATATGGTGGTTCAGCCCTGGAGAGACGGGGCGTATCTTGTGCTTCCTCTACTATAGGGGCACACATACCCCATGCACTCCAGCCCTTTCCCGGGGGGGCTGCCGGAGCCAGTGCCAGCTGTATCTGTTACCCGCACAAAATTCTCTGTTACTCACACACTCAAGGGCACCCGCATTTACGCACTTCCTAGGGCTCAAGGCATAACCCTCTTAATTTAGGCACCCCCACCCTTTCCCAGTTCCTAGGTCTCCAGGCAAAAAGCACCTAACTTTATCCCTCCATTGGCTCCAGGCTCTACTCTTCCATGGGCTCCAGGCAAACACCCATTACCTGTGGACTCAGAGCAAACCCCCTTTCCCTGTGGACTCAGGGCTTAATCTTTTTGCGGAGTTACGGGGTCTTTTACTAGTGAAAGAGCCTTACACAGTAATATCCTACATAACCTCTTTTATTAACAATCACCAAAACCAGACTGCACATGCTACACATACAGTGCTCATCACTCCCAATCAGACAAGTGAACTTTTCTTTATGGCCCATCAGGATGAGGTCATCTGGGGGACTCCAGTTTCTGCCCGGTGTCATTGGCAGAGTGTAGAGGCCTGGCAGCTCTGATCTTGGGGCTCTGTCCTGGAGTTGGTTCCCAAAGAACTTCATTTTGGACCCCAGTTTCTATAGTGAAATTTGAGTCCTTTTTAGCTACACCTTAACCAATCATTATACTAAAATTTTACTAACCAATGCTAACATAGTGTAACAAAATTCTTTTAAGTTTCAGAGTAGCAGCCGTGTTAGTCTGTATCCGCAAAAAGAACAGGAGTACTGGTGGCACCAATCCTACCCCACCACCTTAATTAATTTACACCTAGCAAAATTAATTATGTAACAGACAGAAACTATTAAAGAACCAGACAGAGACCATGCAGATAAACAATAGGGAAGTGGGGCCCATAATGACAAAACAATAAAGAAATGAGGATTTCACAACCACAACTATTGAGAAGTGATTTCTTGACAGACAGCTGCTATCAAACTAAGTTTTCTTTAACCATCTTAAGATCTGTTCCTTTATCTGGTGATAGTGGGGGCCATTAGGACGGGGTCTCCTTCTTAACAGCCTCATATTACATTGTTTTAATGTAATTTACTTGGAATGTGAGGATGTGACTTCCTGCTTCTCAGCTAATGGCTGATGCTTGGCTGCTCTGTTAATCTGACTGCAGACGAAGGCCACAGGCTTTAGGCCTTACAATATGGCTGCAGACAGAGGCCTTATCCTTACAGTAACCACTGTCAGTGATGGAGACACCTGAGACAGTGCAGGTCAATGTGAGGTTCTCTCCAGCCTTCACCGCTCCCAGGCAACTGGACCAGCTGCACCTGAGACAGGACACCTGGGAAAATGGAAACAAAGTGAGGAATGAATTACCCACTAAAATGTGTGTGTGTCCTTCTAATTCCCCCATTGTCCCATAGACACTTACAGGTGGGGGCGGAGAACAGGGAAAGGAAAAGCAATAGAGATTTCATTCTCATTTTCATATAGAGAGAAACATTCCCCTTCTGTGTCCGGGGAGGGACTGAGGCTCCAGAGTCAGGGGTTTGTATTTAAACAGTAAATCCCCAGGGGCAGGGATTCGCATGTGGGTTTCAATCAGCTGGGATGGAGATGAAAGGAGCAGGAGAGGCTCTGGTAGGATGTAGATGTCCCACTGGGATGTACCTGCATTTTACACGGAGAAAGGCAGAATCCAGCTCTCTGATCGGCTGCCCCCTCTGAACCTTCACCCAGTGAGTGTCAGTGAGAGATGACAGCACTCCAAGGGCCTCCTCCAAAGACCATTGTGGACTTTACTGCCATGGAGTTCGGGGCTGGCCCTAAATGATTCTTTCTTGTAGTGAAACCCTGCTTGGGAGCCACAGAGATCCAGGGTATAAAGCGGGGTGAGAGCCCATCTCCGCCCTCCCCCGGCTCACTGGCTGTTTTCCCTCCCAGCACGAAAGGAGACACTGGAATTGCAGGGGCTGATCTGACCAGAGTCCAGCTGTCTTTGGCTTGGTCTACACTACGAGTTTAGGTTGAATTTAGCAGCGTTAAATCAAATTAACCCTGCACCCGTCCACACAACGAAGCCATTTACTTCGACATAAAGGACTCTTAAAATCGATTTCTGTACTCCTCCCCAACGAGGGGAGTAGTGCCGAAATCGACATTGCCATTTCGAATTAGGGTTAGTGTGGCCACAATTCGACGCTATTGGCCTCCGGAAGCTATCCCACAGTGCACCATTGTGACTGCTCTGGACAGCAATCTGAACTTGGATGCACTGGCCAGGTAGACAGGAAAAGCCCCGCGAACATTTGAATTTCATTTCCTGTTTGCCCAGCATGGAGAGCACAGGTGACCACGCAGAGCTCATCAGCACAGATAACCATGCAGTCCGAGAATCGAAAAAGAGCATCAGCATGGACCGTACGGGAGGTACTGGATCTGATTGTATTATGGGGAGAGGATTCCGTGCTAGCAGAACTACGTTCCAAAAGACGAAATGCCAAAACATTTGAAAAAATCTCCAAGGGCATGTTGGAGAGAGGCCACAATAGGGTAGGCTGGGTCCCCAAGGGTAACTATTGGCATTTCAACATCCCCAACGGTTATTTTCTGGTCTGGGAAGTAAATCCCTTGCTGCAGCCGTTTAAACAGAGTAGTGTTCCTGAAGACGGGAGCGTCTGTTTGCCTGTGGCTGAAAAGAAATCCTTCCCTGCAGTTAGCCAAGTGGGGGGGGAGGGGGATCATTGGTGCTGAGCTGTTCGCATTTGGCTAGCAGGGATCTTCCCTGATACCAGCCACGCGGTGGGGGGAGGGGTAAAGCAATCATCCCAAAGAATTGGATGGGAGGGCGGGGGGTTTAGTTTGGTTTCTGCAGGGATCTTCCCGGATACCAGCCACGCGGTGGGGGGAGGGGTAAAGCAATCATTCCAGAGAATTGGATGGAGGGGCGGGGGGTTTAGTTTGCTTTCTGCTGCTGCACGTTAACAGGAAAACCACAACACTCAACGGGCTTTGCTTGGTATGTGGGAAAGGAGGGCGCTGCTTTTAGGAAGACTGCATAAGCCAAAAGACAATGGCTTATCATGGCCGCATGCAAGCCGAATTCTGTTCCCCGCACCTGCGTCTGTGATCTCTAACACCAAAGCCGCAGGCACTCAATATTAAGATGCAAAATGCGACCTTGTACCAAAATCACATGTGCTATGTAATGTGAACAGTGTTGTTCACCGTGAAAGAGTATAAGCATTGTTCTGTAAAATGTAGCTTTTTAAATACTTCTCTCCCTTTTTTCCCTCCCTCCCGCAGCTGCAAATTTTTCAAGCCTCCCTCCTCCATCCCGAAGGCTATCTCAGATAAGGCGGTGAAAAAAACGGATGTGAGACAAAATGTTCTCTGAAATCATGGAATCGACCCGCAATGAAAGAGCTCATCTGAATGAGTGGAAGGACACAGTATCAAAGTACAGGAAAGATGCCAGTGAACGTGAGGACAGGAGAGAACAACATGAGGACAGGAGGGACGAACGTGAAGAGAGGCGGGATGCTCGAGATGAGAGATGGCGGCAGGAAGATCAGAGGTGGCGGCAGGAAGATCAGAGGAGGCAGGATGCAATGCTGGAGCTACTGCGGGATCAAACAGACATGCTCCGGCGTCTGGTGGAGCTTCAGGAATGGCAGCAGGATCACAGAGTGCAACTGCAGCTCCTGTATAACCGCCCTCCCCCCTCACCATGTTCCATAGCCTCCTCACCAGATGTGTAGGAATGCGGGGCGGGGAGGCTCCGTGCAGCCTCCCACTCCACCGCAGTACCCAGCCCAAGCAAAAGGCTGTCATTATTTTGAACTTTTGAAGTGGCCTTTTCCTTCCCTCCTATCCTCCTCCTAAACCCCACCCGGGCTACCTTGTCAGTTCTCTCCCTATGTTTATAATCAATTAATAAAGAATACATGATTTTTAAACGATAGTGACTTTATTTCCTTTGAAAGCAAGCTGTGATCGAAGGGGGAGGGTGGGTTGTTTACAGGGAAGTAGAGTCAATCAAGGGGGCTGGTTTTCATCAAGGAGAAACAAACAGAACTTTCACACCGTAGCCTGGCCAGTCATGAAACTGGTTTTCAAAGCTTCTCTGATGTGCAGAGCTTCCTGGTGTGCTCTTCTAATCACCCTGGTGTCTGGGTGCGTGTAATCAGCGGCCAGGCGTTTTGCCTCAGCCTCCCACCCCGCCATAAAGGTCTCCCCCTTACTCTCACAGAGATTGTGAAGCACACAGCAAGCAGCAATAACAATGGGAATATTGGTTTGGTTGAGGTCTGAGCAAGTCAGTAACGTGCACCAGCGACCGTTTAAACGTCCAAATGCACATTCTACCACCATTCTGCACTTGCTCAGCCTGTAGTTGAACAGGTCCTGACTACTGTTCAGGCTTCCTGTGTATGGCTTCATGAGCCATGGCATTAAGGGGTAGGCTGGGTCCCCAAGGGTAACTATTGGCATTTCAACATCCCCAACGGTTATTTTCTGGTCTGGGAAGTAAATCCCTTGCTGCAGCCGTTTAAACAGAGTAGTGTTCCTCAAGACGGGAGCGTCATGAACCATTCCCGGCCAGCCCACGTTGATGCTGGTGAAACGTCCCTTCTGATCCACCAGTGCTTGCAGCACCATTGAAAAGTACCCCTTGCAGTTTATGTACTGGCTGCGTACTGGTTGGCAAGGTGATCCAGTGCCAAGATAGGGATATGGGTTCCATCTATCGCCCCACCAGAGTTAGGGAATCTCATTGCAGCAAAGCCATCCACTATGACCTGCACATTTCCCAGAGTCACTACCTTTGGTAGCAGCAGCTCAGTGATTGCTTTGGCTACTTGGATCACAGCAGCCCCCACAGTAGATTTGCCCACTTCAAATTGATTCCCGACTGACCAGTAGCTGTCTGGCGTTGCAAGCTTCCACAGGGCTATCGCCACTCGCTTCTCAACTGTGAGGGCTGCTCTCATCTTGGTATTCTCCAAAGCACCGGGGCCCGTGGATTGAGAGAATTCTGTGGCATGTCCTCATCACTCTCGTCGCCGCGCTGCCGACTCCTCCTCGCCTGGTTTTGCAGGTTCTGGTTCAGCATAAACTGCACGATAATGCGTGAGGTGTTTACAATGTTCATGACTGCTGTCTTGAGCTGAGCGGGCTCCATGCTTGCCGTGGTATGGTGTCTGCACTGTTCACCCAGGAAAAAAGGCACGAAACGGTTGTCTGCCGTTGCTTTCAGGGAGGGAGGGGGAGTATGTACCCAGAACCACCCGCGACAATGTTTTTGGCCCCATCAGGCATTGGGATCTCAACCCAGAATACCAATGGGTGGAGGAGATTGGGGGAACTATGGGATAGCTATGGGATAGCTACCCACAGTGCAACACTCCGGAAGTCGACGCTAGCCTCGGTACATGGACGCACACCACCGAATTAATGTGCTTAGTGTGGCCGCATACACTCAACTTTATACAATCAGTTGCCAAAAATTGAATTCTGTAAATTCAGAGTAATCCCATAGTGTAGACATACCCTTTGTCCTCGGCCAGTGACAGAAGCTTCAGAGAATGGCGCCAGGGTCCCCTAGTGGGATATTGTGGAATATGTTGCTCAGAGGGGACATTTCTTCCTAACCCCCCCGAGTTACTGGTCGGTTCGTGCTCTTAGAAAGCCTTTCAACCGATTGACTCATGGAAAGTGTCAAAAAAGTCTTGAGTTCACCTCAACTTCATCTACCTGGAGAGAATTTCTATTGGTGTGTTCCTGTGGGTACCCAGGGAACATCCTGCATGGCTGGTGAAGGTGGTGGGCGATATGGGAAAATGGAACAGGAGGTTTCTAAGGGTATGTCCACATTGCGAAGTTGTCGACAAAACTTTTGTCTTTCAGGGGTACTTAAAAAAGCCCCAGCACGAAAGACAAAAGGTTTTCTGAAGCAAGTGGCAGTGTGAAAGCGACTTTGTCGGCAGGAGCGCTCTCCTGCTGAGAAAACTAACATCGCTCACAGGGCTGGAAGTATTTTGTCTGCAAAAGTACCCACAAAGAGTGTCGCTAAAAGCTGCATGGTGTAGACAAGTTTGAATGGGCCAGATTTGAAAAGGCATTGTACGCTTAATGTGTCTTCTGCTTGGGAATGGTTAATACATAGAGGATCCGGATATTACTGTGTAAGGCTCTTTCACTGGTAAAAGGTCCTGCACACCTGCAGAAGTAGTATACACCCGGAGCCCTACGTATTGGGAAAGGTATGGGTGCTTACATTGACCAGGTTAATTACACCCTGAGCCCTACGGATTAGGTAGGGGTGGCCTTGAGCCCTATGGATTGGGTGAGGAAAGGTGCTTTTTGCCTGAAGCCCTACAAATTGGGAAAAGGTGTTATGCCCTAATGTGTGCAGGTAACACAGCAGGTTCCTGTTTAAATACAAACCCCAGATTTTAGGAGCCTCAGTCTCTCCCCAGACACAGAACTGCCCGGTCCTGCCCGCTGGGGAGTTTCCCTCATTGCATGAAAATGAGAATGAAATCTCTGTTGCTTGTCCTTTCCCTGCTCTCCGCCCCCACCTGTGAGTGTCTGTGGGCCAGCGGGGGAATTAGGGGTCAACACATGGACACAGTCAGCAGATAATTCATTCCTCTCTTTGTTTCCTTCTTCCCAGGTGTCCTGTCCTGTCTCAGGTGCAGCTGGTCGAAACCGGCCTGGGCGTGGTGAAGCCCAGAGAGACCCTCACGCTGACCTGTGCTGTCTCTGGGTTCTCCATTAGCAGCAGCGGCTGCAGCTGGGACAGAATCCAGCAGCCCCCCAGGAAAGGGCTGGAGTGGATCGGATATGAGTATCCTCATGCCGGGACCATAGGGTCTGCCCCCTTTCTCCAAGGCCGAGTCACCATCTCTGCTGACACCTCCAAGAACCATTTCTCCCTGCAGCTCCGCTCGCTGACAGCTGCAGATACTGCCACGTATTACTGTGCCAGAAACACATGCTGTGATACAGAGCAAAGCAGGGACTCGTACAAAAAGAGGAAGATGTTTCCATGCAGACACGCAGAGCATTTAATGTGTCACAACTTCCATTATTTGTAGGATAGGCAGCATCCAATTTTTACCGGTAAAAGGAGGTAAATGTGCATTTCATCAAACACGCCCCCCAAAAAACATATTTCCATCCTTAATAATAGAATTGACAAAGTAAATAAAATCTTAATATTCATAATTCTGTGTAACTATATAAACATCAAAAAATGTTTTCAAACAAACATAAATGTTGTCTGCCAAATTATTTTTAACAACCCCAAATCTACCAAAGCTAATTATCTCCCAACTCGGCTTGGCTACCAGCCAGTATTGTCTCAGAGGATCCAGGGTATTATGTCCAGCCCTTACACATGTCACAGACAGCCCTTTCGTCACTTGGGTGGAGCCGCTCTGGCTGCTAATCCAAGGGGAGATTCTCCAAGGGACACGTGGGACTGGAATTATCAGAGAACTCAAAGCACTAACAATCTGGGTGAGACACTTACAAAAATGGAGGCACCAGAAGTCATATTTATCCTCCTTGCACAAAATCCCACCGGCCTTGGAATTGCAGCAACCCAGAGCGAGCTGTGCAGGGACAGAATTGGTGATTCCTGGGTGCTGGGGCCATTTATCCCTAATAAACAAACACTCGGGATGGAACAGTCTCGGGGTTTCTCTTCCCTCTCCTGGCTGCCCCTTAGGTGAGAATTGAGAGGAGACCCAGAGAGAAAGAGATGGAAACAATATATTTTAGGTGTTAAGTGAAAGGGATTACGGGTATGTTTTCGGTTAGGTTAAAGAATAATTTAGGATTAAGGTTAGAAAATAAGTATAGGGTTCTGGTTGGGGCGAGGGTTCAGTATTCAAATTCAAATTAGGATGGGGACTAGAGCTGGAGATAGAGGACGGAGCTAGGATTAGGGGTAGGGTTAGAAATAACTGTAGGGTTAGGTTATGGTTAGGGTTACGTTTAGGGGAAGGGTATAATGAACAAATAAAAGCATGGTTTTGGATAGTAGATGTAAAGTGAATCTTTATCTTGTTAGGAGGAAAGTCGACAAAATGGAATCAAAATAAGTAGAACTCGAATGCCCTTCGGACCAGCTTCTTAATGTTCCTAACTCGCACTGAAAACAACGGGAGGTAGGAGCTATTGAGAAGTGATTTCTTGACAGACAGGATGCTGTCAAGCTAAATTTTCTTTAACCATCTTAAGATCTGTTTGTTTATCTGGTGATAGTGGGGGCCATTAGGACGGGGTCTCCTTCTTAATAGCCTGATATTACATTGTTTTAATGTAATTTAGACGGAATGTGAGGACAGGGCTGCCCAGAGGATTCAGGGGGCCTGGGGCAAAGCAATTTCGGGGGCCCCTTCCATAAAAAAAAGTTGCAATACTCTAGTAACATGTATTTGGAAATGTAAAAAATAACCAGTGAAATACATTCAAAAATTATTTTTTAATAATTTGAAAATACATGAAATACATTATTTAAAAACATGAAATGCTTTAATGGTATGTATACTTTTGCAATTACATAATGGGCTGTCGCTGGGTGATGGTGATGGTTGGTGCCAATGGGCTGTCACTGCCTGGGGATGGTGCTACTGTTGCCCAGGGCTGGGTGGGGAGCTGGGCTCTGGGTTGGGGGGTGCCCGGCTCAGAGGGGCTGGGCTCAGAACTGGGGGTCAGGGCTGTGGGGGGATGGGGTCAGGGGGTGCCCAGCTCAGAGGGGCTGGGCTCAGAACTGGGGGTCAGGGCTGTGGGGGATGGGGTCGGGGGGTGTCCAGCTCAGAGGGGCTTACCATGCTGCTTACCCCCGCCTCCCCCATCCCCTGGCGCCTCGGCGCGTCCAGGAGCGGTTCTGGACAGCGCTGCAGTGGCGTGGCTCCAGCGGGGCCTGAGCTCCCACCACTGGGCCTCAGCTCGCAGTCCCGCCCCCTTACCACGCGGCTCTCAGGGGGAGGAGCTCAGGCCCCGCCCGAGCTGCCGCTGCAGCACTGTCCAGGGCCGCTCCTGGATGCGGTGTGCCAAGGCACCAGGGGATGGGGGGAGGCGGGGGAGCCTCCGACATTCTTGTGGGGGCCCCTGCGGTACCTGGGGCAAATTGCCCCAATTGCTCCCCCCTCTGGGTGTCCCTGAACTCAGCCTCCCGGAGGTGGGTGTAATGGGAAAGGGTTATGTGGGTAAAGGAGTAAGAACTCCACTCGTAGAATAATTTCTGCAGAGTTCTCTACTGTCTCTACAATTACTCTGGCTGCTTGTTACAGACAAAATTCCTTATCGATCGTTCACCTTCTACTAAGTTCCATCTGCTTGTCCTTCCGCTCCTGTGAGATCCTTGGAGCAGCGTGATCTTGTGAGGGGACGTTAGCCTGGTACTGGAGAATGGGGGGGGGGGGAGTATTTCCAGCTCTGCTACCAGTATGATGGACGAGATTGGGCAAGAAATTACACTCTCTGTGCCTCAAATTGTATTTCTATAACATGGGGGAAATGACATTGCTTTGAGATCTATGGATGAAAACCATTGTAGAATAGATAGGTGTTGTTATTACTAGTAAGGTCTGAAAACAACTTCTTCTTCTTCTTCTTCTCCTTCTTCTCCTTCTAGAAGAATTGGAGAAAGAATATTAAACTCAGATTAGCAATTCTGGACTAGAAGACAGAATTATTATTCTACCAGCACCTTAAAGTCATTTGGAATTTGGGGCTCAGGATCCCCTCTGTTGTTGTGAAAGTCGTAGCCCCAGAGGCGCTATGGTGCGGGTGCTACTCAGTGATGCAGTGAGTGTTATCTCCCGGGTGAGAGGCAGTGTGCTCAGGTGCCAGAGTCAGTTCCCTTTAGGGGTGGGCGACCCTTTGCAGAGATTGGTTTGTACAAGATGGGAGGTGGGGTTCGGATATTCGAGGGTCCTTAAGGGAGATAGGAGCTCACTGGGTCTCTGGGTAGCACCATGGGCTATATAAGGCTTTGATGGGGGTAAGAGATTTGTTCCATCTTACTGAATAATAGAGAAATACCGAAACACTCGCTAATATTTGCTTCCACCAGAAGGGTTATTCACAGTGTAATGTACCTGTCGACATGAGGACACCACTGTCTGTCCCCCACTTCTGTCTGGAGTCATCACTGACAATAGGAAGCACAGCTTTATTTAGCTCCTTTCATTCTGCTTTCTCTCTCTTTCTTTCCCCTCGGTGTATGTTTTCTGGGGTGGAGTGTAGTCATTTTAAGATGGAATTTTTGGGGGGGTGGGGGAGTTCTAGCAATTGATGCATTGAGGGCTAAGCTCACAAGGGGACATGGGTGTTGCAAGGCTGCTGCATATGCTCTAAGTAAACTCATTAGAGCAGGGACTTCAGTCTCCTGAATCCCAGAGAGTGTTTTGGCCACAGGTCTGTAGAGTTAATCGCTTGTCCGAGTACCTATAACCAACTAGGCGCCTAGAGGATTTCGGTGCCTAGGGACAGGGCTGCCCAGAGGGGGGGGGCAAGTAGGGCAATTTGCCCCAGGCCCCGGGCCCCACAGGGGCCCCCACGAGAATATAGTATTCTATAGTATTGCAACTTTTTTTTATGGAAGGGGCCCCTGAAATTGCTTTGCCTCAGGCCCTCTGAATCCTCTGGGCGGCCCTGCCTAGGGGGTGCAGGCTCTGAGGATCCCGGAGGCATGTCCGATGTAGGCAGACAAGGAGGCAGTTAGGTGCTGAATTCCCTTTGCGGGTGTGGCCCTAACCACACATTGAATGAAAGCCCCTGGCAGGTGGCTCTCTGGCTCCCCTAGGCTCCCTCCAGAATTCAAACCTCTCTGCCCAGGCTGCGGTTTCCTAAAGCTCCTGAGGGATTGTATATCTGCAGGGCAGCTTTGAAAACCCCAGACGTGCTGTGAGGGGAGGGGGGTTAAATAACATGTTTTAATGTACTTTAGTGTTCGTCCTCTCAGCCTGGGATATTGGGGGGGGGGAGGAAAGGTAGGGAGGGGCGGAGTGAGGGGCACAGAGTGTATTGGGGGAAAAGGGAAGTTGCGGGCTGGTCTCTTCGAACAGTGCGGTTCGTCTGTGTCTATATTTGTGTGTGTGAGAGTCACAGAAAGGCAGCTGAGGACAGGAGTTTTCACACGCACTGCTCTCTCTGCTGCGAGCTGTAGAACTCCGGCGCCCCCAGTGGAGAGTTTGTCCTTAGACAGCGAGGGCAGGTTTTTGTCTGAGCTCATCCCGACTTCCCCTCACTGTGTCTCTCGCACAGTAATACCGGGCGGTGTCCTCGGGCTTCAGGCCGCTCATTTGCAGATACAGCAGGTTGTTGGAGTTGTCTCTGGAGATGGTGAATCGGCCTTTGACTGAGTCTGCGTAAAACTGTTGGCTCCCATCACTGTAAATGCGTGAGACCCACTCCAGCCCCTTCCCGGGAGCCTGTCGAACCCAGTGCATCCCGTAGCTGCTGAAGGTGAACCCGGAGGCTTTGCAGGAGAGGCGGAGAGAGTCTCCGGGCTTTTTCACATCCCCTCCGGACTCCACCAGCTGCACCTGGGACTGGGCACCTGCAAATAAAGACAGGTTATAAATATTGGTATATAAACAGAGATAATGTCATCTATTGTTCTAACTCTGCCAGTTATTCAGAGGAGGAAAATACCTTCCGAAGCTGCTACAACGAAAACAAACAGGAGCAAAAATCCCATTTTCCCTGGTGCTGGAGGGGAAAGTTCTCAGGGACTGGCTGGTCACTGCACAGACCCAGGGGCTGCGGATTGTGTCTCCGGGTGCAGCCTGGGCAGGGAGAGGCACAGATTTAAACAGGAAACTGTCTCCCTCATTTGCATACCCCCTCCTTATAAGAAACACACACTCCTGCTGCCAGTGATCTGACTGACTCGCCCTAGGGCTCCGGGTGCAGGAGTCAGACTGTCCCGTCCTGTGTGTCTGTGCAGCGCCGGGCACAGGGCTCCGGGTGCGGGAGTCAGACTGTCCCGTCCTGTGTGTCTGTGCAGCGCCGGGCACAGGGCTCCGGGTGTGGGAGTCAGACTGTCCCGTCCTGTGTGTCTGTGCAGCGCCAGGCACAGGGCACTGTGATCCTCATTAGACTTTCAGACCCCTATTAATTTCATCTGGTGACCCCTGGTTTGTGTATTTGGGGAAAGGGTAAATAACTACTTCAATGCTTTAACCCACAAGGCTGCGGCTTCTCAGTGCCTGAGCTTCAGGGTCTGGGGATTGAGGGGTTTTAAGCAGGGGAGGTGAGTAGCCGCATTTGTATTTCCTCCTTTTCCTAAGGGACTGGGGAATTCAACTGCGAATGGACTCCAGATCCCAGCCCCGAGCTCCCGGAGGAGAGTGACGTACTAGAGAGTCTAGCAGGGACTGTGTGACTGTGTCTTTAACACAGCGCCGGATGCTTGATCAAGCCCTGGTAAATTAATGTATCAGCCTTAGCATACTATACTGGTGAGTCTCTCATTGCAACACCAACTTTCCTACCGTGCACACAGGATAAGCTGTTTAAAGGGGACTAGTTATTTAGTGTCCCTGAGTTTTTCTTTGCCCATTTTAAGCAACTTAGAAGGAGTTTGATGTTGAGAAGTTGGGCGGTCAGCACCTCCAGAGAGGTACAGCAATAGGGGTACCCGACACGGGGCACGCTGGCCTTTGGACACCGACGGTCCATTTGTAAGGCGAGAGAACAAAGGAAAATTCATTTGCTTTTATGCTATTGAAATAAGGTATTTCATGGCATGTCTGAAAGCAGTGGGGCAGTCAGGCACTCTGTGCCCATGGGACAGGAATGGCCTTCGGACACGTGTTTGTATTTCTCCCCAAACTCCCCCTTGTGCTGGGAAGCAGAGACATGGGGAATAACACTGGTGTCCATTCCAGCCCCTTTTTCTTGGCTCGGGGACTTGTTTGCGCGATGGCGCTGCTTTTCTGTCTCTCTCGGGTTGGTCCTGATGGTTCAGGTTGAAAAGGTTGGTTGTTTGTGCCCTGGGAACACTCATCAGTCGGGTTATTCTTGCTGTGTCTCTGCTCACCTGACTCCCATGGAATTCTCCCCCCACTCTGCACATTGGCTGATGTCAGCACTAGTGTGGGGACCCCAAACTGTCCCTAACCAAAGGTGCACGAGGCACAGTAGGAGTGTGCATGAAAACAGGCCCATATCCCACCCAACTGGCACAGGATTCAGTGTGAAGAGAAGGGGGAAGGCAGGGGAATCGGGATTGTACACTTCTATACTGCTGTATGGGGTGAAGAAATTCCTCTGGCTCGGCGGGACACAGTACAGGCAGAGGCCCTTGTGTGGGAGATACTTTGTGTGTCTCTATCTTCTCATTGCTGTGGAGTGAAAGCGCCACTCCCAGGAAATCCCTTCCCCAGTCTCTGCAGGACGAGGTTTTTGTCTGAGCCCAGACTGGCTTCCCCATACTGTGTCTCTCGCCCAGTAATACACGGCGGTGTCCTCGGTTCTCAGGCTGTTCATTTGCAGGTAGAAATTGGAGCTGTCCTTGGAGGCTGTGAATCGCCCCTAGATGGTGGGAGAATAATAATCACTCTGCCCTGGTTTCCAGTAGCTGGCCAGCCACTCCAGCCCCTTTCCCGGCTCCTGTCTGACCCAGGCCATATAATAGTCGGTGATAGTGAACCCACTCACGGCGCATTTCAGCCGAGTGGATTCTCCAGGCTTCTTCAGTTCTGGACTGGACTGGGTCAGAACAACCTGTGACCGGGTCCCTGTGGGAAAGGGGAGGGAGAAAAGCGAACAATGAGGGAACCAGCGACATGAAAACCGATTCCCCTTCAGTTAACAGGAGACGAATATCCATAAAAGCACCTTACAAAATACATTTTTAGAACGTTGCAGAAAACCAGGAACGTTTGCCGCCTTCCCCAGTGCATGTGTAGGGAGAAAATACCTTCCAGAGCCGCCACAAGGAAAAATAAATGGAACCAAAGTCTCATTTTCCCTGGTGCTGGAGGGGAAAGTCCTCAGTGGAGTGGCTGGTAACTGCTCAAACACAGGGGGCTGCAGTTTGTCTGTCCGAGTGCTGCTGGGACAGAGAGAGATTTAAACAGGAGACAGTCACCTATTTGCATATCCCTCTCCTTATAAGAGACAAACTTCTTCCCGAGCCGTCTCATTTTCTTTTCGTGGGGTTCAGAGGAAATGGGCAAGTCTTTTTATTTTGCTCTGTTCCTGACCAAAACCTGATAGAACTCAATGGGAATCTTTCCTTTGACTGTATTGACCATTGGATGTGACACTTTGCTAACTGTGAGGATCGAAATACCTAGAGTCATATTTTCCAGCTTTCTGTTTTAGGTACTTCTGGGAGCACCCCTTACCATAGCATCTCAGCACCTCACCAGATTTAGTGTATTTACCCTCACCACACTACAGTGATGTAAAGAAGAGCAATCTTGTTTACGAAGCGGGGACCCGGGCTCAGTGCGGGAGATTTTGAAAGATATTTGGGTGCCCTAAAATGCAGGACGGCACCTTGTGGGATCTACAAAAGTAACCAGAACTCTAACACCTCTTCATTGTTTCACTCTATATGCATCCGAAGAAGTGGGTTGTAGCCCACGAAAGCTTATGCTCTAATAAATTTGTTAGTCTCTAAGGTGCCACAAGTACTCCTGTTATTTTTACTTCATTTCAATGGAATTTAGGCAAAACTTTAGCAGCCTTCATAGTGTCATTAGGTGCCAATGACCTTCTTTGGGAACCTAAATAACTTTTAAATCTGGCTGTATATGACTTGCCCCAGCTCCCAAAGGAAGACATACTACTAATCATAATATCGTTCCCATGGAACAGGCAGACCTTAATCTGGGCTTCATCTCAAATTGATTGGATTACACAAGGGTTGGATCTGAGGGGAACCTCAGGATGTAGTTTTGTGGCTGCTTTTCTCTTGAAAACTGTTACCAGTTATTTTTCTCACAGATTTCAGGGGGAATTGACAGGGTCAAAGTGCAAACGCAGTTTCTGTGTGTAAGGGAGCAGGGTACGTAGGTAACCCACTGCCCCTTTTCAGTCTTGTCCCCAAGGCTGTGCTGTATTCCTCATGCCTCAATGCTGTCTAGTTCCAAAAGCTGAGAGATCGGTGTCTTTCTGCTGGAATGTGTCACTGACCGTGGTGACACTAAGTGGAATCCCAGCGTGGGTTATTAATGAGGGTTTATTAATGAGGGTGATAGAACCAGAATGAACCAGGTTGAGGATCGATGGTTTGTGTTATGCAGGAGCTCAGACTAGTTTATCACACTGCTCCCTTGAGGTTTATGAATCTGTGAATATCTGGGAGGCTTTTGTGTGGGCTCAGAATTTGTCCCAGGCAGAGGAATAAGAATTTCCCTGACTTGACTTCAGGGCCCAATTGCTGTCAGTTTGTGTGTGTGTGTGTGGGGGGGGATTCAGCCCTGGAGTCTCCTCCCCCCAACCGGAGTATTGGGGCTGTGGTACGGGGGTCAGTGGGGTCAGTTTCAGGGGAGGGGTCAGGTCACAGGGTTCCATTGGGCTGAGACACCCCTGGAGACACAATAATGCCACGGGGTGCTGGTCAATAGCTATGATTGAAGCCCCGGCCCAGCCCCTTTCCCAGAAGCGGCGGCTCCACTGACCTGGGCTGTGTCTGGTGGAAAATATTCCCTGGTAGCTTTCACCACACGGGACAATCCCGGTTCACTTCACTCCCCGGAGTTCCCTCGAGAATTGCAAGGAGAAGAGCGGTTGGCCAGAGGCAGGCAGGGCTCTGCTCTGCTCCGGTGCTTTGTGCATCAGTGCGCGGTGTTTCCAGGGAACGGGGGAGTGAAAAGCTGGAGTCAGATGCGCGTCCACCCTGGGGCACGTTCTCGGTCCGGTCCCCAGAGCTGCGCTGGGTGGGTCACCGCTGCCCCCTCGCGGAGAACGGGAGAAGGGCGAGTCTGCAGCGGGTCTCTGCAGCCTGCCTCACCCACAGTGTGTGTCTCCTCACACGGACACAGCGCGGTGTTCTCTGGTCTCCGCCCGGGGTGTGCAGGGAGCCGCTGGAGCTGGCCTTGGGATGAATCCCCCCTAGAGGGTGTGAGAGGAGCGGGTTGTCCTAGGGATTAACCCCGCTCCCGGTGCATTTCAGCGGGCTGGATTCTCTGGGGTGCTTCAATTCGGGACCCGACTGGGTCAGAACAACCTGCCCCTGGGTCCTGTGGGAACGGAGAGGGAAGCGGTGACAATAAACATTCCACATCAACTGACAGGAGACAAACCCACCCCACACACACATGAGAGTCGGACAAGCAGGAGGCTGGGCTGGGCTGGAGACCCCACAGCAACGGGACGAAGAGGGGATCTGGTGTGGCAGGGCTGGGGGGACTCAGCCGATAGTGGGGGCTGGGTCTCAGTTTAAGTGGCTGGGTCTGGAAGGGTCCCAGCTTTGTCTCTTGCAGATGGAGCGGGACAGGCTGCCTATGGATAGAGGGTGACAGACCTATGGGGACAGCGTGGGGGATGGAAACGTGCTGCAGAAGCACCATTCAGCCTTCTGCAGGTCCGTGCGAATAGACTCATAGACTCATAGATTTTAAGGTCAGAAGGGACCATTGTGGTCATCTAGTCTGACCTCCCGCATGATGCAGGCCACAAAAGCTGACCCACCCACTTTCCCTTAACTCAGCTGTTGAAGTCTCCAGATCGTGATTGAAAGACTTCAAGTCGCAGAGAATCCTCCAGCTTGCGACCCCTGCCCCATGCTGCGGAGGAAGGCGAAAAACCTCCAGGGCCTCTGCCACTCTACCCTGGAGGAAAATTCCTTCCCGACCCCAAATATGGCGATCAGTAGAACCCCGAGCATACAGGCAAGATTCTCCAGCCGGACCCTCATTTTACCAGCGATGGCACGTTATTGCCTAATTGACTAAAATCACGTTATCCCATCAAACCATTCCCTCCATGAACTTATCTAGCCTAATCTTGAAGCCAGGGAGGTCTTTCGCCCCCACCGTTTCCCTCGGAAGGCTGTTCCAAAATTTCACCCCTCTGACGGTTAGAAACCTTCGTCTAATTTCAAGCCTAAACTTCCCCACGGCCAGTTTATATCCATTCGTTCTCGTGTCCACATTAGTACTGAGCTGAAATAATTCCTCTCCCTCCTTGGTATTTATCCCTTTGATATATTTAAAGAGAGCAATCATATCCCCCCTCAGCCTTCTTTTGGTTAGGCTAAACAAACCGAGCTCCTCGAGTCTCCTTTCATAGGAAAGGTTTTCCATTCCTCGGATCATCCTAGTGGCCCTTCTCTGTACCCGTTCCAGTTTGAGTTCATCCTTTTTAAACATAGGAGACCAGAACTGCACACAGTACTCCAAATGAGGTCTCACCAGTGCCTTGTATAACGGAAGCAGCACCTCCTTGTCCCTACTAGAAATACCTCGCCTAACGCATCCCAAGATCGCATTAGCTTTTTTCACAGCCCCGTCACATTGCCGACTCATAGTCATCCTGCGATCAACCAGGACTCCGAGGTCCTTCTCCTCCTCCGTCACTTCCAACCTATGCGTCCCCAGCTTATAACTAAAATTCTTGTTCGTCATCCCTAAATGCATCACCTTACACTTCTCACTATTAAATCTCATCCTATTACTATTACTCCAATTTACAAGGTCATCTAAGTCTCCCTGCAGAATATCCCGATCCTTCTCCGAATTGGCAATACCTCCCAACTTTGTGTCATCCGCAAACTTTATCGGCCCACTCCTACATTCGGTTCCGAGGTCAGTAATGAATAGATTAAATAAAATCGGACCCAAAACCGAACCTTGAGGAACCCCACTGGTGACCTCCTTCCAACCTGACAGTTCACCTTTCAGTACTACCCGCTGCAGTCTACCCTTTAGCCAGTTCTTTATCCACCTCTGGATTTTCATATCGATCCCCATTTTTTCCAATTTAACCAATAATTTCTCATGCGGCACAGTATCAAACGCTTTACTAAAATTGAGGTATATTAGATCCACCGCATTTCCTTTATCTAGAAGGTCTGTTACTTTCTCAAAGAAGGAGATCAGGTTGGTTTGGCACGATCTGCCTTTCGTAAACCCATGTTGTAATTTGTCCCAATTGCCATTCGCCTCAAGGTCCTTAACTACTTTCTCCTTCAAAATTTTTTCCAAGACCTTGCATACTACAGATGTTAAACTAACAGGCCTGTAGTTACCCGGGTCACTTTTCCCCCCCTTCTTGAAAATAGGAACCACATTAGCTATTTTCCAGTCCAACGGTACCACCCCTGAGTTTACAGATTCATTAAAAATTATCGTTAAGGATCTTGCAATTTCTCGTGCCAGTTCCTTCAATATTCTAGGATGAAGATCATCCGGTCCGCCCGATTTAGTCCCGTTTAGCTGGTCAAGTTTGGCTTCCACCTCTGATGCTGTAATGTCAATCCCCCCTCCTTTATTCCCCTGTGTCCTGCTCACTCTATTTCTAAGCCCTTCATTACCCTTATTAAAGACCGACGCAAAATATTCATTTAGATATTGTGCCATGCCTAGATTATCCTTAATCTCCACTCCATCTACATTCTTCAGCGGTCCCACTTCCTCTTTCTTTGTTTTCGTCCTATTTATATGGCTATAAAACCTCTTACTATTGGATTTAATTCCCCTCGCAAGGTCCAACTCTACACGGCTTTTGGCCTTTCTCACAGCATCCCTACATGCTCTGACCTCAATAATGTAGGTTTCCTTGCTGATCCCTCCCCTCTTCCATTCTTTGTACGCTTTCTGTTTTTTCTTAATCGCCCCTTTGAGATGCCCGCTCATCCAGCTAGGTCTAAATCTCCTGCCCACTAACCGTTTTCCCTTTCTCGGGATACAGGCCTCGGACAGCTCGTGCAACTTCAACTTGAAATAATCCCAGGCGTCATCTGCCTTTAGATCCCTAAGTATGTTAGCCCAATGCACTTCCCTAAGTAGTCGCCTTAATTTATTAAAGTTGGCCTTTTTGAAATCGTAAACCTTAGTCACAGTTTTATTTCTGTTAATCCTTCCATTTAGTTTAAACCGAATTAGCTCATGGTCACTGGAGCCAAGGTTGTCTCCTACAACCATTTCCTCAACGAGGTCCTCACTACTCACCAGCACCAAATCTAAAATTGCATCCCCCCTCGTCGGTTCAGTTACTACTTGATGAAGGAATTCATCTGCTAGCACGTCTAGGAACATCTGAGCCCTATTATTGTTACTAGCATTTGTTTCCCAGTCTATATCAGGGAAGTTAAAGTCCCCCCATGATTACACAGTTCTTATTAGTTTTTACTTCCCTAAAAACATTAAATAGTTCTCTGTCCGCATCCAGGCTAGATCCCGGCGGTCTATAGCACACTCCAAGCACTATCGCAGGGGAGGCTCTAGTAGTTCTTTTACCCAGTGTAATTATTGCCCAGACAGACTCAGTCTTATCCATTCCATCACTTATTATTTCTTTACATTTAACGTCATTATTGACATACAATGCCACTCCCCCACCTTTACCTTTCTTCCGGTCATTCCTAAACAGCACATACCCTTCAATACCTGTACTCCAGTCATGACTACCGTTCCACCACGTTTCGGTTATTCCTATGATATCTGGTTTCATTTTTTGGACCAGGAGCTCCAATTCCTCCATTTTGTTACCTAGGCTTCTCGCATTGGTGTATAAACATCTTACCGTATGCTGTCTATCCTTTCTCCCATTAGTTATGCAATTTGGTACGGACCCCATACTGTCCAACTGCCCCCTCCTTCTCATGTCCAATCCCCTACCCCTACCTATATCTGTGCTTATCTCTTCACCCTCCTTTTCAGTGTTGGAATCTGGCGTGGAGATTAACTGGACATCTCCCAACCGTCTCCCCCAATTTCCTAGTTTAAAGCCCTTTTGATGAGATGAGCCAGCCTCCCTCCCAGAAGTCTATTTCCTTCCCTACTCAGGTGAAGTCCATCCCGTGAGAACAGCTGTCTGTCCCCGAAAGCCTCCCAGTGGCCATACATCCCAAAGCCCTCCTTATAGCACCACTCCCTTAGCCAGCTATTTATCCTCACAATTCTGTCAGCCCTTTGCTGTCCTTCTCTAGGAACAGGCAGAATCCCACTGAAGATAATCTGAGCCTCAACTTCCTTAAGCGTCTTCCCCAGCCTGGCATAATCTCCCTTGATTCTCTCTAGCGAGAACCTAGCCGTGTCATTCGTTCCTATGTGAAGGACGATCAAGGGGTTCTTACCTGCTCCTTTTAGGATCCTTTTCAACCGCAGGTCCACATCCCGTATCTTAGCGCCTGGCAGACAGCACACCCTTCTGTTCTCTGGGTCCGCCCTGGTCACAGGCCTGTCTAACCTCCTCAGTAAGGAGTCTCCAATCACATAAACCTGCCTTTGCCTGGTGACAGTGCGATCTACCAATCTATCCCCTGTTCCCTGCAGTCGTAACTCCTGTCTGTCTCTATTTTCCCTTATAGTCCCCCTAGTGCCATCCTGTATCCTCCTGGGGCCGAGTATTGATGCTGTCTCCATCAACTCCTCCCCTCTCTCTATTGGACTAGCTGCCCTTCTTTTCTTCCTCTGCCTCCCACCATCAGTTACCACCTGCTGCGTTCCCTCCTCGTTATCCAAACACCCAAACCTGTTCCTGAGTTCTATTTCCCCCTCACTAGCCCTCCTTTTCCTTGGCCTGCTTCTTACGGTCACATGCTTCCACTGCTCCTGTTCTCCCCCCGACATTGCCCCCTCACAGACCATAGCACCTACTTCTACCTGCACCCCCGAGCATTCCCCTTCTGCCACTCCCGGCCTTTGCTCCATCAGCTGCTCGAATCCCCTTCTAAACTCCACCAGGGTCTCTACCTGCATCTCCAACCCCCGAACCTTTTCCTCTAACAGGTCAATTAGGCGACATTTCATGCAGACATACCTCTGGTCGGGCGCCCCGGCTAGTATCATGTACATACCGCAGCTGCAACATGCAATCATCTGCATTGTGTCCCCCGCAGCTTGGCTCATGGCTGCCGTGGTCCCAACCCACTGCTTCTGGGGACACAGAACACACCTACCACCGCGCCCTCCTGCCTCCCCTTCCACCTCCCCCTGTAAACTCCCACTTAAACTCCCCTGTTAGCAGCCCTGTTTACAGGCTCCTGGGGGCCGCTGCTCGCTGCTTGGGCCGCTGCTTGGCTGTGAGGCCTCTTTTATAGGCCCCCTAATCAGCCAAGCTCCGCCCCCTAATCAGGGCTCGGGGCTCAGCACACTGCCCCTACAGGCCTCTAGTGGCAACATTTTGGTGTGCAAAGGCCTGTGGTGGGGGGATATTCAACCACCAGTCGTTATAAACGTCTCTTGTGTTTCTTCCTCAAAAGCTGTGTGTAGACTGGAGCTCAGTGCTCCAGGGAGTCATGACTGATTGATGAGCCCTGGGCTACGCTACGAGATTAGCTGGAATTTAGCCGCATTAGGTCCATTTTATAAGCAATGCGGCTACACACCGAACCCCGTTCTGTCGACCTAAAGGGCTCTTAAAACCGGCGTGGGGAGTAGCACTAAAATCGACCTTGCTGGGTCAACTTTGGGGTAGTGTGGACGCAATTTGACTGTATTGGCCTCCGGGAGCTATCCCAGAGTGCTCTAATGTGACCGCTCTGGACAGCACTTTCAACCGATGCACTAGCCAGGTACACAGGAAAAGCCCCAGGAACTTTTGAATTTCATTTCCTGTTTGATCAGCGTGGGGCGCTCAGCAGCACAGGTGTCCATGCAGTCCCAGAATGGCAAACGAGCTCCAGCATGGAGCGAACGGGAGACACTGGATCTGATCGCTGTGTGGGGAGAAGGATCTGTGCAGGCCGAACTCCGATCAAAAAGAAGAAATGCAAATATATATGCCACAATCGCACAGGGCATGATGGAGAGAGGCTACACCAGGGACACCCAGCAGTGCCGCGTGAAAGTTAAGGAGCTCAGGCAAGCCTACCACAAGACAAAGGAGGCAAATGGTCACTCCGGGTCAGAGCCCCAGACATGCAAGGGGAGAGTCTCACGCAACAGGGAGGAGGATTTTGTGGATGAGGAAGAGGAGGAGGAGGATAATATGTAGCAGGCAAGCGGTCAGTCCGTTCTCCCCGGCAGCCAGGACGTTTTCACCACCCTGGAGCCAATACCCTCCCGAGGTGGGTTCCCGGACCCTGAAGGCGGAAAAGTCCCCTCTGGTGACTACAGGGTTTAAAAGCAATTGTGTTTAATGTTTGATTTGCCCTGAAGAACTGGGATGCATTCGCGGCCAGTACAGCTACTGGAAAAGTCTGTTAATGTGTCTGGGGATGGAGCGGGAATCCTCCAGGGACATCTCCATGAAGCTCTCCTGGAGGTACTCTGAAAGCCTTTGCAGAAGCTTTCTGGGGAGGGCTGCCTTATTTCATCCTCCACAGTAGGACACTTTACCACGCCAAGCCAGTAGCAAGTAGTCTGGAATCATTGCAGCACAAAGCATGGCAGTGAATGGTCCTGGGTTTTGCTCACGTTCATACAACATTCGGTCTATAGCTTTCTGTGTCAGCCTCAGGAGAGTGATATCATTTATGGTCACCTAGTTGAAATAGGGGAATTTTTGTAAGGGAACAGTTAAAGGACCCTGTTCATGCTGGGCTGTTTGTGCTTGGCTAAAAGGGATCATCCCGGAGAATAGCCACATGGTGGTGGTGGTGGGGGGGAGGTGTGTGCTGCACATCCACCCGAAACCCGCAGCCCCTCCTTTTAAATGGCCAACCCAACCAGCATTGCTTGCTATGGGAAAGGAGGGTGCTGCAGTTTCAAACCATTCCCACATGTTATGAAGGCAGAAGAAGCCAACCCCATGTACCCTTTGGCTTACCATGGCTGCCTGGAAACCAAATTCTGTTGCCCAGCCATGTGTGATGTGTCACCATACCGGCAGGCGCGCAATATAAAAGGCAAAATGAGACCTTGCACTTAAAGCACATGTGTTGTCTGCAGTGAATTGCTTGTTTCACTATGAAAGAGTCTCCCTTTTGTTCTCAGAAATGCATCTTCTTAAATTTTACTCTACCTTTTTATCCCCCTGCAGGTGTAAATGTTTCTACACTCCCCCTGTCAACTCCATCCCAGAGGTTATCTCAGATTAGAAGGCAAAAAAAAAGCACTTGCGATAACATGTTTTCCGAGCTCATGCAGTCCTCCCGCACTGATAGGGCACAGCTGAATGCATGGAGGCATTCTGTGGCAGAGGCCAGGAAAGCATTCAGTGAGCGTGATCAGAACATGCAGGAGGAGATGCTGAGGCTAATGTGGGCGCAAACAGACATGCTCAGGCATCTGGTGGAGCTGCAAGAAAGGCAACAAGAGCTCAGACCGCCACCTTATCCATTTTATAACAGCCTGTCCTTCTCCCCAAGTTCCATATCCTCCTCACCCAGACGCCCAAGAATGCAGGAAGGGAGGCTCCGGGCACCCAGCCACTCCCCTCCAGAGGATGGCCCAAGCAACAGAAGGCTGTCATTCAAACAATTTTGATTTGTAGTGTGGCTACAAGAAGCAATGTGGCCTTGTCCTTCCCTCCTCCCCCACCCCACCTGAGCTACCTTGTCAGTGATCTCACTTTTTAAAAAAAGAAATAAAGAATGCATGGATTCAAAACAATAGAGACTTTATTTCCTTTGCCAGCTGTGGTCGAAGAGGGGAGGGGGATTGGCTTACAGGGAAGTAAATTCAAGAAAGAGGGTGGTTTTGCATCAAGGAGAAACACACACAACTGTTACACCATAGCCTGGCCAGTCATGAAACTGGTTCATGTTTACAAAGCAGGTTGAAGGGAAGAAAGCTCATTATTCATAGTAACTGAGGCAGATTCTATTTCTGCATTGCTAACCACTAAATACGATTCTCTCTATTCCAGGGGTGGGCAAACTTTTTGGCCAGAGGGCCACATCTGGGTGGGGAAATTGCATTCAGGGCCATGAATGTAGGGCTGGGTCAGAGGTTTGGGGTGCGGGAGGGGGTGCGGTGTGCAGGAAGGGGCTCAGGGCTAGGAGTTAGAGTGTAGGAGGGGCGTGAGGTGTATGAGGGGGCTCAGGGCAGGAGGTCAGGGTGCAGGAATGGGGCGGGGTGTGGCAGAAGGTTGGAGGCTCAAGGCAGGGTGTTAGGGATGCAGGAACAGTGCAGGGTGTAGCAGGGGCTCAGGGCAGAAGGTTGGAGGCTCAGGGCAGGGGGTCAGGGTGCAGGAATGGTGTGTGGTGTGGCAGAAGGTTGGAGGCTCAAGGCAGGGGATTAGTGGTGCAGGAACAGTGCAGGGTGTAGCAGGGGCTCAGGGCAGGGGGTTGGGGGCTTAGGGCAGGGGTTCAGGCTCCCGCCGGGTGCCGCTTACCTGGAGCAGCTCCAAGGAGGCAGTGGAGCACAGAGGGGCTGGGGCAGGGTCCCTGCCTGCCCTGGCCCTGCACCGCTCCCGGAAGCAGCCGGCACCATGTCCTTCTGGCCCCTGGGGGAGAGGGAGCAGAGGGCTCCACACGCTGCCCTCGCCTGCGGGTACCTCCCCCGAAGCTCCCATTGGCTGCTGTTCCCTTTCCAAGCCATTGGGAGCTGCAGGGGGCAGTGCCTGAAGGTGAGGGCAGCGCACAGAGCCCTCTGCTCCCCCTCCCCCAGGGGCAGCAGGGATGTGATGCTGGTTGCTTTCCCCCACTTAGCCCCGTGGCACCGTGGGGGTGGCAGTCTGTGGGCCGGATCCAGCCCGTTGGCGGTACTTTGCCCACCCCTGAGCTAGGCCTATCCACGTGCTTTTGCCCCAGTATTGATTCACTGAAGCCCCAATCCTGCAAACACCTCTGCATGGGAGCCCTCCACAGGCACAACTGTTTGCAGGATCAGTATCTAAGACAGAGCAAATAGCAAAAAGCAGCTTCTTAAAGCGACACCAATGAAAATACAATCACAGATTTATTTCTTCAGACCTTGGATTGCTCCACTTTATCCATATGATCACTCCCATGTGGCCACAAGCCCCCAAATGCCAACAACTCGCCAAAAATCTTGGCACCCCCCATCAAGCCTGATTCCACCCCAGCCACCTCCACTCCCTATGCAGCCTGCTTTCCCCAGCCCCCCACCCCCAGCAGCCTGCTCTCCCCACCCCGGCTGGGGCTGGGACACTCCAACCCCCCACTCCCACTTCACCCCACTGACCCCCACATATCTCCTATTTCTCCCATCACCTCACCTTCTTCCACCTCCTCTCCAGGGTCCAGGAGGCACCTAATTACTGGAGCCAACCTTTGAGGCTCCATTAATAAGGTGGGGGGCCCTTCATTCCCTCGTGTGCAGCAGGCACGTCAGACTGGGGCTCCTCCAGGCGGGGGTGGGGCTGTGGCTGGCTCCTCTGGCTGCGGGGGGTCTCCAGGCTCTGGCCACGGGGGGAAAGCACAGGTGGAAGGGGTGGAGCCAGGGGCTAGCCTCCCATGCCGGGGAGATTTAAAAGGGTTCTTTTAAATCGCCTGGGCCCTGGGCCAATTACTCCCTCCCCCCATGAGCCTGGGTGCCCAAGAGCCCAGGAGAGGTGGAAGGCTGGTTTAAGCGGCACATGGACTCCCAGAGGGAGGAGCCCAGGGACCTGGTACCCTCACAAGGGAGGAGGGGAACTGAAGTCAAGCCCCAGAGGTGGGGAAGGACCAGTGGTTCAGAGCTGTTGTGTGATGGTCTGAGACCAGGAGGCCCAGTGGGAGAACCTGGAGAAGACACTGACTGGGACTGGCCCTTGCGGCTGAGAAGGGGCCAGCAGAGGGGTGTTAGAGGAGCCATTCCCCATCTGGGCAGGTGGGGCTGCCCTAGAGGTAAGGATGCATGTGTAGAGGTGAGTTGATAATGGGATCTGCAAAATCAGCACACTGAGCGGGGAGCTGTCTCACCTATCCCCTAGGACAGGGGTGGGCAAACCTTTTGGCCTGAAGGCTACATTGGCATTGAAAAATGTATGGAGGGCCGGGTAGGGAAGGCTGTGCCTCCCCAAACAGCCTGACCTCTGACCCCTATCTGCCCCCTCCCATTTCCTGCCCCTAACTGCCACTACCCCAACCATCCTCCCAACCACTATCTACCCCTCCGCCCCCTGACAGGCCCCCCGGGGACTCCCACGCCTATCCAACCACCCCCTGCTTCCTGTCCCCTGACTTCCCCCTGGGACTCCCCATTCCTCTTACCATGCCATTCAGAGCACCAAGATGGGCAGCCATGCCGCCTGGCCGGAGCCACTCACGCCGACACGCAGTCTAGAGCACCTGAGGCTGCAGGGTGGGGGACAGCAGGGGAGTGGCCAGGGGCTAGCCTCGCCAGCCAGGAACTCAAGGGACGGGCAGGAAGTTCCCGCAGGCTGGATGTGGCCCACGGGCCATAGTTTGCCCACCTTTGCCCTAGGAAATGCTAAGGAGAGGTTTCAGAGGGGTAGCCGTGTTAGCCTGTATCAGTAAAAACAATGAGGAGTCCTTGTGGCACCTTAGAGACTAACACATTTATTTGGGCATAAGATGTCATGGGCTAAAATTCACTTCATCAGATGCATGGGGTGGAACATACAGTAGCAGGTATAAACAAACAGCACATGAAAAGATGGGAGTTTCCTTACCAAGTGGGAGGTCAGTGCTAAGGAGGCCAATTCACTCAGGGTGGATGTGGTCCATTCCCAACAGTTGACGAGAAGGTATGAGTATCAATAGAGGGGAAATTATTTTTTGTAGTGACCCAGCCACTCCCAGTCTTTATTCAGTCCTAATTTGATGGTGTCAAGTTTATAGATTAATTCCAGTTCTGCAGTTTCTTGTTGAAGTCTGTTTTTGAAGGTTTTTTTGTCATTGAAGAATGGCCACTTTTAAGTCTGTTCTTGAGTGTCCAGGGAGACTGAAGTGCTCCCCTACTGGTTTTTGAATGTTACAATTCTTGATGTCTGATTTGTGTCCATTGATTCTTTTGCATAGAGACTGTCTGGTTTTGCCAATGTACATGGCAGAGGGGCATTGCTGGCACATGATGGAATATATCCCATTGGTAGATGTGCAGGTGAACGAGCCCCTGATGGTGTGGCTGATGTGGTTTGGTCCTATGATGGTGTCCCTTGAATAGACATGCAGACAGAGTTGACACCGGGGATTGTAGCAGGGTTCGATTCCTGGGTTGGTGTAGTTGTTGGTGAGTATTTGCTTCTGGTTGGAGGGCTGTCTGTAAGCGAGGACTGGCCTGTCTCCAACCTGTTAAAGGGAGTTAGGTGCGAAACTGCAGTTGGGATTCACAGCCCTCTGCTGGAGTTAGATGCCTCAGCTGTTACTTAACCCCCCCTCCCTCCATTCTGCAATACCAGTTGTGCCAGAGATGGAGTTGGTGGTGCTTCCCTTAACTGTTAGCATAGCGATTAGAGCACTTGCCTGGGATGTGGTAGAGCCAGTTCTATTCCCTCCCCCCCGCCTGATGTGGGAACAGGGATTTGAGGTTGTAGACACCCCTGTTCTCTTTCAGGCCTAATGGGTATTAACGTAGTCACGGTGGAACAGCTTGAATGGGATAGATTGAAAGACCCCTCCTCAAAATACCCCATAGCCTGGTGCTTAGGGCATTTATGCAGGACAGTTTTGCCTCAGCACACCGCGTCAGAAGCGGTCCTGGACAGCGCTGCAGCGGCCTGGCTCCAGCGGGACCTGAGATCCTCCCACTGAGTCAGAGCTGCGTGGTAAGGGGGCGGGGCTGTGAGCTCCGGTCCCGCCGGACCCACACCGCTGCAGCACTGTCCAGGGGCCAGGGCAGCTCCTGGACATGGTGCGCTGAGACTCCGAGAGAGGGGAGAGGCGGCGGTAACCCAGGAGCGGCCCTGGACAGTGTTGATGGGGGATGGTCAGGGGATGGGGAACAGGGGGTTGGATCGTGGGTGTTCCGGGGGTCTGTCAGAACTCGGCGGGGGGTGGGGTGGATAGGGGTCGGAGCAGTCAGGGGACAGGGAGCAGGGGGAGTTGGTGGGGGGGAGGTCCCGGGGTGGTGGTTGAAGGGAGTCTTGGGGGGGTAGTGAGGGAACAAGGAGCAGGATGGGTCGGGGATTCTGAGGGGAGTAGTCGGGGGCAGGAAGTGGGTGGGGGTCAGATAGGGGGCAGGGCCAGGCTGTTTGGGGAGGCACAGCCTTCCCTACCCTAAAGCTCATTCAGCAGTTTGAGGCTTGCAGACAGCTATTTAACACAAAGAGCCAAGCTGTTATCTTTTCCCTTAGGGCTACCATCCCTTTCACTTCTCAAATGCCAAATTATAGTCTACATTTCATTTCAGTGCCATAGGGAGATTCATGTCAGGGGAGGGGAGCTTCATTTCAAATTAGCCACTTTAGATTAACAGTGATAGAGCCAAGAGAGCCAGGGGGGAGGGATCACATGAGAAGAGCAATATCCTACACCACCTACCTCCTTCCCAACCCTACCAAGGGAGACCCCCCCTCCCCTGCATTCCCCAAGGCTCCAGAGGGGTTAATTCAGTCGTTCTCAAACTTTTGTACTAGTGACCCCTTTCACATAGCAAACCTCTAAGTGCGACCCCCCCATATACATTAAAAACACTTTTTTGTATATTTAACACTATTATAAATGCTGGAGGCAAAGCAGGGTTTGAGGTGGAGGCTGACAGCTCGTGACCCCCAGTAATAACCTTGTTATCCCCTGAGGGGTCCCGACCCCCAGTTTGAGAACCCCTGGGTTAATTTAATTTTAGCACCCTGTGTCCATTCACATGCATGTGCTATTTTGAGCATTTCAGTTTTCACAACGTAGGCTCATCCCAGATTCTGGAACGAGCTCAAATGCTCAGTCCGTGGAGTATGTACATAAGTGTGGAAGCAGAGAAAGAACTGACAGGAAGGGGATGCAATGCATGACAGTTCGTTAGCAAGAATCAGGCTAACTGTAACCCTAATAACGCGAGATTTGTAGAAGCGAGGATTGTGTGAGGCGAGTGGGAAAGAACTGTGTGAGAAGTTGTTGCGACCTTGTGTAGATAATGTGTAGAAAATATTGTATGTAGACTAGAGTCAAAACAAGTGAGAAAAATAAGATATCAAGATGGCCTATGTATAAACAAAATGCAGCTGTTGCTTATTATTGTCTGTAATGAAGGGTATAAAGGTTTGCTGTAATTGTTTACCTGTAGAGAGACCTGTTTAGCTCTCTCCCTCTAAGCAATTGTTAGAGAAAATAAAGTATCTGACTTGCTGTACCCAAACAAAAAGTGAGAACTCTGTTATTCTCCGACAATTTGGGGGCTCGTCCGGGATGTCAACGCCCGCAGAGGTACCGGCAGCTGCTACGGATCGTTCCCCTTCGAACCCCATGGCGCCACAATAGAGGTAGGAGACCTTTTGAAATCTCTATTGGGGTGTCGGAGGAGGACTGTCCGTGGGGCCGTCTGTCCCTGTTGGGCTCACGCCATCAGAACGTATTGACTGTGCAGCAAGGTCAGATGCAGAGCGGTTCTGGGGAATTGTTTTGCCGCCCCCAATAAGGTAGTTGTATGCGGTTCTGGGAACCAGTTAGTTTGGCCGCCCCAATATGCATAAGAGAGATGCATAGGTATGCACCGGTGCTGAGGGGTTTTTACCGTCTCAAGAGGGGTTGTTACCGCCTCATAGTGTGTTGAGTCCGGACAGAAGGGTTGTTTACCGCCTCAAGAGGGGTTGTTACCACCTCATAGTGTAGATGCATCGTGGTACTTGGGAATAGTACCTGGAAATAGAGGCCTTGGTGTGTGTGTGTGTACCCCAGTGTGAATTGAGAGTTACCGGAAGACGCCCAGAGTACTCTGTGAAGTCTTTTGGCTCGTGACCAGAACTACTCTAATGCAAGCCCGGTAACTAGAGGATCTTTTAGGAGATCCGACCCACGGTGGGCTAACTCGGCCTGGCATCGTCCGGCGAGGAGGCTACCTGGGTCTAGGAGTGTGTGAACCCATCTTCCCTCCCCTTTCTTCTCTGTGTGAGCCACTGACAGTCTGATCTTCTCACTGGATGCAACGAGAGTAAGCGGTGCCGTCTCCCTGAGACTAGCCGACGCTCTTTGCTGAAGGGAGGTGTAGGAGGGTCATGGCCATCCTCGTTAGCCTCTCCTGTGTGAGTACCCTGTAGGGAGAGATCCTTAGTTTATGTGCCGCTAGAGCGGACAGGGCATCCTCCCTGTGTGTGTGATTGGAAAATGGGTGGGGGACAGTCTAAGCATTCCCTCTCACCCCCTAAGGGTACCCCAGCTTATTTCATGTACGTACATTATGGTCCTAAAACCTGCAGGTATTTAGAGAATTGGAATCATTACACGCGTGAAAATTCATCTAAACAATGCCCACTAGAAGGTACCTTCAATCTAGATAAGATCATACATCTCAGAGGAGCTTTTAATCACCAAAAAGCCTCTGACACACAATGGGAGCAATTTGTCTATTGAGGAAAGGAACGGGTTAATTTGAAATTCAGCTTGGTCCAGAGATAAAGAGAAAGTTGATCTGCGTTCAAGGTCAAGAATCAACGCAGACCAGGCTAAGTACAAAGAAAAACTGCTTTCGGCCCCAGCTGGCTGTGAAAAATATAGACATAGTCAAACCAAAGGCAATACAAGTTACAGTGCTGAGATTACATTTGCAAAGCTTAACTGTCCAGTGAGATCCAACAGTCTGCCTTTGCGACCCTGGAGCCGGCGTGGTTTGGGGACACTGAAGAAGCCACAGGCAGCCGGCCTGGACTGGAATCACTGAAAAGACACCCCAGGAGACCTCAGAGTGTAAAAGAACTGCCCTCCCAAGAGAGGAAGCAAGTTGGAGATTGCACAGCACCTTCTCTGAACGTTATACACAGACGTGGCCAGTCTGGACGTACGTGTGTGAGTATGAAAGTGTGCCTACTCTCAGCCGCAGTAAGTCTGAGAACCGGAGAGGGATTTAGCATTCCTCTCTCCACCCCGGTTGACCAGGAAGGGTGTCAGGTGGATCTACCCCAGTCGTAGCAGGACTGGGCAATAGAGAAGTTGGAGAAAAGGGAAGAGTTGTGTACTTGATAACTAGAATTGAGCAATTAAGAGCATAGATCATGAACCAGGCAGCAACTCAAACCTACGCCCAGGGCAAGTTGCAAGCCTTGAGACAGGACTTCCAGGCAGAAAAGGAAGCACTGGCTAAGCAAGTACCACTCCTTCAGGGACTTGTCAGAATTTAACCATTTGTGTTTGCATATGCTGTAACAGCAGTGTGTTTGCCACAAGAGAAAATTGAATAGTTAAACACCAATGGGCCATGCGTTTTGCCCAGGTGGCAAGCCTCATGAGGGAGGACTTGGGTAGCCTTGTGAGTAAGAATGTTTAAGAGAAGAGACCAGGAAAGGTGGGGGCTAGTTGAGAAGCCCACCCTCCTAGCTAAATTGGTAGTGAAAAAGCCGGTGCCCATGGAAGGGATGGTTCAGCGAGAAAAGCAGAATCGGGCCCAAGCGGGCAGGCAACAGACAGAGAGATTGGAAAACAGGTTGGAAACTTTGAGGGCATAGTGGAAGGAAAGGAGTAAGTAATTATAAGCATGGGGATTTCAAATCCCCAGGATAATAATTGGAATGGTGAAATGTGTGTAAGACAGAGTCTTTGTACCAAGGTGCAAGGCTCTCCTTTCTTCTGCAGAATAAAGCAACTCTTCCTTATCCCTGTCTGGCTGTTATTGCCTCTCAGCTAGGTGGACGCGATATTTCGGTGACAGTTACTGGCGACTCCGGTTAATGAATTTCTGTCTTATACATTTGGGCGTTAGGTGTGTGGACGGAACTGAGCCTCTCATTCGTAATTCCTCAGAGTGGAAGCCATTGCGTGCGATGAAGCTCTGAGGTCGAATTGGGATCCTTCTGTCCCATCCCCTGTAGCGGTCAGTATTCGTAGAAATTCCTGTAATAGGATCCTATTAGGTCATAATTCCCTCTCTTCTCTGTGTAATTCTCTGTTAGAGTGTCAGCAGGCAGATGGGTGGGTCTCTGGTAAAACCCTTTAAGGATAGCCCTTTGAATTATATGTTAAGTAAATGGCCTTTACCCAGTGTTCAGAAAAGAATGTCGAAGAGACGCTTGTTGCAGCTTTGCACCCAGGATTGGCCAGCCCTGGGCACTGATTGGCCCGAATCCGGATCTTCTGACATTCCGACTTACTTAACTCCCTTGCGCCTGGTACTGGAAAACCAGGCACCGGGACAAATAGATTATTGTTTTTTTGTGGGATCTGTGTTTTATAAGTTTGAGATGAATTGGTATTGTTTAAAGTTGCGAAAACCGAGAATACTTTTGCCAGACACAGGAAACTAGTGTTGTTTAATATGGTATTTAGCATTTAATCCTTAAGGTGACTTAATGCTTTACAAGTTTTAAAATGTTTTAACTAAAGACCAAAGGTTGTGGCTGCAGCAGGGTAGTCAAAGCCAGGAGAATAAAATATTTGAATTTGTTTTTGGGTAACAAAATAGCAGATAAAAGATCTGGTAAAAAGAGAGAGAAGGACAGTGCCCCTGGCTCTGTGTGGTCGAGCTGTCACTTTACTAGGGGTGCATGGAGATTTTTTAAGCACAAAAGAAACAGTTACACCTTGTGTAGAAATTGATGTGGCTAGTGTTGTGGAAATTGAATTGTGGAGAGGATGTGCATTTTCTCCAGAACATGTGCAGTGTATATTGTAGCAGAGGTAAAAGAAATGCAAACCTACCAAAATAGGTTGTGTTGTCTCTTTCAGATCACTGGGTGTTTGAAAGCAGGAGTTAGAAGTAAAAGGCAATCAAAAGTCTGGGAAAGTTAATTGTGACCCTTTTTAAGTAAGAATCTTTAAGCTGTGGATAGCTTTGGATCTGGAAGCAAGCCAGAAAGCATCTGTATTAATGCAATTTTCTAACTAATAAGGTAGAAGCCACTGAAACCTAGGGTGCCTATGAAACAAATACAAGGAAATATGCGGTAATTCCTCTGTTTTGTCTAAAATCAACAAGAGTATGTGTATATAAAGGAAATATTTTAAGCAATGACTGACTACCCAGAAGGGGTAGACCTCTGTTCTTTTGTCTTTCAGATCATCAGAGAAAACGGATGCCAGCTGAACAGCATTCAATGTACCATGCATTTACTGGTACAATCGGAATTATTTTTGTGTTCTTTGTCCTGTCTTGTGGGGTTTGTCTTGTGCCCAGAATTGTTGGGTTTAATATTTTCATAAGACATTCTAGTTCAAATTAAATAGAAGGGTTACATCAAAAAGCAGATACTTGTTTTATTCAACTTGGAATACAAAGTGTTTGGATAAATCAGGAAAATGTGATATACTAAAGTCTAATACATTTTCTTAAGTAAGAAAAAGAAACTTCATTGGCCAGATTTTTTTAAATAAAAAAAATTGTTGTTAAAATTTGCATACCAACAGTCTTTGGAAGCAAGGACATGGAAGGTTAACCCACTCCCCATATTGCCCATGGGATCCTTCTGGCTACCTCAGATTTCTAGCCAAAGGGTGGGGAGGGAGGAAAGCTATTGGACACCAGAGGTTGTACTGAGTGGACTCCTCAAAAGTGGGTGTGCTTGTCCTGGTTTGTTGCTCCAAAGCTCTGTAATAAAGTTATTTTACTGGAAGGGTGTACATGGCATACATTGAGTAATAAGACTAATGTTCTGTATAATGGCAATGTGTATGTGTTCATTGTTGGGAAAAGGTGTATGAGTGAAGAGTGGAAGTTTCCTTTGTAGGTTAAAAGAAGCCAAGAAGGGAAAAAGGAAAAAGAACAGAACGAGTTATCTGGAAAAAATAGCTAGCAAGCTCAGTCCAAAGATAAGACGCTGGCCCCATCCAAGGACACTGCCCACAGCTAAGACTTGGCTGACAGACAAGAAAAGGGGGGCCTGAATGTGCCCGAGCAACTATGAGATCTGCAAAACACTGCCAGGCATTAATGAAATGTGTTAGGTTTCTTTTCTCACAGATAAAAGAAGTTCTACCCAAAGACCCTAGCAGCCCTGCCATTCATTGAAACAAGGAGACTGAGTCTACGTAAAGTCCATTAACGAAAGACTGCTTTGGCTCCACACTGGAAAGGCCCTTTCCAAGTCCTGTTAACCACCAACACCGCTGTGAAGTGCCAAGGACTACCTGCCTGGACCCATGCTTCTCACTGTAAAAAGACCCCTCCACCTCGGGAGGACTCTCCGACTGATGATAAGCCTATTTCTCCTTCTAGCTCTGCTGTGCCTTCTGGACAGCAGGAAAAAGAAAAAAAAGACAAGGTGAAGTGCTAGTAACCTCTCCCTTGTCCACTGACAGACCTACTGTGCCTTTGGATTTTTCTAGAAGAAGCAAAACCATTACAGGGTGATGTGCTAGTAACCTCTCCCTTGTATGATGCTAAACCACACTGTTTCAGGAAAAGAGAAGAAGGAACACTTGCTTCATTGAAACCACAAAGTCCAGGGATTCCTGACTACAAGAGACATTAAGAACTGACCCTGGTGAAGAAACAAAGAATTACACACTGGCAGGAAGAAACTTGTGGGACCCATGCTTGGGAACGTGGTTTTGATTGGATTTTGGGGTTTATTCTACAGGCTGCGCCCTGTGTTTTGGATAAGTCCTGCAGCATGTATTGCCCTCCCTAATTGGATTTTAAATGATAAGTACCAAAGGCACCTTGTTGCCATTGCCCCTGCCATCTCCTCCATTACACTATTACCCCTGTAACACATCCAAATACAGACAATGCCATATATCTGATAAAACCAATGACTAAGGCCTTCACACTTTAGTGATTTATTTAAATATTGTTTGAAAAAAAATATTTTTAAGGTTCAGGATATCCCATATAAGCGAACAATTGAATGGATCGGTGGAGATAAAAGTATATGATATCACTACCAGTGAACCCCAAGAATCTGTAATTGCAATTGATGGGTTCTATAGCGAATGTTCCTGGAATTTGCACTGTGTTAAATGAGAGAGGCCCTTATTGTTATTTGGTCACCCAATTAGTGAACAATTAAACGAATACCCAGAGTTTGTTTTGCCACTGGAAATTTTACCTGCATAGAAATTATTCCAGTGACTAATAATGTGACCTGTACCTTATTGCAATACACCCCTTCTTATGCCATTAATATTAATGTCTCCCGGAAGTACATAAAGGTGTTCAATCAACAGATGTGGTATAGTACTACACCAAAGAGAGATGTATTAGGATATCAATGGACTGTGATTAACACTACACTAGGGTCTGTTAAATTTTCATTGCCCTTATCCAGTTTCCAGATTACCTCTACATACCCAAATTGCTCACAGGGGGCTGCCATTAGATTAGCACAACAGAGGGCTTGGGTTATTTCCTCTAGAAAGAAGAGAGACTTGACCGGATCTCTATGGGATGGGGCCAATAGTGCAGCAGCAGTTTGGAATATTTTTAAGAACCAAGAACATGATGAGAAATAGGGGCAACTAGAGAAGGCCATTGGCCTTGTTTCTGGAGCACAACTAACCCAGGTACAGGCTGGAGTTGGTGAGTTACATGTTATTTCCGCCCTTAGTTCTATGACCCAGAAGTTGCTGACAGAGATGGTACTGAATATCACTGAGGCTGGGAAGGCATTGCAGTGGGATCTAGCATGTGCAGAAATTCAGGATTTCCTGAATGACTAGCTAATGGCCATTCGGAATGATCTTGAGCATCAGGCTTGGCCCACTGCCCTTACAGACACATCAGGAGTACCATCTGATCTGTGGCCATGGAGACATACTTGGAGACTTTCTGGGTGGAAGTGCAGATGTTCTCAGTGCTCCTTCCAAGCATATGGACCGGTTGGTGGGGGGTATGGGCTCCCACATACCGTATCCTGCAGGGTCCATGGGGAGGATGCATGTGGGATTGGGTAATTCACCGAGACATCTGGGAAATTAGACCTCCTGGTATGCCCAATCGATTTTTAATCAGTGCTCCTGGGATTACATCTGACATTTGGATGGGGTTAGGAGTCAATGGACATTTTGGCCGTTAGAACCCCCACAGCTTCAGTGTATCCATAAACTGAAGCCAGGAGCAGTTGTTACTCTTCATGACTACGTTTGCTGGGAGTGTAGGGGACAAGGAACTACCCTGACAGGACACTTACTTTTTCAAGCTAATGATAGCTGTGTGTATGTTAATGCCACCACATCGCAAGACATACATTTTAATCTCACTACCATGGCAGGCAATCATATTATCTACTGGCCTACAGATAGAATTTTGCAAGTAGTCCTTAGGTTCCAGATACCCTTTAATTGGACTAGTTTAGTACCTGATCGATTTCAAAATTTGCTTTCACTGTTACCAGAGGTTCAGAAAATCTCTGAAGTACAAGGGCAAATTCACATGCTTCAATATATATATCAAGTTGAAAAGTATGCCTTTCAGACAGCTTATAGAGTATCCACCTTATGTACTAAGTATGATGTATTGTGTTATATGGCTAAGATTGTACAACAACCCCATCATATTATCGCTATGGGAATGTTATTGCTTGTGTTGTTGTTAGCTGGTGTAGGAGTATGTTATTGTTGTTGTAAAGGACGTAATAATAGTAATACCTTTCATGTCCATGCTCATCATGCATTGTCATTACATCCAATCAAAACCCCTAAGGTTGAAGCATCTGATGTAGAATCTGAATTCCGAGATTTAATGCAAATAGAGATTTGAAAATGTTTGTTGTACTAGTAGTACAAAAGGGTGGGGTTGTGGAAGCAGAGAAAGAACTGACAGGAAGGGGATGCAATGCATGACAGTTCATTAGCAAGAGTCAGGCTAACTGTAACCCTAATAATGCGAGATTTGTAGAAGCGAGGATTGTGTGAGGCGAGTGGGAAAGAACTGTGTGAGAAGTTGTTGCGACCTTGTGTAGATAATGTGTAGAAAATATTGTATGTAGACTAGAGTCAAAACAAGTGAGAAAAATAAGATATCAAGATGGCCTATGTATAAACAAAATGGAGCTGTTGCATATTATTGTCTGTAATGAAAGGTATAAAGGTTTGCTGTAATTGTTTACCTGTAGAGAGACCTGTTTAGCTCTCTCCCGCTAAGCAATTGTTAGAGAAAATAAAATATCTGACTTGCTGTACCCAAACAAAAAGTGAGAACTCTGTTATTCTCCGACACCCCCTAAGGCAGGAATGAGATTTGTGGGGCTTATGTTTGTTTGTGTGTGCTTGTGTCAGCGCTACCTTGTACTGAAAGGAAAGAGACCTTCTTAGTTCACAGAAAACATACTCAGATACACACCTGGATACATGGAAATAGCCGAACACGGACACGCTGATAAGAAGATAAGAACGGCCATAATTGGTCAGACCAATTGTCCATGTAGCCCAGTGTCCTGTTTTCCAACAGTGGCCAGTGCCAGGTGCCTTAGAGGGAATAAACAGGACAGGTAATCATCAAGTGATACATCCCCTGTCACCAATTCCCAGCTTCTGGCCAACAGAGACTAGGGACACTTCACAGCATGGTTTTGTATCCCTGCCCTTCTTGGCTTTTGTTGTTGAAAGAGACAAGCTGTTTGGCTACACAGACCTTTCCCAGACCAGAAGAACAGCTCCGTGTTGCTCAAAAACGTTTCTCTTTCACCAACAGAAGTTGATCCAATAGATGATATTACCACACCTGCCTTGTCTCTCATATCCTAGGACCAACAGGGCTACAACATCACTGCAAACAACGTTGCTCTGAAGCATCAGCTACCGTTGGAGGTAGGATACTGGATTAGATGGACCCCGAGTCTCATCCGATATCTTGTCATGTTTCTATGAGAGAGAAAAAAATTCAATTCTTCCTTTACAGAGTTTTGGAATATTCTCTCTCTCTTTTGCTTTCTCTCTGTGGATGCTTGCATGACTGCTCCACCTACTGGAAGGAATGAGGGCTGATCTTTGCGTATGTGTGCGTGTGTGTATTTTGTGATGATGTAACCAAAAATGTTATTCCAATCCTAATGAGATTAACTGGTTCCACTTTCTGTGTGTGGACGCTCTCATGCATTGAGTCTAAGACTTGCTTTCAGCATTTTTCCTCGCCCCCAAGCTGAACCGCTGGAAAGAATTTGAAACCGAAATAAGAGCGTCCACACACAAAAGTGGCACCCATTTAACTAAACTGATTTAAAATAATTCAGTGTAAATGATTTTTGTAGACAAGTCCTCAGGGAGCGATAGCTGTTGATGCTTCAAGGTCACCGTGCCAAGATTCCCATGAATGTTTAGCACCAAAGGAGTGTATTTGGGGGAGAGGAGGGAGTGGAAAGGGAAAGCAGAAGATGTCCCTTCATTTCCATCTAGTGCAAATTTCCTGTGTGTGTGTGTGTGTGTGTGTGTGTGTGTGTGTGTGTTCCCCTTTCTCTAGGCAGATAAATTACAGCATGAGAGAGGCCTGAAAGTCTGGTCAGAATCCACGTCCCCTTTTTGTACAGATCTCTGCTTTGCTCTGTGTCACTGTGTCTCTCTGGCACAGTGATACATGACTGTGTCTGCAGCTGTCAGGGAGGCCAGCTGCAGGGAGAACTGGTTCTTGGAGGAATCAGGGGAGATGGTGATTCGGCTCTGGAAAGATGAGCCAAAGTTTGTTTGCCAGGTGGAACTGCTGTAATATCTTCGTCCCAGCCACTCCAGCCCTTTCCCGGGAGGCTGCCGGACCCAGTGCCAGCCATGACCACTAGTGATGGACTGACCCGAGATGGTGCAGGTCAGGGTGAGAGTCGCTCCGGGCTTCACCACTCCCTGGCCGGACTGGACCAGCTGGATTTGGGCACGGACACCTGAAAAAGGAGGGAATTTATTTCAGGAATTATAATGCTGTTCAAATACGCCCCAGGGACTCCCCCTGCTCTGCTGAAGTCAAGGGGCATTTCTCCCCCCAGTACAAGCGAAGTAGAACTTTTCCTACCTCCTCCCACAGATACTCACAAGAAAGGGTGGCTAAGAGGAAAAGGAATGTGAAGAACGAGTCCATGATAGTCTGAATTAATGAACAGACTCCTCAGCAGCCGGGTTCAGTGTCTGAGGAGTGCCTAGGACCGGGGTTGTATTTAAACAGGAACCCCCTGTGGAAGGGATTTGCGTGCGGGTTTCACCCAGCGGGGATGGGAGATGAAAGGGGCTGTCAGGGGGCTGGTTCTGGGCTAAATGGAGGAAACAGATCGAGGTGCTGCTGCCCTGCAGCGGAACATGGGAGAATCGACTAGCTGATAAATTAATTCTGGTTGCAGGTGGGGATCTCTCTGGGGCCTGGCCTTTTTCATCAGGCGAAACTCAGGATTCTGATTTGTCCGGGTGATGATCTCTCAGATCAGCTCAGAGGCAGAAAAGTAAAGAAGTGTATTCTGGGTAACTTGGAACTAACCTTACATAGAGTTAGGGCCTGCGTCTACTCCAGTGAAATCAGCGATGAAATTGCCAGGGTCCAGTCCTGCCCCAATGACAGAGATGGATATCTGAAATAATCCCACAGATATCAGTGATGTTATGCTGAATTTGAACCAGTGTAAATGGGAACAGAATCTGGTTTTCATTGACTGAGCTAACAGCAGGATTGGACCAGATGGAGAACGGGTCTGATTCCAGTAGAGCTGGGTGGGAAATGGGCTGTTTCCCATCGAAAATTTTACTTGTCTTAAAAAAAAAGAAATGAAATCTTGAAAAGTAAAAATTTACAATTATCACCAAAAAAAAAAAAAATCTTTCAACCAAATGCCCAAAATAGATATTTTCTGGAAAAACTTTAGCTAAATGCCTAATTGTCCATTGCAGAAAAGCTCTGACAGGAAATTTTTTACTGTCCATTTCAGTCATTGATATGCCCTAATTACCATAGTGCCTGAGCCCCTCTCAATCTTCAGTGTGTTTGTGCTCATACCTCTCCTGTGAAGTGGGGAAGTGTCATTATCCCCATTACACAGATTGGAAACTGAGGCAGAGAAAGCCAGATTCTCAGAGGCATTTAGGTTCCTAAACATCCAGATAGGAAGGTATTGAGATTTTCAAAAGTACCCAGGTGTCAACAACTCATTGAAATCGATGGGAGTTAGGCAAATACCTACACCATAAGCACCTAAATATTGTAAAAATAGGTGGCCTTTCCTGAGCTAAACTGCTAAGGTACTTAGGCATCTAGTGGGATTTGCACATCTGCAACGTTAGGTGTCCAACTTTGGGAATCTGGACTAGAGAGACTTATGCAAGGTGAGTCTTGTGATTAGGGAGGCTGTGGAATCTCCATCACTGGGGATTTTTAAGAGCGGGTTAGACAAACATTGTCAGGGATGGTCCAGAAGATAAAACTTAGTCCTTCCATGAGTGCTGGGAACTGGACTAATGACCTATTGAGGTCCCTTCCAGTCCTACTATTCTATGATTCTAAGTCTTTGGTAGACCTGGGGGCGGGGCAGTCACAGAGACTAATGAATGGCCAGATTTTTAAAGGTATTTCAACGGGAATTATTAGGCGCCCAAATACCTTTAAAAATCTGGCTCTAAGTGATTTGCCTCAGGTCTTTCAGAGCGATAAACAGGGCAGATGCGCCTCTGGCCAGCTCCTGATCCCCGAATCACACTTCTTCCCGGTCAATGAAGATTCGAGCTAATTAGGGAAAAGCAACTGGACATTTTTCAGGATTGGAAACGAGCCATCGTTTAAGTACATCAGAAGCAGGAAGCCTGCTAAACAACCAGTGGGGCCCCTTGACGATAAAAATACAAAAGGAGCGCTTAAAGATGATAAAGTCATTGCGGAGAAACTAAATGGATTCTTTGCTTCAGTCTTCACGGCTGAGGATGTTAGGGAGATTCCCAAACCTGAGCTGGCTTTTGTAGGTGACAAATCTGAGGAACTGTCACAGATTGAAGTATCACTAGAGGAGGTTTTGGAATTAATTGATAAACTCAACATTAACAAGTCACCGGGACCAGATGGCATTCACCCAAGAGTTCTGAAAGAACTCAAATGTGAAGTTGCAGAACTATTAACTAAGGTTTGTAACCTGTCCTTTAAATCGGCTTCGGTACCCAATGACTGGAAGTTAGCTAATGTAACGCCAATATTTAAAAAGGGCTCTAGGGGTGATCCCGGCAATTACAGACCGGTAAGTCTAACGTCGGTACCGGGCAAATTAGTTGAAACAATAGTAAAGAACAAAATTGTCAGACACATAGAAAAACATAAACTCTTGAGCAATAGTCAACATGGTTTCTGTAAAGGGAAATCGTGTCTTACTAATCTATTAGAGTTCTTTGAAGGGGTCAACAAACATGTGGACAAGGGGGATCCGGTGGACATAGTGTACTTAGATTTCCAGAAAGCCTTTGACAAGGTCCCTCACCAAAGGCTCTTACGTAAATTAAGCTGTCATGGGATAAAAGGGAAGGTCCTTTCATGGATTGAGAACTGGTTAAAGGACAGGGAACAAAGGGTAGGAATTAATGGTAAATTCTCAGAATGGAGAGGCGTAACTAGTGGTGTTCCCCAAGGGTCAGTCCTAGGACCTATCCTATTCAATTTATTCATAAATGATCTGGAGAAAGGGGTAAACAGTGAGGTGGCAAAGTTTGCAGATGATACTAAACTACTCAAGCTAGTTAAGACCAAAGCAGATTGTGAAGAACTTCAAAAAGATCTCACAAAACTAAGTGATTGGGCAACAAAATGGCAAATGAAATTTAATGTGGATAAATGTAAAGTAATGCACATTGGAAAAAATAACCCCAACTATACATACAACATGATGGGGGCTAATTTAGCTACAACGAGTCAGGAAAAAGATCTTGGCGTCATCGTGGATAGTTCTCTAAAGATGTCCACGCAGTGTGCAGAGGTGGTCAAAAAAGCAAACAGGATGTTAGGAATCATTAAAAAGGGGATAGAGAATAAGACTGAGAATATATTATTGCCCTTATATAAATCCATGGTTCGCCCACATCTCGAATACTGTGTACAGATGTGGTCTCCTCACCTCAAAAAAGATATTCTAGCACTAGAAAAGGTTCAGAAAAGAGCAACTAAAATGATTAAGGGTTTAGAGAGGGTCCCATATGAGGAAAGATTAAAGAGGCTAGGACTCTTCAGTTTGGAAAAGAGAAGACTAAGGGGGGACATGATAGAGGTATATAAAATCATGAGTGATATTGAGAAAGTGGATAAGGAAAAGTTATTTACTTATTCCCATAATACAAGAACTAGGGGTCACCAAAAGAAATTAATAGGCAGCAGGTTTAAAACAAATAAAAGGAAGTTCTTCTTCACGCAGCGCACAGTCAACTTGTGGAACTCCTTACCTGAGGAGGTTGTGAAGGCTAGGACTATAACAATGTTTAAAAGGGGACTGGATAAATTCATGGTGGCTAAGTCCATAAATGGCTATTAGCCAGGATGGGTAAGAATGGTGTCCCTAGCCTCTGTTCGTCAGAGGATGGAGATGGATGGCAGGAGAGAGATCACTTGATCATTGCCTGTTAGGTTCACTCCCTCTGGGGCACCTGGCATTGGCCACTGTCGGTAGACAGATACTGGGCTAGATGGACCTTTGGTCTGACCCAGTACGGCCTTTCTTATGTTCTTATGTTCTTATGTTCTTATCAGTGCAAAGGGGGAAGATCTCAGGCGCCTTGGGAGAGGGCAGGGAGGTTGTAACAGGGAAGAGACGGCGCAGCCTCATTCAGGGACACTCTCCCCTCCCGGGGTCTTGTCCCGGCGCGTATCACCGTGGGTCCCACCTCGTGCAGTAATAGGTGGCAGTGTCCGCAGCGGTCAGGGAGCGGAGCTGCAGGTAATACTCGTTCTTGGCATCATCTTTGGCAATGTTCGCTCGGGTTTGCAGGTCGGGGGCGTAGTTCGTGCTCCCGGAGAAATGGATGCGCCCTACCCATTGCAGCCCTCGGCTGGGGAGTTCGCGCACCCAGTTCCACCAGGCGCCGGTAGCGATGGAGTCCCCCGACACAGTACAAGTCACTGTGAGGGACTCTCCGGGCGTCACCACTCCCGGGGCGGATGGGACCAGCTGGATCTGTGAGCGGACACCTTGGCAAAGGGGAGAAAAGGATAAGTGACGCTCCACGCTGCACTGCGGGCAGGGAGGAGAGCGGGGGCTGCGTGTCCTCGAGATACTCACAGAAGGGAGCCGCCAAGAGGCAGAAAAGAAACCCCAGCAGCAGCAGCGCCATTTCTCAGAGGTGTGGCAGGAAGGGGATACCCCACAGCAGGAAGAAACGGGCCAGCGCGGCGCGGTGCCTGAGGCTCGCAGGATCCGGGGTTGGTGTTTAAGCAGGGCAGGGATTTGCATGTGGGTTTCGCCCAGTGGGGTGGGAGGTTAAAGGGCTTGGCGGGGGTGTGACGATGCGGTTCTGGCGGGACCCAACGGAGAGTGCCAATTTAGGACAAATTGCTAAAACAGGGCAGTCACAGCCCAAGGCTGGGGTTTTTCCACCTCTAAGGCAAACCAAATCAGCCAGACAAAGAGGACTTCGGTCTCACCCCACTGGCTAACCACAAGTCTCACAAGCAATTCCCTTAGACACTCCAGTTTCCCAGTATCACCACCAGTGCCTAGGGAACCCACTCCAGTGCTTCACCACCCTCCTAGTGAAAAAGTTTTTCCTAATATCCAACCTAAACCTTCCCCACTGCAACTTGAGACCATTACTCCTTGTTCTGTCATCTGCTACCACTGAGAACAGTCTAGATCCATCCTCTTTGGAATCCCCTTTCAGGTAGTTGAAAGCAGCTATCAAATCCCCCCTCATTCTTCTCTTCTGCAGACTAAACAATCCCAGTTCCCTCAGCCTCTCCTCATAACTCATGTGCTCCAGACCCCTAATCATTTTTGTTGCCCTCCCCTGGACTCTTTCCAATTTTTCCACACCCTTGTTGTAGTGTGGGGCCCAAAACTGGACACATTACTCCAAGTGAGGCCTCACCAATGTCGAATAGAGGGGAACGATCACGTCCCTCGATCTGCTGGCAATGCCCCTACTTATACAGCCCAAAATGCCATTAGCCTTCTTGGCAACAAGGGCACACTGTTGACTCATATCCAGCTTCTCATCCACTGTAACCCCTAGGTCCTTTTCTGCAGAACTGCTGCCTAGCCACTCACTCCCTAATCTGTAACAGTGAATGGGATTCTTCCGTCCTAAGCGCAGGACTCTGCACTTGTCCTTGTTGAACCTCATCAGGTTTCTTTTGGCCCAATGCTCTAATTTGTCTAGGTCCCTCTGTATCCTATCCCTACCCTCCAGCGTATCTACCACTCCTCCCAGTTTAGTGTTATCTGCAGACTTCCTGAGAGTGCAGTCCACGCCATCCTCCAGATCATTAATGAAGATATTGAACAAAACCGGCCCCAGGACAGACGCTTGAAACCGGCTGCCAACTAGACATGGAGCCATTGATCACTACCCGTTGAGCCCGATGATCTAGCCAGCTTTCTATCCACCTTATAGTCCATTCATCCAGCCCATACTTCTTTAACTTGCTGGCAAGAATACTGTGGGAGACCGTATCAAAAGCTTTGCTAAAGTCAAGGAATAACACATCCACTGCTTTCCCCTCATCCAGAGAGCCAGTTATCTCATCATAGAAGGCAATCAGGTTGGTCAGGCATGACTTGCCCTTGGTGAATCCATGTTGACTGTTCCTGATCACCTTCCTGTCCTCTAAGTGCTTCAGAATTGATTCCTTGAGGACCTGCTCCATGATTTTTCCAGGGACTGAGGGGAGGCTGACTGGCCTGTAGTTCCCCGGATCCTCCTTCTTCCCTTTTTTAAAGATGGGCACTACATTAACCTTCTTCCAGTTATCCGGGACCTCCCCCGATCACCATGAGATTTCAAAGATAATGGCCAATGGCTCTGCAATCACATCCGCCAACTCATTTAGCACCGTCAGATGCAGCGCATCCGGCCCCATGGACTTGTGCTCATCCAGTTTTTCTAAATAGTCTCGAACCACTTCTTTCTCCATGGAGGGCTGGTCACCTCCTCCCCACACTGTGCTGCCCAGTCCAGCAGTCTGGGAGCTGACCTTGTTTGTGAAGACAGAGGCAAAAAAAGCATTGAGTACATTAGGTTTTTCCACATCCTCTGTCACTAGGTTCCCTCCCTCATTCAGTAAGGGGCCCACATTTTCCTTGACTTTCTTCTTGTTGCTAACATACCTGAAGAAACCCTTCTTGTTACTCTTAACATCTCTTGCTAGCTGCAACTCCAAGTGCAATTTGGCCGTCCTGATTTCACTCTTGCATGCCGGAGCGATACTCCTCCCTGGTCATTTGTCCAATCTTCCACTTCTTGTAATCTTCTCTTTTGCGTTTAAGGTCAGCAAGGATTTCACTGTTAAGCCGAGCTGGTCGCCTGCCATATTTACTATTCTTTCTACACATAGGGATGGTTTGTTCCTGCAACCGCAATAAAGATTCTTTAAAATACGGTCAGCTCTCCTTGACGCCTTTGCCCTTCATGTTATTCTCCCAGGGGATCCTGCCCATCAGTTCACTGAGGGAGTCAAAGTCTGCTTTTCTGAAGTCCAGGGTCCGTATTCTGCTGCTCTTCTTTCTTCCTTGTGTCAGGATCCTGAACTCGACCATCTCATGGTCACTGCCTCCCAGGTTCCCATCCACTTTTGCTTCCCCTACTAATTCTTCCCGGTTTGTGAGCAGTAGGTCTAGAAGAGCTCTGTCCCTAGTTGGTTCCTCCAGCACTTGCACCAGGAAATTATCCCCTAGTGCTAAAGGGGGGGTTGCAAATCAGTTTCCCTTCTAGCTCCTATCCCTGCTTTGCTCTGGGTCACTGCCTGTGTCTGGAGCAGTACCACATGGCGGTTCCTGAAGCTGTCATGTCACTCAGCTGTGGACAGTACTCGTCTTCAGGGGCATTCCCAGAGATGTTGAGTAGGTTTTGGAAGGATGAGCAGTAGGAATGTAGGGTTCCCAGCCCCTGTAACCCTCCCTCTGGGGACTGACGGATCCAGTCCCTCTCCACAAGACAATCACCGATACAAGTCAGTTTGAGGGTCTCTCCTGGTGTCACCAGCTCCCAGTCGGAATGGACCAGCTGGATTTGGGAATGGTGATATTGAAGTACCAGGAGGGGGCAAAGAAATCAATAAATGATACCACCCCACTGGGGGTGATGGCTTGGAACTTTCATAAGAACGTAGGAACATAAGAGTAGGCAGGGAGCTGTCTGTGTGTCTGGGGATCTCCCCCTGGGACATGACTACACCATACAGCAGAGTATTGCAGACATACATCCCTCCACTAGGCTCTGCCTGAATTAACCCAGACTTTGTCCAGAAGCCAGAGGACAGAGTATCAAAGCCCCACAGGAGGCAGGGTGGTCTAGTAGGTAAGGCCCTGGACTGAGACTCCAGAGACGTGGCTCCGCTGCTGGTGACCTTAGGCAGGTCACTGCTCTGTCCCTCCGTTTCCCCATCTATAAAATTACCTCCTTGGTAAAGCTCTTTGAGATCTACATTTTACCCTAACAAATCATGAAAAGTGCCCTATAAAATGTATTATTGTGGTTATAGATCACATTGTCTGAATTCAGCTGATTCATTCCTGTCCAGTCTTTTCTTTTCCTTTTTTCCTTTGTTTTTCTTTTTTCTTTTCTTTCCAGTCCTGCTGAGTGATGATATTTATTCTTTTACTAATAGAAAGAAGGGGATCTATTTAAACCTATCACTAGAATTATTTCCTTCATTCATTTTTCCATAGGATGCAATTCTGTTTTTAAAAGTCAATTTTGAAAGAGAGGAAGAGCCAAATTTCTAAGGTGCCTGTGAGCTGCTTTCAAAATCGCCAAGGTGCACAACAGCCTTTGATTTCAATGGGGAAAAGGCGCCTGTATACATTTTAAAAATCCCACTAGGCACCTAGATACCTTTACACCTGTATCCTCAAGTGCATTGGGCACCTTCAGCTTCCCTTGGTTTCAGTGAAATTTATTGGATGACCAGCACTTCTACAAAGGTTATAAGTTCTCCATGTTGTATTTTCTAAAGAACCTGAGTAATTTAGGAGGAATTCCTTTGACTTTCAATGAGATTTATGCTCCTAAATCACTGAGACATATTTACAAGGTATTTAGAAGCCTAAAGATGTTGATATATGTCCAGTGGGATTTACAAAAGTCCTTAGGTGAGTTAGGTACTTGAGTCCCCCTGTAGTAAATGCTACTAGGTATCTATCTGCACCTGTATATACTTGGGGCCAGACTTAAAGGTATTTTGGCACCCAGTGGGAATTTTTAAAATAATCTAAGTACCTAAATACTTTCAACTCTGGTCCTTAGTTGCTTTTGAAAATCCCACACCTCATTCATGTGTGTTTCATTAGCGATAAGTGATGCAGCAGGCAGGCAGAGTTGTAGGGAACTGATATTTATTGAGCCAGTGCTATATACTTGGCGGCCCATGTTTGTCTATTAGCAGCTTGAACAAGCTTGCAATTCTGAGCCTGTGGTGTGACACCAAATTAGAACCCACTTAGATCCTGACCCTCTTTTATCCTGTTCCACTCATCATGTAATTCTTGTGTATTTCAGTCAAAACTCATGAAACTATTTCTTCTTGAAGCACAATCATATAAATTATTTGTGGGAACACACACACACACACACACACTCCGACAGCATATTAAATTCAGATAATGATGTGACCATCGATACATCTATCCAAAGTTGAAAATAAAATATAATGGTGTGACTGACCATCCATCCATCCATCCATTCTCCATCCATCCATCCATTCATTCTTTCCTATCAAAAGCATGTACAGAAAGATCTCATTAATAGTCTGAAATCTATCTAGTCAGTTTTAATTAGCAAGAGAAGCCTAAAATACCGCAAGTCCCCTCTTTCTGTAACGTGGAGAAATATACTGCCATTCCTTAACATCCTGGTGACATGATTTTTGAAATGGGATGCATCACGGTGGGGTGGTAGTATCTATGAGCTAAGTTGTGAAAAAAATATCTAATTTATTTGCAGCACAATAATAAGTGGCGGTGTCTTCAGCAGTCAGTGAATTCAATGCGAGATAATACCCATTACTGGAAGTGTCCCTAAATAGGAGTGATCGGTTTTGAAATGATGGGGAAGGGTGTGGACCATCACCTCCACTAATGTGTCCAATCCATTCCAGCTGGCTCTGTTGAGTCTGACAGACCCCCCCCCCCCCAGTCATAAGTCTGAGTGATGGGGACACCAGCAACTTCACAGGTCAGCCGGAGTGATCCTGAGGATTTCAAAACTTGCTCTTCTGATTGCAACCATGACTGTGTCAATTGCTTCAGAGAAAGGACACCTGGGAAGAAAAGGGATGGGAGAATTGAAAGCACAAGCAACCACTCATAAGGGAGAAGTGATCCATCACACACACAAAAATGGTGTTAGACAAATAACTACGTCCCAGTGTCTCCCATCAAAACTCTCAAGGCTACAGGATGACAAGGTCAAGGGAAATGATCAAAGCTTTAATCATTCTTTTATGGGAAGAGTCAAGAAGAATGAAACTCTCTGTTCAAGATTCGGATGGACAAAAACCTCTGGGAGTTTCTATTTAAACAAGAAACCTGGATGGCTGATGTGCATGAAGTGTACATGCTTCAGTGGCAGATATAAAAGCAACCAAGTGGTTATTTTGTCGCTACCTCTCTCCTCCCCCTTCTGTTCTTTAAGGGAAGCACCTGTGCAGCTCAGGAAATGAATTTAAAAGCAAGTCAGAGCGGTCAGTGATTAGAGAACGGGGGGTACTGGGGAGTGTGGACTCTTGGGTTCTATTTTCACTTTTGGAAAGGGAGTGTAGGCTAGTGGGTTAAAGCAGGGGTGCTTGGAGTCAAGAATCCAGGCTTCCAGTCCCAGCTCTGTAAAGAGACTAGTGTGTAGTGTGTCTGAGAATCTGGGAGTCAGGACTCCTGGGTTCTATCCCGGATTTCGGAAGGGAATTGGGTCCAGTGGCTTACAGAAGACAGGTTTTGTGAGCCAGGACTCCCTGGGTTCTATTTCAGGTTTGGGAGACCATTGGTGTCTAGTGGGTAAAGCAGAAAGGGCTGGAAGTTAGCACTCCGGGTTTCTATTCCCAACTCTCAGGGGAGAGTGGGATCAAGTGATTAGAGTAGGAAAGGGGGAGTGTGACAGACCCAGACCAGTGGGGTACAGGAGTCTGGTAGAGGGCAAATATACTGGTCACTGGATGAGCAGTTTTCTGTTCCCTGAGTGACCAGCGCAGGGGATGCACTAGAGTAATCAGGAACCTGCTAGAACCAGTTAAGGCAGGCAGGCTAATTAGGACACCTGGAGCCAGTTAAGAAGAAGCTGCTAGAATCAATTAAGGCAGGCTAATCAGGGCACCTGGGTTTTAAAAGCAGCTCACTTCAGTTTGTGGGGCGAGTGTGAGGAGCTGGGAGCAAGAGGTGCAAGGAGCTGAGAGTGAGAGGGTGTGCTGCTGGAGGACTGAGGAGCACAAGCATTATCAGACACCAGGAGGAAGATCTTGTGGTGAGAATAAGGAAGGTGTTTGGAGGAGGCCATGGGGAAGTAGCCCAGGGAATTGTAGCTGTTGTGCAGCTGTTCCAGGAGGTACTCTAGACAGCTGCAGTCCACAGGGCCCTGGGCTGGAACCCGGAGCAGAGGGTGGGACCAGGTTCCCCCCAAACCTCCCAATTGACCTGGACTGTGGGTTCTACCAGAGGGGAAGGTCTCTGGGCTGTTCCCCAACCCACATGGTGAATCTCTAAGGCAAGAAAATCTGCCAATAAGCGCAGGACCCACCAAGATAGAGAAGGAACTTTGTCACAGGAGTTATGAAGCTCCCCATCTCTTGACTGAAGCACTGACTTTATTTGTGACCTGGGGAATATCAATTAGAGTAAGATTTTCAAAGGAACTGAACATTCCAATTACTTTAGGCTGGGGTTCTCCCAGAAACCTGGCACCTAACTCCCCATGGAAATTCAAGCACTATTACCGTCGTTTAGATAACTTCATGCTTTAAGGTAATGGAATAATAAGAAGGTACAAATGCCTCAAGCGATGTGCACTGTGGGGAGCCATAGAAATTAGTAAAATTCTCCTGTAATTCAGGATTAATTTTGCATGATACAAGGTTGGGGGTGGAGGGAACCTTGACAGCATGAGAGCGTGTGCGAGAGAGAAGCAGAGAGAGAGAGAGAATGGATTTGTTTTCAATATACAAGTGAAAGTCATATAAATAGCCAATTTTTACTGTCTTGGATCGGAACAAGAAACACCTGTGTTTCTTTCCCTTTCAGCTCTGACTGATTCTGTTATTACATTAATTTCAGTTAACTTACACATATACATGAACGGTTTGTGACCCACCTAGGGAGAAATTCACTGGAGTAGAAGTTACTGGAGTTATGTCCATTTACACCAGGAGAGAAATATTTATATATTTAAATACACAGACCTTTTCTTTTCTTTTCTTTTCTTTTCTTTTCTTTTCTTTTCTTTTCTTTTCTTTTCTTTTCTTTTCAGTTGTTGGACCAAGCAGCACATTCTGCAGCACCTGGATTTGAGGCAGGAATCTAGCACGCTGAAACCAATGGACATTGAAGTAAAGAGGGAATCTGTTGACTGAAATGGGTGTCTTTTAAGAGATTGCCCATAAATAAATGTACGGTGAAGTTCTCAAAAGCATCTAATACATTAGAAGCCTAAATCCCATTTTCAACAATGACTTGGGGTAAAAATTTCAGAAGCACTCAATGACCTAGGAACCTACATCCCATTTTTCAAAAGTGACTTGAGGATTTAGGATCTTAAATCCCCTTCACTTCACATAAGATTTAGGGAAACATTCTCAAAAGTACCTATGTGACTTAGTGCTTAGTGCTAGGTTCTGAAAGGTGTGTAACTGAAAAAACATTTCCTATGAGGGCTAAGGCTGAGGCCTGTTTTTGTGCTAGCGTGTATCATGGTGGTTTATACATCCGGTAGGTGCTCCTAGCACAGTAGTATGTTGCTCTGTCCTGTGGACTCAGGCTGTCCACTCGCAGGTAGAACTCATCCTTGGAAGGGTCCACAGTGATGGTGGTTCGATTTTGAATGTCAGGGAGATAATGGGTGTTCCCATATCTGCCTATCAATGCCAGCCACACCAGACCTTTTCCTGGGGGCTGCCTGATCCAATGCCACCAGTCTCCACCAGTAGAGAGGGCAGAATCTGAGACAGCACAAGTCAGACTGAGGGACCCTGAGACAGTCACCTCTCCTAAACTGGACTGCATCATCGTAAACCCCAAGATGGGGCCTGGCAAGAGAGGGAAAATACATTAATGAAAGAGGTAATAAACCAGCAATCAAGGCTGGTTTTCTCAAAGACGTACACCCAAGGTCCCACGGAGACTGAACTGGAACTAGACACCTAATTCCCTGAAACCCAGCCCAAGTAATTATTTCCTACAGTCAACCTCCAAATACTCACACGTGTGGAAGGCTGAGATGGAAATGCAGAACAATAATAGTTTCATTTTTTTTTTACTGGAAAAACTTCTCTGCCACAAATAACCAGCTCATTTCCTTGGGACAGACTCAGGTTCTGAGATTCTGGAGTTTCTCTTGAAAGATTAAACCTGAGGGAAGTGATTTTCATGCAGGTTTCACAAACAGAGTATCACACATCAAATGTGGCTGGGCAGGGGGAACGGGTGGGTAAATTCTTCCAGAAACTCAGCTCCTTGTGGGTGAGTCATGGACTCACAGATTGTGCCCACTGGTGGCCCTGTGCGGTCCGTGGGGGGGTGCCCCTTTCAGTGTGACAGCCCTTCTCAGGGGTCCACTTTCTCTTGGGGTCAGGCCCCACCACCTCCTGGAGCCACACCTCTCTGAGCCTTAGCATGTCTGTCTCTTGCCGTGGGCCCCCTCAGGGAGTCCACTCGCTCTGGATCCCCTGGGCCTCCACCCCCAAAGGGGTTGATGCAACCCTGTTCTCTAGACCGAAGTGACACTCAGCCAGCGTAAAACAGGAGGGTTTATTGAGAGTTGAACACAGCACAGGAAACTCTCAGGGCCTCAGGCCTGGCCTCCCTCAGCCCAGCACATCCCAGTCTCTCTGCATCCAGGTGGGCTCTGCCTGCTCCCCCTCTCCAACCTTGATCCCCCCTGCTTCCCAGCTGGGCATCTGAGATCCCCGGCCCCAAGCCCCACCTCTGTCCATTGTCTTCTCTCCAGGTAAACAGGGTCGTAAACTGGGGCCTCCTCTCCTCGCTTCTGTCCTCTGGCTGAAACCGGCTGGTTAGGTCACTGGGTCCTCACTCTGCAGCCCATTGTTCTCCCACTGGCCAGAATTGGCTGCAACTCCTGAGCTGGGTCTCCGGGTCGGGGTCTCAGGTCACCGGTCGCTGAGGTATCCATCCTCCAGGCCATTGGCTGGGGTCCCAAGTTCCCTCTCCGGTCCTCTGTAACAACAAACTCCCTCTCCCCTCCCCTCGTTAAACCAGTAACACCCAGGGAAACTGAGTCCCACCCCGCCACATGCAAACCAGTGAAACCCCACCAAAAACAAGAAAAAACAAGAAAATCCCCCACTTCGTCACAGGGTGTACCTCTCAAAGGGTGAGATTGACTCCTGTGCAAAGGAACAACACAATGCACATAGGGACAAATTCCCTGGAGTTGTGTACACTTAATTCAGCAGAGTATTTATTCTTTTACCCCTTTTTTTGAGAGCTTAAGTGATGCACAGGACTTTTACTAGCCCTCTTCACAGAAGATAATTTCACCCAGTGTCCCACACAGAAAGAAGTAAAAATTGGGCACAAATTCTGTTTTATTGGGATGAATGAGAATGGTGCCTTTTACCTATAAAACTTATATACCCCCATGACTGTAGTATCTGAGCTCATCATAGTCTTCAATGTATTTCATCTTACAACATCTCTGTGAGGTAGAGAAATGTTATCCTCATACAGATCGGGGAAACTAGAAATGAAGGACCAGATTTTAAGGCTATTTAGTTACCTGAACATGAAGATAGGCAAAACTAGCAGGATTTTCAAAAGTACCTATGCTCCTACCTCCATCTTTAGGTGCCTAAATACCTTGAAAACATCTGTGGCAAAGAAATCAAGGACCAGATTTTCAAATGTATTTAGGCAACTAAAGAAGCAGATATGCACCTAGTGGTATTTGAAAAAGCAACGAGTGGCCTAACATCTTTTGAAATCAATGGCAGTTAGGTGCATTTTGAAAACTCTTCTGGGTACCTAAAAACCTTTGAAAATCTGGCTCTAAGTTTTCTACTGAAAGTCTTCCCCACAGTACAGAATCCAAAGAATGTCTCCTGGCCCTTGTCACATGAAATGTAATCCTGTTCTTCAGTGTCTCAGGCTAGTGTCCCCAGCACCAGAACATCCTTCCCCTGACAAGTGTAAACAAAGAAGTTGAGATTCTCAAAACTGCCTAGAGGCTTTGAATGCTCAATTCCTTCTGGAAAACAAGTGAGTGTCCATATTCTTTAGCAAAAAGAATGAGTAGTACTTGTGGCACCTTAGAGATTACAGTCCTATTGTGCTTGATGCTTCATAGACACACCTTAAAACATAGTCCCTAGGTAATCAGTTATCTCCGTAAACTTTTTATATAAGATGACTATAGTAAACATGGCTAAATGAGTTCATGGGATTGATTCAAATTGTTAATATTGTTGTTGTTAGTTGTTAAATTTATAGAGATAAAGAACATTTATTATAATCTAATCTGACTAATCTAATCATTGCATGGCCCTTCCACAATACTGATGATGAAGAAGCAGAATCATAGAATCGTAGGACTGGAAGGGACCTGATGAGGTCATCTAGTCCAGTCCCCTGCACTCATGGTGAGGTAAAATGTTACCTAGACCATCCCTGACAGGTGTTTGTCTAACCTGCTTTCAAAAATCTCCAGTGATGGAGATTCCACAACCTCCCTAGGCAATTTATTCCACTGCTTAGCCCCCCTGACCGTTGGGAAGTTTTTCCTAATGTCCAACTTAAACCTCCCTTGGTACAACACTGATCTATTGACTGTCAGGTGCTACTTTTCTAATTCTACACTCTCTGCATCAGTTGCTTAATAACTGTGCCCACTAGTGAGTAAACATAAGACATTATTTCGGCAAGATATTTTCCAAGTAGGATTGGGGAGGAGCTGCTTCAAGAGTGTTAAATCTAATAATCTAATCTAATCTATCTATCTATCTATCTATCTATCTATCCTACCACAATAGTACATAGCAGTGTTTACAGCTGTGAGGGAGCAGAGTTTGAGGTAGAACTCATTCCTGGAGGTGTCTCTGGCGATGGTTATTTGTCATTTCAGAGAGTTGGAATAAACTAAATTGGCATCATAATGAATTTGTCCCATCCACTGCAGCCCATTCCCAGGAGCCGCTGGATCCAATTCCAATAGTAAGCACTTTGGATGATGGTAAAGCCAGAGACAGCACAGGTCAGTGTGGGCTTCACCACTCCTGGACTGGACTGGACCAGCTGGATTTGACTAAGGACACCTGTTGGGGAAAAATGAAGAAAAATGAATCAAAGACACAGTTACAGAAATGATTCTCTCACTGCCTTTTCCAGTACAAACTTACATGAAGGAATAACAAGCAGAAGAATTAAAACCTGTGGGTATTTCATATTTATTTAGGGTTATTGTGGAAAACTTTGCTCCAGGTTCTGAGTTATAGAGTTCTGACTAAAACAAGGAGGAGTCTTTGTGGCACCTTAGAGACTAACAAATTGATTTGGGCATAAGTTTTCATGGGCTACAGCCCACTTCATCAGATGCATGGAGTGGAAAATACAGGAGCAGGTATAAATACATGAAAAGATGGGAGTTGCCTTACCAAGTGTGAGGTCAGTCAAACAAGACAATTCAATTGACAGCAGCATACCAAGGGAGGAAAAATAACTTTTGAAGTGGTAATGAGAGTGGCTCATTACAGACAGTTGAGAAGAAGTTCTGACTGACTATTGAGGTGTCCCCAAATCAGGGCTTTGTAGTTAAGCAGGAAACCCTGTGAAGAGATTTGCATGTGGGATTCACCCAGCGAGGATGAGAGATGAAAGGGGCAGGTAGGGGCATTTCTGGTTAAATAAAGGTGCTCCCTCTGGGGCATGTCTCCCTATTACAGCAGCAGGAGAAAAATATTTCAAAGATGACGGATAAACCTACTCATTGTTTCCAGCACAAAAAGTTTTTAGAGATGAAAGGGGCAGGTAGGGGCATTTCTGGTTAAATAAAGGTGCTCCCTCTGGGGCATGTCTCCCTATTACAGCAGCAGGAGAAAAATATTTCAAAGATGACGGATAAACCTACTCATTGTTTCCAGCACAAAAAGTTTTTAGATGGTATAAAATAGCATTCAATTGGCGTTAGGCTCTTAGCTGCTATTGAAAATCCCACTCTCTATCTGAATCTTTTGGCAGTTAAATGCCTTTGGAAGTCTGGCCCTTAAAGTCTTAAGTCTGTAAGAACCACCGCTTAAACGGCACAATTGCCTTCTTGGGTATGTGCATTTGTATTAGGGCTCATATTTATGAAATAGAAGATTGTCTGTGTGCTGTTCGTGACCGGTGTGTGTAGTATAAATAAACAATTTACACTAGAAAAATACCCATCACTAATGTGTTCTTCAACAGGAAACAGACCTAGAGGGCCCTGGAATATGCTATCATTTGGGAGAAGGGTGACACTATATCCCCGTCCCTTTAAGAATTTTCCCGGAGTACACTTCAATGCACTAACCGAGAGATGTAATTTTTTTTTGCAATGCAAACCATATGTAGTATTTATTGTTGAGTCAAATGAAGCAGACCTTTCCCCTACTTCAGCCTAAATATACTGAGGGTTTTATTGAGTTATTTATGTAACAGAGAGTAATAATTCTTTCCACTGCAGAAACCACTGAGAGAAGTTCTCTGGCTTGTGATATGCAGGAGGGCAGTGACCACAGTGGTCCGTTCTGGCATTAAAAGCTATTAATCTTTCCCCATATCTCTTTATCAGAATTTCCTTCCCCTCCCCACCCGTAAGTTCTGTAGAAAATGTCCCCCTCCTTTGCTTCCAGGAATGTTATGAACCTTCTTTAGAATATAAATATATTTTCAATGAAGAAAGAGTGTCTGTGTTTGGGGCTGGGAGGAGAAGGGGTTTGCTGTTCATGTGAATATTCAACCACTTTTTGTTCATCTTCTCTCACTGCACAGTTCAGAAACCGCTTCCCCTTTTTGCATGAGTCTCTTCTTTGGTTGTGACACTGTGTCTCTCTGGCGCAGTAATAGGTGGTGGTGTCTGCTGCTGTCAGAGAACTCAGCTGTAGGGAGAACTGGTTCTTGGAGGTGTCACTAGAAATGGAGATTCGGTTCTGAAAGGAAGGCACGGACCCTCTGCTGGAGTAGTACACATTGATGTACTCCACCCATTCGAGGCCCTTGCTAGGAGGCTGCCTGACCCAGTGCCAAGCACAGCCATCACTGTTAATGGAGAAGCCAGACACGGTACAAGTCAGTTTGAGGGACTATGAAGGCTTCACAATTCTTGGATCGGACTCGACCAACTGCACTTGGGACAGGACACCTAAAAGGAGGAGACAATTTGTATTATACAATAAACATTTCACCCCGTAAGAAATGAAACCCCTTTCAAAGCCCTTCAAGAAATAATCCACCTAATTATAAATGAATAGCTTCCCCATATTCCCTCCACCCCTATGGATACTCACAAGGTATCTGGACAAGGAGAGGGAGCAAAATTAGCAACAACTGGTTCATCTTTTCCCCAGCATGTAGCACAAGTAGAGTATGAATTAACAGTTCGGTTCAGGTAATTACTAAGCCCTGGTCTACAGTACGAGTTTAGGTAAAATTTAGCAGCATTAAATTGAATTAACCCTGGACCCGTCCACACAATGAAGCCATTTACTTCGATGTAAAGGGCTCTTAAAATTGATTTCTGTACTCCTCCCTGACGAGGGGAGTAGCGCTGAAATCGACATGGCCAGTTCGAATTAGGATTAGTGTGGACGCAATTCGACGGTATTGGCCTCCGGGGACTATCCCACAGTGCACCATTGTGACCGCTCTGGACAGCAATCTGAATTCGGATGCACTGGCCAGGTAGACAGGAAAAGCCCCGCGAACTTTTGAATTTCATTTCCTGTTTCCCCAGCGTGGACAGCACAGGTGACCACGCAGAGCTCATCAGCACACGTAACCATGCAGTCGAGAATCGAAAAAGAGCTCCAGCATGGACCTTATGGAAAGTACTGGATCTGATCGCTGTATGGGGAGGAGATTCTGTGCTAGCAGAAATACATTCCAAAAGACGAAATGCCAAAACATTTGAAAAAATCTCCAAGGGCATGATGGAGAGAGGCCACAATAGGGACTCATATCAGTGCCACGTGAAAGTTAAGGAGCTCAGACAAGTGTACCAGAAAACCAAAGAAGCAAATGGAAGGTCTGGGGCAGAGCCGCAGACATGCCGCTTCTACGCTGAGTTGCATGCAATTCTAGGAGGGGCCACCACCACTACCCCACCCCTGACCGTGGATTCCACGGAGTTGGTAATCTCAGCCATAGAACATAAGAACATAAGAACGGCCATACCGGGTCAGACCAAAGGTTCATCTAGCCCAGTATCCTGTCTACCAACAGTGGCCAATGCCAGGTGCCCCAGAGGGAGTGAACCTAACAGGCAATGATCAAGTGATCTCTCTCCTGCCATCCATCTCCACCCTCTGACAAACAGAGGCTAGGGACACCATTCCTTACTCACCCTGGCGAATAGCCATTAATGGACTTAACCACCATGAATTTATGCAGTTCTCTTTTAAACGCTGTTATAGTCCTAGCCTTCACAACCTCCTCAGGTAAGGATTTCCACAAGTTGACTGTGCGCTGCGTGAAGAAGAACTTCCTTTTATTTGTTTTAAACCTGCTGCCCATTAATTTCACTTGGTGACCCCTAGTTCTTGTATTATGGGAATAAGTAAATAATTTTTCCTTATCCACTTTCTCCACATCACTCATGATTTTATATACCTCTATCATATCCCCCCTTAGTCTCCTCTTTTCCAAGCTGAAGAGTCCTAGCCTCGTTAATATCTCCTCATATGGGACCCGTTCCAAACCCCTAATCATTTTATTTGCCCTTTTCTGAACCTTTTAAAGTGCCAGTATATCTTTTTTGAGATGAGGGGACCACATCTGTACACAGTATTCGAGATGTGGGCGTACCATTGATTTATATAAGGGCAATAAGATATTCTCCGTCTTACTCTCTATCCCTTTTTAAATGATCCCTAACATCCTGTTTGCTTTTTTGACTGCCGCTGCACACTGTGTGGACGTCTTCAGAGAACTATCCACAATGACTCCAAGATCTCTTTCCTGATTAGTTGTAGCTAAATTAGCCCCCATCATATTGTATGTATAGTTGGGGTTATTTTTTCCAATGTGCATTACTTTACATTTATCCACATTAAATTTCATTTACCATTTTGTTGCCCAATCACTTAGTTTTGTGAGATTTTTTTGAAGTTCTTCACAGTCTGCTTTGGTCTTAACTATCTTGAGCAGTTTAGTATCATCTGCAAACAGGCCACCTCACTGTTTACCCCTTTCTCCAGATCATTTATAAATAAGTTAAATAGGATTGGTCCGAGGACGCTCACAGAGATTGTGGAGCACACAGCAAGCAGCAATAACAATGGGAATATTGGTTTGGCTGAGGTCTGAGCGAATCGGTAACGTGCGCCAGCGACCCTTTAAACGTCTAAATGCACATTCTACCACCATTCTGCACTTGCTCAGCCTGTAGTTGAACAGCTCCTGACTCCTGTCCAGGCTGCCTGTGTATGGCTTCATGAGCCATGGCATTAAGGGGTAGGCTGTGTCCCCAAGGATAACTATAGGCATTTCAACATCCCCAATGGTTATTTTCTGGTCTGGGAAGTAAATCCCTTGCTGCAGCCATTTAAACAGAGTAGTGTTCCTGAAGATGCAAGCGTCATGAACCCTTCCCGGCCATCCCACGTTGATGCTGGTGAAACTTCCCTTGTGATCCACCAGTGCTTGCAGCACCATTGAAAAGTACCCCTTGCGGTTTATATACTGGCTGCCCTGGTGCTCCGGTGCCAAGATAGGGATATGGGTTCCATCTATCGCCCCACCACAGTTTGGGAATCCCATTGCACCAAAGCCATCCACTATGACCTGCACATTTCCGAGAGTCACTACCTTTGGTAGCAGCAGCTCAGTGATTGCTTTGGCTACTTGCATCACAGCAGCCCCCACAGTAGATTTTCCCACTCCAAATTGATTCCCGACTGACCGGTAGCTGTCTGGTGTTGCAAGCTTCCACAGGGCTATCGCCACTCCCTTCTCAACTGTGAGGGCTGCTCTCATCTTGGTATTCTGGCGCTTGAGGGCAGGGGAAAGCAAGTCACAAAGTTCCATGAAAGTGCCCTTATGCATGCGAAAGTTTCGCAGCCACTGGGAATCGTCCCACTCCTGCAACACTATGCGTTCCCACCAGTCTATGCTTGTTTCTTGGGCTCAGAATCAGCATTCCACGGCTAGAACCTGCCCCATTAACACCATGATCTCCAAAGCGCCAGGGCCCACTCTTTGAGAGAATTCTGTGTCCATGTCCTCATCACTCTCGTTGTCCCCCCGCTGCCGTCGCTGCCTCCTCTTTGCTGGTTTTTCAGGTTCTGGTTCAGCATAAACTGCACGATAATGCGCGAGGTGTTTACAATGTTCATGAGTGCTGTCTTGAGCTGAGCGGGCTCCATGCTTGCCATGGTATGGCGTCTGCACAGTTCACCCAGGAAAAAAGGCACGAAACGGTTGTCTGCCACTGCTTTCACACAGGGAGGGGGGAGGCTGTACCCAGAACCACCAGTGACAATGTTTTTTGCCCCATCAGGCATTGGGATCTCAACCCAGAATTCCAATGGGCGTTGGAGACTGTGGGAACTATGGGATAGCTATGTGATAGCTACCCACAGTGCAACACTCCGGAAGTTAACGCTAGCCTCGGTACATGGACGCACACTGCTGAATTAACGTGCTTAGTGTGGCCGCATGCACTCGACTTTATACAATCTGTTGCCAAAAATCGAATTATGTAAAATAGAAGTAATCCCGTAGTGTAGACATACCCTAAGAGAGGGATCTCTATTTAAGTCAGGGAAGCCAGAGAGGTGAATTTGCATGAAGATTTCCAACACCCCCCCCCCCCGGGTCCGACATGAAATGGAGCTGAGAACAAGCAGCTCTCAGGGTGAAATTCACTCATAGGCAGAGGGACCAGTGAAAGGTGGAGGCACCAGCTAAGTCCGACCCCTTCTCTGGGGGAGAAGATCCTGCACAGTTTAATAGATGATTTCTAGTGGGTGAAATTGATCTGTGTGCAGAGGGTTAAAGCAACTCCTGCTTATCACTCAACTCTCTACTTTGATACCATAGGCAGGACTTAAGTGCTGTTTTAGCATCGATTCCCTGCCTAGGGGTGAATTTCAACCTCTCTCTTTCTCCTTTCTTCACACCCCTTTCCCCAATGCAGGACAATAATTATAGAGTGGATTTACTGTTTCTGACATGTGTATTTCCCTGTTAGAATGGATGAGCTCAGCAAACATGAAATCTTGTCGCATCTGGAAATTTTATCTGTTACAGCAAAACTAACCAGGTTTTCTTACTTTCTCTCGGTTCATTAACAAATTATGCCTTGTACAGATATAAGTGCCTTGAGATATATTACTTATTAATAGCATGATTCATAATATTAATAATAATATATCATGAGCTCCACTAAGAAAGACGCATTGCAATGGTATTCAACCTATACCCAGACATCTACGTAGGTGTTTATGAGTGTCCCATTGGAGACAGGAACTCACAGACATTAATTAAGTTAGTCTCCCAACACCCATAGGTGAGGTAGGGAATTTGTATAATACTCCTATTTATAAAAAGGAGCTCAGGCCGGAGGTATTAATGCTGAAATCCCAGGCTAAGTGGGTCATCCAGAGTCACACAGGAAGTCCATATCGAACCTAGGAGTCAAATACAGGTGTTTCGAGTCCCACCCTAAAGATTTAACCATAAGACCACCTTGAGCTATAATTTCACTATGCAGTTGTCTCACCCTGATGAGATGGGAGGTGAAATTTATGAGGCTCACTGCTGCTCCCCCCCTGAGTTTTGCTTTTCTAATAGACCGCAAACACTCCTGCTTAGGTTCAACGCTGCTTCATTTACAATGTCTTATACAAGTTCGTGTCCCCACAGCTTATGTTTCCCCAAGCTTCTGCCTATTTCCAAAGCACGGCGGCGGGGAGGGGGGTCTCACCACTCTGAGGTCAGGAGCTTCTTTGCCCTTCCTTCCAGCAGTCCGCTCCTTTCCTGTCTCACTTTTTACTGTCCCCATCTGAATGGTAACTGGTTAATCACCTAGTCCTTAATCAGTTATCTCCCCAATTTGGTCCTTGCAGGGAAGCTTCCTGAGAACACAGGCCGTCACAGGCTGATTCTCCTTGCTCTCATTCACCCCTTAAAAGACATGCTACACATCACATTAATATAAAAGTGAAAATAATAACAGTTCTCTGGTGTCCCCAGGGCTCTTAAGGGGATACAATGCCTTTCCAATGCTGGAAGAATGAAAACTAAATGCAGCCAAAGTCTCATTTTCCCAAAGTTCAAAGAGGGATTGGCTGGTAACTGCACAGACACAGGGGGTTGTGGATTGTCTCCCTGGGTGCAGTCTGGGCAGAGAGAGGGACAGATTTAAACAGGAAACTATAATCTCCATTTGCATATCCCCCTCCTTATAAGAGATGTTCCTTCCTTCCGTAATTTTGAAATTCTTCTGCTAGGTCTCAGAAAGTTGTATTCAGACAGCCCCTTCTTGTGTGAATCTGCAGCACAGTGCGGTGTGATACTGATTATATTTTTTGAGCTAGATGCAGCCCCAGGGGGGATGCTGGGACTGGCAATGCTGAGAGTCCCATGTTTCTAAAGGTAGTTCAATGATGAGTGGGCTTCTTGCAGCCAAAACGAGGGTAGTTATGTGGGTGAGGGGATTTAAAGGGGCAGGCCCCTATAGAAAAGGTCCAATCATACAAGAGTCTGAGTGCCTGACCGGACATGCTTGAAATATTTAGCTCTCATGCTGAAATCAAAGGTTATTTAGCCCACTCAGCACCTTGCAGATACAGAGTCACAATCCCCTGTGGGTTGTTTGATAGCAATAAATGTATGGAACCCTTCCCTTAACCCTAAACCTAATTTCAGCACTAATCCCAACCCTAAAGCGAACCTTAACCCAAATCATACCTTTATCCCTAACCCTAACTTTAACCCTAATCATACCCTGATCCCTAACCTTATCCATAACCCTAACCATAACCCTAACTCTCTGTTTTTTGTCATTCTATGTCTACAAATGTTAGTGGGGTTATATTTTCATCTCCCTATGTCTCGGGCAGCAAATTCCCAATGTTGAGAGGAGTGTGCGTGTGGTTCTCCCACCAGAAACCCGGAATGTGAGATTAATTGCAAGATTATGCCCAGTGCCAGCCGTGTGGCAAGCGAGTAAAGTTTGGAATTGCAAGATCAGCCAGGAATAGATCCTGTAGAGTTAGCGAGGCAGCTGCAGATTCTTGTCAGCCTGGTGACAGGAAGAAAGATACCGCTGTGTTCAAATGATTAAATATTCTACTCAGACCATCCTATTCGCTGGTGAGAACGATGGATGCGATAGTAGGGGGGGGGGCATTACTAAAGGAGAGAAAATAAGGTGCCCAGTTTCCTATGTGTCCTCACATTTAATCTCCCTACATTTTGCAGAGCTTGGACTCCCCCAAAGGAAAACGCCCACTCAGAGGGAAGGGTTTTGTTTGAACTTTCACTACAGTGAGTTTCTCAAAGCAATCCCCGGCGGTGTCCTCGCAGCTGAAGATGCTGATGTGTAAATGCAGGAAGTCTCTGTGGTTGTCTTTGGAGATGGTAAATTGCCCTTTTTCTGAATCAGGTAATATGTGCCGCTTCCACAGTTGTCTAGGGCGGAGCCTCATTTGAATATCCGTCTGGAAGTCTGAGGGACCCAATCCAACCAGTAGCTGCTGAAGGTGAACCCGGAGGCTTTGCAGGAGAGGCAGAGAGAGTCTCCAGGCTTTTTCACATCCCCTCTGTAAATAGCACCTGTGACCGGGTATCTGCAAATAAGGACAAGTTAAGAATCAGGAGATTCTGTCCAAGAAGAAACCTGGGGATGCTCCGTTCTTGGTGGCGGTAAATCACCTCTTAGCTCTCCGAGAGCGATGTCTGCACCACAGGATCAGGGGGCTTTTGTGTAGAAACGGGTAACATTGCTAGGGAATTAAAGGGTTAAACCCTTGTGGCAGGTTTCTATTTTGAGTCCCATTCTCATTTCTGTGTCCAAAGCCCTGTTGTTTATGTCACTGCTGCCCCTACGTGGTGAGCGCGGATTCTGCAGCCTGGGTTTTTGCAGGAGCATCGATAGGTTTCTGTGTCACTGTGTCTCTCGCACAGTAATAGCGGGCGGTGTCCTCGGGCTTCACGCCGGTCATTTGCAGATACAGCTCACTCTTGGAATTATCCCTGGAGATGGTGAATCGGCCTTTCACTGAATCAAGGTAGTATATAGTACCCCCATTCCAGTTTATATAAGCGACCCATTCCAGTCCCTTCCCTGGAGCCTGGCGGACCCAGCTCATTGCGTAGTCATCAAAGGTGAAGCCGGAGGCTTTGCAGGAGAGGCGGAGAGAGTCTCCGGGCTTTTTCACATCCCCTCCGGACTCTACCAGCGCCTGGGACCGGACACCTGGGAATAAACACGCGATACAAACATTAGTATCAAAATAGCAAATACAAAGTATTCCTCTGCCTCTCCAGTGTGTTTGGGTTACAAAATACCTTGCAGAGCTGCCACAAAGAGAACTACACAGACCCAAAGTCTCATTTTCCCTGGTGTTGGAGGGGAGAGTCGGCTGGTAACTGCAGTCTGCACAGACCCAGGGGGCCGCAGGTTGTCTCTCTGGGTGCAGCCTGGGGTGAGAGGGGGCAGATTTAAACTGGAACCCGTCACCTCTATTTGCATATCCTGCTCCTTATAAGAGAGAAAAACTCCTTCCTTTTGTGATCTGAAATACTTTCATGGAGTCTCCGGTAGAAGGAGTTTCCTTTCTACTTACTGAGTGTTTGTGCAGCATCTAAAACACGGTGGTTGGACCCTGATTGTACTTTCCTATCCCTGGAGAAATAAGGATATTATGTCAATGACGTCACTTAGCTAGCCATTGATTTCTAGGGACTGCTCTTAAATCACCTGTGGTGAAGGGAAATATTTCCAGTGTCTTTAGTGGGCTTTGGCTCCTGTTCTGTGATAGAAGAATATTTGTCCAGAGACCAGACGACATGGAAATTAATGAATCTGTGATAATTGATAGCTCAGTGGTTTGAGCATTGGCCTGCTAAACCCAGGGTTGTGAGTTCAATCCTTGAGGGGGTCACTTGAGGATCTGGGGCAAAAATCTGTCTGGGGATCAGTCCTGCTTTAAGCAGGGAGTTGGACTAGATACCTCCTGAGGTCCCTTCCAACCCAGATAGTCTATGATTCTATGAATTGGGATCAGAGAAGTCTGCAAATGTATCCTCTCTTTTAGATTCGGTCGGAATTATAGCTCCAGGCCTGGAGTTTCAAAGAGGTCTAATGGAATTAGGTTCCTTGCTCCCACTGACTGTCAATATGATTCTTACACCTAAAGCCCTTAGGACCCTTGGGAAATATGAGCCCTAGTTCTGTAATTTTCAACCCAATTTTTTTTCCTGTGGCACTCAGTGATTTTGATTTTGTGAATGATCAATGCCACTGTCACATTTCTGTCCGCCCACTGAAACTGGGATAAAACAACTGAATGAAAACAGTTGTATCTATCTATCTATCTATCTATCTATCTATCTATCTATCTATCTATCTATCTATCTATCTATCTATCTATCTATCTATCTCCATACACCCCATCTATCTATCTATCTATCTATCTATCTATCTATCTATCTATCTATCTATCTATCTATCTATCCAATATTTGCCTTTCTCTCCCCACCCCCTCTTTAATGTTGGTGTTATCATTTAGGAGTGAGTTACATTATTGATCGATTCCGTTCTCAGGGTAACTTGATCACTGAGTGCGGAAGCCGACTTTGCGAAGGTGCTTCGGAATATTTCTGTGTTGGTTTTTTTTTGTTTTGGTTTGGTTTTTTGCTACATTGCTGGATCAGCATCCCCTCACTGTGTGTCTCGTGCAGTAATACCGGGTGGTCTCCTCGGGTTTCAGGCCGGTCATTTGTAATTATGACGTGGTGACAGAATTGTCTCTGGAGCTGGTGAATCGCCCTTCGACAGCCTTAGAACACCATTGACTCGATCCGCTAGGGGAATTAATTCCAGCAACCCACTCCAATCCTTTCCCGGGAGCCTGATGAATGCAGTGCATAGTGTATCTGCTGCAGGTGAACCCGGAGGCTTTGCAGGAGAGGCGGAGAGAGTCTCCAGGCTTTTTCACATCCCCGCCGGACCCCACCAGCTGGACCTGGGACCGGGCAACTGAAAATAAAGACACGTTATAAATGTTAGTACAAATAGAACAATAATATAATCTATTCACCTGATTCTGAAAATTAATGAGGGCACAAAACTACCTTTCAAAGATGCTACAGCTAAAATAAGTGAATCCAAGGTCCCATATTCCCTGGTGATTAGAGTGGAATTTCTCACGGGGGGATTGGTTGGTAACTGCACAACTGCAGAGCTCTGAATTGTCTCTCCGGGTAAATCCTGGGCAGAGAGGGAGACAGATTTATACAGGAAAGTGTCACTCCCATTTGCATATCCCACTCCTTATAAGAGACACAAGCCCCTTCTGTGGATGATCTGAACTACCAGCACTGGAGCTCAGATACAAGGAAGGAGTCAGAGTGTCTGTTGCGCTGTGTATATGCAGCGTCCACCACACGGTGTATCGTGTTTTTACTTCCATTGCAATGGAGAAATAATGACAGGATGTCGATGACCTCCAATTCCGAGACATTAATTGTTGGGGCTTGAACTAAAGTCTGTTGCGGTCAAGGCAAATGCTCTCTCTGGCCTTAGTGGCTTCGGATCACCGCTGAGAGACAAGAATGTTTGGCTACCTGGCAGGAGAGGTGCAAATTAAATGACCTGTGATTATTGGAATCAGATACGGGAGAAAATTTATCCTATATTTTAGGGCGGGGTCGGAAGTAGAGCCATAGGCCTGCAATTTCAATGGAGGATAATGGAGTTAAGTACCTAACTCCAACTGACCGTAACAATGATTGTGGCACCTAACTCTCTTAGGCTCCTTTATAAATCAGAGCCATAGTTCATAGCTCATCTGCAGTTTTCACCCCCGAACAATCTCTGACTGCATTGTGCATTTTAAATGTGGTGTGTAAGTTCCACATTAAAACTTCTGGCCCTTCACTGATGGTGCGATTTTCAAAGGCACCTAAGGGAGTCAGGTGCTCAGCAAGCATTGTGTGCCAGCATCAATGCGAATTAACGGCCTAACTCCTGTAGTTCCCTTGAAAATCACTTCTGTAAATAAATAAAACCATTCTCTTTTAACTGATACCCAAGGGATAATATATCGGAGCACTGGGCAGATGGTGGAAAGACCATTATCCAGGTGTAGCAGACATCTCTTTCACCATCCTGTCCATATCTGGTAAGTAGTATAAGGGGCCTACTATCAATCAAACATAGGCCTCGTCCCTGACCCCTCAGGCCCTGCACTCTGACCTCACCCTGACCAGGAACTCCCCCTGATTGGTCAAATCTCCTCTCCTGGTGGTCCTGGGGTAGTGGGGGGGGGGGAAGCAAAACCTAGCCTGATTGGTAGAGGGTGGTGGGAGGAGTTCTTAGACGGGCCACATGACACCCTTTGCTTCCAGTCATGTTTCCATCTTGACCCCAGAAGTAATAGCCCAGGGTCAGGGCCTGAAGGGTCAGGGCCTCAGGGGTCAGGGGGTGGGGCCTGCGGGGGTTAGGGGGAGGGACCTACTTTTGATTGATGATAGGCCCCATATACTACTCTGGTACAATAATGCAGAGCAGTGCCCTGGGACCTGGGTCTGCTCAATGGCAAATGCAGTGGGTAGTTGAGTGGTAATAGCATGGGATTGTTATAGTAGGTATTTTTTTTTAGCCTGCTATAGATTCTCTCCTCTTCTACCTACATTCCCTGTTTAATGGTGGTTTAAGTAAAGTGTGTGGCCTGAGCTGCAATTAAATGATAAAAAAAAATACTAAATATATCAGGAATTCTTCTACCACTCCTCTAGGGGCAGCGAGAGTGTGATGGGTGGAAAAGGGGATGGCAGGGGCACTTAATAGAAGTTTTATATTTGTATAAACTGCTCACTATTATCTTGTGTTTCTGTTAAAAGACCTAAAATAAATAAAGCAAATAAGTAATAATTTTGGGAGCCTGTGGTAACACGGGTGACATCCTAGGACCTTTAGGGAGGCTATAGTTTACCTTGGGAAACTGATAAAATAACAAATTAGTGGAAACACAATTTCATTTTCTGGGAAGTGGAAAAATGAACGTGTCCAAGGATGGGGAGCCAATGAGAAACTGTGGAGAAGCCAGAGTCTCTGAACGGGGGGAGATGCAGGGACAGAGGCATGGCAGGATTTTAAAGAGGGTGTTGAGTTATTAATTTACATGGGCACCTGTAAATATAAGAGACACTATCCACAGTGTATGATCCCAGCTCTGTGAGCAAAGGCAGAGAGAGGGGGGAGGGGTCGATAATGGATGGATCGATCTATCATAAAATCATAGAACTGTAGGGCTGGAAGGGAACTTCAGAAGTCATTCAGTCCAGCCCCCTGCACTCTGGCACACGTGCAGCCTGAGGCCAGGGGAGATGAGACAGTGGATCAGGCAGGGAGTCAAATAAGTACATAAAATATTTAATAGCCTTCTAAGCAAACATTACACAGCTCTATGGGACTGATCAGGAGTGTTTGGGGGGAGTATCCTCTGCTCTTTGATAGTTGTCTTATAGTTGCCTCGCTGTGTCTCTCACACAGTAATACCAGGCAGTGTCCTCGTGCTTCAGGCCAGTCATTTGCAGGTAGATCAGCTTCTTGGAGCTGTCTGTAGAGGTGGTGAATTGCCCTTTCATGGGATTTCCGTAATGCGTAGTTGCTCCACTAATTGCTGATACCCACTACAGCCCCTGCCAGGGAGCCTGCCGAACCCAGATTATCCAGTGGCTGTCTATGTTGAACACTGAGGTGGTAGAGGTCAGTCTGAGGGAGTCTCCAGGCTTTTTCACATCCCCGCTGAACTCCAGCAGCTGAACGTGTGAGACAACACCTGGGAATAAACACATATTAAAATCATGTCAGTGTGAATTGCCAACAATACAACATTCGTCTGACTCCCCTACCCATACAGGGGGAGAAAATACGTTCAAAAGCTGCTGCAACAAAAACTAAATGGAGCCAAAGAGGCATTTTCCCTGGTGTGGGAGGGGAAAGGTCTCTGGTGGATTCGTTGGTAACTGCACAGACCCAGTGGGCTGCAGATTGCCTCAGGGTGCAGACTTGGCAGAGAGAGATTTAAACAGGAAATGTTCACCGTTATTTGCATATCCCCTCCTTATAACAGATAAAACTCCTTCCCAGTGAATCACTGGATGAGTGCCCGGGTCTGGTCATTCCCTGGAATGCTCCTGGAATTGGCCACTGTCGGGAGACAGGACACTGGGCTAGATGGGCTGTTCTTATGTTCTTATGATCTCACATCTTGGCCTGGGGATCCAAGAGTAGGAGCAAGACCCCTTCCTAGAGAAAAAAGGATTGGGAAAAGGTTTGACCTCCTCAAGGGTTTAACAGATGCTCAGTTTTGGCTGTTGCCCCGGCAGCTTGCTAAGTGGCGTATGCTCTGTCTACAAGCCCAGCCCTGACGCCCCTGAAGCGGACACGACTCTCCTCTTCGCAGTCAGGGAAGTGTCTGTAATTGCTGCCAGGGTTTGTCCACAGGGAATGGAAGGAGCCCTGCTCTGCCAGGCTTTCTGCGTTCTCACCAGTCCGCACGTTTACAGTGACAGGCAAGAACAGATATCTGAAAGGTGTTTGTTGGTGTCCGGTTCTCAGAAAAGAAAATTGAGAGCGCTCAGCTCCCTGCTCCCCCCTTCCTCCCCAGACATCCCTTTCTGTGTTTCTTATCCTGTTTTTGAAAAGGACAGATTTCATATTTGTGCTGCGTGTACAGTGTTCTGTTCTTGCATGCAATGGCTGGGGTGCATCAGCCCGAGAGCAGATGTATCGAAACGGGAATGAGGACCCAAAAGGAGCAGCCACCAGACAAGGCCACCAGCCCTGCGCTCTCTGACCCTAAAGACCCCTGGCTGTGGATGGCCGGACACTGGAGTTTGTGACTGGGGAGCAGACGGCTCACCCACCCGCTGGAGAGTGAAGATAACTTGGGGCTCTGGGAGAGAGCTGGAATTGTCCACACACACCCCTTCCCAGCCAGGACCGGCCCCACTGACACGTGCCAGAGGGAACTATTTCCTGGCGGGCTCAGACAACACAGTTAATGGGCCAAACGCCAATGTTCTCACTCCCGGGAGTCCCCCCATTCATTTCAGAGAGACCAGTGGTGTGCGTGAGAAAATCAGGGTTGTGCTGGACATTGGTGCGCTGTGGGAGATTCCCATGGACCCGTGGAGTTAAAAGCTGGTGTCATATGTGCATCCACCCTGATGCCCCTTCTCATGCCCATCCCACAGCTGTACTCTGAGTGTGTCACTCCTGCCCCCCGCTGCCGTGTGAGCAGAAATGATACAGCCCTGTGGTGAGCACGGGGCAGGGCAACCCCCGACTTGCTGGAGGGGGTGGTGCTAAAGGAGAAGATATGAGGTTATTGGGGTTAAAGGGACATTTAATATACACCTCTCTGCACCTCAAACCACTGCCATCGTTGTAAAAACTGGGGTAGGGACAATGAGGCAGAATCAGTCAAGGGGGGAGAAAGTGAACTCTGATATTAGACTGGTGAGCCCCAGGGTGGGAGGGAGAGGAAATGACAGGGGATTTGGGGAGAGGACAATTTACTCTCATTATGTGCCATGGTGTTGTCCCACTCTGGTGGCTGATTCCCAGAAACAAACCGGGGAGGTCTCAGCCCCCCTCCCCCAGCCAGAAATGCCCCTCTACATTCCCTTTGTTGTTATTGAGAGCCTGGGTGTCACTGTTTTACTCTGTACAATATTCCCTGATTGCATGTCCGGGGGATGGGGAACCACCCCAGGGCAGATGAACTCACAAGGAAAACGAGACGCCTGGAGCAGCAGACACCAGGAAATGCCTCAAGCCTTGTGATCTCTGACCCTGGTGCCCCCACAACTTTCACCTATGGGGCTCTGCTTCTCCCTGTGTCACTGCCCCTCCCTGAGCAATTCCAGTCAACCCCACATGAATCCATTCCAGCTGGGCCACAGTGCAGTCACTGGGTTATTGGTGCAGATAAGGTCTGAGGGTTGGGGACTTTTATCTCCCTGGTCGCTATATTAAATTTGGGAAATCTATTGTGGGTTGGCTCCTTAGCTCTGCCCATTAATGTCAGGTGATGTCAGGAATTCTGGAATGCCATCGTCAGAACCCCAGGCCTGCCCCATTTCAGGGGAAGCTGAGCGGGCTGTGTTCAGGAACTGAGTGATCCCTGTGCCACAGGCTGAGCTGGGCCTGGTGCTGCCAGGGGTGACACTGCAAGGAAATGAAAGGGTTAACACCTGCTAGCAGGTTCTCATTACCCCTTTGCCTGCCCTCACTGCTGTGCCTTGCGCGGAGCTGCTTGTGCATCTGCTGCCCTCATGTGGTGAATGGGGGAAAGGGGGATTCTGCAGGCTGGGTTTTTGCATTACCACGAGTAGGTTTCGTGTCACTGTGTCTCTTGCACAGTAATACTGGGTGGTGTCCTCGGCTCTCAGGCCGCTCATTTGCAGGTACACCAGGCTGTTGGAATTATCTCTGGAGATGGTGAATCACCCTTTAACGGAGTCTGCATAGCGTGTGGTGCTACCATCTGTGCTAATCTCAGAGACCCACTGCAGCCCCTTCCTGGGAGCCTGACGGAACCATGTAATCCAGTACTGCTGAAGGTGAACCCGGAGGCTTTGCAGGAGAGGCGGAGAGAGTCTCCGGGCTTTTTCACATCCCCTCCGGACTCCACCAGCTGGACCTGGGACCGGACACCTGCGAATAAACAGACACTTAGAAAACAGATGTAGAACAATAAATGTTTTGTCTCTGTGATGTGTTCACAGGTAGGAAAATACCTTCCCAGGCTGCTACAGTGAAAACTAAGTGGACCCAAAGATTCATTTTCCCTGGTCTGACAGGGGCAAGTTCTATGGGAGAGTCTCTGGGAACAGCTCAGACCCAGGGGGCTGTGGATTGTCTCTCCGGGTGCAGCCTGGGCAGGAAGAGAGACAGATTTAAACAGGAACCCGTCACCCCTATTTGCATATTGTCCTCCATATAGGAGGCTGAAGTTTCTTCCTTTAGTGGTCTTCATTATATGCACTAGGGCAGAGAGAAGGATTCAGATGGTCTCCTTTCATCCATGTGTGCCGCGCCCAGCACAGTGGTCTGGGATCCTGTTTACATATTTGGATAAGAAAAGCTGAAACAGACGCCCGCAATGTAGACAGTTTCCCTGACATGACCTTAGGGCCTGATTGCTGTCAGTTTGTATAGGGGGTGGGAGAGTCAGCCCTGGAGCCCCCATGCAGGCTTAGTGGGGCTGTGGTACGGCGGGTCAGTAGGGTCAGGTCACAGGGTTCCATTGGGCTGGGACACCCCTGGAGACAGAATAATGCCCCGGGGTGCTGGGAAATAGCTAGGACTGAAGCCCCGGCCCAGCCCCTTTCCCAGAAGTAGCGGCTCCACTGACCTGGGTTCTGTCTGGTGGGAAATATTCCCTGGTAGCTTTAACCACACGGGACAATCACTGTTCTCTTCAGTCCCCGGAGCTCCCTGGTGAATTGCAAGGAGAGGAGCGGTTGGAGTGAGGCAGGCAGGGCTCTGCTCTGTATTGGTGCTTTCTGCTCTCCAGCCCTCAGCTGTAAAACACGGGTCACTCCATGGAAGTTAATAGATTTTCAAACAGTGAAAAACTTTCACTTATGCAGGATAAAATGACAAGAGCCTTTATTATATTCCATAGGATTCCTCATCCGCTATTCCTGAAAGAAGATAAATTTCTCCAATTTTTACTTCAAATCTGACCAAGAACCGAACCCTGCCTTTGTGCCTAACCCTAAGTGTATCCTCATCAAATACGGACATAATGTTTACTTAAAGGCTAATTCTCACTCTAACCCACAAAATTATGATTTAATCCAAAAGCCCAACTTTAACCCTGGCTCTAATTTTAACTGTAACTGCAAACCTTACCCCTACTGTAACACTGACTCAGACATTAAAGTGAATCTGAGCCCTAATACTTACATTTACCCATACTGAACCATTCCCTTACCCCTACCATAATGTCAACCTCAATCCTGTCTTTAACCCTAATGCTAACCCTAACCTTAACCTCAATCATACCCTTATCTCTAACCTTAACCCTATCCCAAACCCTGACCCTAATCATACCCTTGTATATAACCTTAGCCCTATCCCTAACCCTAACCTTAAACTGAATCATACCCTTATCTCTAATCTTAATCCTATCCCTAACCCTAACATTAACCCTAATCATACCCTTAATGCTATCCATAACCCTAATTTTAGGCATAACCCTAACCACAACACTCTGATTTATTCTGTTTTATGTACATATATTTTAATAAGGCTGAATTTTCCACTTCTGAAATTTTGCTCACTGAACTCTAATTGCTGGGAGGAGTGCATGTGTGTGTATTTTTTTCCCACTAGAAGCCCCAAGCGTTGGATTAATTGCAACATTCTGCGCAGGGCCAGCCATGTGGCATGAAAGTAAAGTTTGGAATAGCAAGACCACTTGAGAATAAATTTGGTAGAGATAGTGAGGGAGCTGCGTATTCTTGTCACTCTGGTGAGAGGAAGAACAATTATGCTTTGTTAAAATTACTACCTATTTTATGTAAAACATCCAATTTCCTGGTGAGAGCGATGGATGTGAGAATGGGGCTGTTATTAAAGGAGAGAAAATAGGGTGCCTAGTTTTGGGTAGGTTCTCAGATTTAATCTCCTCACATTTTACAGACCTTCGGAGCCCCAAAAGGAGACACCCACTCAGAGGGAAGGTTTTTGTCTGAGCTTCTTCTGACGGGTTCGGTCACAGAGACCCCCTTGGGACTGTCACCTGATGTGCTGAAATTACCTTTGAGCCCATTTTCCCTGCAGCCTGGGACTCCAGAACCCTGCCTTGTTGAGCCAGACATGCTAGCCTGCTGCAACACAGACCCAGGGTATGGGCCACGCCCCCAAAGCTGGAGACTTTAACTAAAAACAGCTCAGCAGATTACTCGTCTACAGCACCCAGACACCCAGCTCCCAATGGGGTCCAAACCCCAAATAAATCTGTTTTACTCTGTATAAAGCTTATACAGGGTAAATTCATAAATTGTTCGCTCTCTATATCACTGATAGAGACATATGCACAGCTGTTTGCTCCCCCAGGTATTAATCACTTACTCTGGGTTTATTAATAAACAAAAGTGATTTTGTTAAGTATAAAAAGCAGGATTTAGGTGATTTCATGTAATAACAGCCAGAACAAAGTAAGTCACAAAGCAAAATAAAACAAAATATGCAAGCTTAAGCCTAATACATTAAGAAACTGATTACAAGTAATATCTCACCCTTAAAGATGTTCCAATAAACTACTTTCACAGATTAGATTCCTTCCTAGTCTGGGTCCATTCCTTTCCCCTGGTACAGTCTTTGTTAGATCCAGCAGACATCTCAGGTGGTAAGCAGGGGTTTTCTCATGACTGGCAGCCTTCTTTGTCCTGCTCCACCCCCTTTTAAAGCTTTGGCACAAGGTGTGAATCTTTTGTCTGTGCTTGTCCGCACCCCTGCATCCTCAATGGAAAAGTACAAGGATTAAGATGGATTCCAGTACCATGTCACATGGTCACATGGCACTGTAAGACCCCTAGTCTCCATTCTCCCTGGGTTTGCCCATAGATACACAGGAAGGTTTGCAGGTAAATAAACCATTTAAAACCAATTGTCCTAGTCAATGGGAGCCATCAAGATTCTAAACCACCATTAATGGCCCACACTTTGCATAATTACAATAGGACCTCAGAGTTATACTTCATATCTCTAGCTTCAGTTACAAGAATGATACATGCACACAAATAGGAGGAATATATTTAGCAGGGCCGGCCCACAACATTTTGGTACCTGAGGCGGGGAGCTCAAATGACGCTCCCATGCCCCCTCGCTTGGGCCAAAACTTTGAAAGGTCTCAATTCTGCCTTCTTCTTGTTCTATTCCTCTCACATTACTGCTCTGTTACTTACCCCAATAAAAGAGAACTAACATCTTAAAATGCCTTGTTCAAAAATTGTAAGTAACACTTACATTTGCTGTTCAGGTGTTTGAAAGTTAACTTTTCCTGTCTGCATAGAAAACAGAGGTATTTTTGTCTGTTTGAATAATCAACGTGGTGCTTTCTGTGCCTTCTTGGTTGCAAAGATTTGAACCACTTCCAGAAGGTCCACAGTCTGGCCCAGCTCATGCTCTATTGAGACGGTTGCAAGGACGACCAGCTTCTCCTGTGTCATTGTGGGATGTATATGTGTTTTTATCAACTTCAGCATGGACAGGCTGCGTTCTCCACTGGCAACTGTTACAGGAAGTGTTAGAAGTATGTGCAGAGCAACAAAAGCATTTGGAAAGAGGGTGGTCATCTTATTTGTGCACATGTATTCCAGAACAGCCTTTGGAGTTGATCCTGCTGAAATTTATCTTGAAAGGGCTTTCAGTTCATTACCTAAATCACTCGCATCAATATTGCACATGTCATCATGTGTCAACACTGTCTCTAGTGCCCTGCATTGCTGGTGGAGGTCTTCTTCAGGTATAGTGAGGAGTTTTGGAATATCATACAACATCCCAAATATACTGCTGTGTTCCTTGAGCTGCATGAAACATTCTTCAACTGAATGTATTGCACAATCTAGCACCTGGTTAAAGAATTCAACTTTGAATTGTTGTTTGGGGTCTCTTATGGGATTATCCTGTGCCTCGTAATCAAAATGTCTTCTTCGGTGACTCTTGCATTCTTGAATGGGTGGGAAAATAGCTTCAGTGTGAAGTTCTTCTGCCAACTTCTGTGTACTCTTAAGAACATTTTGAAATCCCTCATCTAACTGGTAAGACTGTAGGTATGACTTTGCTTTGTCCAGTTGTTCCATTGCTCCAGATATATCAAGGTCAACACCTTGGAGTCTCTTGCTTACAACATTTATTTCAAACAGTATGTCATGCCACAACACTAAGCCACACAGAAATTTGAAGTTAGGTATTGTGACAAAGTTCTGTCCTTGACTCCGTGGGTCCTGTGTTTCCTGATGGATTTTGCTAACCTCAGAGGCTCACTGTGACCCTCCACATAGCCCTTCTCTTTCTAGAGGCAAGGGTCACAGTCTACTGAGCCATTTTCATCATAAGCCAGCAAGGGAGGGGAGGAGAAACAACCCTCCCTCGCACAGTCTCTGTTGTCTCCCAGTATCAGTGATTAATCAGGGAGGGGAGGGGGGAGCCCAGGCCCACCCTCTACTCCGGGCTCCAGCCTAGGGACCCTAAAATTTGCAGCTATGGAAGCTGACTTTTTGGAAATAGGACATGTACAATTCCCTGAGCTACTTCCCCACAGCAGCCCCCACTCAATATCTTCTTCACCATTACCTCAGGGCCTCCTTCCTTGCACCTGATATGGATTCGTACTGCTTCGTTCCTCCAACAGCACAGCTTCCTCCTATAGGTCCTGACACCCACACCACACTGACTAACTTGGAGGGTTTTAACTAGTTCCAGACAGTCCTTGATTGACTTCAGGTGTCCCAATCAGTCAGCGTTGCCATGGTGCCATCCAGCCCTGTGCCGTATGCGGAACTGTAATGGTTGGAGGGATAAGAACCACCTGGTGACCCTTGCGTTCTTTTCCTTATTCCGCTGCATCCACTGGAGGGGTACATGGTCCATCACAAGAGTAAATCGCCGGACTAAGAGGTAATAGCGCAGTGTCTCCAGAGCCCATTTGACAGCAAGGCATTCTCTCTCAACTACTGCGTATTTTTGTTCTCTTGGGAGAGGCTTTCTGCTTAGGTAGAGGGTCGGGTGTTCCTCTTCTCCCACCATTTGTGACAGAACTGCCCCCAACCCCACCTCAGAAGCATCTGTTTGTAAAATAAATTCCTTGTTAAAGTCCGGGGCTATAAGTATGGGGTCATTACAGAGGGCTGTCCAAAGGTCTATGAATGCCCCAGGGGTGGCGCCCGTATAGTAGTTCGAATGGAGAGAAACCTGTGGAGGCTTGTGGGACTTCCCGGATGGAGAACATGAGGTAAGTCAATAGGGTGTCCCAATCTTTCCCAACCCAGCTCACCACTTTCCTGATCATGGCCTTGAGGGTCCTATTGAACCTTTCACAAGGCCGTCTGTTTGTGGGTGGTATACAGAGGTCCATAGGGCTTGTACATGGATCAATAAACAGAGATCTTTCATCAACGTGGACACAAAAGGTGTCCCTTGATCAGTCAGTATCTCCTTGGGTAGCCCAACCCAGGAAAAGATCTGTACTAGCTCCTTAGCTATTGTCTTGGAAGCCGTGTTGCGTAGGGGGATGGCTTCTGGTTATTGGGTTGCATAGTCTAGTACAACAAGCACATGTTGGTGGCCCCTAGCTGTCTTCTCTAGGGGCCCAATCAGATCCATGGCTATGTGTTCAAATGGTACCTCTATTATTGGAAGAGGTATCAAAGGGGTCCACAAGTGCGGGCGAGGGCTATGTAGCTGACACTCTGGACAAGAGGTGCAGTATCACCGGACATCTTCATGTACTCCTGGCCAGAAGAACCTCTGCAGGATCCATGCCTGGGTTTTCTCTACCCCTAGGTGTCCTCCAAACAGGTGACTGTGGGCGAGGCTCAATATGGCTTTTTGATGTTTTCGTGGCACCAGAAGTTGATGCATCTCCTGCTCCTGCATTTGCACCATGCGGTACAGGAGATCTTTCTTCACTATAAAGTAAGGTCCTCGACCCCGGACCTTCCCCTCTACCGGTATCCCATCTATCTCGGCCACCTCTTTCCTGACGTTATCATATCTAGGGTCCTCTGCCAGGTCCCACCCGAAAGTCTCTCTCCCGGGACTAACCTGCCTGAGCTCCCAGGGGCCGGCTTCTGCTTCTTCCAATGGCTCATCGCCATCATGGCTGGGGCCAGCCTCCAGCTCACCTTCCGTATTGGTAGTTTCTCTGATGGCTGCTCGTGTCCATCTGCCTACTAGGGTGGTCTTCTGGCCCTGGGTCAGGATCCGGGTTCCCAAGGCCTTTGCGGCCTTCCTCTCTTTTTTTGTCTTCCGGGCCATTTGGGGGGCTGAGAATAGATCCTGAGAAATCTCAGTGAACAGTGGGGGTTGACATTCCCCCAATGATGACTCTCTGCCATCAGAGTCCCCACTTCCCTCCAGCCTCTCCGGGGGAAGTAAATTATCAAACCCTGGATAGTCCCTCCCAATGACTACAGGATATGAGAGTTTAGGAACCACGCCTACTGTCACTTCAATGGCGTTTCCCTGAACCTCTATCTCCACTGGGATGGTGGGGTAATGGCTCACGGCCCCACTCACACACATCACTGCTACACGTTTGGCTTGTAGCAGCTGGCTACTTTTTACCAGCTCACCCGATATAAGGGTGATAGCACTTCCCGAGTCCACAAGCGCTGTAGTCTCTGGTCCATTTATCTTCACCGGCCTGGTGTAGTTATGCAGGGCTAATGTGACTCCTGCAAGGTGGATAAGGGAGCACGGGATCTCTCAATCCCACAAGTTGCATTGCATAGGCTCCTCAGTGTTGGGACACTGTGCTGCTATGTGTCCCCACTCCCCACATGCATAACATCTATAATTGTTTCTAATCACTCCCCTATCATGGAGGTTAGGGGGTTTAGTCCCAGAGTTCCCCCCACTCAGGCCAATCCCTTCCTTCTGGGACCCCGCTGGTTTTCAGCCCCCCCCCCTTCCTCCACCTAGGACTCCCCAGGGGTTTGGCTGTCCCACCTTCCAGGGTTGGGGTCGGGTGCTGGCTTCGAAAGGGGCCTTCCTTGGGTAGTCGGGTCAATTCCCTGGCTGTCATGAGTCTTTCTACCAGCGTGATCATCTCATGATAGGTGGATGGATCTTTCTGGATCTTTCTGGACTACCCATTTGCGGGGATCTGGTGGCAGTCCTCGCATGTAATGGTCCATGACCAGGGTTTCCAAAATCTCCTCCGGGCTGTGCACCTCGGGCTGTAACCACTTCTGCGCGAGGTGTATGAGGTCAAATACCTGGGACCTCGGGGGTTTGTTCTTCTGGTACTTCCACTCCATGAAACTCTGGGCCCATACCGCTGCCGTCACCCCTGATCGTGCTAGGATCTCTGCCTTAAGTCGGGTATAGTCAGTGGCATCCGTGGCAGGCAAGTCAAAGTAGGCCTTCTGGGCCTCTCCGCACAAAAAAGGGGCAAAAATGCTGGCCCACTGCTCCTGGGGCCATGTCTCACGCTGAGCAGTCCTTTTGAATGAGAGGAGATATGCCTCTACGTCATCTTCTGACGTCATCTTTGGCAGACAACCAGTGGCCCTCAGGGTTCGCGTCCCATCTGACCCCCGGGCCTGGGTGGTGAGGATCTTCAGCTAGTCCACTACCTCTCACAAGAGGGCACGATCTTGGGTTGCCTGGCCCATTAATAATTGATTGGTTTCTTGCTGTAGCCGCATAGACTCCTGTTGCGCCATTGCCTGGACCCGGGTGGCCTCCTGCTGGGCTGCAGTGGCTTGTACCAGAGCTCTTACCACCTCCTCCAATGTGATACAAAGCAAACCAAACCCCCCCCCAAACAAATCCAAAACCCCAGTGCACTTTTTTTAACCTCTTTCTTCCGCCACACTGTGAATGATGATCCCGCCCCTAACACCAGTTGTTAAAAAGTTCTGTCCTTGACTCCGTGGGTCCTGCGTTTCCTGATGGATTTTGCTAGCCTCAGAGGCTCACTGTGACCCTCCACATAGCCCTTCTCTCTCTAGAGGCAAGGGTCACAGTCTATTGAGCCATTTTCATCATAAGTCAGCAAGGGAGGTGAGGAGAAACAACCCTCCCTCTCACAGTCTCTGTTGTCTCCCAGTATCAGTGATTAATCAGGGAGGGGAGGGGGGAGCCCAGGCCCACCCTCTACTCTGGGCTCCAGCCCAGGGACCCTAAAATTAGCAGCTATGGAAGCTGACTTTTTGGAAAAAGGACGTGTACAATTCCCTGAGCTACTTCCCCACAGCAGCCCCCACTCAATATCTTCTTCACCATTACCTCAGGGCCTCCTTCCTTGCACCTGATATGGATTCATACTACTTCGTTCCTCCAACAGCACAGCTCCCTCCTATAGCTCCTGACACCCACACCACACTGACTAACTGGGAGGCTTTTAACTAGTTCCAGCCAGTCCTTGATTGGCTTCAGGTGTCCCAATCAATCTAGCTATCTCCACTGCCTTCTAGAAGGATCTTAATTGGCCCCAGGTGTCTTGATTAACCTGGAGCAACTGCCATTTGGTTACCATGGTACCAGGGATTTGTATAGCCTGGGGCTAACATACCTGTTCCTCAGTACTTTACTGTAGCCATCTGGCCATGCCCCATCACAGTATGTTTCTGGTGATTCCATTGCCCTCTGCCACTATTCTCCCACAAACAGTTCCTGTCATAGCATTATCCTCCATAATGGCAACTATGGCATCATCTGTCTTTCCAATTTGGTGTTTGATAGATTTATCACCTCCACTCGACTTTCCCATTGTGTGTCACTCAGTGGTTTCAGTGTCAGAGAGGATATTCCCAGATGTTGCTTCAAAATTTGCCATCGATGAGTTGATGCAGAGAAAAATACATAGATGCTTTGAATTACATTAAAAAATTCAGCAGCCTCACTAGAAGCTGATGCTGCACCAGTGACCACCAAGTTCAATGAATGAGAACTGCATGGGACAAAAAAAGCTCGATGGTTTAACTCTCGGATCCGTGTCTGCACTCCTCTGTTCTTTCCTCTCATGTTGGCACCATTATCGTAGCCCTGACCTCTCATGTCAGCTATCACAATTCTCGTATCTTCCAGCTTTTTAAGAAGCACATTTGTCATACCATCTCCTGTAGTATCCTCAATGTCAATAAATTCTAGAAAATGCTCTCTGATAGTCACCATTGCAGGGACATTTTCAATAGGTTCTGTTGTTGTTACAAAACGCACCATTAAAGTCATTTGTTCCGTATGGCTGATATCAGGTGTGCAGTCCAGAATAACAGAGTAATATCTTGCTGACTTCAGATCTGCCACAATCTTCTGTTTGACTTTTGTTGCCACTAACTGTATGATCTCACTTTGAATTGTTTTTGCAAGGTAGTGGTGTGTGTACATTTCTTGGGTGATGACTCTTCTTAGATGCTCCTGGAGTACAGCATCAAACTCAGCCATCAACTCCACAATTTAAAGGAAATTTCTATTGTTTGGCACATACGGCTGATCTGAAGTTCCACACAGTGCTAGGTTTTGGGTAGCAAGCATTTTCACAATGGCAATGAGCCTTTTCAGAACATTCTGATGCAATCTTCTCTTGATGCTGATCATTTATGGTGGTGTCAGGGTTCCTTCCCCACTCTGAACTCTGGGGTACAGATGTGGGGACAAGCATGAAAGACTCCCTAAGCTTATTTTTACCAGCTTAGCTTAAAAACTTCCCCAAGGCACAAATTCTTCCTTGTCCTTGGAATGGTATCGGTGCCACCACCAAGTGAGTTAGACAAAGATTTAAAGAAAAGAACCATGGAGTTCCTGTTCCCCCTAAATCCCCCCAAGCCCCTTCACCCCTTTTCCTGGGGAGGCTTGAGAATAATATACCAACCAAATAAGTTAACAAAGTGGGCACAGACCAGCCCTTGGGTTTTTAGGACACTAAAAACCAATCATGTTCCTAAAAGCTGAACTTTATTAAAAAGAAAAAAGTAAAAGAAGCACCTTTGTAAAATCAGGATGGAAGGTAATTTTACAGGGTAATCAGATTCAAAACACAGAGGATTTCCCACTATGCAAAACTTTAAAGTTACAAAAAAAAAAAAAAAAAAAAAAAAAAAACCACAGGACTAAATCTCCCTCTTAACATAGGGAAAATTTACACGCTAAAAGAAAAGATAATCTAACAAATTTCCTTCCTATTACTTATGTGATGAAGTGGGGGATTTTCTTGGTTTTTCTTGTTTTTGGTGGGGTTTCACTGGTTTGCATGTGGAGGGGGTGGGACTCAGGCCCGGGGGGTCCAGAGCAAGTGGACTCCCTGAGGGGGCCCACGGCGAGAAACAGGTGTGCTAAGACTCAGAGAGGTGCGGCTCCAGAAGGTGGTGGGGCCTGACCACGAGAGAGAGTGGACCCCCGAGAAGGGCTGTCGCACTGAAAGGGGCACCCCCCCACGGACCGCACGGGACCAAGAGTGGGCACGATCTGTGAGTCCGTGAGAACTTGCAATTTGTAATCTTAGTTGCTTAGTTCAGATATGGCTTTAGGAGATGTATTTTCCCTGCCCTGGTTCCTCGTTGACCCGGAGAGAACAAAAAGGAACACAAAACAAAAACTTTCCCCAATATATTTTAAAGTATTTTATCCCATCATTGGTCCTTTTGGTCAGGTGCCAATCAGGTTATTTGAGCTTCTTAACCCTTTACAGATAAAGAAGGGATTTTATGCTACGCTTAGCTGTATGTTTATGACAGGTGGCCGTTAACCTTAGTCTCATCTCAAGCTCTTTCCACCTATGGAATGCTCTCTGGTGATTTGCTGCTTTCTCATGGCATGCCAGATTTCTAGCCAGATTTTTCCAGTCCTCTGTCCCCAGAGAACCCAGTGTGGCTGGAACATTAGCCTGGAAGAGTTTGCAACAAAACAGTATGCAGCATTCTGGGTTTTTGAGTACATAAGCCATGGCCTCTCCACTTTGTCACCATTGGGGATTTCACGCCAGTAATGTGTTGGATGGAAACTTCTATTTTCATTGTTTTGGGGAACATGAAGTTTTTCACTTGCTGTGGCCCATGCAGTACAAGAAAGTCCCTCAGGCTACTGTTCAAATGGGTCCACAGTCCTGGATCATCTAGACTTAAGGAATTAAACTCAGCAGCAGCTGTTTCTTGTGCCTCCACCACACTCTTTTCTGATCTACACTTTTCTTCAGGAATGTGCATGGTTACATCCATTTGAGATGGAGATATGGATGCTGCAGTAGCTGACAGGTCACCTGCACTCTGACTAACTGGAAGATCAGGCATCTCCTCACCACTCACATCCTCACTGGGGCTGGAAGGCTCACCATGAACATTCGTGTCTATGTATCTCAGGAGAGCTCCTTCCTGCTTAGATAGAAAAGCTTCCTTTGCTTTCTTTCTTTTTCTGAATGCTGCCCCATAGGGGCATTTTCTTCTTTCACTCATGACTGCTGTTCTGTGCCAGCTATAGTGGCTCTCAACACTCAATTGAAGGGGACAAATAAGCAGGCTGGTAACTGGGCCTGAGTGAGGGAAGATATCAGCGTCTTAAGGGCCTAACTGGCTCCTACTACTTCAGTTGACTGCCTGTTCTCCTCAAGTGGGTTCAGGGAAGCAGCAGGAAACAGGAAGGTCCCTGAGAAGCTGGTGTGAATCTGTCCAGGCTCCTGGGCGTGCTAGAGAGGTACATAAGAGGCTCCTCCTCCTCTCTCTCCCTGCAGCTCCTTCTGCTTTCTGTTATTCCCTCTCACCTTTTTTTCTGCCTGCCTCTTATGTCTCTTGTGCCCTCCTTCCTCCAGCACAGCACTCCACCATCTCTGTGCATCTAGAGCAGAAAGAATACATATGCACCAGCACCAGACACAATTTTCTACACTCTGGGTCCTAGTGGCGCACCCCCATGCACACACACAGTCCGGCACGTGAGGTTATTGTCTAAGGGTATGGCTACACTACGAAATTAGGTCGAATTTATAGAAGCCGGTTTTATAGAAATCATTTTTATACAGTCGATTGTGTGTGCCCCCACATAAAATTCTCTAAGTGCATTAAGTCAGCAAACCGCGTCCACAGTACCGAGGCTAGCGTCGACTTCCGGAGCGTTGCACTGTGGGTAGTGTGACAAAGTTCCTCCTCTACCTTGGTGGGTCCTGCACTTATTGGCAGATTTGCTCATTTCACAGATTCATCCTGTGGGTTAGGAAACAGTCCAGAGACCTTCCCCTCTGGTAGAAGCTATAGTCTGGGTCAATTCCTCCTGTGTTTGATCAGGAGTTGGGAGGTATTGGGGGAACCCGGGCCCGCCCTCTACTCCGGGTTCCAGCCCAGGGCCCTGTGGACTGCAGCTGTCTAGAGTGCCTCCTGGTACAGTTGCACGACACCTACAACTCCCTGGGCTACTTCCCCATGGCCTCCTCCCAACACCTTCTTTGTCCTCACCACCGGACCTTCCTCCTGATGTCTGATAACGCTTGTACTCCTCAGTCCTCCAGCAGTACGCCTACTCACTCTCAGCTTCTTGCACACCTCTTGCTCCCAGTTCCTCTCACACACTTCCTCTCCTCTGGCTTCCTGGCTCCCCCTGGCTTGACTGGAGTGAGCCCTTTTATAGCATCAGAGGGGCCTTAATTAGAGTCGGGTGCTTAACTGCCTCACCTGACCCTTAGCAGGTTAATTGCAGTCAGGTGGTCTATTAGCCTGGAGCAGCCCCTGCTCTGGTCACTCAGGGAACAGAAAACTATTTATCCAGTGGCCAGTATATCTCCCTTCTGCTACTCTGCTGTTCCCAACTGGTCTGGGTCTATCACAGTAGCTATCCCACAGTTCCCGCAGTCTCCGCCGCCCATTGGAATTCTGGGTTGAGATCCCAATGCCTGATGAGGCAAAAACAGTGTCACGGGGGATTCTGGGTACATGTCGTCAGCCCCCCCCCCCCCCCATGAGAGCAACGACAGACAATCGTTTCATGCCTTTTTTCCTGGGTTACCTGTGCAGATGACATACCACGGCAAGCATGGGGCCCGCTCAGCTCAGCTCAGCTCACCGTCACCATATGTCATCTGGGTGCCGGCAGACGTGGTACTGCATTGTTACACAGCAGCAGCTAATTGCCTTTTGGCAGTAGACGGTACAGTATGACTGGTAGCCGTCATCGACTATCTGGGTGCTGGCAGATGTGGGGCTGCATTGCTATACAGCAGCAGATCCTTGCCTTTTGGGAGTAGATGGTGTATTACGACTGGTATCCATCGTCGTCGTACTCCTCAGTGAGTTCAGTCAGAGGCACCTGGGCAGACATGTTTTGTCTCCTGGAGACTCAGTGCTGCCGGCAGTCCTATTGCACCGTCTTGACGATGATGGCTAGCAGTCGTAATGCAGCATCTTCTGCCAAGCACCCAGAAGATGCCGATGGCTATCAGTCATGCTGCACCGTCTGCTGCCAGCTTAAGATGTAAAAGATAGATGGACCAGATTTGTTCTGTATTCATTTGCTTCCCCCTCCCTCCGTGAAATCAACGGCCTGCTAAACCCAGGGTTTTGAGTTTAATCTTTGGGGGGACCATTCTGTGTGACAGTTGCTTGTGTTTCTCCCTGATGCACAGCCACCTTTGTTGATTTTAATTCCCTGTAAGCCATGTCATCAATGTCCCCTCCCTCCCTCCGTCAGACAATAGTTTCGCGCCTTTTTTCAGTCCAGACACCATAGCACTGGGATCATGGAGCCCGCTCAGATCACCTTGGCAATTATGAGCACTATGAACACCATGCGCATTGTCCTGGAGTATATGCAGAGACAGAACATGCCAAAGCAAAACCAGGCGAGGAGGCGATTGCAGCGTGGCAACGAGAGTGATGAAGAAATTGACATGGACATAGACCTCTCACAAAGTACGGGCCCCAGCAATGTGCAAGTCATGGTGTTACTGGGGGAGGTTCATGCCATGGAATGCCAATTCTGGGCCCAGGAAACAAGGACAGACTGGTGGGTCCGCATCGTGTTGCAAGTGTGGGACTATTCCCAGTGGCTGCAAAATTTTCGCATGCGTAAGGGCACTTTCATGGAACTTTGTGACTTGCTTTCCCCTGCCCTGAAGCACCAGAATACCAGGATGAGAGCAGCCCTCCCAGTTGAGAAGTGAGTGGCGATAGCCCTGTGGAAGCTTGCAACGCCAGACAGCTACCGGTCAGTCGGGCATCAATTTGGAGTGGGCAAATCTACTGTGGGGGCTGCTGTGATCCAAGTTGCCAGGGCAATGAGAGGCCTGGTGATATCAAGGGTAGTGACTCTGGGAAACGTGTAGGTCATAGTGGATGGCTTTGCTGCAATGGGATTCCCAAACTGTGGTGGGGAGATAGACGGAACCCATATCCCTATCTTGTCACCGGAGCACCAAGCCACCGAGTACATAAACCAAAAAGGGTACTTTTCAATGCTGTTGCAAGCCCTGGTGGATCACAAGGGATGTTTCACTAACATCAACGTGGGATGGCCAGGAAAGGTACATGATGTTCGCATCTTCAGGAACTCTGGTCTGTTTCAAAAGCTGCAGGAAGGGACTTTCTTCCCAGACCAGAAAATAACCGTTGGGGATGTTGAAATGCCTATAGTTATCCTTGGGGACCCAGCCTACCCCTTAATGCCATGGCTCATGAAGCTGTACACAGGCAGCCTGGACAGTAGTCAGGACCTGTTCAACTATAGGCTGAGCAAGTGCCGAATGGTGGTAGAATGTGCATTTGGACATATAAAAGCGCGCTGGTGCAGTTTACTGACTTGGATAGACCTCAGCAAAACCAATATTCCAATTGTTATTGCTGCTTGCTGTGCGCTCCACAATATCTGTGAGAGTAAGGGGGAGACATTTATGGCGGGGTGGGAGGTTGAGGCAAATCCCCTGGTCGCTGATTATGCACAGCCAGAGACCAGGGCTGTTAGAAGAGTACAGGAGGGTGTGGTGCGCATCAGAGAAACTTTGAAAACCAGTTTTGTGACTGGCCAGGCTACGGTGTGAAACTTGTGTTTGTTTCTCCTTGATGACCCCATCCCAGTTCACTCTACTTCCCTGTAAGCTAACCACCCTCCCCTCCCCCCTTCAAGCACCGCTTGCAGAGGCAATAAAGTCATTGTTCCTTCACATTCATGCATTCTTTATTAATTCATCACACAACAAGGGGGATAACTGCCAAGGTAGTCCGGGAGGGGTGGAGGAGGAGGGACGTGCCGGGTGGGGTGGGGGAGGAGGGATGGACAAGGACACACTGCACTTTAAAACTTTAAAACTTTAAAACTTTAACTCTTATTGAAGGCCAGCCTTCTGATGCTTGGGTAATCATCTGGGGTGGAGTGGCTGGGTGGCCGGAGGCCCCCCCACTGCGTTCTTGGGCATCTGGGTGAGGAGGCTATGGAACTTGGGGAGGAGGGCTGGTGGTTACACAGGGGCTGTAGTGGCGGTCTCTGCTCCTGCTGCCTTTCCTGCAGCTCAACCATATTCTGGAGCATATCAGTTTGATGCTCCAGCATCCGGAGCATTGACTCTTGCCTTCTGTCAGCAATCTGACACCACCTATCCTCTTCAGCCCACCACTTGCTCGATTCAGCCCGTGATTCAGCCCGCCACCTCTCCTCTCATTCATATTGTGCTTTTCTGCACTCTGGCATTGACTGCCTCCACGCATTCTGCTGTGCTCTGTCAGCGTGGGAGGACATCTGGAGCTCCAAGAACATGTCATCGTGAGTCCGCCGTTTTCTCCTTCTAATCTTCACTAGCCTCTGTGAAGGAGAAACATTTGCAGCTGGTGGAGAAGAAGGGAGAGGTGGTTAAAAAAGACACATTTTAGAGAACAATGGGTACACTCTTTCACGTTAAATTTTGCTGTTCACATTACACAGCACATGTGCTTTCGTTACAAGGTCGCATTTTTCCTCTTATATTGAGGGCCTGCCGGTTTGGTGTGAGAGATCACTCACGCAGTGCCAGGCAGCAGAATTTGGCTTGCAGGCAGCCATGGTAAGACACAGTCTTTTGGCTTCTTTAACCTTCATAACATGTGGGGATGGTTTCAAACAGCAGCACCCTCATTTCCCATACCAAGCACCCGTTGGGATGGCCATTTAAAATGGGTTTGTAATGTAAAAGGAGGGGCTGCAGTTTCCGGGTTAACATGCAGTACAAACCCAACTAACCCCCCTCCCCCCGACATCCAATTCTCTGGGATGATCACTTCACTCCTCCCCCCCCCACTGCATGGCAAACAGCGGGGAACATTTCTGTTCCACCGAGCAGGAAGCTCCATCCCCCTTAATAAAATCACCCCATTTCAACCAGGTGACCGTGAATGATATCACTCTCCTGAGGATAACAAAGAGAGTTAAGGAATGGATGTTGTCTGCATGCCAGCAAACACTGGGACCATACGCTGATATGCTTTGTTATGCAATGATTCCAGACTACGTGCTACTGGCCTGGCGTGGTAAAGTGTCCTACCATGGCAGACGGGATAAGGCAGCCCTCCCCAGAAACCTTTTGCAAAGACTTTGGGAGTACATGAAGGAGAGCTTTCTGGAGATGTCCCTGGAGGATTTCTGCTCCATCCCCATACACGTTAACAGACTTTTCCAGTAGCTGTACTGCCCACGATTGCCAGGGCAAATTAATCATTAATCATTAAACATGCTTGCTTTTAAACCATGTGTAATATTTACAAAGGTACACTCACCAGAGGTCCCTTGTGCACCCTCAGGGTCTGGGAGCACGCCTTGGGTGAGTTCGGGGGTTACTGGTTCCAGGTCCAGGGTGATAAACATATCCTGGCTGTTGGGGAAACCGGTTTCTCCCCTTCCTTGCTGTGAGCTATCTTCATTGTCTTCATTATCATCTTCCTCGTACCCCAAACCCGCTTCCCTGTTGCGTGATTCTCCATTGATGGAGTCAAAGCACACGGTTGGGGTAGTGGTGGCTGCACCCCCTAGCATGGCATGCAGCTCCGCGTAGAAGCAGCATGTCTGCCGATTTGCCCCGGACCTTCCGTTTGCCTCTCTGGCTTTGTGGTAGGCTTGCCTTAGCTCCTTAATTTTTATGTGGCACTGCTGTGCATCCCTGTTATGGCCTCTGTCCTTCATGGCCTTGGAGACCTTTTCTAATATTTTGCCATTTCGTTTACTGCAACGGAGTTCAGCTAGCACTGATTCATCGCCCCATGTGGCGAGCAGATCCCGTACCTCCCGTTCTGTCCATGCTGGAGCTCTTTTGCGATCCTGGGACTCCATCATGGTTACCTGTGCTGATGAGCTCTGCGTGGTCACCTGTGCTCTCCACGCTGGGCAAATAGGAAATGAAATTCAAACGTTCTCAGGGCTTTTCCTGTCTACCTGGTCAGTGCATCTGAGTTGAGAGTGGTGTCCAGAGCGGTCACAATGAAGCACTGTGGGATAGCTCTCGGAGGCCAATAACGTCGAATTCCGTCCACACTACCCCAAATCCAACCCAGAAAGGCCGATTTCAGCACTAATCCCCTCGTCGAAGGTGGAGTAAAGAAATTGGTTTAAAGGGCCCTTTAAGTCGTAAAAAAGGGCTTCGTCGTGTGGACGTGTCCAGGCTTAATTCGATTTAATGCTGCTAAATTCGACCTAAACTCGTAGTGTAAAGCAGGCCTCAGTTCGCCTCATGTTAAGGCCAGCCCTGGTGATGGTATAACTGAGGCAGCTAAGTGCATGTCTAAAAGTGGATCTCCGTAAACATTTATTTTATTATTAATTGGTTCTATGCAGGGCTGGCTCTAGGCCAGAGACAGAGAAGGGAACACCTTAGAAGAAATGCTATAAAAACAGAGAAGTTGGCTCCAGGGAGGGAAGAATAATGTAGTAGCTATAGCATGAGTCACCCCCCCCTCCGGCGCTCCCCCCCAAAATCAGAAAATAAATTTCAAAAAATGTAATTTAGAAAAAAATCTGAGGAGAGGCTTTTGATGTTAATTTTAGAAAAAAATGCAAGGGACATATCTGTCTCAATCTCTTAGATAGCTTAGAAATTCTCACCACCAGATTTTTGGCAAGGAGATAAGCTCTCTTGCTTCGGTGTGTAAACAACCTCTCACAGACAGGGAATTATTAAGAATCTTCCAGTGTGGGCCGCTTAGGTCACCATTGCAGAATTTAGTCCTGCTTCTTATAAAGCAGTTCGCTCAGGCCACTGTTGAGGCAGGAGACTGGGCTAAGGGGGGCCCGGGAGATTCTTGAGGCTGGCAGTTTCTAGGGTCCCATGTTCCTAATGGCTGCTCAGAGAGAACAGTGATTGTTTCAGAGTGACTGTGGGTAATTATGTTTGGGATGGAGCTTCAAAAGAGAGGCTGGTATAATTAAGCTCCAAAAGTCACAAATTCTTTTTGACTGTTTGGTCTGAGTAAATGTCCTGTTTAACTCATGTCTCAGATTTTGTCCTGCAGGGACCAGTATTTCCACCTCTCCTACTGTAGTGGGGCTTTGGATTCTACAGCAGGCACCGGATTTAAAGACTCCTGGTTCATCTTCCCAGCTACGGGAGGGAAGCACAGTCTGGTGAGTCCGTTTCCAACTGCAAGGGTTTAGGAATGAATATTCCTGGGGTCTTTCCCTTCACTTCTTGGCAGAAGAATAGAAAAATTGAGAGCGCAGCTGGCCAGGTGTCAGAGCTCCTGGGTCTGGTTTCCAGCCCTGGAAGTTCTGAGTCACTGTGTGAGTTTCGGTGATATGGGGTTTAATCCAACAGTGCTTGTAACGAGTTGTGCAATCTGGATGAAGCGAGTACAGTTAACCAAGCAGAGAGAACGCGGTGCTGGCAGCTGCTGCTGTCTGCGACTCTCGCTGGAAGGCTGGTTCTCCGCAAGGTTAGTTTTAGCACTAGTACCTGACAGAGTAATACACATAGGTGTCTCCGGGCTGCAGGCCGGTCAGTTGCAGGAACACTTGGCTCCTGGAGTTGTCTCTGATGACGGTGAGGCAATTTTTGAGAGCATCGGTATAGGCAGTGCCTCCACTAGACCATATGGCTCTGACCCATTCCAGCCCCTTCCCCGCTGGCTGGCGGGCCCACTGCACCACGTAGCTAGTGAGAGAGAATCCGGACAAGCTGCAGGTCACTGTGAGGGTCTCCCCGGGCTTTTTGATTCCCCCACCGGATTCCACCAGGCTGACCTGGGAATAGACACCTGCAGAGGGGGGAGATAAAGGGGAATATTGCAGTGATTCTCAGAGGTGCAGTTATTAGGGAACATGTGGTACCGGGCACCCAGCAGCAGCGCAGATCCCGCCCTTACCTGCTGGGAGCAGCAGGAGGAAGGCGATGGCCAGGCTGGGAGTCATGTCTGCAGCTGGCGGGATGGGAAGCTGAAGCCCAGCGCTGGCTATGAGTGGTGTGAGTGGCCTGCGGCTGGGCTATGAACAGGGCCGGCTCCAGGCACCAGCTTAACAAGCAGGTGCTTGGGGCGGCCAAGGGAGAGGGGCGGCTCCTGCGGCAATTCGGGGGCGGCAGGTCCCTCACTCCCTCTAGGAGCGAAGGACCTGCCGCTGAACTGCCACCGCCGATCGCGGCTTTTTTTTCCCCAATTGCCGCCGCCGATCGCAATTGCGATCGCAGCTTTTTTTTTTTTTTTTTTTTTCTTGGGGCGGCAGAAATGCTGGAGCCGGCCCTGGCTATGAACAGGACCCCGGGGAGCTCATTTGCATGGGCCGGGGGTGGGGACAGTATAATGGGGGACCTAGGAGGAGTGTGACGCTGCAGCTCATTGTGAAATCTCCTGGCAGGTGAGTTAGTGAGTCCGACCTTAGCAGCGAACCTTACATTAAGGTCTTTATTTAGCCCTCCTTACATGTGTAAAACAACTGAATGGAAACAGTTGTGCGCTCTCACTCTCGCTTTCTGAAAGGATCTTTGTCTCCCCCTCTTTAATGTTGGTGTCAGTGTTATCAATTAGGTGCGAGGCACACTATAGATCTACTCCGTTCTCAGGGTAACCTGGTCACTGAGTGTGGAAAAATTGCAAAAGTGATTCGGAATATTTCTGAGGGATTTTTTGGGCTACATTGCTGGAAATAGTTTTGGGGTCACTGTGGCTTGGTCTGAGAAGTGCTGCGGAGATGTGATAGAAACCATCCCTGTGCAGAAGGGCAGCATAAGGCTTCGCCAGTGGATAAATCCTACAGGAGGCTTAGGTGGGGCTCGGTAGCTGGAGAGGACCTTGTGCTGGCTCCTGGGAAAAGGGTGAATTTCAACCACAGAGAATTATCAGCCTCAATAGAAAAGCGATAGATGATAACTGACACACAACCCCTTCCGGTCCATAGCCCTATCTTCGGGCTCCGCATTCACTGCTCTTCGCTAAGGGCTCAGCTTCTCCACTGCCTTCAGTGGGAGAAGGAGGGAGCCTTAAACTGTGGAGCATCTGATCAGAAAGATCTGATGAGTCACTGGGGGCATTCACAGTGCGAGGGCAGATGCACTTGTTCTTTCCTCCTGCTCCGCTCCCTGCGCTCCCTGGGGGAGATGGGATCAGCTCTGTGTGGTGTCCATAAGGGGAGATACGTTGTGGCCATTTTCATTGTTGTGGAGAGTGAACGCCACTAGCGGGGTATTCCGTTCCCTGTTTCTGCAGGGGGAGGTTTTTGTCTAAGCTCAGACCGACTTCCCCTCACTGTGTCTTGCACAGTGATACCGGGCGGTGTCCTCGGGTTTCAGGATGGATATTTGCAAATACACCATGGTGACGGAATTGTCTCTGGAGCTGGTGAATCGCCCTTCGACAGCCTTAGCATACCACTGGCTCGATCCGCTTCCGGAGCTAATAGCAGCCACCCACTTGAGACCTTTCCCAGGAGCCTGATGGACCCAGTGCATCCAGTAGCTGCTGAAGGTGAACCCAGAGGCTTTGCAGGAGAGGCAGAGAGTTTTCCGGGACTTCTCCCATTCCCTCCGGACTCCACCAGCTGGACAGGGCACCTGAGAATAAAGACGCATTATAGATGTTAGTATAAAAAGAGAGATAATACAACATTTATCTGCTTCTGAAAATTACCGAGGGCACAAAATTACCTTTCAAAGATGCTACAGCGAAAAGTAAGTGAACCCAAAGTCCCATTTCCCCCTGTGATTGAAGGGGAAGTTCTCAGGGGGATTTGGTTGGTAACTGCACAGCTCTGGATTATCTCTGTGGATGAAGGCTGGGCAGAGTTGTAACAGTTTTAAACAGGAAGGTGTCACCCCCATTTGCATATCCCGCTCCTTATAAGACACACAAACCCCTTCCATTGATCATCTGAATGACCTGCACTGGAGCTCAGGTAGAAGGAAGGACTATGTTTATGCAGCGTCCACCGCACTGTGTATCATGTTTCTACTTCCGTTGCAGTGGAGAAATAATGACATGATGTTGATGACTTCAAATTCCGAGACATTCATTGCTAGGGGCTGAATTAAAATCTGTTGTGATCAAGGCAAATATTCTCTCTGGCTTTAGTGGCTTTGGCTACCTGGCAGGAGAGATGCAAATTAAACTACCTGTGATTATTGGACTCAGATAGGTGTGAAAGTTTATCCTCTCTTTCAAGACGGGGTCGGAAGTAGAACTGTAGGCCTGCAATTTCAATGGAGGATAATGGAGTTAGGTTCCTAACTCCCACTGACCGTCACAATGATTTTGGCACCTAACTCTCTTAGGGTCCTTTATAAACCAGAGTTTATAGCTTGTTTGCATTTTCACCCCCCAAGCACTCTCTGACTGCACTGTGTGTTTTAAATGTAGTGTACAAGTGCCACTTTCACACTTCTACCCTTTCACTGATGGTGTGATTTTCAAGGGCACCTAAGGGAGTCAGGCGCTCAGCAAGCATTGAGTTCAAGCATCGATGCTAATTGAAGACCTAACTCCTGGGTTCCCTTTAAAACCACTTCTGTAAGTAACAACCTTCTCATTTAACTGATTCCCAGGGGATAATGTACCGGAGCACCGGGAAAATGGTGGAAAGGCCATTATCCAGGTGTAGCAGAAATCTCCTTCTGTCTATTTATAATAGGTTGGATCACTGTCCTGTGGTGTCCGTATCTGGCACAGAAATACGGAGCGGTGCGCTCGGATCTGAGACTGTTTATTGGCAAATACAGCAGGTAACTGCAATGCTACAGCACTAGTGTTTTTAGCCTGCTATAGATTCTCACCTCTTCTACCTACATTCCCTGTCAGCTCCTCTTCCTTGTTTACGTGGTGGTTTTAGTGAAGGGTGTGACCTGAGCTGCAATGAAATGATAAAAAACCAACTAAATATAGCAGGAATTATTCTACCACTCCTTGAGGGGCAGCGAGGGTGGGATGGGTAGGAAAGGGGAGGACGGGGGCGCTTCATAGGTGTTTTATCTTTGTATAAACTGCTCACTGTTATCTGGCGTTCCTGTTAAAAGACCCGAGGGAAATAAAGCAAAGAAATAATAATTTGGAGGCTGTGGTAACACAGGTGACATCCTAGGGCCTTTAGGGAGGCAAAAGTTTACCTTGGGAAATTGATAAAATGAGAAGTTAGTGGAAACACAATCTCGTCTTGCTGGAGGTGGAGAAATGAACGTGCCCAAGGATGGGGAGTCAATGAGAAGCTGTGGAGAAGCCAGAGGCTCAGTACAGGGGGAGATGCAGGGACAGAGGCGTGGCAGGATTTTAGAGGGCGTTGGGTTATTAATTTCCATGGGCGCCTGTAAACATAAGACACTCTATCCGCAGTGTGTGATCCCAGCTCTGTGAGCAGAGGCTGAGAGAGGGGGGAGGGGTGTAGTATCCATCGCTGATGGATCAATGGATCATAGAATCCTAGAACTGTAGGGCTGGAAGGGACCTCCGGAAGCCATTCAGTCCAGCCCCTGCGCTCTGGCACACATGCAGCCTGAGGCCAGGGGAGATGAGACAGTAGATCAGGCAGGGAGTCAGATAAGTACATAAAGTATTGAATAGCTTTTTAAGCAAAAACTACACAGCTCTTCTCTATGGCACTGATCAGGAGTGTTTTGGGGGAGTATCCTCTGCTCTCTGATTGTTGTCCTGGTTCGTATATTTCTTTATACCGGTTTCCCCGAGCACACAAAAATGGGGATTCACCTGTGCATTTTTGGCATTTTCTTTGTCTCTATAGAATGTATTCTGAAGTGAATAAAGGTTTATGGGACCCAGCATGTCACTGCCAGATCCCAGTCACAAGGTGCCGGCCTTGGGATCTCTGCTGTCTCTGGCACTAGATTTGGCTGCAGAGCCAAGAACATTTTAACAATTTCAAGGGAACACACTGTTGTCTCTTGTGGGAGCCCAGCGCCCGGACTGTCAGTGTCACAAACGAGCTGGGGCTTCCCCTGCTGACCGCAATGGGAGGTTTTTGTCTGAGCTCAGCCCGGCTTCCCCTCACTGTGTCTCTCGCACAGTGATACCGGGCGGTGTCCTCGGGCTTCAGGCCGGTCATTTGCAAATATATCAGCTTCTTGGAGCTGTCTGTAGAGGAGGTGAATTGCCCTTTCACGGAATTTCCGTACTGCGTAGTTGCTCTATTAATTGCTGATACCCACTCCAGCCCCTGCCCGGGAGCCTGGCGGACCCAGCTCATCCAGTAGCTGTCTATGTTGAACCCTGAGGTTGTACAGGTCAGTCTGAGAGAGTATCCAGGCTTTTTCACATCCCCTCCGGACTCCAGCAGCTGGACTTGTGACAGGACACCTGGGAATAAACGCGTGTTAAAATCATGTCAGTGTGAATTGCCAACAACACAACAGGCCTCTGACTTTTCCATACAGGGGAGAAAATACCTTCCAAAGCTGCTGCAACGAAAACAAAATGGAGCTTGTCATGGAGTCCCCAGGTGATGCTCTGGAACTATTCCATATGAAGCCAGTCAGGACTCTGGGGGAGCCGCCTCTCTGTGAGCAGACTGTCTCCAGGGCAAGAAGCTCACACAGCATTGACCTTCCTGGGTTTGGCCTCGGAGCATTCAACATCCCCTTCCACACTGTGCACTTCCCCCAGTGAGTCCCCACAGGCGGGGTCCTGGGGAAGCCAGAGGGCTCTGCACCCCAATTCCGCAGTCAGACGTGACTGTCAGTCATCCAGTAAAGCAGAAGGTTTATTAGGCGACAGGAGCACAGTCCAAAACAGAGCTTGTACGTACAGGAAACAGGACCCCTAGGTCAGGTCTATCTTGGGGAGACAGGAAGACCAGAGCCCCTTCTGGGCACTCCCTCCATTTTCCCAGCCAGCTCCAAACTGAAACTCCCTCCAGCCCTCTCACTCAGCCTCCCCCCACTCCTCTCCTGCCTTTGTCCATTTTCCCCAGGCAAAGGTTTCACCTGACTCCAACCCCCCCTCCTGGGTTCACATGTTACCTGCTCAGGTATCCTCCCTCAAGGCCAGTCTCCCATCCCCAATGCAGACACTCCCAGCCAAACTCCCCTGCAACCTTCCCAGGTCAATATTCCCCACTCCCTGCTGTATCACAGGCACCCACCCAGTATTCAAAGAAAACATTAAGAACATTCCCACTTCATCACAGAGCCAAAGACTCATTTTCCCTGGTGTGGGAGGGGAAAGGTCTCTGACGGATTGGCTGGTAACTGCACACAAACAGGGGGCTGCGGATTCTCTCCAGCTGCAGCCTGGTCGGAGATAGATTTAAAGAGGAAACTCTTACCCGTATTTGCATGCCCCCTTCCTTATAACAGATAAAGCTCTGTCTCAGTGGAACACTGGATGATTCCCTGTTCTGTCCATTCCCTCTGAAGTACCTGGCATTGGCCACTGTCAGGAGACAGGAGACTGAGCTAGATGGACCTTTGGTCTGACCCAGTCTGGCCCTTCTGATGTTTCTATGATCATATATCTTGGTCTTGGGATCCAAGAGTAGGAGCAAGACCCATTCCTGTAGAAAAAAAGATTGGAAAAGGTTTGAACTCCTTAAGGGTTTAACAGACTCTCACCCTTTGGTGTTGCCCCATCAGCTAAATGGCATATGCTCTGTCTACAGGCCCAACCCTGACACCCCTGAAGTGGACATGACTCTCCTCTTCGCAGTCAGAGAAATGGCTTTAATTGCTGGCAGGGTTTGTCCGCAGGGAATGGAAGGAGCCCCGCTCTGCCAGGCTTTCTGCATTCTCACCTCCCCACATTTACAGGGACAGGCAAGAACCGATATCTGTTGGTGTCTGGTTCTCAAAAAAGTTGAGAGCCCCAGCTCCCAGCTCCCCTTTCCTCTCCAGACAACCCTTTCTGTGTTTCTGATATTGTTTTTGCAAAGCATGGAGTTCATATTTTCACTGCGTGTACAGCGTTGTGTTCTTGCATGTCATGGCTGGAACGTATCAGCTCGAGAGCAGATGTATCAAAAGGGGAATGAGGACCCCAAACGAGCAGCCACCAGACAAGGCCACCAGCCCAGCGCTCTCTGACCCAAAGACACCTGACACCTCCCCTATGGGACTGCTGATTCTCTCTGCAGGATCCCAATAAGTCCTACCAGACTTCCTACCTGTAAGCTTACTAGCTCACTGACCTCAGCGCCTACACTTGGTAGTTTTCTGTAATTAAGGGCAGACGGTTGAGTCCTTTATAACAACAGTCACTCTGATAAATTGCTGGAACTGTATTGTGGGCTGGATCTTTAGCTCCGCCCTCGGACAGCAGCAGAAACTCTGGACTGTGATTCTCAAATGTGAGGTGGGTTCCTTTAGCCATCAGGCCCCTTTGAAAATCCCAACCCTGCGCCGTATTTCCAGTACCAGCTGAGCGGGGTTTCTTCAGGAACTGAGCAGTCTCTGCATCACAGCCCCACCTGGACTTGCTGCATCAATGGGTGACAAAGCCCATGAGTTATAGGGTTACAAACTGACGACAGGCTTTTATTCACCCCTGGGGTTGGAGGGGAAAGTTCTCAGGGGATTGGCTGGTAACTGCACAGACCCAGGGGAAGGCAGAGGAGCCGTTTGCGTGAGGCGAGCAGCACTGTGCTATAAAATGGAATGGGGGGCGTATTCAGGACATTAAAGAGTTAATCCGTTGGCGGTTTCAATCCCGATGGCCCTTCCCCCTCTTGTGCCCAGGACAGGACTCTTTTGATAAGTGTCATTGCTGCCCCCATGCGGCAGACGAGGGAAGTTCCGCAGCTCCGTTTTTTGTATGAGCATCAACAATTTTTCTTTCAGTGTGTGTCTCGCACAGTAGTACCGGGCGGTGTCCTCGGACTTCAGGCCGGTCATTTGCACATACAGCTCACTCTTGGGATTATCCCTGGAGATGGTGAATTGGCCTTTTACTGCATCAGCGTAGCTTGGACCCGACCTATCAGAATAAATAAATGCGACCCACTCTAACCCCTTCCCGGGAACCTGTTGGACCCAGCCCATATGGTAGCTGCTGAAGGTGAACCCGGTGGCTTTGCAGGAGAGGCGGAGAGAGTCTCCAGGCTTTTTCACATCTCCTACGGACTCCACCAGCTGCACCCGGGACCGGGCACCTGCAAATAAAGGCATGTTGCAAATATTGGTATAAAAATAACAATAATTTTATAGTCTAAGGCAGTGGTTCTCAAACTTTTCTACTGGTGACCCCTTTCACATAGCAAGCCTTTGAGTGCAATCCCCCTTATAAATTAAAACACTTTTTAATATATTTAACACCATTATAAATGCTGGAGGCAAAGCGGGGTTTGGGGTGGAGGCTGACAGCTTGCGACCCCCCCACATAATAACTTCGCCAACCCCGAGGGGTCCCAACCCCCAGTTTGAGAACCCCTGGTCTAAGGGCTCTGATATTTAATTGTGGGAACAAAATACTTTCCAAAGCTGCTACAATGAAAACAATTACGACACATTTTGCCTGGTGTGGAGGGGAAAGTCCTCAGGGGGGTTGGCTGGTCACGGCACAGACCCAGGGGCTGCGGATTGTGTCTCCGGGTGCAGCCTGGGCAGAGAAAGGCACAGATTTAAACAGGAAACTCTCACCCCTATTTGCATATCCCGCCCCTTATAAGGAACAGAAATTCCTTCCCTGCAGGCTGTGAATTTCTTGCCCCAGGGCTCAGAGACGACTCAGATCCCCCACCCTGTTCCTGTTTGTCTGTGCAGCACCCAGCCCCAGTGCGGTGGGGTATAAAGGGGAAAAAAGCAGCTGCCAGATGAGATGTGAGCCCAATTCTCTGGTTATTAATGTAGGGCCTGATTGTCGTCAGATTATCCGGGCGTGGGGAAGGGGTCTCCGGAGACCCTGCCTCTGCGAACGTCGGGTCAGGGGGGTCAGTGACGGGGAGGGGTCGGGTCACAGGGTTGCATTGGGCTGGGACACCCGCTGGAGGGTGGCGAGCGGGGTGTGTCTGGGAGTCTCTAGGTGAGGATTCAGGCAGCGCTGAAGGGAGACGATGTTTAAACATCAGGATTCATATCGTTGCTACTTACATTCCCAATCCTGTTCCCATTCTCACTCCTCCTGCACTTCCCATTGAGACCTCGGTTGTAAACTCACTGGGGCAGAGACAGTCCTGTAGGGTTACCATATTGCAGTCCTGGAAAAAGAGGACACTCCAAGGGGCCCGGCTCCGCCCCAACTCCGCCCCCGGCCCTGCCCCAACTCCGTCCCTTCCCCGCCCCTTCCCCAAAGTCCCTGCCCCGACTCCGCCCCCTCCCCTGAACGCTCCGCCCCCTACTCTTCCCCCTCCCCTGCTTCCCGCGAATCAAATGTTCAGAGAACGGAGTGGTCTCTAGTAGTCAAAGACCCTTCTTCCCCGTCCCCTCCAGTCTATGTCTATCTTATTGCTTATCTTAACCCGCCCCAGCTCCTCATCTGATTTCAGCTGCCCCCCACTACCGCTCTGGATTCCTTGTCCCAGTTTCCTGGTCCTGTCTCACTCTCCTCTCTCCCCGCCCCCATCCCTCAGATGGGATGTTCATTCCAGATTGGCAAAATTATAAGGCTTCCCAACATTTCAACACTTCCCATTCTAAATTTTCGGTTGCTTAACTATAGGCTAGTTCTGCCTACAACAAAGCATATTCAGAACCTCTGATTAAAGGGATTATAAGTGTAGCAACCTCCATCATAGCTAGTCACCAGAGATTGAACCCGAGCCATCCAGACTTAAAAGCATGAGCTTCTACTACTTGAGTTCAAGCTATAACTCCCTTAGCTGGTAGCTATACAGTTATCCTCTACAAATCCACCAGAGGAGGGCACAAAACACATGTTGGACAGTGAATTACAAAAGTGCCAAATATTATTATTAGACCTGCAATACTTTTCACAATGAACATCAGCGGGGGATAAACTGGGAGTTTAAGAATATTTGGAAAACAATTTTAGAATAGCATTCAGTGCTGTGGTTTAAAAGAAAAAAAACCTGTTAAAACTCATAACTTAGCAGCATTCAGTGTTTGAAAAAAAAACAACTTCTAGGAGGGATACAAGTTAAGAATGTTGAAACAGGAAGATGTTATGCTTAGTTACCACTTGGGCAAGGCGGCGTGCTATGTAATACTTGCAAGATTTCACTGTAATGTTTTACAATATAGAGCAGCGCAATGCTGATTCCATTGATATTGTTGAGCAATTCATGCTGATTTTATTTCAGCCCACATCTTAATAGTTTTGAATACAAGATCACAATTTTCAGCTCAGTTGGTCTGAACATGCAGAGCTTTAAAATTGCTATACTCTAAACTGTATATTAACTACAATTTTATAAACCTGCATGTCAGAGAACTGTGTGCCACTACTACTAGACAGTGGCACAAGGCAATTCAGTGTGAATCACAGAAATGTAGGACTGGAAGGGACATCAACAGGTCATCTAGTCAAACCCCTGCACTGAGGCAGGACTGAGTAATAACAACTAGACCATCCTTGACAGGTGTTTGTCTAACCTCTTAAAAAACTCCAATGACTGCTATTCCATAACCTCTCTAGGTAATTTGTCCAGTGCTTAACTACCTTTACAGTTAGGAAGCTTTTCCTAATGTCTAACCTAAATCTCCCTTGCTACAATTTAAGCCCATTGCTTCTTTTTCATGCATGTCCTGAGTGGGACGGGGATGGGTCCAGGCAGTGGGATTTGGGGGAGGGAGGTCGAGGGAGTCAGTGGGTGTGTGGGGATGGACCGGGGGAAGCAGGGTGGAGGAACTGAGGGGGACAGGACTGGGACTGGGGGGGCTGAGGGGGATGGGACAGGACTGGGATGGGGGGAGTAGGGTAGGGGCTGAGGGGAGCATGAATGGGACAGGGTAGAGAGAGCTGTGTAGAGTGGGGTGGGGCGGGGGAGACAATGGGGCTGGGCTGGGGAGGGTTGGGGAGAGGGACAGGGTCTGGAGGGGATGAGACAGAGGGGAGCAGTACTGGAATGGTGGGAAGTTGAGGGGGTGGGACAGCAGGGGGAGCGATGGGGGTGGGATGACGGGGGAGGCTGAAGAAGAGATTTGGGGTAGGGCAAGGCTGAGGGTAGTGGGTTGGGGGGAGCAGGGGGACTGTGGGGGAGGCTGTTGGAACGGGGCAGGGACTGAGGGCAGTGGGTTCGGGGTGGGAGGTACAGGGGGAACTGCAGGGGAGGCTGAGGGAACAGGGTCAGGGTGGGGGCTGGGGGCAGTGGGTCGGGTGAGATGATGGGAGGAGGGGAGGGACTGTGGGGGAGGCAGAGGGAACAGGGTCAGGGGGGCTGAGGGCAGTGGATTGAGGGTGGGGGGCACAAGGGGGCCTGCGGGGGAGGCTGAGGGAACAGGGTCAGGGTGGGGGGTGGGGGCAGTGGGTCGGGTGAGATGATGGGGGGAGGGGAGGGACTGTGGGGGAGGCAGAGGGAACAGGGTCAGGGGGGCTGAGGGCAGTGGATTGAGGGTGGGGGGCACAAGGGGGCCTGCGGGGGAGGCTGAGGGAACAGGGTCAGGGTGGGGCCTGAGGGCAGTGGGGCTGAGGGGAGCCCCCCCCAGAGGGACCTGCCAGGGGGCCAGGTGAGCCCAGCAGTGCTTACCTGGAGCGGCTCCCAGGAAGCATCCAGAAGGCAGGTCCCTCCCAGTCCTTCTGGCTCCTTCCTACGTTTGGGTCGGGCCGAGGGGAGAGGGGCAGGGGCGGGGGGGGGTCTCTCTGCCCGAGTCTACAAGCCCCGCCCCAGCACGCAGGGGAGTGAGACCTCCCTGCCTCTCTGTGTGCCGGGGCAGGGGGAGGGCTGCGCTCTGCAGGCTCCTGCCAGCCAGGCGGGTGGGGGGCCCCGTCGGCTGGCGCCGCCGCGCCGGGAGCTCTCAGCTGCGCACTGCCCCAGGGCCAAGGAGGAAAGGAGAGTGGCGCCGGCGGCGCAGGCTTGCCGCGGTTCCCCCAGCACGGCTGCCCTGTCCTCGCTTTTGGGTCTTTAAATAGCCGTCCGGGGGGAAATCCCGGACATTTTTAGCTTTTTACGAATTCCCCCCGGACGGCTATTTAAAGACCCAAAAGCCGGACATGTCCGGGGAAACCCGGACATATGGTAACCCTACAGTCCTGGTGTTCTGTTTGGTACAGTGCCTAGCACTCTGGGGTCCTGGTCTGTGATTGGAGCCCTTAGCCGCTTGGACCACAGCCACCCCCAACTCCAACACTAATAATAAAAATAGTAATAATAATAAATTCCATTCTCACATTCATACCCCTATAACCACACCCCTGACACTCATCTTTCTATTCCCCTCCCCAGTTTGACGCATGTTCTCTTTAATAGCCCCGGGCTCATTCTCACGCATGCTGATGTTCCCATTGACACTCATCTTCCTGTTTGCATGTTTTTACATTTTCCTTTTCACTCTCCCACACTTGTACCCGTGTCCAGCCACACGCCCTTCCCTGTTCTCTTTCCCACTCACCGCTCCATTCCTGTTCACACTGAAATTCCTAGTCCCATCCCTACTCAGATTCCCATTGCAGGGGTAGGCACCCGGGCATTCAGCCCTGAATTAACTCTAAGCACTGACAGAACCAGGGCAGTGTTTGAATGTGCTCCCAGTAATGGTACCAAACAGTGCAAAAGTCACACCCAGGAAGCCACATGGCCTATTAGACAGGATGCTACAGTGAACCGGAACAGCACAGGGGGTTCTTTTGGGGGTGACAGAAGTTGAGGGGTCAAGAGTGAGTTAAGGCAGGGGAAGTGGAGATGGAAGGAGTCTTTATGAACTAATTAATGCCTGTAATTAAACATCTATATTCGTATATGCCTGCTGTGAAATTAAGCGTGGGAAGAAAGTGAAAGTAAACCACTGGTTTCTTTGTTTTCTCTCCTTTGTACCGAATGGGCTCACTGTTACTGGCAGCCCTTGAGGCCACCAGGAGATACATTCTCATGCCCTTGCGGAGGAAGATTTTTGGCTGAGGTCAGGTTGGTTTCCTTTCCCTCTGATGTCTGCACGGTAAATACAGGGCGGGGTTCTGTTCTGGACTCAGGCCGCCAAGTTTTTGCAGAACTGGGACTAGAGCCCACGTGTCCCAGCACCAACCCAGTGGGCCGGCAACTACACTGCAGTGCCCCAAAATAAACTCTCCTAAGGGAGCCGTCTCAGTGGGACAGTGCTGCTTCCCTGGATCAGGCTGGCTTGCTGCAAAGGAGGGAAGGGCCTGGGACCAGCCAACCCTGATTACAAAGGAGTCAAACCTGGGTGAGATGAGGTGACTGACCTACAAAGAGCAGCAGGGGCTGCGGTGAAAGGGGAATGCTCGGTGCTCGTCTGGCAGAAAGTCCTGGGGGTTAGGACTGAGACTCCGGCCAGGCAGGGTAATTCATGGGACCGAGTGTAAATCCCCCCAGGCCCGGTGAGGAAGGGCCGGCCCCTGGATCCTGCTTTCTGTGGCTCTAGGGTTGCCTAAAGCAGCGGGTGAATCCGAACCATTTCAAACTGAACAGACTGACTCGCTGGTGAGAACCCCCAGCAGCCAGACTGTCCGCATCAAACCAGCGGGGAGTTTCTCTGCTCACCGCAATGGGAGGTTTCTGTCTGAGCTCAGACCGGCTTCGCCTCACTGTGAATCCTGCACAGTGATACCGGGCGGTGTCCTCGGGCTTCAGGCCGGTCATTTCCAGGTACAACAGGCTGTTGGGGTCATCTCTGGAGATGGTGAATCGCCCTTTGACCGAGTCACTGTAGTATATGCTGGTGCTGTAAATGTAGGGGACCCACTCCAGCCCCTTCCCCGGAGCCTCGCAGACCCAGCTCATCAGGTGGCTGCTGAAGGTGAATCCAGAACCCTTGCAGGAGAGGCGGAGAGAGTCTCCAGGCTTTTTCACATCCCCTCCAGACTCCACCACCTGGACCTGGGACTGGGCCCCTAGAAATAAAGACAGGTTACAAATTACTCCAATTGCAATGGCAACAGTGTAATGTTCCTCTGTTCCTCCAGCACAGTTACGGGGCTAAAATACCTTCTAAAGTGGCTACAATGAAAAACAAACGGATACAAAGGCCCATTTTCCTTGATGTTGGAGGGGAAAGTTCTCAGGGGAATTGGCTGATAATGCAATAGATAGACACAAGCGGCTCTGGATTATCTCTGCGGGAGCAACCTGGGCGGGGGGGGGGGGGGTTGCATATTCTCTATTCGCTATTTGCATTTTCTCCTCCTTTTAAGAGAAACAAAATCTGATGTGATGTATTACATGCAGTAGGACTCAGAGGGAGGGAGTCAGGTTATTTCAGACCGTGTGTTTGTACAGCGCCAGACACAGTGCGGTGGGATGCTAAATACACTTTTGACAAAGGAAAAATAAAGAGATGTCTGGAAGGTGCTCGACTCCCCAGAAGGAAATTTTGGGGCCGGATTACAGCCACGTTATTTGGCCGTGGGAGACTCAGAGATGCCTGGAGAGATTGGCCGTATAATGAGGAAAATTATGTTTTAAATCTGTTAGAAACAATGACTGAGTTTGACTCTTCAGTGGGTAAAATATGAATAAAAGGTGTGTGTGTGTGTGGGGGGGTGAAACTCACCTCAGTGAGGCTGTGTAATAGCCGGTCACTGGAGTTAGTGACTGGGGAGGGGTCGGGTCACGCACCCCCTGGAGAGCGAAGATAACTTGGGGCTCTGGGAGAGAGCTGGGATCGAACCCCTCTTCACACCCCTTCCCAGCAGGGACCGGCTCCACTGACACATGCCAGAGGGAACTATTTCCTGGCGGGCTCAGACACCTGGCTCAGGCCACACACCAATGTTCTCACTCCCGGGAGTGCCTTCGTTTATGTCAGTGAGACTAGTGGTGTTTATGGGGGGGGGGGGAGGGAAGTAGGTTGTGCTCGACATTGGTGCGCTTTGGGAGATTCCCATGGACCCGTGGAATTAAAAGCTGGTGTCATATGTGCGTTCACACTGATGCCCATTCTCATGCCCGTCCCACAGCTGTGCTCTGCGTGTGTCACTCCTGTCCCCCGCTGCCGTGTGAACAGGGATGATACAGCCATGCGGTGAGCACAGGGCAGGGCAGCCCCCGACTCACTGGAGGGGGGACAGGTTCGTGCTAAAGGAGAAGATATCTTGGGTTATTGGAGTTAAGAGATATTTTATTGTACATAGCTCTGCACCTCAAACCACTTACATTGTTCTAAAAACTGGGACAGGGACAATGAGACAGAATCAGACACGGGGGGAGAAAGTGAACTGTGATATCAGACTGGTGAGCCCTGGGTGGGAGCAAGAGGAAATGAGAGGGGATTTAGGGAGGGGTGAAGTTACTCTCATTTTGGGGTAATGGTGTTGTCCCACTCGGGTGCACGATCCCCAGAAAAAAACGGGAAGTTCTCAGTTCCCCCCCATCCAGAAGTGCTTGAGTGGTCTCGGTTTTACTGTTTGTAAAATATTCCGCTGTTGCATGTCTTGGTGTGATGGTGAACCACCCCAGGGCAGATGAACTCACAAGGAAAATGAGAGGCCCAGAGCAGCAGACACCAGGAAACGCCTCAAGCCTTGGGCTCCCTGACTCTGCCCTCACCTCTCAACTATGGGTCTCTGCTTCTCCCTGCGTCACAGCCTCTGCCTGAGAGAGTCCAGTTAACCTCGCGGGAATCCACTCTAGCTGGGTGTCAGCGCAATCCCTGGGTTATTCATGCAGATAAGGTCTGAGGGTTGGGGACTTTTATCTCCCTGGTCGCTACATTAAATTTGGGAAATCTATTGTGGGTTGGCTCCTTAACTCTGCCCACTGATGTCAGCGGAGGTGCTGGAATGCCATCTTCAGAACCCCAGCCATGCCCCGATCCAGGGGAGCTGAGCGGGCTGTGTTCAGGAACTGAGTGATCCCTGAGCCACAGGCTGAGCTGGGCCTTATGCTGCCATGGGTGACACTGCAAGGGAATTAAAGTGTTAACACCTGCTAGCAGGTTCTCATAACCCCTATGCCCGGCCTCACTGCTGTGCTTCGTGCTGAGTTGTTTATGCACCACCCTATACCGGAAACCTACTGACCGCTATACTTACCTACATGCCTCCAGCTTTCATCCAGACCACATCACATGATCCGTTGTCTACAGCCAAGCTCTAAGATACAACCGCATTTGCTCCGATCCCTCAGACAGAGACAAACACCTACAGAATCTCTATCAAGCATTCTTAAAACTACAATACCCACCTGCTGAAGTGAAGAAACACATTGACAGAGCCAGAAGGGTACCAAGAAGTCACCTACTACAAGACAGGCCCAACAAAGAAAGTAACAGAATGCCACTAGCCGTCAGCCCCCAACTAAAACCTCTCCAGCACATCATCAAAGATCTACAACCTATCCTGAAGGATGATCCCTCACTCTCACAGACCTTGGGAGACAGGCCAGTCCTCTCCTACAGACAGCCCCCCAACCTGAATCAAATACTCACCAGCAACTACACACCACACAACAAAAACATCAACCCAGGAACCAAACCCTGCTACAAACCCTGGTGTCAACTCTGTCCACATATCTATTCAAGGGACACCATCATAAGACCTAACCACTTCAGCCACACCATCTGGGGCTTGTTCACCTGCACATCTACAAATGTGATATATGCCATCATGTGCCAGCAATGCCCCTCTGCCATGTACATTGGTCAAACCAGACAGTCTCTACACAAAAGAATAAATGGACACAAATCTGACATCAGGAATCATAACATTCAAAAACCAGTAGGAGAGCACTTCAATCTCTCTGGTCACTCAATAACAGACCTAAAAGTGGCAATTCTTCAACAACAAAAACTTCAAAAACAGACTCCAACGTGAAGCTGCAGAACCAGAATTAATTTGCAAACTGGACACCATCAGATTAGGCGTGAATAAAGACTGGAAGTGGTTGGGTCATTACAAAACCTAAACTTAATTTCCCCAATACTAATTTCTCCCTACTGTTACTCACAACTTCTTGTCACTGTCTGTAATGGGCCACTCTCTTACCACTTCAAAAGTTATTTTTCCTCCTTGGTATCCTGCTGTTAATTGATTTATCTTGTTAGACTGACCTCACACTTGGTAAAGCAACCCCCATCCTTCCATGTATTTATACCTGCTCCTGTACTTTTCACTTCATGTGTCCCTTGAAGTGGGTTCTAGCCCATGAAAGCTTATGTCCAAATAAATTTGTATTTAGTCTCTAAGGTGCCAGAAGGACTCCTCGTTGTTTTTGCTGATACAGACTAACATGGCTACCACTCTGAAACCTGCTGCCCCTGTGTCTGTCACGGCTGTTTTCCCACTTTGACACTTCCAGTGCAGAAGGTGGGGACCCGCAAAAGACCTTAAAAATACTTGCCACTGAAGGCTACCTTAAAACTCACCAAGGTTACAGATTCCCTGGCCTTGGACCGGTATCACTGCCACCACCCAAATGCAAAAACCTCATTGAGAACCCAGGAAGGCGTGCTTGGGAATTCCTTCCTGTGAGGTACTCTGAGCCTCTTTTAACCCTCCCTCTGGAGAGAACTCAGAAAAACCAGCTGTTGATATCAGCTGCGCATGAACCTTTAATGTCTTTATTCTCTTAGTAGCTGGTTGTGCGGTCTTAGACACGTGCACACAGAACCTCCACCTTGTAAGATACAGGAATCAGATCATGTTCTTAAAAGAATGATCTTTATTAAACAAAAGTAAAACAGGTCTGGCAAAGCATTGCTTGGTTACTAGGTGTTATAGAGCAGTGGTTCTCAAACTTGGGCCACCGCTTGTTCAGGGAAAAGCCCCTGGCGGGCCGGGCCGGTTTGTTTACTTGCCGCGTCCACAGGTTTGACCGATCGCGGCTCCCACTGGCTGCGGTTTGCCGCTCCAGGCCAATGGGGGCTACAGGAAGGGCGGCCATCACGTATACAGTGAAGAAACCCCCAAGCATCAAGAAAAGAAAAATGAAGTGCTGCATAAATAAGAGACTGGTCAAATACACCTCTATCTACCATATATGGACAATTAATTTAACAATCAGCTAAAAACCACTAGCTGGACCAGGATAAACTGTCATTTAATTTCAACTTTTTTACTGACTTCTCCATTGACTTCAGTGGGAGAAAGCTGGAGCCCCGCACTGGAGCCCATCTGATCAGAGAGCCCCAGGGATATTCACAGAGCTACTTCTCCCAGCTCCGCTGAACCGCACCCTGAAATCTGCTCCCTGTGCTCTCCGGGGCAGATGGGGCCAGAGCCTCTCTCCCCCCTGGCAGCTGTGTGGGGAGTCGATAAGGGGACATAATTGTGTGTTTGTTCTCATGGCTGTCGAGCCCGAGCGCCACCCCAGTGAGTCCAGTCCTAATAGCAAGAGTTGAGGAAGGGGTAAGGAATATTCCTGAGGCCTTTCCCTTCACTTCTTGGCAGACTGATTGAAAAACTGGGAGAGCAGGTGCCGGGTGTCAGAGCCCTGGAAGTTCTGATACGTGTCGTGGCTTTGGGTGACATACAGTTTAAATTCACGAGTGCCAGTAACTCGCCCTAGAATTGGGATGAAGCCAGTAGCTAACCTGGCAGGGAGAACGCGGTGCTGGCAGCTGCTGCTCTGTGCCCCTCACACAGGAAATCGGGTTCTCTGTGAGGTTAGTTTTGGGGCTGGCTCTAATAGGTTTCCCTCACTGTGTGTCTCTAGCACAGTGGTAAATGGAGGTGTCACCGGGCTGCAGGCCGGTCAGTTGCAGGGACACTTGGCTTTTGGAGGTGTCTCTGCTGATGCTGAGGTGATTTCTGAGCGCATCGCTGTGAGCAGTATTTCGAGTGTGCCAGATAATTCTGACCCATTCCAGACCTTTCCCCGCTGGCTGGCAGGCCCAGAGCACCCCCTCGCTAGTGAGAGAGAATCCGGACACGGTGCAGGTCAGTCTGAGGGTCTCTCCGGGCTTCTTGATTCCCGCACCGGACTCCACCAGGCTGACCTGGGAATAGACACCTGCAGAGGGGTTAATAAAGGAGAAATATTGCAGTGATTCCCAGAGGCGCAGTTATTAGGGAACATGCGGTACTGGGCACCCAGCAGCAGCGCAGATCCCACCTGTACCCACTGGGAGCAGCAGGAGGAAGGAGATGGCCAGGCTGGGGGTCATGTCTGCGGCTGGCGGCTCGTTCCCCAGGCAGGATGGGAAGCTGAAGCCCAGCGCTGGCTCTGAGCTGGGTGAGCGGCCTGCGGCTGGGCTATGAACAGTGCCCCGGGGAGCTCATTTGCATGGGCCGGGGGTGGGGACAATATAACGGGGGAACCTAGGAGGTGTGTGACGCAGCGTCGCGTTGTTAAATCTTCTGGCCGGTGGATTCCAGAATCCAGCTGTAACACGGGATGTTCCCCTCTGCTATTTCTTCTGCCCTCCTGACCTTTACAACTATGAAAGAACTGAATGGAGAGAATCTATCTATCTATCTATCTATATTTTATGCTGACGGATTTTATGCTGAAGCCCAATACAGTAGCATTTTTAAGACTTTCCAACTCAGAATGATAAGGAAGTCTCCAAATTCTTAACGGAGTCCCAGGCTCTTGTCCCTGGTTGTGGGGAAAGCCTCCTGGGATTTTATTTCTTTATATGGATCAGTTATGTGATTTGTTTGTTTCATGGGTATTTTAATTATGTTTAAAGTAGATGTGTCTCTCGGTGCCTCTCTTTCTCCCTTTCCCTCCCCCTTTACTTATTTAGTATTTCAGGTTTTCAGTTCAAATGAGCCTGTTCTGAATGGTGGGAAAATCTTTTCAAGGGAGCTCCTAACTCCCTTAGGCATATTTGAGGTTGGAAGACTGATTAATTTATTTCACTGTAGACATCACACTCAAAATCTCCTCTGTCCGAAGATGTAGGAATCTTTTCAATGTATTTCGGATATCTGTGTTAAAGGAGTGAATCCACTATCTTCTCCTTTTCCTCCTTAAGCCCCACAAATACCAATCAGAAAATTAGTTCTTGAAAAGGGGAATTTTTTAAAAAAACTGAGAAGGGGCTTTTGAAGGCTCTTTCAGAATTATGCTAATGTAAAAGGTATGTCCCAATCCATGAAGTCGTCTGGAAACTCTCATCCCAAGAATTTGGGTAAGGAGACGAACTGTTGCTTGGGTGAGTAAACCAACCTCTCACTGATCCGGGATGATAAGAAACATTCCCCTTCGGGCAGCTAATCTGATAGTCACTGACTTTATTGCTGTTTCCTATAGAGGAGCTGGTCAGGTCTCTGTTGAGATAAGAGACGGGGCTAACTGGGCTCTGGGAGATTCTTGAGGCTGGCAGTTGCTAGGATCCCATGTTCCTAATGGCTGCTCAGAGAGAGCAGTGATTAGTGCAGGGTGACTGGGGGTAATTCTGTGGGGAAGGGAATTTAAACATGGAGGCTGGCATAGATGTGATCCAAACAGGCAATATTGTGAGCGTCTGAGATACTTACCTCTCATGGGAAAGCCAGAGGGGTTTTAGCTCCCTCAGCTCTTTGCACGTCTGGGTTAACAATCCCTTTTTGAGTGTTTGATCTGAATAAATGTCCTATTCAGGCAACGCCGCAGACTTTCTTGCGCAGAGAATGGAATTCCCACCTGTAATGTGATAGTCGGGCTCTAGTTTCTACAGCAGGGACCGGATTTAAAGACTTCTGGTTCATCTTCCCAGATAGGAGAGGTAAGAACAGTCTAGCGAGTCTAGCTAGAATAGCAAGAGTTTAGGACTGACAATTCCTGTGGCCTTTCCCCTTCACTTCTCGGAAGAATTATAGAAAAAACTGAGAGAACAAGTGACCGGGTGCCAGGACTCCTGGGCCTGGGAGTTCTGATTCGCGGGATGACTTTTGGTGAGATGGGGTTTAAGTCACAAGTGCCTGTAACCTGCTGTGGAATGGAGGCGAAGCCAATAACTAACCAAGCAGAGAGAACGCGGTGCTGACAGCTGCTGCTCTCGGCGGCTCACACAGGAAGGCTGGTTCTCTGCACGGTTAGTTTTATTGCGGGCTCTGATAGGTTCCCGCTCACTGTGTGTCTCTCTCACAGAAATACACGGAGGTGTCTCCAGGTTGAAGGCCGGTCAGTTGCAGGTACACTTGGCTTTTGAAGTTGTCTTTGGTAAAAGTGAGGCGATTTTTGAGAGCACCATTATAGTTAGTGTCTCCATCACCCCAGATACCTCCCATTCATTGCAGCCCTTTCCCTGCTGGCTGGCAGGCCCAGTGCACCGCGTAGCTAGTGAGAGAGAATCCGGACACTGTGCAGGTCAGTGTGAGGGTCTTCCCGGGCTTCTTGATTCCCCCACCGGACTCCACCAGGCTGACCTGGGAATAGACACCTGCAGAGGGGGAAATAAAGGGGAAATATTGCGGTGATTCCCAGAGACGCAGTTATTAGGGAACATGCGGTACTGGGCTCCCAGCGGCAGCACAGATCCCGCCCGTACCCGCTGGGAGCAGCAGGAGGAAGGCGATGGCCAGGCTGGGGGTCATGTCTGCGGCTGGCGGCTCGTTCCCCAGGCGGGATGGGAAGCTGAAGCCCGGCGCTGGTTCTGAGCGGGGTGAGCGGCCTGCAGCCGGGCTATGAACAGGGCCCCGGGGAGCTCATTTGCATGGGCCAGGGGGTGGGGACAATATAACGGGGGGACCTAGGAGGTGTATGATGCTGTATTGAGTTGTAAAATCGAATGGCCGGTGGATTAGAGAGTCCTCCCTCATAAAGAAACATTCCTCAGGGTATTCAGTTTGTGCTCCTACATTTGAAAATGTAAAACCCGCTAAATTTCATATAATCATCTCTCTCTCTCTCTCTCTCTCATTGGATTGTATAAGGAATTTTATGGAGGAAATCATAGAATTTCTAGCCCTTTTCCCTGTTAATTGTGAAAACTTTCTCTGGGGTTTAGTGTTTGCGTTTGCATCAGTCGCAGAATTTTTTTGTTTCATGGCTTTTAATTGGTATGTTTAAGATGCAGGTAGATATGTGTGTATCCCTCTTTTACTACTTATTTATTACTGGAGACTGCTGGTGTAAAGGGGCCTGTTTGGAGTGTGATCATTGCCATAGTGGAAAATACATTCAATGGAGGGCGTATCTCCACTGGGCATCTTTGAGCCTGGAAGACTAATTCATTTATTTCATTGTAATGAGGCAAAATCAAGAGCACCTTTTCACAAGCCCTAGGAGGCTCTTCAATTTCTTTAGGGTATCTGTCGTAAAAGATCCAGTGTCCTCTTCCTTTCCTCTCTAAACCCCATAAATACCAGTAAGAGAATAAATTTCAGAAAAGGTAATAAAAAAAATCTGACTAGGGGCTGCCGCTGTTCATTTCGGAATAATTAGAAAGGCAAATGTCTGTCCCAATCTCTTTGATAGCTTAGAAATTCTCAGCCCAAGATTTTCAGTAAGGAGATCAACTCTCTTGCTTCGGTGACTAAACCCAACTCATTGATGGGGCTTATGAGGAATCTTCCCATCTGAGCGGCCTAGTTGACAATAGCTGACTCTGCTTCCTCTAAGCCAGCTGGCTCAGGCTGATGTGGAGGCAGACTCAGGAGACTCGGATAAATGGGCCCTGAGGACACCGCCGTGTATTCCTGTGTGAGAGACACAGTTAGAAGAAGTTGGTCTGAGCTGAGACAAAAATCCTTCCCGCTTTATAGACCGGGTAAGAGAGACCCTGGGGGTGGCGCTCACGCTCCGCAGCAAAGAGAACATACACAAAGGCTATGTCTAAACTTGCAGATGTACAGCGCAGGGAGTCAGAGTGTCCCTCAGAGAGCGTGCATTCTGGGCAGCTATCCCACAGAGCACCTCTTCCTCTTCTGCCGCTGAGGCTTGTGGGAAGGTGGGGGTGGGGCAGTCACTTCACATCCCGGCAGCCCCTGTGCTTCCTCTGCATTTGTCACCATTTTTCAATGGTTTGTGTTCCGGGGGCTGTCTGCCTCTTCGGTCTGTGGGAATGGATCCCAAACTGGTGAGGAATATGCTGATGGGTCTCACGAACACGTCACAAATGGCAGTCCAGCTACTCCTTAAACTACAAAGTGAAGAAAGTGAAGATGAGCAGGCTGACACTGATGTCGCCGCGCATAGTAAATATGACACGCGATTGCTTGTGGCATTCACGGAGGTGCTGACCACTGTGGAACGCCGCTTTTGGAATCGGAAAACAAGCACCGAGTTGTGGGATCACATTGTCATGCAAGTCTGGGATGACGATCAGTGGCTGCAGAACTTTCGGATGAGGAAAGGCACTTTCATGGGACTGTGTGCAGAGCTCAGCCCCACCCTGTGGTGCAAGGACAGGAGAATGAGAGCTGCCCTGCTGGTGGAGAAGCGAGTGGAAATCACACTGTGGAAGCTGGCTACTCCACAAAGCTACCAATAGGTTGCTATCCAGTTTGGAGTGGGCAAGTCAACCATTGGACTTGTGTTGATGGAAGTGTGCAGGGCCATTAACCACATCCTGCTCAGAAAAACCGTGGCTCTGGGTAACGTGCATGACATTGTGGATGGCTTTGCACAAATGGGTTTCCCTAACTGTGGAGGGGCGATAGACGGCAGATATATTTCAATTCTGGCACCAGACCACCTAGCCTCTGACTATATTAAATCAGAAGGGGTATTTTTCCATGGTTCTTCAGGCATTTGTGGATCACCGTGGGCGTTTCACGGACATTAATGCAGGCTGGTCCGGGAAGTTGCATGATGCACGCATCTTTCGGAACACAGGCCTGTTCAGGAAGCTGCAAGCCGGGACTTTCTTCCCAGACCAGAAGATCACCGTAGGGGAAATCGAAATGCCCATTGTGATCCTTGGAAGCCCTGCCTACCCCTTGATGATGTGGCTCATGGAACCCTACACAGGGAGCCTTGACAGCAGCAAGGAGCAGTTCAACAACAGGTTGAGTCGATGCACAATGACTGTTGAGTGTGCTTTTGACCATTTAAGGGCCTGCTGGTGATGTCTGTATGGGAATCTGGACCTGGCCAATGACAACATCCCTATGATTATAACCGCATGCTGTAACCTACATAATATTTGTGAAGGGAAGGGTGAAAGCTTCACTCAGGCCTGGACCACTGAGTCTCAGTGCCTGGGGGCTGAATTTGAACACCCAGAAACCAGGGCTATTAGAAGGGCACAGCACCGGGCTGTAAGGATTAGGGATGCCTTGAGGCAGCAATTGGATGCTGAAGGCCAGTAATGTTTGGTGCTATCCATGGGAATGCAGTGGTTGTGATGCTAGTAGGTGTCTGTGATTGCTCTGTATGACACACTGACTAGCAGTACCTGTCACTTTCCTGGGCTATGCTTGCTTTCACTTAATGCAATAAAGAATGCTTCCAAACCAAAAACATTCATTTATTTTAAAAAACAAAACAAAAAAACAGTAGCAGAGACAAACATCGTATGGCACATCTGCACTGTGCGGGATGGGGGAAGGGAGGTGGGGGGATACCTTGGGGATACCACTGGAATACCTTGTAACCGCAATGGTTTATAATGTAAGAACGCAGTAAGGCACCTGAGGGGAGAGATCAAACAGCTGGTTTATGGATCTCCAGAGTGAAGATCAGCGTGACAGCTAGATCCCACATGCATCGACCCTGTCCTCTAAGCGAACATGGACTGGACCTTGGCAAGGCTAACACAGAGTTCAGGATATTTCACACTCGTGTATCTGTATGGAGAGAGAGATTCCAGACCGGGTGCTCCTAGGGAAACCTAGGGGGTCCTGTCCGTACAAATAGGCAGCGTACACAGAGGGTCAGGCTGATGCAGCCAGCCCCATTTCCGCCCCACCATCACCGCTGGAGCCCAATTCCCCCAATCGCTCTGTATGGCTGCAGCAGGCTGCCCTAGCCAAAGGCGCCTGATCTGACAGAGCAGTGTCAAAAGAAGACATGACTCTAAAGAAACAATGACTGGCCAGAGGGACAGGGCGTAAGGACACTTTTCCGGGAGAGGCAATCTCCTCTCTCTCTGCGTCTCTGTATTTCTTCAGCACCCCAATGCTTCCACCCAGGCAGCTTTGGGAGAAGCAAAGACTCCCATGAACGTAACTGTCAGACTCAAACACACTCCTAACAAAGGCGATACCAGATGCCATCCCGGGCTCATTCCGTGCTACTCTGGAAACGACGAGGCGAGTCAAGGCCAGGCTAACTCCCCCCATGTGTTGTTTGCTTGTCTGATAACCAAGCGCTTTCCTGAGCTGCTGCCCGTGGTGCTGGCTTGCAACCATGGACCCACACATGCTCCCACCTGAACACAGCCCCTCTGCCCAGCCACGGCCCGGAGACATGGGCAGGTGCTGCCCTTGTCATAGGAAAGACGCGAGGTGCTGGGTTGCCTGACAATTGGCTTTCTCTCCCCGTCCTGTGCGGGCACATCCACACGAATACAAGATCTGCCAGGGGCACGTGCTTTGCAGGGCTGCATGGAAAGGCGCAGGGCTGGAGCCTACCCCCCCGCCCCCGCCCCAGGCAGTCAATGGGAATTTCGCCCCAGGAAGGATTGGAGAGTGAGGACTCCACCATCCTATTTCCAGCCTTGCTCCTTCCCTGAGCTCACGACGGGCAGTGAGACCCCGCACAACACGAGCCCTGGGAGAGCTCCCCCGTGTCAGAGTGTAGCTGACAGTGGGGGCCACAACAGATGTATAGATCCTGTCCAGACATTCTTATAAACTCCTGGGGAAGGAATCAACAGCGGACTGGCGGGGATCCGGATCCGGCTACGGATCAGTTCAGTACCAGGACAGGTCCTTGCTGGCAATGTTCCCCCAGAGCTGGCACCTTCCTGCTCATGGAGGGGATCCAAGCTCAGGAATGGGCCCGTGGTTCTGCTCAACGCATCAGCGTCCACTGGGCTGTTGCACTTCGCAGCCACATCTTCATTGCGGGTGCTAGATCGGGGAGAGAGAGGAAAATGACCCCGGTAATGCAGGGTTTTGTCCTCCCCTGTCCATCCAGCAGGGCAGAGTCTAGGGAAGGCAGGTTGTGTAGTTGCATGTGGTCTGTGGGGGTTTTAAGAGCGGGTCACTTGGTCCTGTAAACAATCGCCCTGTGGAAGCGGTGTGTGAAGCAACCGCAGCTCACCCAGCAGGGATGTCACCGTGTGGAAGAGCTCGTTGGATGTCAAAGGAGAGAAAACTCAGTCTCGGCCTGGGGCAGGCTGCCGTTTATACCTGTTGGGACTCCCCCAGCCAGCCAGTCGTGCTCAGGAACCCAATCCGACAGTGTCATGCAGGGATCGACAAGGATCTGTGCTGACTTCTCTCTCATGAGAGCAGGATCGGGGCCTTGGGTGGCGGAGAGAGTCCCGGACCCGTGTCACTCTTGCTAGGTGTAGCTGAGAAACACCTTTGGGGGCAGCTCCTCAGCTGGTGGGAATGGTCAGAGCTGAAGTCAATGTCAATTCACACCAGCTGAGGATCGGCCGCTGCTTTCCTTTGGTCTTTTTGCAGAGCGATCAGAGCTGCAAAACCGGGAGGGGGGTACCCAAACCCATGCGCCTTAAAGTGCAGCCCTGCTAGCAAAAGAGCATCCAGTAACTCGTGCGGATTATTGTCTAGCTGCGTTAGGGTTACCATATTTGAATTTTCAAAAAAAGAGGACACTCTGGGGGGGGGGGAGTGGAGTAGCCCCACACCCTAGCCACTCCCTCCCACTTCCCAGCCATCGAAGTGCCCCCTGCAGGCCAGTGATCCACTGCTGCTTGGTCCCCATGTCCCTCCAGGACCCTGTGCCCTGTTGTCTGGGGTGCTGCCCCCTGGCAGTTACCCCTCTCAGCTCTGGGTCTCCCTCTCCCAGGGGAACCCCCACCCACTATCCCCACTGTGCCTCAGTATTAGCTACTGCCCAGTCTCCATCTAGCCCCCATTCACTGGGGCAGACTGCAGTATCAGCCACTCATCACAGACAAAGGGGTTCGGACCTGCTGCCTCTGCCTACCCATGGGCTGCCCCCTGCAACGAGGAACGGTGCCAGGGTTTTTGCCGCCCTAGGCGGGGGGTCCTTCCGCGCTCCCGGTCTTCGGGGCACTTCGGCGGCGGGTCCCAGAGCGAGTGAAGGGCCCGCTGCAGAAATTCCGCCAAAGACCCGGAGCGCGGAAGGACCCCCCACTGCAGAATTGCCGCCCCCCAAATCCTGTTTCCTTAGGCGACCGCCTAGGTCGCCTAAATGGAAGCGCTGGCCCTGCCTGCAATCCAGTACCTAATAGGCCTTACCAGGCCTGCAGCCTGGGGCTTTCCTAGGCCGGAGCTCCCAAGCTCCCTTGGCCTTTCCCCAGCCCTGCTCCACTCTAGGCACTTGGTTAAGCTCCCTGCAGCCAGGCCCTTCTCGCTCTGAACACAGAGGGAGACTGCTGAGCTCCTGGCTCCCAGCCTTTATATACAGGCCAGCTGGGGTCTGATTGGGGCATGGCCCAGCTGCGGCCGCTTCCCCAATCAGCCCAGCTTTTAGAGCTGCAGCCCTCTGCAGGGCTGGTTTTACCCCTGCAGCCCTCTCCCAGGGCTGCTTTCCAGCCCTCCAGGGCAGGAGCAGGTGTCCACCCCGCGACACTGCGGTAAAACAACAAACAAAGAACCATCCCCAGCAGTAAATGTAATTCACAGCTGCTTGGATGCAAACCCCGCTAGTGTTGGGGAAGAGGAGGGAGAGATTTAAGAGCTGAACTGTCCAGGTGAGGTTTTTTCATGGCTCTGGGACAGACTGAGTGGCGCCCCCAGACCCCGTTGTCCTAATCCCCCCCACCCCCCTCCCTTTTGATTTGCAGGATATTTCCCAACCCTAGACATGTGAGGCATTCGCTACAGGAGCAGGTCACTGGAAGGAGGGTGGTGATGGGAAAGCGGGGACTGGGGGGTCAGGGGACATTTCTTCTAATTAAGGTGAAAGGGAAAGACACCAGGAGCCTTTTACCGAAAGGGGAGAGAAGCGGGGGAAAGAAACAGTCGTGGGTTTTAGACTTTAAGGAGTGAAACTCTCCGATCTCGCTTCCAGTCTGGGTGGGAAGTGAAGTTGGAGGGGCATGCGCTGAAAGAAGAGCAAATGCAAAAGCGATTCTCCTTTAATAAGACACGGTGCCCCCAGTAAACCAAGTAACGAATACAAGCCCCATCTTTCTTTGGAATCTAAGAGATGCCCTTGGAATGAGGTTAAAGAGCCATCATCAGCCATTGCTGAGCAGAGTGGAAAACAACGCAAATCAGGTGCTGTGTGAACATGTGTAAAAGCCACACACACACACACAAAAAAGCAGGGGGAGGGGGGTGGCCAAATATTTTTTTGCTTGGGGCAACAAAAAACCTAGAGCCGGTCCTGCTTGCAACCATCTCAATAGAGCATGAGCTGGCCCAGACTGTGGACCTTCAGGAAGCAGTTCAAATCTTTGCAACCAATAAGGCACGGAAAGCACCACTTTGCTTATTCAAACAGATGAAAATGCCAGTGTTTACTATGCAGACAAAAATAGTTACATTTGCTTTTCAGGCATTTGAAAGTTAAGTGTTACTTAACATTTTTGAACAAGGCATTTTAAGTTGTTAGTTCTCCTTTATTGGGGCAGGTAGCAGAGCGGTACCATGAGAGGAGTAGAACAGGAAGAAGGCAGAATTGAGACCTTTCAAACTTTTGGCCCAAGCAAGGGGGCATGGGGGCATCATTTGAGCTCCCCGCCTCAGGTGCCAAAATGTTGTGGGCCGGCCCTGTGGGTAGCGTGTGGCGCTCTGACCCTGTGGGTAGTGTGTGGCACTTTGACCCAAATCCCTTTGAAATCAAAGGTGCCTCAGGGAGTTGGGCTTGGGGTAACTAAGTGATTTGGGAACCTAAATCCAAATCACTTTCTCTGGGATTCAGGCTGCTAACTTTAAGTCACTTCTGAAAGTTGGACTTAGGCTCCCAGGTCACTAAAACTGTTCCCCATTTATACAGTGGGAATTACATTTCTCCTCTTTAAGATTCGCTAATGAACGTGACACACACAAATACTGAGGTGAGGTGGCCTTAAAATACCTGTTCTAGGTTAAATTAATCACGTGGGATTAGTGGCTATTGATAAACAGCTGGGTTTGGCAGCAGTTTCAAGTTCAGCTATTCAGCTCTTCCTACAAAGGCTTGTGGATATGCCAGTGTGGTAAATGGAGGGAGGGGGGTAGCACTCTTTTATGGACACTCAGCCAGTCAGTTAACTATAAAAATCCTTCTTAGTAGTGGTATTCTACTTGCCTTACCTGTAAAGGGTTAGAAATCTCATTGAAATGCTTAGGTAAAAGGAAGTGTGTTGGCAACTAGCCAATGGGAAGACTAGAAACTTTTAAAATTGGGGGGAAAAACTTCCCCTCTGTGGGCTGTTTGTTATTGTTCTCTCAGCTGGAGAGACAGAGCAGCAGGTATGCTGTAAGGAGCTTGAGCCAGGTATGAACATTCCTCAGCATTCATACCTGGAATTACTCATTTGGAACTATGGATATGTAAGTAGGACAGGAAATGTTCAGTTAAATGAGATCAGGTTTATCTCTTAAATTGGGGCTTGTGGATTCCTCTGTGCTTTTGTTTTCTTGTGTAACCTTTAAGCTGGACCCCAGGGAAGCCATTCCTGGTGTTTAATTCTTTCCAGTTGCTCTTTAATATCTAGCAACAGCCTCATTTTCTAGATGTTTTCCTCTCTTTTATATATATACAAATTACCCTTTTTAAGAACATGATTTCTGTGTCTTAGGAAGTAAAGAGGTCCATGTGCATGTTATTCAGTTAGCTACTAAGAGGAACAAAGGGTTCCAGGTTCAGCTGGTGGCAACAGCTGATTTCCTTTTCTCTTTTCTTTCCTCGGCTCTTCCCCGGAGGAGGGGTGAGAGAGCTTGAGGGTACCCACAGGAAGGAATTCCCAAGTGCGCCTTCCTGGGCTCTCAAGGGGGTTTTGCATTTGGGTGGTGGTGGCAGCGATAGGACCCAAGGCCTGGGGATCTGGAACCTTGGGAGTTAAGAAAATACTTGCCACTCCAGGCTTCTATTAAAGGTCTTTGCAGCCCCCACCTTCTGCACTTGGAGTGCCAGAGCGGGGAATCAGCCTTGACAGCCAGTTAGTTAGATCATGGTTGTAATCACACGCTGAGGACCTTTACAACTCTTCCTTTTCAATCCAGGCACACAGCGGCCTTGGAAGGCCAATATAAGGGCAATGGCTACAGTAACTGCCTCTGCCCATCTTGTTTAGGGCAGGTGAAAAACCTTCCCCATTAGTGATTTCCCTGTAATCTGTGCTGCCAAAAGGGCTCTCCGGGGTTTTCCCCCGATGCCTCTTCCTTGGCCTCTCAGAGCACAGGGCATTCACTGAGAACTGACCATGTCTCTGCGGCTCCAGCGAGGGCTCTGTGCGCATGAAGGGAGGCTGGAGAAGACCAGTGGCACGGTGATCACATACAGGTTAAAGGCGAATATCTCTTTACAATCTTTATACGTTTTTAACATTTGATCATTTTAGATCTAACTTTAGGTGTCACTGTAGTACTTTTTTCTCTTGTCTGCCTTGGTCTAAGGCGTCACTAATAACATTTGCTTTGTGTTTTTCAGATTAAACTGATTTCTGGGAGAAACCACTATACAAGTGTGGAGAGGTACAGAGGGAAATTCCCCTGGGGTTCGATTCTCTATAACTGCCCCTTGCAATGTTGATGCAGTTGGTATTTACCGCTAGAGGAGGTAGGCGAATGGACTAGTTTGGTGCCTGTTCTCATCCACAGTGACAATGCCCATCTTCCTACGGAAGCCTCCTTTGTCCATTTGTTAACTATTTAAACAAGTAGCCATCTGCTTTTCCCCACAGCTGCCCCTCGCCTTGGGAGTGGGATAGGCTGGGGGGAGTGGGGAATTTGGTTAATGCTGCCTCATTATTTCCCTTCAAAGCTCTCCTAAAATCCTCCTCTGCCCTGGAGCATAAGAAAGTATTGACAACGGGCGGCTGTTTTGCTGAGGGGTCCCTGCCGATCATGCTGATCAATATTGTCTCATTGGTTCCTTGTCTCCCCTCCCCCATGTATCTCTCCCTGCCCATCTGTTGTGTCTTGTCTTACAGTTCATAAGCTCCGTGGGGCTCTGACCGGCTGTTTTATCTGTTTGTGCAGCGCCTCGCACAATAGAGCTCCGGCCCATGACTGTGACTCCAGGAGCCATAATACAAAATAATAAACTAATAATTGACTCCACTTGGAGCAGTAGGAGCAGCTACTCCCTCGTGCCTGAGAGAAGCAAAGAAATGACAGGTACTAATTAGTGCTTAACTGTTTTCCTTTCCCAGCCTGTGTTTGATTGAGGCAAAGGAAGACAAGCCGCAGGAGAGACAACCTGGCTCCTTTTGCACGCGTTTGTTTAAAGGATTGTGTCAGTCTTGTTGGTACAGGGAGAGGAGGACAAAGGAGACAGACCAGCCTGTCCCAGCTGAGTGTGTTTGCTGCCATGGGCTCCTTGCTGTGTGTAGCTCCGGAGCGCCACCTGCTGGGGGCTTCTTTTTAAATTAACACCAGGCGAGGTTTTTGTCTGAGCTCAGACCGGCTTCTCCTCACTGTGTCTCTTGCGCAGTAATAGACGGCGGTGTCCTCCGCTTTCAGGCCGGTCATGTGTAGGTAGAAATTGGAGCTGTCCTTGGAGGCTGTGAATCGCCCCTGGATTGCCGGTGAGTAGCTGTTGCTGGACGATGTATAATAGTAGATCAGCCACTCCAGCCCCTTTCCCGGAGCCTGTCGGACCCAGTTCATTCCATAGCTGCTGAGATCAAAGCCGCTCACGGCACAGGTCAGTTTGGTGGATTCCCCGGGTTTCTTAATCTCCGGGCTGGACTGGGTCAGAACCACCTGTGCCCGGGCCCCTGGAGAGAAACAAAGCGGGCTGTTAAAAGTAATGTTTAAAAACAGCAGATTAGAGACACAGACAGATACACTAGAGAGAAGGAGACAGACCCGTATGTAGAGATTAATCTAAACACTCCCTAGTATGACTCCCCGGATCTCAATGTCTTCCCACACAGGATGAGTTGTAGAGGGATTGTTCTAAAGCACTCACATTATTTAGGAGCACGAGCACTATTGACTTTCCTAGATAGACGTTCCTGGATAACTTAGGAACTTTAGGGAAAAACCCTCAGCCCATGAACTGCAGAGCGATCTAAAACCGACGGGTGAACAGAGAAACAAACCCACGTGAGAGTCCAAGCAGGAAAACACAGATTCTCAGCGGACCCAGCATGGTGATGGGATGGGAGCGCAGCTCTGTAAGTCCCTGAGCCAGATGCAGGGCCTTTGGCTGAGATGCCGGAGTCAGCGGTTAAGTAGGGAGTCGGATGTGGCAGCTTTGCATATTTGGGGGAGAGGCGGGCGGGTGGGAAACAAAAGGGTCTGAACTCAGCGAGCGGGCAGTGCTGGGCGAGAGGCTGATGGGGGTGGGGGCGTGGTGCAGTGAGGGTCAGGGGGTGACCTGATACAGTAGAGAAGAGACCAGAACTCTGAGCCGGAGAACGGGGCTATGTGAAAACAGAAGGGGAAGAAGGATTCCCTGCCCCAGACTCAGGACAGGACCTTCAGACAATCTGAGAGCGATGCTTCCTGACGGCCTGTTCCCAGGGCCAGCTCCAGGCACCAGGCAACCAAGCTGGTGCTTGGGGCAGCACCTGGAGGGGGGCGGCGCGGCGCTCCAGTCGCCGGGGAGAGCGGGGCCACAGCCGGGCTCGCCGCCCTCCCCCCGGCACTCTGGCCGCCCTCCCCCCCCCGCACCCTCCCCCTGTCCGCCGGGGGGAGAGCCGAGCCCCCGCCGGGGCTCGCCGCCCTCCTCCCAGGGCTCCGGCCGCCCTCCCCTCCAGCGCCCTCCCCCCGGCCGCCGGGGGGAGAGCGGAGCCCCCGCCGGGGCTCACCGCCCTCCCCCCCGGCGCCCTGCCCCCAGCCGCCGGGGGGACGCCGCCCTCCCCCCGGGGCTGCCGGCCCTGCCTGTTCCTGTCAGTTTGGCCCCTGGACCAAACCCCTCTCCACAGCTGTTTCCAACCCGCTCGCCCTCTCGAAGCCCATTGCATGAGAGCCCTCCCCAGGGATGTAGAACATGAAGCTGGGACAGGCACAGGCCCCACCAGTCCCTCTCCTGATGCTCCAGGGCTTCGTAGTTCTCTGCAAAGAGCATGACGGGATGTCTTGTGGGCTGTGAATCAGGGACCCTGGGGTCAGTTTTGTCTCTGCTACAGATTCACTTTGTGCTCTTGGGCCAGTCACTTAGGCTCAGATTTTCAAAGGAGGCCGAAGGAGTGAGGAGTCCCATTCCCATTGCCAGCAGTGGGGAGCGGGTGCCTAAATCGTTTGGGTGCCTTCGAAAATCCCAAACTAAAATGACTCGGTGCATTTCTTGGGCAGTGTCCGAAACAGCTGTGTTAAGGTGACAGCCAGGTGGGTAGGAACGATCCTGAAGTTACGCAGGAAGCAAAACTGAACCTTTAACTACCTCCCCCCACTTGTCCTGATATATCACAGCCCGGTCTTGAATTGTTCAGCAGCCACAATGCGCTGCACAAGCACCATTCAGCCTTCTGCACGTCTGTGGGAATAGTGGCAAAATGTTGGTGTGCAAACACTGGGGGGGAGGGGATATTCCACAACCAGTCGTTATACAATGTCTCTGGCATTTCTTCCTCTTATTTCATGTTTACAAAGCGGGTTGAAGGGAAGAAAGGTCATTATTCAGAGTAACTGAGGCGGATTCTATTTCTGCATTGCCAGCCACTAAATAAGATACTCTCTATTCCAGGGGTGGGCAAACTTTTTGTCCCGAGGGCCACATCTGGGTGGGGAAATTGCATGCAGGGCCATGAATGTAGGGCTGGGGCAGGGGGTTAGGGAGTGGGAGGGGGTGCGGTGTGCAGGAAGGGGCTAAGGGCAGGGTGTTGGGGTGCAGGGTACAAGCTCCGGTCTGGTGCCATTTACCTGGAGTGGCTCTGGGCTGGCTGCCACTGGCACCCTGTCCCCACTCTGTCCCCATTCTGCTCCTGGAAGAGGGCTCCACGTGCTGCCCTCATTTGCGGGTACCTCCCCGGAAGCTCCCATTGGCCGCGGTTCCCCGTTCCCAGCCAATGGGAGCTGCGGGGGGCGGTGCCTGCAGGCGAGGGCAGCGGACAGAGCCCTCTGCCCCCCTTCCCCGAGGGGCCCCAGGGACGTGGTGCTGGCCGCTTCCCCCTGCTTAGCCCCACGGCACCACGGGGTGGCAATCCCGCGGGCCAGATCCAAAGCCCTGATGGGCCGGATCCATCCTGCGGGCCATAGCTTGCCCATTCCCTGAGCTAGGCCTATCCAAGTGCTTTTGTTCCAGTATTGATTCACTGAACCCCCAATCCTGCAAACGCCTCTGCATGGGAGCCCTCCACAGGCACAACTGTTTGCAGGATCAGTATCTAAGACAGAGCAAATAGCATAAAGCAGCTTCTTAAAGTGACACCAATCAAAATAAAATCACAGATCTATTTCTTTAAACCTTGGATTAATCTACTTTATCCATCCGATCACACCCAGGTAGCCACATGCCCCCAAATGCCAGCAACTCGCCAGAAATCTTGGCACCCCCCCCACGAAGCCTAATTCCCCCACCCCCACAGCCTGCTCTCCCCAGCCCCTCCATCTCCTGCACCTGCTCTCCCCACCCCGGCTGGGGCTGGGACACTCCAAACCCTCCACCCCCACCTCAACCCACTGACCCCCACATATCTCCTATTTCTCCCACCTACCCGCTATTTCTCCCATCACCTCACCTTCTTCCACCTCCTCTCCAGGGTCCAGGAGGCACCTAATTAGTCGAGCCAGCCTATGGGGCTCCATTAATTAGGTGGGGGGCCCTTCGTTCCCTTCAGCAGGAACGTCAGACCGGGGCTCCTCCGGGTGGGGGTGGGGCTGCGTCTGGCTCCTCTGACTGTGGGGCGTCTCCAGGCTTCGGACACAGGGGGAGGGCGCAGGCAGAAGGGGTGGAGCCGGGGGCTAGCCTCCCATGCCGGGGCGATTTAAAAGGGTCCTGGGCCCTGGGTAGGGTTACCACACGTCCGGGTTTCCCCAGACATGTCCGGCTTTTCGGTCTTTAAATAGCCGTCCGGGCGGAATTTGTAAAAAGCTAAAAATGTCCGGATTTCCCCTGGACGGCTATTTAAAGACCCAAAAGCGGCGGTGAGCTGGGGCAGGGGGGCGCGGGGAGGGCTGCCCGCAGTAGGTAACCCGGGGGGGGAGCACAGGGGAACCCCGCCCCAGCTCACCTCCGCTCCGCCTCTGCCTGCTGCCTTGAGCGCGCAGCCACGCCGCTCCGCTCTGCTTCTCAACCCTCCCTCCCAGGCTTGCCGCCAAACAGCTGTTCAGTGGCAATCCCGGGAGGGAGGGGGTGAGAAGCGGAGCGGCGCAGCTGCGCGCTCAAGGCAGCAGGCAGAAGCGGAGTGCAGGTGAGCTGGGGTGGGGGCAGGACAGGGAGCGTAGCGAGTCAAGGGACAGGGAGCAGGGGGGTTGGATGGGGTGGAGGTTCTGGGGGGGCCTTTCAGGGAGCAGGGGTGTGGAGAGGGATCGGGGCAGTCAGGGGACAGGGAGCAGGGGGAGGGTTGGATGGGTCAGTGGTTCGGGGGGGGCTGTCAGGGGGCAGGGGTGTGGAGAGGGATTGGGGCCGTCAGGGGACAGGGAGGGTTAGATGGGTTTGGGGTTTGGGGGGGCAGTCAGGGGACAGGCAGTGGTTAGATAGGCATGGGAGTCCCAGAGATCTGGCGGGGGCAGGGGTGTGGATAGGAATCAGAACAGTCAGGGGACAGGTAGGAAGTGGGGTCCTAGGGGGGCAGTTAGGGTGGGGGGTCTCAGGAGGGGGCGATCGGGGAAAAGGAGCAGGGGGGGTTGGATGGGTTGGAGGTTCTGTGGGGGGCAGTCAGGGGGCGGGAAGTGGGAGGGAGTGGCTAGGGGGTGGGGCTACTCCCCCCCCCCCCCTGAGTGTCCTCTTTTTTGAAAATTCAAATATGGTAACCCTAGCCCTGGGACAATTGCCCCCTTTGCCCCCCACTCCATGGGATCGGGCCTGGGGACCCAAGAGCCCAGGAGGGGTGGAAGGCTGGTTTAAGTGGCCCGTGGACTCCCAGAGGGAGAAACCCGGGGGCCCAGTACCCTCACAAGGGAGGAGGGGAACTGAAGTCAAGCCCCTGAAATGGGGAAGGACCTTGGTTTAGAGCTGCCCCTGGGAGGGGGCTGAACTGTTGTGTGATGGGCTGAGACTAGGAGGCCCAGTGGGAGAACCTGGAGAAGACACTGGCTGGGACTGGCCCTTGCGGCTGAGAAGGGGCCAGCGGAGAGGTGTGAGAGGAGCCGTCCCCTGCAACTCCCCATCTGGGCAGGTGGGGCTGCCCTAGAGGTAAGGATGCATGTGTAGAGATGAGTTAGGTGCTTGATAATGGGGTCTGCAAAAACCAGCACAGTGAGCGGGGAGCTGCCTCATCTACCCCCTAGGAGAGGGATAAGCAAACTTTTTGGCCTGAGGCTCACATCAGGGTTCCAAAACTGTATGGAGGGCCGGGTAGGGAAGGCTGTGCCTCCCCCAACAGCCTCGCCACCGCCCCCCCTGCCCCCACCCACTTCCTGCCCCCTGACTCCCCCCTCAGAACCCCTGACCCATCCAACCCCTCCTGCTCCTTGTCCCCCACCCCTAACTGCCACCCAGGGACTCCACTCCCTATCCAACGCCCCCTGCTCCCTGTCCCCTGACTGCCCTGACCCCTATCCACACCCGCTCCCCCTGACAGCCTCCTCCCAGGACTCCCATGACTATCCAACTGCTTCCTGCTTTCTGGCCCCTGACTACCCCCTGGGATCTCCTGCCCCTTATCGAACCCCCCTACCCCCAACCATGCTGCTCAGAGCACCGGGACTGGTGCCGCACCGCCCAGCCGGAGCCAGCCATGCCGCCACACTGTCTAGAGCACCGGAGCAGGCCGGCGACTCTCGCAGCTGCGCTGCCTGGCAGGAGCTCGTAGCCCCACTGCCCAGAGCGCTGGTGGCACAGCGAGCTGAGGCTGCGGGTGAGGGGGAGAGCGGGGGGCTAGCCACCCTGGGCCAGCTGGGAGCTCAAGGGCCGGGCAGGACTATCCCGCAGGCCGTAGTTTGCCCACCTCTGTCCTAGGAAATGCTGAGGAGAGGTTTCAGAGGGGTAGCCGTGTTAGTCTGTATCAGTAAAAACAAGGAGGGGTCCTTGTAGCACCTTAGAGACTAACACACTTATTTGGGCATAAGCTTTCGTGGGCTAAAACCCACTTCATCAGATGCATGGCGTGGAAAATACAGTAGGCAGGTATAAATACACAGCACATGAAAAGATGGGAGTTGCCTTACCAAGTGGGGGGGTCAGTGCTAATGAGGCCAATTCAATCAGGGTGGATGTGGCCCATTCCCAACAGTTGACGAGAAGGTGGGAGTATCAACAGAGGGAAAATTATTTTTTGTAGTGACCCAGCCACTCCCCGTCTTTATTCACACCTAATTTGATGGTGTCAAATTTGCAGATTAATTCCAGTTCTGCAGTTTCTCGCTGAAGTCTGTTTTGGAAGGTTTTTTTGGTTGAAGAATGGTGACTTTTAAGTCTGCTATTGAGTGTCCAGGGAGACTGCAGTGTTCTCCTACTGGTTTTTGAATGTTACAATTCTTGATGTCTGATTTGTGTCCATTTATTCTTTTGCGTAGAGACTGTCCGGTTTGGCCAATGTACACGGCAGAGGGGCATTGCTGGCACATGATGGCATATATCACATTAGTAGATGTGCAGGTGAATGAGCCCCGATGGTGTGGCCAGGGGCGGCTCCAGGCACCAGCGCAGCAAGCGGGTGCCTGGGGTGGCAAGCCGCGGGGGGCGGCCTGCCGGTCGCTGTGAAGGTGGCAGTCAGGCTGCCTTCGGCGGCATGCCTGCGGGAGGTCCGCCAGTCCCGTGGCTTCGGCGGCAATTCGGCGGCGGTTACGCTGAAGCCACGGGACCGGCGGACCTCCAGCAGGCATGCTGCCGAATCCGCGTTACCAGCAGACCTCCCGCAGGCGTGCCGCCGAAAGCCGCCTGCCTGCCGTGCTTGGGGTGGCAAAAAACATAGAGCCGCCCCTGGGTGTGGCTGATGTGATTGGGCCCTATGATGGTGTCCCTTGATTAGATATGCGGACAGAGTTGGCAACGGGGTTTGTTGCAGGGATTGGTTCCTGGGTTGGTGTTTTTTGTGTGTGGTGTGTAGTTGCTGGTGAGTATTTGCTTCTGGTTTGGGGACTGTCTGTAAGCGAGGACTGGCCTGTCTCCCATCTGTTAAAGGGAGTTAGGTGCCTCAGCTGTTACTTAACCCTCCTCCACCCCATTCCCCAAAACCACTTGTGCCAGAGAAGGAGTTCATGGTGCTTCCCTTAGCTTTTAGCCTAGTGGTTGGAGCACTTGCCAGTTCTATTCTCACACACCCCCTCCCTGCCTGATGTGGGAGCAGGGATTTAAGCCCACATCTTCCACTGGCAGGGGAGGGTGATATTTGGGTTTTAAACACCCCCTGTTCTCTTTCAGGCCTAATGGGTATTAACTTAGTCACGGTGGAACAGTTTGAATGGGATAGATTGAAAGACCCCTCCACAAAATACCCCACAGCCTGCTGCTTAAGGCATTTATGCAGGACAGTTTTGCTGCTGTGACAGATTGCTCTGTCATAGGAGCCTAATTCATACTTTGAAAAGTGACTTAGGAGACAGAAAAAATGTACTTACCATGAGGTGTAAGTGAGGTAAGAGCCAAGAAATTTGGGGGAAATTACCCTCAGTCTGTTTACATGGGCAAATGCTCTCTGGAGTGACTAAAGGCTCCAGTGGTAGCAGGACACCTGGGTTCTCTCACTGGAGGGTTTTTGAATTGCTCTAGATGTGGTTTGTGTCACTGTGTCCCGAGCACAGTAATATGTGGCCGTGTCATCGGTTCTCAGGCTGCCCAGCTGCAGATAGGCCGTGCTTATGGAGGTGTCCCTGGTGATGGTGAATCACCCCTGGAAAGCCTGGGCATAGTGGGTGCCTCCATTGTTGGGACTGATAAGTCCTATCCACCGCAGTCCTTTCCCGGGCACCTGTCGTAACCACTGAATGTAATAGCTGGTAAAGGTGTAACCAGCTGTTTTACACGTCAGCTTCACAGACTCTCCAGGCTTCTTGATTTCTGCCCCAGACTGGGTCAGCTGGATCTGGGAGCTGACACCTGTAAATAAACAACAAAAATACAGTTAATTCCATTCTTTTCCTTCTGTTGCCCTTCTCATGACAGTATCTGATCTGGTTGTATGTAATAATGAATTTATCCATGCCACACTGCTGGGAAGTACAGTTATCCCCATTTTACAGATGGGAAACTGAGGCACAGAATCAGCCTGAGATTTTTCAAAGCTCCCTAAGGCATTTTGACACCTAGTTCCCATTAAAGATTAATCAAAATACAGTATCAATATCCTCTTTATGGCTTTAAAATTCCATCCAGTGTGATTTGTTCAAATCTATAGGATTTAGAATCCAGAATTCCTGAATCCACCTCCTACATCTTAGCTTTAAAACCATCTTTCCTGTCCTAGCCCAGCTGTCCTAACCAGATACCTGTAGGTTCATCCACTCACCTGAGAAAGCTGCCAAAAAGAACAAGAACCCCAGACAGATCATTTTCATTTTCCACAACAACCTGGTGGGCTGCAAAGCAGTAACCCTTCCTCTGCTGACAGCTCTTCGGTGAGGGTCGCCTTTATCACTCAGTTTCCTACTTCATTTGCATGTGGGTGTTGCTAAATCATTTGACTAAACCTCAGCTTTGTCCACCGTTACAAATCAATGACCTCAGAGTCTAGAAGGACACAGTCATGAAGGATGCCAGAGTATGTTAATGAAATTTGGGCCCCAATCCAGGGAAACACTAAAGCCACTTTAACATCAGTGGGACTTCAGTGTGAGCTTAAAGATAATCGATAAACTCAGCTGTTAAGATGCCCAATATTGGGTTATCAAAACGTAACACCCAGTGGATATGAATCTGAAATAACAGAATCAGTGGATGTATAAACACTAGCACCCTTCACTGGTGAAATACATATGTGAGGTGTTATTTCCAAATTCTCCACAGAGCACTGGGTAACCCATTCCCACTGGTTGGAAAGGGATTGGGGGGGGGGTCAAACCCTCATTTTGAACATTCCAGCCTTCGGTGCCGAGGGTGATAATTCCTTGTGTTTATTCCCAGGTTGAAAGCAAGACAGGAGAAGTAATTCTTCCACTCTACACTTGTCAAGGCTGCTTCCCCACTTTGAACTTTAGGGTACAAATGTGGGGGCCTGCATGAAAACTTGTAAGCTTAACTACCAGCTTAGATCTGGTCCGCTGTCACCATCCCAAAGCTAATTCCCTTCCCTGGGTAGCCTTGAGAAACCTTTCACCAATTCCCTGGTGAATACAGATCCAAACCCCTTGGATCTTAAAACAAGGAGAAATTAACCATCCCCCTCCTTTCTCCCACCAACTCCTGGTGGATCAAGATCCAACCCCCTTGGATCTAAAAACAAGGAAAAATCAATCAGGTTCTTAAAAAGAAGGCTTTGAATTAAAGAAAAAGGTAAAAATCCTCTCTGTAAAATCAGGATGGGAAAATAACTTTACAGGGTAATCAAACTTAAAGAGCTCAGAGGACCCCTCTCTAGCCTCAGGTTCAAAGTACAGCAAACAGAGATAAACACTCTAGTAAAAGGTACATTTACAAGTTGAGAAAACAAAGATAAACTAACACGCCTTGCCTGGCTATTTACTTACAAGTTTGAAATATGAGAGACTTGTTCAGAAAGATTTGCAGAACCTGGATTGATGTCTGGTCCCTCTCAGTCCCAAGGGCGAACAACATTCCAAACAAAGAGCACAAACAAAAGCCTCCCCCCCCCCCAAGATTTGAAAGTATCTTGTCCCCTTATTGGTCCTTTGGGTCAGGTGTCAGCCAGGTTACCTGAGCTTCTTAACCCTTTACAGGGAAAAGGATTTTGGAGTCTCTGGCCAGGAGGGATTTTATAGTACTGTACACAGGAGAGCTGTTACCCTTCACCTTTGTAGTTATGACACGCCCCCCCAAATCACAGATAGTGTTGGACGTTCGGTTCCACACTGGCTGTGATTTCTTCCTGGAGCTCTAGGAGAAAACAGAGTTAATAAGACACATGCACCTTTAGACATACTACTTTTTTATATAAAAACTAACAATATGTTCCACATTCCAAGAACAATTTTTAACCAGTTGATTCTGGGAAACTTTCCCGGGAGAGTGCATCAGCCCCTTTGTTAGAAGCCCCTGAAATGTGTTGTATTTCAAAATCAAAATCTTGGAGAGCTAAACTCCACCGAAGAAGTTTTTTGTTATTTCCCCTTGGCGGTATGAAGCCACTGTAGCGCAGCATGGTCTGTTTGTAGTTGGAAACGCCGTCCCCAAGCATATGGGCGTAGCTTTTCCAGCGCGTACACAATGGCGTAGCATTCCTTTTCGCTGATTGACCAGTGGCTTTCCCTCTCAGACAGTTTCTTGCTGAGAAACACGAGAGGATGGAATTCTTGATCTGGTCCTTCCTGCATTAAAACTGCTCCTACGCCCCGCTCGGACGCATCTGTGGTTACTAGGAACGGTTTGTCAAAGTCTGGGGCCCTTAGCACAGGGTCAGACATGAATGTTGCCTTAAGCTGGTGAAAGGCCTTTTGACACTCATCAGTCCACTGAACTGCATTTGGATGTTTCTTTCTGGTTAGGTCTGTCAGCGGGACGGTGATTTGGCTGTAGTGGGGTACAAATCGCGTATAATATCCGGCCAAGCCTAAGAAGGATTGGACCTGTTTCTTTGACTTTTGGATAGCATCCACTTTGGCCTGTAGGGGATTTATAGTTCCTTGACCCACCTGGTGCCCCAGGTAAGTCACTCTGTTTTGGCCTATTTGACACTTTTTAGCCTTAACAGTTAGTCCTGCCTGCCGGATGCGCTCGAAGACTTTTTCCAGGTGCTCCAGGTGTTCTGCCCATGAATCAGAAAAAATGGCCACATCATCGAGGTAGGCAACTGCAGATTCTCCCAATCCCACTAGGAGACCATCTACAAGTCTTTGGAAGGTGGCGGGTGCATTTCGCAACCCGAAAGGGAGTACATTGAATTCATACACCCCTGCCTGGGTGACGAAGGCTGACCTTTCCTTAGCGGGTTCATCTAGTGGTACTTGGCAGTACCCTTTGGTTAAGTCTAAAGTAGAGATGAATTGGTTATGTCCCAATTTCTCCAATAGCTCATCTGTGCATGGCATTGGATAGTTGTCAGGACGAGTTACAGCATTTAGCTTACGGTAGTCCACGCAAAACCGTATTTCCCCATCTGGTTTGGGAACTAGAACCACTGGAGATGCCCATGCACTATTAGAGGGGCGGATTATACCCATCTGTAGCATATCCTGGATCTCCCTTTCTATAGCAGTTTGGGCATGAGGTGACTCCCGGTAGGGTGGGGTTCTAATTGGGTGAGCATTACCTGTGTCAATGGAGTGGTATGCCCGTTCGGTCCATCCTGGAGTGGCTGAGAAAATTGGTGCAAAGCTTGTGCACAGCTCCTTGATCTGCTGTCGCTGCAGACGTCCCAGGGTCGTGGAGAGGTTCACCTCTTCCACTCCACCATCCCTTTTTCCTTCGTAGTAGACACCTTCAGGCCACTCCGCGTCATCTGTTTCCTGGGCTGTAAACTGGCAAACGTTTAATTCTCTGGAATAAAAGGGCTTAAGAGAATTAACATGGTATACCTTAGGCTTTATGTTGGAGGTGGGGGAGGCTATGAGATAGTTAACAGCTCCTAGGCGCTCCTGGACCATGAATGGTCCTTCCCACGATGCTTCCATTTTATGGGCCTGGAGCACCTTTAAGACCATGTCTTGGTCTCCTACTTTGAAGGACCGTTCTCTGGAATGTTTATCATACCAGGCCTTTTGCTCTTCCTGAGCATCCTTTAGGTTTTCTTTAGCAAGGGCTAAAGAGTGTCGGAGGGTGCTTTGTAGGTTGCTTACAAAGTCTAGAATGTTAGTTCCTGGAGAAGGCGTAAACCCCTCCCATTGCTGCTTCACCAACTGTAATGGCCCCTTAACCTCGCGGCCATACACAAGTTCAAATGGTGAAAACCCTAAACTGGGATGTGGTACAGCCCTGTAGGCAAAAAGCAACTGCTGCAACACTAGGTCCCAATCATTGGAGTGTTCATTTACGAATTTACGTATCATGGCCCCCGAAGTTCCATTAAACCTTTCCACCCGGCCATTGGTTTGATGGTGGTAAGGGGTGGCAACCAAGTGATTCACCCCATGAGCTTCCCACAGGTTTTTCATGGTCCCTGCCAGGAAATTAGTTCCCGAATCTGTAAGGATGTCGGAGGGCCAACCTACCCTGGCAAAAATGTCTGCTAATGCCTGGCACACACTTTTAGCCCAGGTGTTGCTTAAGGGTACTGCTTCCGGCCATCGGGTAGCAAAATCCATGAAAGTCAGTATGTATTTGTAGTGAGCCGGTGTGGCGCCCCTCCGTCCCGCAGGGGGCCGAACTTCCCCTAACCCCAACGTGGGCGGAGCCACCGGGTCCGGGCCCCGTCCCTCTGAGGTCACGGCCCCGACCCGGAAGTATAAAAGCCAGCCGGCAAAGCTCAGTGAAGCGCAGGCCACCAGAGAGAGCGGACGTCCCGGGCCAAGCTCCCGCTTGGGAGACAGCCCCAGGCCGCGAGCCGCCTGCTACCCCACCGAGCCGGTCGAGCCTACCTCTTGCCAGGTACCCCGAGGAGGACTGGCCAAGCCTGCCCCGGACCAGCTACACCGAGGAGGACTGGCGAAGCTTGCCCCGGGCCAGCTACCCCGAGGAGGAGCCAAGCCTGCCCCGGGCCAGCTACCCTGGTGGAGAGCTGCCAGACCGGCTCCCAAGCCCCGCACCCAAGGAACCGATGCTCCTGGACTGGCCCGAACCCACTGTCGCCAATGAGGTAGGCCCTGAGGGGGAACATGTAAGTAGCCCGGGTGTAGCCGACCCTGGTCAGGCTGCAGAGGCCTGTGAGCCGATATCAGTGTGTTTCGGTCAGGATATCCCACTGACCAGCAGCGGCAGTAACCGCTGCTAGGGCCCCGGGCTGGAACGCAGTGGAGTGGGTGGGCCTGTGTTCCCCCCTGCCACCCCGTTCACGGGTGGCAGGCTTCCCCCTCACCCAACGCTCAGGTGTAGGAGCCTGAGCTTACCCCAATTGCTTGGTTTCTCAGCCCCTGCATTCAAGGGCCTGAGTTGGGACTGTTTGTGCCCCGCCCTGAACCAGGGCCTGGGCTACTTAACTGCTTGCCTGCTCAGCCCTGCCCCATAGGGCCTGAGCTCCTTAACTGCTTGCCTGCTCAGCCCTGCCCCAGAGGGCCTGAGCTCCTTAACTGCTTGTCTGCTCAGCCTTGCCCCAGAGGGCCTGAGCTCCTTAGCTGCTTGTTTGCTCAGCCCCTGCATTCAAGGGCCTGAGCCGTGACTGTTTGTGCCCCGCCCTGACCCAGGGCCTGGGCCTGCTTAAACTGTGGACTATTGCTCAGCCCCTGCACCAAAAGGCCTGAGGTAGCTGAGTGTTTGCTAAGCCCTGCGGAAAGGGGCCTGAACCTTGACTGTCTGTGCTACAGTGAGACGGTGTGGCGCCCCTCCATCCCGGAGGGTAGATCCCCGGCTCGACCCTACTACACGTGGTACCAGAAGTGTGGATCTCTTGCCCGGAATGTGGGCACGAGCCCTAGACCCCTGTGAGAAGGGGTCCAGGGGGAAGCGATCCCCCACGGGAGACATGGATTTAACAAAGCTTTTCACGATCCTGACTGAAAGCCAGGAGCGACAGCAGGTGGCCCAGCTTCAGCAGCAGCAGCAGCAGCAGGCCGCCCAACTGCAACAGCAGCATCAGCTCGTCCAGCAGCTGGGAGCCCAGCAGCAGCAGTTGATACAGGACCTGACCGTGAAAGACCGGGAATTCCAGCAACAGTGTCTACAGCAGCTGACGACCACTCTGCCCCGACCCGCGGGGCCCCACCCAGGAGACCCGGACGAGGCCCCCTGCTCCACCCTGCCGGTAAGGCTGACTAAGATGGGACCACAGGATGACCCTGAGGCCTTCCTAGTGACTTTCGAAAGAGTCGCACACGTTGCCGGGTGGGCGCCGGACCAGTGGGCCACCCTCCTCGCCCCATACCTGACCAGGACGGCACAAACCGTCTATCGGGGATTGTCTACGGAGGAGGCGCGAGATTATGTCCGGGTAAAGGCCGCGATATTAGACGCCTTAGACATTAGCCCCGAAACCTTCCGACAGCGATTCCGGGCTCTGTCCTACACCCCGGGCGCCCGGCCTCGGTTAGTGGCCCAGGAGCTGAGGGACCTGTGCCAGCGGTGGCTACAACCCGAGAGGCGGAGCCCCGAGGAGCTCGCCGAGCAAGTTCTCTTGGAACAGTTCATTCATATCCTCCCGTCCCGGGGGAGGGCTTGGGTCCTCCGCCACCGGCCTCCAACTGTAGCAGCTGCCGTCACCCTCATGGAGGACTTCCTGGCGGCAGAAACCCCGGTGGGGCCGGGTATGCGGGGTCACCCTACAGGGCTCGATCGCCCCAACCCCAAGAGACGGATGAACCCCCGAATCGAACCACGGAATCCCCCGGGGGGTCAGGAGCCCCAGTATCGACGTCCCGAGGGTCCCCCTCGGCCTGCCGCCGTGGGACCTGAGAGCGGGCGACCAGAAATCGGACCCTGTTTCTCTTGTGGGAAGCGTGGGCATCTCTAAAGCGACTGCACTGAGATGGACTGCAGCTTTGGGCACGTGTGCGCCGGGGAGAACCGTGCTCGACCCCCGCAGGCCGCCAAGGTCACCTTGCCCGTCGTTGTTGGAGATTGCCAGACCCGAGCCCTGGTTGACTCGGGCTGTGGACAGACCCTAGTCCGCCAAAGCCTGGGCTTCCCCGAAGACCCCCAGCTGGGGAACATCCTCCTGCAATGCATCCATGGGGACGTTCGCCCTTATGCCAGTGCCCGAGTCCCACTGACCGTTGGCGGGGTCACGCGGACCATGGTGGTGGGCCTGGCCCCGCGACTCGCCTACCCCGTGATCTTGGGGTGGGACTGGCCAGAGTTCCCGAGCATCCTAGGCTCCCAGGCGCAGGAGACTCCCGATATCACCCACGCCTTGGAAGGGGATTGCCGTGAGGACCCCCCGGAGGAGACTGACGAGACGGGACATCGGAGCCAGGAAGGAGGGTCTAAAGACCTCCCACTAATGCCAACAGACGACCCCCAGATCGCTACTGACTTCTGCAGAGACCAGAGGGAAGATCCCACCCTGGGCAGGGCCTATGAACAGTTGAGCGCGGTAGACGATGCGCTGATTGATCCCGCCCGGGCCAAGGCTTGGCCCCGGTTCGAACTACGACATGACCGCCTCTATCGGGTCGACCGAGATTCCCGCACCGGCGAGGTCCAGAGGCAACTGATGGTGCCCCGGTGCCACCGTCAAGCGGTGATGAGGCTCGCCCACGACGTCCCCGCGGCCGGGCACCTGGGTCAAGAGAAAACCCTCGCACGGATTCTGTCCTGGTTCTTCTGGCCGGGAGTGCACCAAGAAGTGCAAAACTACTGTAGCTCCTGTCCAGAGTGCCAGCTGGCTGCTCCCCCACGGACGGCCCCGGCCCCACTAGTCCCTATGCCCATTATGGAGACCCCGTTTGAGCGGGTGGCCATGGACTTGGTGGGACCCCTCCCGAGGAGCCGGGCCGGGTTTTTGTATATCCTGGTCATAGTGGACTACGCGATCTGTTTTCCAGAGGCCGTCCCGCTCCGGAGTATCACTGCAAGGGCCATTGCCGATGAACTCGTCAAGGTCTTTGCCCGCGTGGGCTTGCCCCGGGAGATCCTCACCGACCAGGGCACCAATTTCACCTCCCGGTTACTACAACAGGTCTGCCAGCTCCTTGGGATCAAACAGATGCGCACCTCTGTATACCACCCGCAAACCGACGGCCTGGTCGAGCGGTTCAACCACACCCTGAAGGACATGCTGCGCAAGTTCTCCCCTGAGGACCTGCGCCGGTGGGACCAGCTGATCCCGCCATTACTCCTGGCCGTCCGTGAGGTACCCCAAGCATCCACCAAATTCTCTCCCTTTGAGCTGTTATACGGCCGTCAGCCGAGGGGACTGCTGGATCTCCTGAGAGAGACCTGGGAACAAGCCCCATCACCCACTCAGGGACTTCTCCAATATGTCCTCCAGCTGCAGGGACGCCTAGCACAAGCTGGAACTCTCGCTCGAGAGAATCTGAAGGCCGCGCAGGAAGCCTAGGCCCAAACCTATAACCGAGGGGCCCGAGTCCGCGAGTTCCAGCCAGGCGACCAGGTTCTCCTTCTCTTACCCTCCAGTGAGTCCAAACTACTGGCCCGGTGGCAGGGGCCATATGCGGTGATCCGGAAGATTGGGCCGGTCACCTATGAGATCAACCAGCCCGACCGCCGGAAGAAAGTCCAACGGTATCACGTTAACCTCCTGAAACCTTGGAGGGAACGGGAAGGCCTCCTGATTAATCCCTGTCCACCCGAACCCGAGTTAGGGCCTCGGGTTACACCGACCAAGGACGTCGGTGCCCCGCAGCTTGGAGAGTCTTTGACTGTGGAGCAGCGGAAACAAACTGAGTGTCTCCTGCGGGCGTTCCGCGGGACGTTCACCGACCAGCCAGGCTACACGACCCTTGTGTACCATAACATTCAGACGGAGCCGGGGGTAGTGATCCGAGAGTCAACAAGACCCCTTCCCTATCGCATGCGGCAGGTCGTCGAGGAGGAAGTACGGGCGATGCTAGAGCTGGGCGTCATTGAACCGTCCCAGAGCAAATGGCGCAGCCCAGTCGTCCTGGTGCCCAAACCGGATGGCACCCAGCGCTTTTGCATCGATTTCCGCCGGGTTAATTCCATCTCGAAGTTCGATGCCTACCCCATGCCTCGGGTAGATGAGCTGCTGTACCAGTTAGGCAACGCCCGCTTCCTCACGACCCTCGATCTGTGCAAAGGATATTGGCAGATTCCCCTTGACCCCACGTCACAGGAGAAAACTGCTTTTGCCACCACCAGCGGCCTCTACCAATTCACTCGGATGCCCTTCGGTCTCCATGGTGCCCCCGCGACGTTCCAGCGACTCATGGACCACCTCCTGCTTCCTCATCGGGAATACGCGGCCTCCTACCTGGACGACGTAGTCATCTATAGTGACCGGTGGGAGAACCACCTGGAGCGGGTAGCGGATGTCCTGAGGTCCCTACGAGCTGCCGGGTTAACCGCCAACCCAAAGAAATGCCATATCGGGTGGCAGGAGACCACCTACCTGGGCTACACGATTGGAGGAGGACAAGTGAAGCCGCTTGTCGGGAAGGTTCAAGCCCTAGCAGCGTGCCCACCACCCACAACGAAGCGCCAGGTACGCCAATTTCTGAGACTGGCGGGCTATTACCGGAGGTTTATCCCCGATTTTGCCTCCATTGTGGCCCCCTTAACAGAGCTCCTCACCAAAACCAGTCCCAGACGGGTGGAATGGACCCCGGAGTGTGACAGCGCCTTCCGGGCCCTCAAAGACTGTCTCTGTCGCGAACCCATCCTGTTCAGCCCCGACTTTGACCGAGGATTCGTCCTCCAAACCGACGCCTCGGAGGTAGGACTAGGAGCGGTCCTGTCTCAGGAGGTGGATGGGGAGGAGCACCCCATTATTTATCTCAGTTGAAAATTATTCCTGCGAGAAAGACACTATGCGGTAATAGAGAAGGAGGCTCTAGCGGTGAAATGGGTCTGTGACGCCCTACGTTATTATGTCCTAGGGGCCCCCTTCATACTAGTCATGGACCATGCCGCGCTTCGGTGGTTGGCCCGGATGAAAAACAATAATATGCGGTTAACGCGGTGGTACCTTGCGTTACAGCCCTATGCTTATACCATCCGCCATAGGGCTGGTAAGGACCAAGCGAACGCAGACTTTCTGTCGCGCATGGGAGAGTTAGACTAGTCCGGCCCCGAGGCACGGGAGCCGGCCTTGAGGGGGGGGTGCGTGTAGTGAGCTTGTGTGGCGCCCCTCCGTCCCGCAGGGGGCCGAACTTCCCCTAACCCCAACGTGGGCGGAGCCACCGGGTCCAGGCCCCGCCCCTCCGAGGTCACGGCCCCGACCCGGAAGTATAAAAGCCCACCGGCAGAGCTCAGTGAAGCACAGGCCGCCAGAGAGAGCAGACGTCCCGGGCCGAGCTCCCACTTGGGAGACAGCCCCAGGCCGCGGGCCGCCTGCTACCCCACCGTGCCGGTCGAGCCTACCTCTCGCCAGGTACCCCGAGGAGGACTGGCCAAGCCTGCCCCGGACCAGCTACGCCGAGGAGGACTGGCCAAGCTTGCCCCGGGCCAGCTACCCCGAGGAGGAGCCAAGCCTGCCCCGGGCCAGCTACCCTGGTGGAGAGCTGCCGGACCGGCCCCCAAGCCCCGCACCCGAGGAACCGATGCTCCTGGACTGGCCCGAACCCGCTGTCGCCAATGAGGTAGGCCCCGAGGGGGAACATGGAAGTAGCCCGGGGGTAGCCGACCCCGGTCAGGCTGCAGAGGCCTGTGAGCCGATGTCAGTGTGTTTCGGTCAGGATATCCCACTGACCAGCAGCGGCAGTAACCGCTGCTTGGGCCCCGGGCTGGAACGCAGTGGAGTGGGTGGGCCTGCGTTCCCCCCTGCCACCCCGTTCACGGGTGGCAGGCTTCCCCCTCACCCGACGCTCAGGTGTAGGAGCCTGAGCTTACCCCAATTGCTTGGTTGCTCAGCCCCTGCATTCAAGGGCCTGAGTTGTGACTGTTTGTGCCCCGCCCTGAACCAGGGCCTGGGCTACTTAACTGCTTGTCTGCCCAGCCCTGCCCCAGAGGGCCTGAGCTCCTTAACTGCTTGTCTGCTCAGCCCTGCCCCATAGGGCCTGAGCTCCTTAACTGCTTGCCTGCTCTGCCTTGCCCCAGAGGGCTGGAGCTCCTTAGCTGCTTGTTTGCTCAGCCCCTGCATCCAAGGGCCTGAGCTGTGACTGTTTGTGCCCCGCCCTGACCCAGGGCCTGGGCCTGCTTAAACTGTGGACTATTGCTCAGCCCCTGCACCAAAGGGCCTGAGCTAGCTGAGTGTTTGCTAAGCCCTGCGGAAAGGGGCCTGAACCTTGACTGTCTGTGCTACAGTGAGCCGGTGTGGCACCCCTCCATTCCGGAGGCTAGAGCCCCGGCTCGACCCTACTACAGTACTGCTTTCCTCTGGGGGTCTTCTTTGGGAAAGGGCCCAGAATATCTACAGCTACTCGCTGAAATGGGACTTCAATTATGGGTAGTGGCTGGAGAGGGGCTTTAACCTGGTCTTGGGGCTTTCCCACTCATTGGCACACCTCACAAGACCGGACATAATTAGCAACATCCTTGCCCATTCCCTCCCAGTGGAAGGACTTCCCCAACCGGTCTTTGGTTCTGTTCACCCCAGAATGGCCACTGGGATGATCATGGGCTAAGCTCAAGAGCTTTACCCGATACTTAGTGGGAACTACCAACTCTCTTTGAGGATGCCAGTCTTCCTGGTGCCCACCAGAAAGAGTCTCCTTGTATAAAAGTCCTTGTTTTACAACAAACCGGGATCGGTTAGAAGAGCTGAGAGGCGGTGGGGTGCTCCGTGCCGCCGCCCAAGCTTTCTGAAGGCTGTCATCTGCTTCCTGCTCGGCCTGGAACTGTTCCCTTGATGCTGGAGACATCAGTTCCTCCTTGGACTGTGGACTGGGGCTTGGTCCCTCTGGAAGCGATGCAGGTGCTGGGGCTTTTTCCGTTGACTGTGAACCGCTGTCCGCTGGTGCACTATGTGGTATTTCAGGCTCTGGCTGAGCCTCTTGGGTAGGGTTATCTGCTGCTTCCGCCAGTTTAGGCTCGCTGGTGCCCTCTGGCATTGGAGTTGTAGACGGGTTTGCAAGCGCTGGACTCAGTGCTGGCAATGGTTCTGGTGCTGGTTGCGTTGCCAGTTCCGGTTCTGGGACTGGCTTTGGCTGGGTCTCTGGGATTGGATCCACTACGGCTGTTGCGGTCGTTGGCAGGGGATCCGGTTCCACCACCTTTGTTTGGGTCTCTGGTAACACAGACAGGGCCCTGGTGGACGGCTCAGGAACAGGGATGGGGGTGAAAGCTTGCTTAGCCTGGCTGCGGGTGACTATTCCCACCCTCTTGGCTAGCTTCACATGGTTGGCCATGTCTTCCCCCAGCAGCATGGGGATGGGATAATTGTCATAGACTGCAAAAGTCCACATTCCTGACCAGCCCTTGTACTGGACATGCAACTTGGCTGTAGGCAAGGTTACAGACTGTGACACGAAGGGTTGAATTGTCACTGGAGCCTCCGGGTTGATGAGTTTGGGGTCCACTAGGGATTGGTGGATAGTTGACACTTGTGCCCCAGTGTCCCTCCAAGCGATAACCTCCTTTCCGCCCACTCTCAAGGTTTCCCTTCGCTCCGAGGGTATGAGAGAGGCATCTGAGTCTGGGGATCTTTGGTGTGATTGTGGTGTAATGAACTGTAATTGATTGGGGTTCTTGGGGCAGTGAGCCTTTATATGTCCCAATTCATTACATTTAAAACATCGCCCTGCTAAGGTATCACCGGGGCGATGTTGGTTGGTGGAGACTGGTGTGGTGGGGTGAGAAGGCGTCTGGGGTTTCCCTTGGGATGTGGGTGGGGCCTTGGGTTGTCCCCGGTGGTAAGGTTTTGTTTCGGCTTGCCCCTTCTGATATTCGCTCCAACTGCTACTAGTTTTTTTCTTTTCTGCCACCTCCACCCATTTGGCTCCAATCTCCCCCGCCTCGGTTACAGTTTTGGGCTTCCCATCTAGGATGTACCTTTCTATTTCCTCAGGAACACCCTCTAAAAACTGTTCCATTTTTACTAGGGAAACCAGATCTTCCAGAGATTTAACATTTGCTCCTGATACCCAGGCATCACAATTTTTGTCAATGTGGTAGGCATGTCGGGTAAATGACACGTCTGGTTTCCACCTTAGGGCTCTGAACCGCCGACGGGCATGCTCGGGTGTTAGCCCCATTCTGAGTCTGGCCTTGTTTTTAAAAAGTTCATAACTGTTCATGTGTTCCTTAGGCATTTCAGCCGCCACCTCTGCTAAGGGTCCACTGAGCTGCGGCCTCAGCTCTACCATGTACTGGGTTGGAGGGATGTCGTATCCAAGGCAGGCCCTTTCAAAATTTTCTAAGAAGGCCTCAGTATCATCGCCTGCCTTGTAGGTGGGGAATTTTCTGGGATGGGAAGGGGTACCTGGAGAGGGATTGTTAGAATTGGCTGGTATAGCCGGCCTAGCTGGTGCTAATTCCAGTTCATGCTCCATCTCTTTTTCTCTTAGCTCCATAGTTCTCTTGTGGGCCTCCTCTTTGGCTTTCTCTTCTCTTTATCTCTCCTCCATTTCTTTTTCTTTCAGCTCCATAGCTCTCTTGTGGGCCTCCTCTTTGGCTTTCTCTTCAGCTTCTTGCTCAAGTTTTTTTAATTGAAGCAGTCTTTGATGTTTTTTCTCATTTTCTTCTGCTTCTAGTCTGGCCAGTTCTATTTTGTTAGCTACTTCTTTGGTAGTCATTTTCCTGTTTTCTTGTGCTCGGCCACACCCCTCTGCAGTTGACTGAAACTGCGATGCACTCAGCTCAGGCTGCTGCTGAGGTAACAGAGACTTTCTAACTGGCTATCCCTTAGTAGAAAGGAAAAAAAAAAACAATTCAGCTTGTAAATTCCTTTTACCAGTCATTTGCTCATTAATTGAACCCTTCTCTTAACAAAGACCCTTGTTAAAAAAACTTAACACCTCTGCCTTCAGGCAAGGAGAGATAAGATATGCATCTACCTTCAGCTCTGCTTTCCAAGCAGCTAGAAGGAGATAAAAAATAATCTGACTGGCTTTTGGTTTAAAATGATCCCACCTCTCTGCCACCATGTCAAGGCTGCTTCCCCACTCTGAACTTTAGGGTACAAATGTGGGGGCCTGCATGGAAACTTCTAAGCTTAACTACCAGCTTAGTTCTGGTCCGCTGCCACCATCCCAAAGCTAATTCCCTTCCCTGGGTAGCCTTGAGAGACCTTCACCAATTCCCTGGTGAATACAGATCCAACCCCCTTGGATCTAAAAACAAGGAAAAATCAATCAGGTTCTTAAAAAGAAGGCTTTTAATTAAAGAAAAAGGTAAAAATCCTCTTTGTAAAATCAGGATGGAAAATAACTTTACAGGGTAATCAAACTTAAAGAGCTCAGAGGACCCCCCTCTAGCCTCAGATTCAAAGTACAGCAAACAGAGATAAACACTCTAGTAAAAGGTACATTTACAAGTTGAGAAAACAAAGGGTATGTCTACACTACGAGAGTAGTTCGATTTTACTTAAATCGAATATGTGGAATCGATATTGCAAAGTCGAACGCGTGTGTCCACACTAAGGACAGTAATTCGACTTTGTGAGTCCACACTAACGGGGAAAGCGTCAACATTGGAAGCGGTGCACTGTGGGCAGCTATCCCACAGTTCCCACAGTCCCCGCTGCCCATTGGAATTCTGGGTCGAGCCGCCAATGCCTTCTGGGTAAGAAAATGTGTCGAGGGTGCTTTTGGGTAACTGTCGTCATCCGACCGTCACTCCCGCCCTCCCTCACTGAAAGCGCCGGTGGGAAATCAGTTCGCGCACTTTTCTGGTCAGTGACAGCGCGGACGCCACAGCACTGCGAGCTTGGAGCCCGCTGCGACCATCGCTGCAGTTGTGGCCGTTGTCAACGCCTCGCAGGTTATCATCCACCTTTACCAGAGGCAGATGCAGATAAATCAGGCGAGGAGGCTACGGCACCGCAGTGGGGGCCTGAAGTCTGAGAGTAGCACAGACCTGTCAGAAAGCACGGGACCCAGCGCCGAGGACATCACGGTGGCAATGGGTCATGTGGATGTTGTGGAACGGCGATTCTGGGCCCGGGAAACAAGCACGGACTGGTGGGACCGCATAGTGCTGCAGGTCTGGGATGAATCCCAGTGGCTGCGAAACGTTCGCATGCGGAAGGGGACTTTAATGGAACTTTGTGAGTTGCTGTCCCCTGCCCTGAAGCGCAATGACACCCGGATGCGAGCAGCCCTAACTGTCCAGAAGCGAGTAGCCATAGCCCTCTGGAAGCTTGCAACGCCAGACAGCTACCGGTCAGTCGCGAACCACTTTGGCGTGGGCAAATCTACCGTGGGGGTTGTTGTCATGCAAGTAGCCAACGCAATCGTTGAGGTACTGCTCTCAAAGGTAGTGACCCTGGGAAAAGCACAGGTCATCATAGATGGCTTCGCCGCAATGGGATTCCCAAACTGCGGTGGGGCTATAGATGGAACTCACATCCCTATCCTGGGACCGGACCACCAGGCCAGCCAGTACATCAACCAAAAGGGCTACTTTTCAATGGTGCTGCAAGCACTGGTGGCCCATAGGGGACGTTTTACAAACATCAAGGTCGGATGGCCGGGCAAGGTTCATGACGCTCATGTTTTCAGGAACTCAGGTCTGTTTAGACGGCTGCAGGAAGGTATTTACTTCCCGGACCACAAAATAACTCTTGGGGATGTGGAGATGCCTATAGTCATCCTCGGGGACCCAGCCTACTCACTAATGCCCTGTCTCATGAAGCCCTATATTGGCGCCCTGGACACTGAAAAAGAACTCTTCAACTACCGGCTGAGCAAGTGCAGAATGGTGGTGGAGTGTGCTTTTGGCTGTCTCAAGGGGAGATGGAGAAGCTTACTGACTCGCTGTGATCTCAGCAAAACCAATATCCCCATTGTTATTGCAGCTTGCTGTGTGCTCCACAATCTCTGTGAGAGCAAGGGGGAGACCTTTATGGCGGGGTGGGAGGTTGAGGCAAATAGCCTGGCTGCTGATTACGCCCAGCCAGACAGCCGGGCGATTAGAAGAGCCCAGCGGGACGTGCTGTGCATCCGGGAGGCTTTGAAAGCTAGGTTCCTGAGTGAGCAGGGTAACCTGTGACTATTAAGTTTGGGTACAGAGAAGCTGAACCTGCCCCCGTTTCTTTACCCACTAAATGTTCAGTATCCTCTCCAGTTACATACCCCGTTCCCCCCCTTCCAACACACGTTTAAAAATAAAATCACTTGAATTTTGTTAATGAACACCGTTTTCTTTATTACTGTTTTCTCGGTAAAGTGTTGAACCTGGGACGCAGACTGTGGTGGGGCGCGGGTGTAGTGTAGTGATGCAAATGAACGCTTCTAAACTCCAGGAATGACAGGCTCCGCAGTGGTGGACTGGTGGTTTCAACGGAGCCTGCCACCCCTCCTGTTCGGGACTCTGTGTGTGGGGGGGCTATGTGACTTTGTGGCAGGGGGAGGACGGTTACAGATCCCCTGCTGCGTGGCTCTGTGATCCAGGATAAGGACCGCTGCATAAGATCTGTAACTGCCCTCCCCCGCCACAGTCACAGAGCACCCCCCACAGAACACTAAAACCACCTCCCAGACTGACCAGGGTAACTAGTGACTGCAATGTGTGTGTGCCCTGCAGCTGAACCTGCTCCCGCCTCTGTACCTTGGTAAAGGTGACTGTCCTGTCCAATTACCAACCCCCTTCCCCCCCTTCAGACAGACTCTCCTCTAAAAGAACATGATGGAAACAGTAATTAACAGAAACTTATTTTTTATTAGCAACTACACATGAAACTGGGGGGTGAAACTTGGACGGGGGCTTGGGTGAGGCGGGAAGGAAAGGACTTGTCAAATTTTGGGGAATGAGAGCCTTCTAGTAGTAGAGCAGTCTGCAGGGGTGGAGTGAGAGTTTTCACGGACTCTGCCGCCCCTCCTTCTTTGGACTTTGGGTGAGGGGGGTATGGGACTTGGTGGCAGGGGAGGGCGGTTACAGATAGACTGCAGCGGGGCTCTGTCCTCCTGCCTCCGGTCCTGCAGAACATCCACAAGGCGCCGGAGCGTGTCCGTTTGCTCCCTCATTAGTCCAAGCAGCGTTTGAGTCGCCTGCTGGTCTTCCTGCCGCCACCTCTCCTCCCGTTCCATGTGTGATCGGTGCATTTGGGACAAGTTCTCCCTCCACTGTGTCTGCTGGGCTGCCTGGGCTCAGGAGCAGCCCATAAGTTCCTCCCGTGTCCTCTTCTTCCTACGCCTAATCTGCGCTAGCCTCTGGGAGTGTGATGCCAGGCTAGGTCGGGAGACAGTCGCAGCTGTGGGAATGGGAAAAAGGGAGTGAATTCCTCAGAAAGATAAATTTCGTTGTGAACAAAGAACATAGTCTTTCTCTGTGAACAAGACCATGCACCGCACCTATCACATGCGCACTCAGGACAAGGTCGAATTTTCGGCCTTCGCATTCAGTGCCTGGGGTCTTGCAGTGCAGATCAGAGAAGCGGGGCAGGACACCGGAATTTGTGTAGCAGGCCGACATGGTAAGCCGTAGACTTGTGGCTGCTTAAAACTTTAATAGTTGCACTGACCTCCTTTCACATTGAAAGCAATGCCAGTCCCTGCTGCCAGCAATCCGGCAAGCATGAGCTCTGCCCCTGTCCCACCCCCTCGCGGCTGTCCCAGGGAAAGATCCCTGTATGCTGCCCCTCTCCCGCCTCCACCGCGTGGCTGTAAACCGCCGGTTACAGTTCTGTAAAGGAACAGGCAAGCAGTCCCAATACTAACATTCCCCTACCTAATTCAAAGCAGGTCATCATGAGCGACATCACTCTGATGAGGATTTCAGAGACGGAAAAAGAAAGGATGCTTCGGGAAAGCCTGCAAAGACCAGGGCCGTATGCCGCCATGCTCTGCAGGGCAATGATCCTGGAGTACTTGCTTGTCTCCTGGCACGGAAATGTTTCCTACTACGGAGGACCCAATAAGGCCGCTCTCCCCAGGAACCTGTTGCAAAGGCTTTCCAATTACCTCCAGGAGAGCTTCGTGGAGATGTCCATGGAGGATTTCAGCTCTATCCCCGGACATATTGACCGGATTTTACTGTAGCTGCACTGGCAGGGACTAAACGGTAGAGCGGCTTGGGCAGAACAATCATGCTAAACTGGACATTGTTCGATTTTTTTTTTTTTTTTTTTCAGTAGTTGCACTACCAGGGAGTGAACAGTTAAGCGCCTAGGGCAAAGTAATCATGAAAAACCCATTGTTAATATTCCTGTTCTGTTAAAAATAAATGTTTACATGTTTAAAACACTTACTGGCTGATCCTTCCCCTGAATCTGTGTCCGGGTTAACGGCTGGGGACGGTTGGTAGGGGATCTCTGTAAGGGTGATGAAGAGATCCTGGCTGTCGGGGAAATCAGCATTGTAAGTGCTGTCGACTGCCTCGTCCTCCTCATCTCCTTCCTCATCTTCCCCCTCTGCTAACATGTCCGAGGAACCGGACGTCGACAATATCCCATCCTCAGAGTCCACGGTCAGTGGTGGGGTAGTGGTGGCGGCCGCACCTAGGATGGAATGCAGTGCCTCGTAGAAACGGGATGTCTGGGGCTGGGATCCGGAGCGTCCGTTTGCCTCTTTGGTCTTCTGGTAGCCTTGTCTCAGCTCCTTGATTTTCACGCGCCACTGCGTTGCATCCCGGCTGTATCCTCTCTCTGCCATGGCTTTAGAGATCTTCTCATAGATCTTTGCATTCCGTCTTTTGGAGCGCAGCTCGGAAAGCACGGGCTCATCGCCCCACACAGCGATGAGATCCAAGACTTCCCGATCAGTCCATGCTGGGGCCCTCTTTTTATTCTGAGATTGCACGGCCATCTCTGCTGGAGAGCTCTGCATCGGTGCCAGTGCTGCTGAGCTCGCCACGATGTCCAAACAGGAAATGAGATTCAAACTGCCCAGACAGGAAAAGGAATTCAAATTTTCCCGGGGCTTTTCCTGTGTGGCTGGTCAGAGCATCTGAGCTCGGACTGCTGTCCAGAGCGTCAACAGAGTGGCGCATTGTGGGCTAGCTCCTGGAGCTATTAGCGTCGATTTCCATCCACACCTAGCCTTATTCGACATGGCCATGTCGAATTTATCACTACTCCCCTCGTTGGGGAGGAGTACAGAAGTCGAATTTAAGAGACCTCTATGTCGAACTAAATATCTTCGTGGTGTGGACGGGTGCAGAGTTAATTCGATGTAACGGCGCTAAATTTGACATAAACTCCTAGTGTAGACCAGGCCAAAGATAAACTAACACACCTTGCCTGGCTGTTTACTTACAAGTTTGAAATATGAGAGACTTGTTCAGAAAGATTTGGAGAACCTGGATTGATCCCTCTCAGTCCCAAGAGCGAACAACCTTCCAAACAAAGAGCACAAACAAAAGCCTTCAACCCCCCCCCCCCCCAAGATTTGAAAGTATCTTGTCCCCTTATTGGTCCTTTGGGTCAGGTGTCAGCCAGGTTACCTGAGCTTCTTAACCCTTTACAGGGAAAAGGATTTTGGAGTCTCTGGCCAGGAGGGATTTTATAGTACTGTACACAGGAGAGCTGTTACCCTTCCCTTTATAGTTATGACAACACTGCACTGATAAGGCCTCAACTGGAGTATTGTGTCCAGCTCTGGGTGGCACATTTCAGGAAAGATGTGGATAAATAGGAGAAAGTCCAGAGAAGAGCAACAAAAATGATTAACAGTCCACAAAACATGGCCTATGTTGGAAGATTGAAATAATTGGGTTTGTTTTGTCTGGAAAAGAGAAGACAGAGAGGGGACGTGATAACTGTTTACTAATATATAAAAGGTTGTTAGGAGGAGGAGGGAGAAAAAATATTCTCCTTAACCTGTGATAGGACAAGAAGCAAAGGGATTAAATTGCAGCAAGGGAGGTTTAGGTTGGGCATTAGGAAAAACTTCCTAACTGTCAGGGTGGTTAAGCACTGGAATAAATTGCCTAGGGAGGTTGTGGAATCTCCATCATTTGAGACTTTTACGAGCACGTTAGACAAACACCTGTCAGGGCTGGTCTAGATAATACTGAGTCCTGCCATGAGTTCAGGGGACTGGACATGATGGCCTCCCTTCCAGTCTTGTGTGTGTGTGTGTGTGTAGTAGAAAAAGGGGTGAGAATAGCTCTGATCATGGCAATGTCTGAAGTGGAGCAATTCCAGGGTGAATCATTAAAACCCGTGTAGAACTGCAATGGGCTTGAAAATATTTATAATCCAGAGCCCTACATTACCCCCCCCCCCACACACACACACACACACACCTCCACCACCACCACCCGTCTGTCTGATGCTCCCGTCACCGTGTTACTTGCAGTCTGTGGCTCACAGCGCCCGTCAGGCACTGAACTCTTTCTGTTGCTGCTTTTGTCTGACCCGGACTGGCTTTATGGTTGATGCATACATGGTAATTGTATTTGTGTGTCTGTTTGTGTGTTTGTGTTTATGTGTGTACCTGTTCATATGTGTGTGTTTCTGGGTGTATATAGATGGATGCGTTTATTTGTTTGTGTCTTTCCGCTTGCTTTTTGTGTGTGTGTTTAGTGGTGTATCTGCTTTGGAGCGATTGTATATATTAATGTGTTTGTATGTGTGTTTGCACGCTTCCTCGGTGTGTGTACTTCTGTGTTTTTGTGTAGCAGTGATTGCTTGAATGTGCTTGTGTGTGGGGGGGAGTATTTTTCTGTATGCAGCACAGCACTGTTTTGTCTGTGTGTCTGCAATAGAAAAAAAGGGAAGAGAATAATCTTTCTAACACAGTGTCTGATGTTCAGAGGAATTCCAGCATGAGTGAATTAAACCAATGATGAAATTATGCCCATCTGCAGCTATTTATAGCCTGGGAGACTTTCTCTGGGCTGCTGTCATCACCTGTCCCTGGCAGTCGGGGCTGGTAGAGCCCTCAGCAGTGGACACGTTGCACTGTTACTGCAGGGGAAGGTTTTTGTCTGAGCTCAGACTCACTTCCCCTCACTGTGTCTCTGGCGCAGTAATACATGGCGGTGTCCTCCGCTCTCAGGCTGGTCATTTGCAGGTAGAAGTTGGTGCTGTCCTTGGAGGCTGTGAATCGGCCCTGGACGGAGGAGGCATAGTACTTGTTTCCCTCATTGTAATACCAAGCCAGCCACTCCAGCCCCTTTCCTGGCTCCTGTCTGATCCAGCCCATCCATGTGCTGCTAAGAGTGAACCCGCTGGTGGCACATTGCAGTTTATGGGACTCTCCGGGCTTCTTCAGCGCTGGCCCCGACTGGGTCAGAACCACCTGCGAGCGGGCCCCTGGGGGAGAAGGGGAAATGAAAGATTGTAAATAAAGCTCACTCACTGTAGGAAACCAGTCATTAGTCCCGGGTTCAAGGAGCAGATGAAAACAACCAGGGAACAGCGGGAGAACCAGCCACACTGGGCACTTTGTACATCAGTCAGGGTGAGACGACAGAAGAGAGAAGTGTCCCACACCGCATCGATATCAGCAGCAATAATACCAGATACCCGGCCCCTCCTGTGTATTAATGGGGGATAAATTACCTTCCAGAGCCGCTACAAAGAAAACCAAATGGAGCCAAAGTGTCATTTTCCCGGGTGCTGTTTGGGGCAAGTTTTGCAGGCGATTGGCGGTTCACAGACCCAAGGGGCTGCGGATTGTCTCTTCGGGTGCAGCCTGGGCAGAGAGAGAGACAGATTTAAACAGGAACCTGTCCCCCTATTTGCATATCCCGCCCCTTATAAGAGACACAAACTCCCTCCCTGAGTGATGTGAATTATTCGCAATAGGGCTCAGGGAAAGAGAGTCAGACTGTGTCTTGCCGTGGGTTTGTGCAGCGCCTGACACAGTGCGAGGAGCTCCTGAGTGTACTTGTGCATAAGAAAGAAATTAACAGCTCCCTTGAATTACCTGACATCTGTGGAGGAGAATATAACGCCTAGTGCAGGGTTTATTGTATTCACTGAATAGACTCCCATCCCTGTTAGTAGGCTTTGTATTAGAGCCTGAGAGAGAAGAATATTTCCTAGAAAACAGGGCTGATGCAGAAGACGTCTCGGAGCATGACGCCCAGAGGTGTGTGAAAGCAATGCTCTCTTTGCAGACTATGTGGGTACTGTAGCTGTAGGCAACTATTTTCAAAAGGGACTAAATTAGTTAGTAGCTCAACTTCCAAACAGTTTCAATATGATCTGGGCCCCTAACTCCACTAGGCCCCATTGCAAATCCCACCTGGAGTTATCATACTGCATAGTTCCTTCTCCAAATGGCAAGAACATAAGAATATAGGAATGGCCAGACTGGGTCAGACCAAAGGTCCATCTAGCCCAGTGTCCTGTCTTCTGACAGTGGCCAATGCCAGGTGCCCCAGAGAGAATGAACGCAACAGGGAATTATCAAGTGATCCATCCCCTGTCGCCCATTCCCAGTTTCTGGCAAACAGAGGCTAGGGACACCATCCCTGCCCATCCTGGCTAACAGCCATTGATGGACCTATCCTCCATGAATTTATCTAGTTCTTTTTTGAACCTTCTTATAGTCTTGGACTACACAACATCCTCTGGCAAGGAGTTCCACAAGTTGACTGTACTGTGTGAAGAAATACTTCCTTGTGTTTGATTTAAATCTGCTGCTTATTAATTTCATTTGATGATCCCTAGTTTGTGTGTTACCAGAAGGAGTAGATGACACTTCCTTATGTATTTTCTCCACATCAATCTTCTGTTGATTTTTAAATAAGTGTTTGATAAATGTCACTTTCAAGCATCTAGCTATTCCCTTACACCGGGCTTTTCCAAGGATAGCAGAGGAGAAAGCTGTTGTACTCCGACTGGTTCCAGTGAGGTTTGGTGGGCGCCCTTAGACCCATTTGTAAAGAATACTATTTTCTTTGTATTGGCTCCCCAATAATCCCGCAAGGAGACAGGACAGGGACAAGCAGTTATAGTGTAATCTACATATTCAGCTGGACTATCCAATGGGATCAATCACTGTGCGTGCTCCGCCTCTCTCCCCCACACAATGATACCGGGCAGTGTCCCAGGCCGGTCATCTGCCGATACAGCAGGTTGTTGGGATTGCCCCTGGAGATGGGTTTCAGAGGGGTAGCGTGTTAGTCTGTATCAGCTAAAACAATGAGGAGTCCTTGTGGCACCTTAGAGACTAACCCTTTTCTTTCTTTCTTTCCCTGGAGATGGTGAATCAGCCTTTCACTGAATCACGGTACAACACCTATCCCCACCACAACTTCTATAAGCGACCCATTCCACTCCCTTCCCAGGATCTGACGGGCCCAGTTCATATCATATTCAGTGAAGGTGAACCCGGAGGCTTTGCAGGAGAGGCGGAGATTGTCTCTGGCTTTTTCTCACTCCCTCAGGGTTCCTCCAGCTGACGTGGCGACCGGACACCTGGGAATAAAGAGAGTCTTATAAATGGTATCAGGAGCTACCAGATAGAATCATAGAATATCAAGGTTGGAAGGGACCTCAGGAGGTTATCTAGTCCAACCCGCTGCTCAAAGCAGGACCAATCCCCAGACAGATTTTTGCCCCAGATCATAGACTCATAGACTTTAAGGTCAGAAGGGACCAATATGGTCATCTAGTCTGACCTCCCTCATGAATTGGGGCCCTTTAAGGATTGAACTCACAACCCTGGGTTAGGCCAATGCTCAAACCACTGAGCTATCCCAATCCCCTTTCCCTGCAACGCATGTGAGAGGAAAGAAAACCTTCCAAAGCCTCAACGATGAACACTAAATGCAGCCAAAGTCTCATTTCCCCTGGTGCTGGAGGGGAAAGTTCTCAGGGGACTGGCTGGTGTCTGCACAGACCCAGGGGGCTGCGGATTGTGTCTCCAGGTGCAGCCGGGGAAAACTATTTAAATAAGAAACTCTCATCCCTATTTGCATATCCCCCTCCTTAAAAGAGCCAGAAACTTGTTCTGTGAACAGAATAAATGTCCTGTCCTCTGCATCCATGCACCCAAAACAAGAAGAGTTATCTTATTTTACTGATTCATACAATATTACTCACCAGTAATATGTGCCATCCATATGCGCTATAAAGATTAAATTTTGAACTAAAGTGAAAATGCATCAAACCAGCCTTCAAACAGTATTACTGTGTGGTCTAGAACCAGATGTGTTAAAAGAAGCAGAGATCAGAACGCTGGAGGCAGTAGAGATGAGATTTCTTTGGAAGATGTCCGGTGTAACGTGTAATGATTTTCAGACAAATGGAGAATTTGGAAGGAGTAGAGGATGTGAAATCAGGGTGAAGGATTAGTTGCAATGAAAAAGACTAAGCTGATGGTGACTCTGTAGAACAAGACAAACAGATGATCGGATACCAATAGGGCAAATGTTATGAGAGTCAGTCAGACCTAGAGGCAGAGCACGTGGGCAGAAATGGATGGTGACACTGCGCTGCTACCTGCAAAGATGTTTAGGGCTAATAAGAAGCTGAAGAAGAAACTCTATAATCTTTATCCTTTAAGTAACTGAATAGGACATAATTTAATTTTAATGCACTGCTGACCTCTGCAGTTCATTGGGAAGATTGCACCCCCTTCCAAATCAGTTGTTGTCCAGACCACACTAGCTTTCTGCTCACTGTGGGATTCTCGAACAATAATAGAGGGCGGTGTCCTCAGATCTCAGGCTGCTCATTTGCAAATACGCCATTTTTGGGTGATTGTTCTGGAGATGGTGAAGCGTCCCTTGAAGAGCTGTGCGCAATTGATGGTAGTTGAAGTTGGGTGTATTTCCCCGATCCACTCCAGTCCCTTCCCAGGGGCCTGTCTGGTCCATTGCATCCAGTAGTCGGTGAAGGTGAACCCAGAGGCTTGACAGGAGAGGCGGAGAGATTCTCCGGGTTTCTTCACACACCCACCGGACTCCACCAGCTGAGCCTGTGAAAAAGCACCTGAAAATAAAGACACAATGAGATTCCTAGAGACCCTGGCTCCTAGTGAGATTGTTACAAACTCTGGGGTCTCCAGTGTCCTCAGGAAATCAATGTACCTGTGAAAGCTGTTTCAATGAGAAGGAAACATCACCACAGTGCCATGTTCCTGGCTGTGGAGAGAGTTCTCGTGGGGTCTGGCAGGTCTGGGCAGACACATGGGCTGCAGACTCTGAACCCCAGAGCTGCAGGGCCAGGGGAATCGCTGGCTTTAAACAGGGAATGTAAGGGGATAATTTGCATAGACTGCTCTATATAAGAGAGACATGAACACGCCAAACCCAAATGACTTATGTTTCCCTGAGTTTTACTCAGTGGGTTTCATAGATTCTAAGTCCCAAAGGGACCATTGGGAGCACCTAGTCTGACCTCTTGTATAACTAGAGCAGATTTTTTAGGAAAAAAAAAAAAGAAACTTCCAATCTTGATCTAAAAATTGTCAGTGATGGAGAATCCACCACCCCCCGTGATAAATTGTTTCAATGGTTAATTACTCTCACAGTTAAAAACGTATTGCACATTATAATTTTATGAATTAAATATCCTACATTGTTCAGAGGCCCCAGGGGCAGATCTCTGGACCACTTAAATCTGTTCAACCCACTATTGAGGAATTGAGTGGTTTATAAGCCTTTTATTGATGTATCTGCCCAGTGGATTAATTTATCCTAGAGAGAACAAGGAAGGATACCCCAAGGTGAGTAGGAAAAGTATGTGAGATTCCTCTAGTGCCCCACTGCATTTCTCCCTCTCTCCCTCCATCACTTTAAACTTTCCCTTTTTACTCTCTCCATATATCTCATAGAGAGGCACACAGAAGGAATGGCAGATCTTGAAATCGTTCCTTTTGCACATGCAAACACAATTCTGCCCTCCTGTGCCTCTCTGCTATGAGTCTGACATATATCACCATCATTGGAGACAGAATCCGAGTCCCACTGAGCCAAAGGGAGTTTTGCCTTTGACTTGAATGGGACCCGAATTCATCACTTCACAGCTGAGTCACTGTACATTTGTAGGGAAGGCAGCTGTGCTGGACTGGAGCAGTCAGCCTGTATTAGCTCTCCCCACATTTTAGTTTGTGATACTCCAGGTCTGGCTCCTTCAAAGCTCTCGTGTTAAATATCCCCCTGCACGTTGCCCCTCTTAGTTAGTGGCCTAACTTCTGCAGAAATGGGCTGAAGGAAGGAAAATGATGTGAAGTTACATATTGACACCGCTGTGAGACAGGTTCTGCCCAGTTGTAATCTTGAATTTGATTTCAGTTTAAACAGATTTATTGAAACACAGACCCACAGAACGACTGTCTAACACATGAATTAACCAGACAGTAGTGGTGATAATTTACTGTGTGCTCAGAAAACCAGGCAGTTCTTAAAACGAGACGCTCTCTGTAGAGGGGGGATTTTATTATCAATGGGCTTGTGCAAGAAACTTGGAGTTTGAAAAAAGATGACTCCACTAGATTCTCTATAGGGAATTCCCACGTTTTGCCTGTGAAGTTAGGACTAGTGGAACAATTTCCCCCCTCCCTCAGAACGTGATATTGGCTATTCGGGAACCCCAGTCGCTTTGCAAATGAAGCAGCGTGTTCAAGAAACACAACTGATCCTTTGTCGGGTGTGTGCAAACTGTGGCAAAACCACGTTGTAAAAAAGTCGAGTTCAATCAGGTTCCACCTTTGCTCTCTGGCTGCTGCTTCCTGCCTGTCTTGTTCAGCTTGGTTTGCTGGCAGGGCAGGTGGAAGGGCAGACAGCTAAGTGTGAATAACACTGTGGAGAAGGAATCTATTTCTGCACCACGAGGAAATGTATAAGGGAGGGGGTCTGGGTTCTGTCGGAACCGTGGGTCTTGGATAATCACAGTGAATGTTCAGAGACTGAAGCCGGATAAAGCACTGGAGACTTTACACTCTGTTCCTCTCGGTCTGACCGCTCTGTTCCAGCAGTGACTGGGGGCACCGAGAGGGAGGGGGATTCGCGCTGGAGGTTTCTGTGCTAACCGCAGGAGGTTTCTGATCGCTGTGTCTCTCGCACAGTAATACCGGGCGGTGTCTTCGGCTCTCAGGCTGTTCATTTGCAGATACACCGAGCTGCTGGACTCCTCTCTGGAGATGGTGAATCGCCCTTTCACGGAATCACTGTAATATGCTGCTAAATTATTAGCAGGTTCAAGTATCTCTGCGACCCACTCCAGTCCTTTCCCGGGAGCCTGACGGACCCAGTTCATCCAGTAGCTGCTGAAGGTGAATCCGGAGGCTTTGCAGGAGAGGCGGAGAGATCCCCCCGGCGTTTGAATCCCCCCTCCGGACTCCACCAGCTGGACCTGTGACCGGACACCTGGAAAGACAGAATGAGAATCACATTCACACCCGGCCTGGCTCAGAGCCCCTTGGAAGCAGCAGAAAGGTCCCCAGTGATGTCACTGCGCTTTGGGTCAGGGTAGGAATGTGCAGCATCCCCTGGTGTCTCCAGTCCATGTAGCGGGGAAGGGGATAAAATTACCACAAAGGGCTGCTAGAAAGAAAGCGAGGGTCAGCCACAGTCTCATGTTGCTGACGCTGGAGGGTTTCTGATGGGAACTGCTCGGACACCCGGACTTGCCCCTCCTTCCTTCTCACACGGCGGGGTCCCGGAGATCACAGGGTTTCTATAGCGCGCCGAGGCACTGAATTTGCATCTCCTCCTCTTTATAAGACACATCTTGGACCTGAGCCCTCAGCAAACTCAGCCTCACGGAGGTGGGTGTAGTGGGAAAGGGTTGTGTTGGTAAAGGAGAAGAGAAAGAACTCCACTCAAAGAATCATTTCTGCAGTGTTCGCTACAACCTTTTGGAGAGAAAATTCCCTATTGATCGTTCACCTTCCACGAACTCCTGTCTGCTTGTCCCTCTGCTCTTCTGAGACCCTTGGAGCAGTGTGACCTGTCGGGGGACATGAGCCTGGGACTTGAGAATCCGGCGGTTTGTTCCTGGCTCTGCTACTCGTACGATGGGTGACCTTGGGCAAGAGACTTACACTCTCTGTGCCGCGATTTGTATGTCTCTAAAATGGGAAAAATGATATTGACCCTCCTTTGTCGGGGCTTTGAGATCTAGCTATGGAGACCACTATGGAACAGCTCGGTGGTGTTAGCTCAGCTAGAAGAATTAGAGAAAGTTTATTGAACTCCTTCTAGCAATGCTGGACTAGAAGACAGAATTAGTATTTACTATTATTCTACCAGCACCTTAACATTAGTGGGGATTTGGGGGTCAGGATCCCTCTGTTGCTGTGAGAGTGGTAGCCCCAGAGGCGCCAGGGTGCGGGACGCTGCTCAATCAGGCAGTGAGTGCTATCTCCCGGGTGAGAGGCAGTGTGCTCCGATGCCGGCTCCGTTCCCTTTAGGGGTGGGCGACCCTTTGCAGAGGTTGGTTTGTAAAATCTGAGAGGAGGGGTTGGGATATTGAAGGGCCCTTAAGGGAGAGAGCAGCCACTGGCTCTCTGAGCAGCACCATGGGCTCTATACGGCGGGGGAAGATTTGTCCCATGTCACTGAATCATATGGAAATACCTAAACACCCGCTGGTATTTGTGTGCACCAGGCGGGTTAGACACAGTGTAAGGTGCCAGTCACGCCCTGTTCCCTACGTCTGTCTGGATTGGTCACTGCCAACAACAGCAGGAAGCTCAGTTTTAGTTCTCTCCTTGCGTTCTGCTCTCTGTGTATGTTTTCCCTCGTGTATGTTTTCTGGGGTGTGAGTGTGGTTATTTAAGCTCGAATTGTGTGTGTGTGAGGGGCGGGGGTGTATGTGCTTGTGCGGGGTGTGAGTGTGGGGGGGGGAGAGGGGTGTTCTAGGATTGATACAATAGGGCTTATAGCAGGGACTTGAGTATCCTGAGTCCCAGAGAGTGTCCTAACCCCTGGGCTGTAGAGTGACTCGCTTTCCTGCTCTCTCTGCCCCAGCACATGTCACCAGCCAGGCACCTAGGGGATTTCAGCGCCTACAGGGTGCCGGCTTTGAGGATCTCGGTGGCATGTCCGATTTAGGCACATAAGGCGGCAGTTAGGTGCTGAATTCCCTTTGTGGACCTAGCCTTGAACACACATTGAAAGCCCCTGGCAGGTGGCTGTCCAGCGCTCCTAGGATCCATCCGGAATTCACCTATCTGCCCAGGCTGAGATTTTCCAAAGCTCCTGAGGGATTATAATTGTCATGAGGTGCCAATATCTCTAGGGCAGCTTGGAAACCCTCAGCCGGGCTGCTTGTGGGGGGGGGGATGTTAAATATCATGTTTTCCTACAATTTAATGTTGGTTCTCTCAGCCTGGGCTATTGGGAGGTGCGGGGCGGGAGGGTGAGGAAAGGCGGGGAGGGGTGGAGTGAGGGGCACAGAGTGTACTAGGGGACAAGGGAAAGTTGCGGGCTGGTCTCTGCTAGCAGTGCGGTTAGTCAGTGTCTGCATCTGTGTGTGTGAGATATTCGGCGGGAGAAGGAGAGTTAGAGTCTCTCTGATAGGCTCATTTCTGCAGTGATCTCTACAGGAATTCTCGCTGCCTCTGACAGACAAGATACACCATTGAGTGTTCACCTGCCGCTGAGCTCTGTCTGTTCTTAGTCTGTGAGTTCCTTGCCATTGTGTGTCCTAGTGCATAGAGCACTAGACTGGGCCATGGGACACTGGCTGTTTATTCCTGGGTCTGCTGGGTTGCCTTGGATAAGTCACTTCTCTCTGTAAAATTGGGATAGAGACCCTGGCCCTCCTTTGTGAAGTGCTCTGAGATCTCCTGATGGAGATCACTATATAAACGCTAGGGGTTAGTACTATTACTAATGTCTGAAAACATCTTTTTCTTCTTCTATAAGAAGGAGGCAAGCATTTGAAACCCGGGGTTCTGGAACAATTTATATAGTGCAGGTGCTGAGAGACATTGAACCAAACTGGAAACCCTGAATATGATGGAAACCACTTCAGCCAGGGTTGGAGCAACACCCCTAGTTCCAGCACCTATGTTTGAAACGCTTCCTTGCAATGCTGGACGACCAGACAGAATTATTATTACATTAGCACCTGAACATGAATGGGAGTTGGGTGTGGTACCCCCAGCCTGCCTTGAATGTCGGAGCCCAGAAGTCCCAAAGAGCTAAACTCTGCTTAGGCTAGGTCTACACTGCAGCGGGGTTCCGACCTAAGATACGCAACTTCAGCTACGTGAATACCGTAGCTGAAGTTGCGTATTTTAGGTCGGCTTACCTAGCGGTGAGGACGCGGGAAAGTCGACCGCTGCCGCCGACTCCGCTGCCGCCTCCTGCCGAGGTGGATTTCCGGAGTCGACGGCAGAGCGATCAGGGATTGATTTTACCGCGTCCTGACTAGACGCGGTAAGTCGATCCCCGAAAAACCGATTGCTACCCGCCGGATCGGCGGGTAGTGAAGACAAAGCCTTAGTCATATAGTGAAAATGGACAGTCGGTACCTGAAAGAATCTCCAGCCTAGGGTTATAACCCGGCAGGTATTTGTATGCGTGTTAGTTGTGACTGACAGAGAACTCCCATTGCTTTGAGTGGGGCTACGTGTAAAAGAATCAGTTGCACAGAAGTGTTATTTCACTCTTCTCCTTCTGAGTATTAGTGTCAATATTATTTTCAACACCCACTGTATATAGGCAATAATACAGATAAAAATATCAAAAAGCTAAATGAAAGTCTCTATGGTAACGCTGGATAAAATAATAAAACAATAACAATAATACATAGACCTGAGAAGCTGAGCCCTGCCCCTGTGTTGATGCATTCTGACATGGGGGAGTTTTTAAAGGGTCTTAACTTAAGCTATGCAAATTCTCAAATCCCATGAGAGTTGGAAACCTCACAACTTTGGGTTCCTTTGAAAATCGGGAGCAAACTCTCTAATGGGTGGAGGACCTGTTGTTTCTCAGGTGATATACAGTGCGCTCAGAGGCACAGCTCAGCAGTATTTCAGTGTGGGCAATCTCTTACAAAGATTGCTGTGTAAAATCCCACAGCAGTCTGGGGTTGGGATATTCCAAACAGTTTAAGGGAGATAGTAGTCAGGGGATGATTTTCAAGGATGCAAGTTAATTCCTGATTTCATCTAGACCCTAGAACAATGTCTTAGGTCTTGATTCAGGAAAGCACTTAGGCATTTGCTTAACCCCATCTCCGTGCAGGACACCACTCCCATTTCAGCACAATTCGTAGTGCCATGGATTTAACTTCACACTTTATTCTCAGTAATGCCAGTGGCTATTCAAGAGCTGAAAGAATATTTGTCTCGTATCATTAAAACACAGAGAAATCCTTAAATTATTTACATGCTGATAGGTGAACAAACATGCTCTTTAATACTTATACATTAAAGAATTTAATATAACAGCATTTAATTGTAATTCACTGCTGCCCTCTGCAGTGTGTTGGTAAAGTTGTACCATTTCAACTCGGTTTTTGTTCTGTGTTTAATAGCTTTAATCTGCTCACTGTGTGCCTAGCACAGTGATACCAGGTGGTGTCCTCGGGCTTCAGGCTGGTCATTTGCAGATACAGCAGGTTGTTGGGGTTGTCCCTGGAGATGGTGAAGTGACCCTTGAAGGGCTGTGCATAATTGATGGTAGTTGAAGTTGGGTGTATTTCCCCTGTGCACTCCAGTCCCTTCCCAGGGGCCTGGCCGACCCAGCTCATCCAGTAGCTGCTGAGGGTGAACCCAGTGGGTTTGCAGGAAAGGCGGAGAGAGTCTCCGGGCTTTTTCACATAAACTTGGGGGTCCCGGGGCTGGATCTGCGACGGGGACCTGGGAATAGAAAGATATTATAAATCATATTAATAGTAATAGCGATAATAGACTGCTCCTTCGCCCCGCCAATGCTTCCCAGGGGAGAAGATACCTTCCAGAACTGCTACAATGAACAGTAAATGGAGCCAAAGTCTCATTTTCCCTGGAGTTGGAGGGAAAAGCTCTCAGGGGACTGGCTGCTAACTGCACAGACCCAGGGGGCTGCGGATTGTCTCTCTGGGTGCAGCCTGGGCAGAGAGAGAGAGAGAGATTTAAACAGGAAGTGTCACCCCTATTTGCATATCACGCTTCTTATAAGAGACACAAACTCCTTCCCTGAGCGATCAAATGTCTTGCTCCCCGATTCCAAGGGGTAGGCGAAGAATGTGTGTAACATTCGGACCCAAACCCCCCTGAACTGAGAAGGGACGTGGCCTTGACTGTATTGACATCGGATGAGCTTCTCCATGGGGAGCAAATATTGAATCCTGGGCTCTTTAATCTGACAGACGAAGGGTATCACAGGAAGCAATGGCTGGAAGTTGAAGCTAGACACATTCAGACTGGAAACAGTGCAAATATCTAAGTGAGAATAATTGGCCATTGGACCAACTCACCAATGATCCTGGTGTGTTCTCCATCACTGACCATTTTTAAACCAAGATTGCGCGTTTTTCCCTAGAAGATCTGCCTGAGGGATTATTTTCGGGGAAGTTCTCTGGCCTGTGGAGGTCCGATTAGATGTTCACAATGGTCCATTCTGGCCTTGGAATCCATGAATCCATGAGCAACCAGTCACCTGGATAATGGGGCTGACCTCCCTGTAAAGCGCTTTGAGATCTAAGAGGAAGTGGTGACGGTGTTTCCCAGTCGCTTGTCTCTGACAGCAGCAATCAGTGTCACCTGCTTCAGAAAATGGAGCAATACGTCCCCTAGTGGGCAGTTCTATGATAACTCGCCCAGGGAGAGAGAGAGTTTCCACTTTCCACTAGTTGTAGGTCGCCTTATGCTGTGGAGTTAGTTCCCATAGATTTACAGCATGAGGCTCCGGCCACAAAAGTGTTGGAAAGGACATAGAGGGGATGGTCAGTTAAGAGGAGATTTTCAGAGGCACAAAGGGCAATCAGGGGGGACTGAGTCTCATTGAAAGTCAGTGTTAATTGGCTACCTTAACTCCTGTTTGTCCCATTGCAAAATCACCCTTTTAATCTCTCAGTGCCCCAATTCTTCAGCTGTGATATGGGAATAATGCTTCCCTACCTTAAAATTCACTAATGATGGTGAAACACTGAGATACTGCAGGGATGAGGGCCCTCAAAGTCCTTACCTTGATCTACTTCAGGGATCGGCAACTTTTGGCACACGGCCCATCAGGGAAATCCGCTGGCAGCCGGGACGGTTTGTTTACCTGCAGCGTCTGCAGGTTCGGCCGATCGCAGCTCCCACTGGCCACGGTTCACCACTCCAGGCCAATGGGGGCTGAGGGAAGCGGCGGCCAGCACATCCCTTCCACAGCCAGGCGGATCCCATTGATTGAAATGGTATTTTGGGTTTCAAATCTTAGCCCAAAAGAGTCATTTGCAGACAGACGTGCTGGCTGTGATTTCCAAAGGTGCAGAGGAAAACCAACAGGACTTGTACTGCTGAGGCAGTGAGATGTTTCTGAAAATCCCACACCAAGTCCCATTTGGTTTTATTTGGATTTTGGTGCCTAAATCCCTTAATCTCCATTGACAATTCTGTCCATTGTCTGCTCTGAGAAGTGTGAAATTTCAGTGAAGGCTCCTGTCTCTTTGCCTCTGATGTCTTTATACTGGGCTAGATTGTGTATCCTCTATTCATGTGGAAAACACTTACACCAATAGTCCCCTGAATACCTAAGGGGTTTAGGGACCATCACCAGGTACTCACCTGCCCACCATAGAAGTGGTGGGGGAAATAAAGACGGAGATGGAGCAGAGCTATTAAAAATGCTCAGGTGTTTATTTCACTAGGATTTCCCTTCCGTCGCTCTGAGTCCCACTTACCCCATAAGTGTTCAGGGCTCAGTGAGATTCAAGTCTTTGTCCCTCTGAGGTGTCTGTGTTCTCTTTGAGAAGAGAAGCCACAGCCTGTGAGCCCAGAGTCAGTGTGATCTGTCTCGGGGCTGCCTCTCTGCACTGGGGCAGCACACAAGGACCTGGGGTTCTTTTCAGCCCCCCTCCTCCCCACTCTGCCCTCCCTCCTTAGCTCTCCCTGGGTACCCCCCCCCCTTTCCCCAGGGCTCGCTCTCCTCCCACAGATGGAGTTAAAGGCGCCTGTGTTTGGTGGGTCCTTCGGCTCCTCTCACTCCCAGCGAGGTTCGCTAACAGTTTCGAATAGCCAGGGCTCCCTTCCCTCCCGGAGCTGTGGGGGAAGGCAGGGGGACAACACCCTGGTAACGGGTCCAATCCTGTGGCAGACACACGTTTCCTACAGCTTGCTTCCTGGCACACCCGGCTTCTCCAAGGGCTGGGATTGTTCTGTTCCCCTTCTCCTCCAGTTATCATTCACTGTGTCCCGGGAACAGAGTCATGTCTTGAAAAGTGATTTAGGCACTTAAGGTTCTAAATCCCATTAGCTTTCACTGACCCTAAGTCACTTGGGGAAAATTCCAATGGTTCACATGGGTAACCATTCCCCGGGGGGGCTGAGGGCTGCAGTGTTAGCAGGAGACCTGGGTTCTCTCACTGAGGGTTTTTGAATGGCGGTAGATGTGGTTTGTGTCACTGTGTGTCCCTAGCACAGTAATACGTGGCTGTGTCATCGGTTCTCAGGCTGCCCAGCTGTAGATAGGCCGTGCTTACGGAGGTGTCCCTGGTGATGGTGAATCGCCCCTGGAAGGTCTGGGCGTAGCCAGTGCTACCGCTACCGGGATTGATATATCCTATCCACTCCAGTGCTTTCCCGGGAGCCTGCTGTACCCAGCTAATGTCATAGCTGGTAAAGGTGTAGCCAGAGGTTTTACATGTCACCTTCACAGACTCTCCAGGCTTCTTGATTTCAGCCCCAGACTGGGTCAGCTGGATTTGGGAGCTGACACCTGTCAATAAACAACAATAAAAACACAATTAATGCCATTCTTTTCCTCCTCTTCTCAGGTTTATCCAAGTCCTTCCATTGCCCTCCTCACGGCAGTATCTGAACTGTTCGTATGTAACAATGAATTTATCCACACCACACTGCTGGGAAGGAATGAAGTACAGTTATCCCCATTTTGCAGATGGGATACTGAGGCACAAACTCAGCCTGAGATTTTTCAAACTGTCTAAGGGATTTTGACACCTAGTTCCCATTAAAAATAGTGAAAATTGGGTATCAAAATCCTCTTGATGGCTTTAAAATTCTGTCCTATGTGATTTGTTTAAAGCTCTAGGATTTTGAATCCAGAATTCCTGAATCCCTCTGCTACGTCTTAGCCTTAAAACCTATTCTAGCCCAGCTGTCCTAACTGGATACCTGTATGTTCATCCACTCACCTGAGAAAGCTGCCAAAAAGAACAAGACCCCCAGACAGATCATTTTCATTCTCCACAACAACCTGGTGGGCTGCAAAGCAGTAACCCTTCCTCTGCTGGCAGCTCTTCAGTGAGGGTCACTTGATCTCTTTATCATTCAAATTCCCTACTTCATTTGCATGTGGGCGTTGCTAAATCATTTGACTAAACCTCAGCTTCACCCGCCTTTACAAATAACTGACCTTAGAGTTTAGAGGGATACAGTCATGGAGGACGCTAGAGCAAATGAATGAAATGTAGGTGCCATTCCAGGAAAACACTAAATCACACTGACCTCAGTGGTACTTAAATACGGGCTTAAAAATTATTGGTAAAATCGAATATTAAGATGCCTAATACTGGGTTATCAAAATGTATCACCCAGGATATGAAACTGAAATAACATAGAATCAATGAATGTATAAACAGAGGCACCCTTCACTTGTGAAATATGTATGAGTACTGTGGTTTTCAAACCCTCCGAGGAGCGCTGGGTACTCAGTTCCCGCTGATTGGAAAGGGATTTGGGTGAGCAAACCCTCACTTTGTCCTCAGCACCTAAGGCTGGAATTTTCAATGATTCCTTGTGAGTGTTCCTGGGTTCAGTCTTTGGGAAGAAATGTTTCATAATCAAACATGACACTTTGCTGCCCCCAATGTGGGTCTGATATACAGAGAAAATATTTCTCCCTTTTCTTCCTTTAGGTTAATGTAACTCGGTCATTTTTGTCTCCTGTAAACCATGGGGCAGGAGGGCGGGGCGGCGGGGGGGGGGGGGGGTTATTTGATGGCTGATTTGGGTTTAGAACTGTTTCCAGGGATTTTCATTGATCTGCAAAAAGTCCATCCGTCCTATTCATAAGAAACTTCTCTCTGAAGCACCTGTCACTACTGTTATTTGGATGCTTGCTGCACAAGAAGGATGGGTGTGAAGTCAATGAGAAGGTTTGATGTAAACAGTCAGTGAGCAGGTGTTATGATGTTATAGGTACGTGTTATCCACAAACAGGAGGTGAGACTAGATGCTTGTAATGTCCTGACCTGGCCCTAAATTATATGAATCAAGAGAGTCCTCTTCAATGTATTGAGTATGTAGGCATGTCTGTGTGTGTGTCCTATGAATTAACAGAAAAACAAACCAATGTTAAGTGTTGCCAAGAATGTGGCTTGTCTTGTAGTTGGCCAGTTAGGCTAATAATTTCAAAGCCACCAAAGTGAGCTGGAATCCCAAATTGTTCATCTAACTCCTTTAGTCAGCTCGGGGGAAAAAATCATTCTTAACTGTGAGCAAGTGACAGCCTTTCTCTGCGCTGCCTCAGGTGTTATTGCATGGCTGTGAGTGGATTTCTTCTCACTGTGCCTCTCACACAGTAATACAGGGCAGTGTCTTCAGTCTTCAGGCCAGTCATTTGCAGATACAGCAGGTTGTTGGGATTGTCCCTGGAGATGGTGAATCGCTCTTTGACCCAGTCTGTATAGTAGATTTCTCCCGAATCAGACCTAATCCAGGCTACCCACTGCAGCCCTTTCCCGGGAGCCTGACACACCCAGTTCATCCAGGAGCTGCTGAAAGTGAACCCAGAGGCTTTGCAGGAGAGTTTTAGTGACTCTCCTGGTTTTTTTGAGTCGTCCACCAGACTCCACCAGCTCCACATCACACCGGACACCTGTGAACACCAACTATACCAGTAATGTGCCCAATGCATAGTACAATATAGAATGTAACTGTTTACTGATATAACTCTAGGGAACAACAACGCACCTGAGAGAGAGAGCAGAAAGCAAGAGGAGAAATCTCCATGGGGATAGCATGATGGCAAACGGAGAGAAATAGAACCAGGGGCTGCAGAAAGGGGGGTAGTTTGGAAAGGGACTCTAGGCACCTGGGCTTTAAACAGGCAGCTTCCTCCATGAATTTGCCTCATGGCTTGTTTGTGGTGTATAAAGAGCAACTGGATGGGCTTGTGGTTAAAGCACTAGACCTAGGGTTGGTCTATACACACACTTGCAGGAAAATAATTGTAGTTGTTTCATTCACACCTTTGGAAACTAAAGCTTGAATTAGAACACTTGGGCTAAAGAAATCCAGACACAGCCTGGCACGTCAACCTCAAAGGCTTATCATCAATATAGTGATTTGGGTGAAAGTTCATGGCCCAGGTATCATTTGCAATGGGAAGTCACTTGGGAGCATAGGATCAGCCAGGCTGAGAGTCTCAAATTGGTAAAATTGTCAGGCCTGTGTTATGCAGGAGCTCAGACTATGCCCTGAAATCTCTGACTCGAAGAAAGCGACCTAAAGGAGTTAGGGACACTGATTTCATTTTTTTTGTAGTGCAGTTTGAACACCTAAATCTTAGGTCATCTGCCAATCCCAGCCTTTATATATTGGGGCCTGGCTATTAAAAATATTGAGGAAAATAAAGAAGCAGATAGGTGCCTAGGTGCTCTTAAACATCCCGCTAAGTACCTATCTTCTATTCAAATCTATGGGAGTTAGGCACCCATCTGATTCTGAAAATCCCACAAAGGGCCTGTCTGATTGTTCTGTCACCTAAATACTTTGACAAACTGGCCTTTAGGTCCAGATTTTTCAAGGTGTTGAGACATTGCTGTGCTCAGCGTTGAAATGCCAAAGTGATTTAGGAGCCTGAATCTCACTTTCAAATACGTAGATACCCAGTAACATCTGGTCCCTAGTGCGCCGTTTGCCATCTGTAAAAAGGAGAGAACGATACTTCTCCCCATCGCAGGGTTTCATGGATATGAGATAAATTCGTGTTTGAGGTGCCGCAGTGCTGGGTTGATGGGGTTTGTGTAACTATCCAGATAGATAAAGTGAATTCAGCCCTTGAGGTTGAGCTCAGAATGGTGAATTTCCACCTGTCGTGTCACTGATAGAAAAGGTTTCAGGCTCATATTGTTTGTGTTACAATAGCACCAAGAGGACCCAGCTGAGCTTGAGGCCTCGTGCCTGTGAGACCGTCCTGTGCACAAAGCTCTTACAGCCTAGGGCTGAGAATTTTTCAAAAATGTCTAGTTTACGAAAAGCGACTTTAATCCTTGTAGGGCCTGATGCGAAAGGCCTTTACAAACTCAGTGGAAGCCACCCCACTGAGTACAACATCATTTGTGTCACGCCCTGTGTTCATAAACCTGATGCTGGAAACTTTTTGGCTGTTGCTCAAAATATCAGTGCAAATGTCTTCACCAGTTGCAATGGAGTTCTAGCTAAACCGGAGCTAATTATGGTGCAGAGGATGCTTCCCTCATAGGGTCATCAATTGTGACTGACGCAGAAAACTCTCGGAGCGATCAGATTAGTAGAAGAGCCCTGGGCAGGTACCTAGGTCTGGGTCAAATACCAAATCTGACTGATTATAGTGAGACTATTGGCGGGAGTGAGGAATGAAGGGTGTTGCCCAATATTAGTGAGGTCATGGACCTTCGCCTGTCAAAGACTCAATGTCATTTCTGCATGATCAACAACAGGCTGAGCCGGTGCAGAATGACTGTAGAGTGTGCTTTTGGCCGTTTAAAGGGCCGCTGGCACTCGCTTTATGGGAAGCTGGACCTGGCCGATGACAGCATCCCCGCGGTTATATCCGCGTGCTGTACCCTCCATAACATTTGTGAAGGGAAGGGTGAAAGATTCACTCAGGTATGGACCTCCGAGGTTCAACACCTCGAGGCTGAATTTGAACAGCCAGAGAGCAGGGCTCTTAGAGGGGCGCAGCAAGGATTAGGGATGTCTTGAGGGAGCAATTTGAGGCTGAAAGCCACCAGTAATGTCTGGTGCCCTGCACGGGAGTGAAGTACAGTCTTTCCACTGTTACTAGGAATCTGCTTGCTACACTGACTTGCAGCGCCTGTTGCTTTCCTGGGCTAAGGTATCTTTTACTTTATGCAATAATAAAGAATGTTTTCAAAGCCAGAAAATCCATTTATTGAAAAGAAACACAACTGCTTGGGAAACAGAAAGGGCAAGGGGGTGGGGTGGGGAACGGTACAATCACAGATTTGCGTATGTCCTGTCTGGAGTGCCGTGCAATGTGTGCTGCACTTCAGGATGGCTATACTGCATGGTGATGGGGGTGGAGTGCAGTGGGTAAGGGTCGTAGTTTGCAGGGCTGGGTGGTGAAGCTACAGGTGTTGGAGGCAGCTGGTGGCGATAAGAACCCGGATGTTGCGGACAGTGGGTTGGAGGTGACATGGGGGCACAAGGGAAAGAGTTTGGGGACAAGGGTTGCGGGGGGGGGCAGTAGTGCTCCGCCTGCATGGCTACGAGCACCTAGATTGAGTCCGCTTGGCGCTCCATGATTTTTATCAGCCGATCCATGCTTCGCTGCTGGAGCACCGTGCTTTTGTGCCGGTGCTCCTTTTTCTGCTGGCAGAGCCTCCTTTCACTCTCCCTCCACTCCTGTGCTTTTAGATTCTTGTTAAGGGACTGCTGCATTACTTCATGCAGCATGTCTTCTTTGCTTTTATGTGGTCTCTTCCTAATTTGTTGGAGTCTTTCGGCCGGTGATAACACGGACGGCTGAGATCTCAAGGTTGCATCTGTAAAGGCAAAATGCAACACTTAACAGAGGCAGCATTGTTCACACCAGACAGAGCAATGATTCCCCAGTACTTAAGGTCAAGCACAATCTACACAATAGCAGAATTTGCCCATCCCAAAGCGAGTGCACATAACCCACGGGAGTCCCCAAATGGTGAGTAAGCACAGGGTCCAGGGGAATGATTGTTTCACGGCCATACTGTCCTCGGGATTTCTGTGCCTTGGGGAGAGCCAACAGTGGCAGGGGGCCCCTATACTGAACGCTTTCCCCACATTTTCCTCAGGAGTCCATCCTGGAAGATACCTTGCTGCTGAGGATGACCTGGGAAGCAAGGGAAGGTCTTCTACTGCAATGCGGCTTCCGCCCTGGTTCATATGCAGCTTGCCTGTGTGCAGCAATGGTCCCCCCGCCCCTCACGGCACAGTGGTGCGGAAATGTTAGCCTGACTGGGACAAGGACCACAGTGGCTCTCCCACAAAACCTGCGCAAGCGCATGGCCCAAGTTCTGGATGAGACCTTTGAAGAGATCAGTGAGGCCGATTACCGCGATGTGAGAGAGCACATCAACGCCCTATTCCGCATCTAGGCATGCAGCCCTAACCCTCCTCGCCCCAAGAGCCCACACCAAATAACTTCCTTCCCAAAATAAAAGCCACTTACCGGGCACCTCCTCTGGTGTTTGTCCTTCCCCAAGCACTGGCCGCTGCGACTGGCTGCCTTCCTCCTGGCTTGAGAACAGCTCCTGGCTGCATGCAGCTAGGGATGCTGGGTTGTCTTCCTCCTCCTCAGCACCATCGCTCCCGCTTTGCTCCTCCTCCTCCTCCTGACTTGCTGAACTGGGCTCTGAAGTGTCCATGGTGGTCCTCCGAGTGGAGGTGGGGTCGCCCCCAAGTATCGCGTCCAGCTCTTTGTAGGAACGGCAGGTCACGGGGGGAGCACCCGAGCGGCGGTTTGCCTCGCGGGCTTTGTGCTAGGCATTCCGCAGCTCCTTCACTTTAACCCTGCACTGCAGTGCGTCCTGGTCATGGCCCCTTTTGGTCATGTCCCTTGATATCTGCCTGAAGGTATCGTAATTCCTATGGTTGGAGCACAGCTGGGACTGGACAGCTTCCTCCCCGCAAACACTGATGAGGTCCAGCACCTCCCCATTGCTCCATACTGGGGATCGCCTGGCGCGTGGAGGCATGGTCACCTGGAAAGATGCGCTGAGAGCACTCCATGCCTGACTGAGCAAACAGGAAGGGGATTTTCAAAATTCCCAGGGAATTTAAAGGGCGGGACTGACGGTTGGTCACCTGAGGTTAGGGTGACCAGATGTCCCGAAAAAATCGGGACCATCCCGATATTTCGGTGTCTGTCCCGTGTCCTGACGCATTTTGTCCCGATACCCGCCGTCAGACTCAGCCTTTTTTTGTTTTTGCTTTTTGCTCAGCCAGCAGGCACTCCCCCCCCCCCCCCGCAATGTGTCCCAATATTTTCTTCCCATCATCATCTGGTCACCCTACCTGAGGGCAGGGCAGTAGAGTTCAAAGTGATGACCAGAGTGGCTAGAACAGGCACTGTGGGACATTTCTGGAGGCCGATCAGAGCGCATTAACAGACCAGGGCGTCCATACTGGCACTGCGGCGCTCCAGCGGGGGTGCATCAAACGTTATTCCACTCGTCGAGGTGGATTAACAGGAGCGCTCTAGCCACGGACTCAGGGCGCTCTACATGCCTTGCCAGTGTGGACGCATCCTGAGTTAGAGCGCACGGGGCTGCTTTAATGAGCTCTAACTCGCAAGTGTAGCCAAGCGGCAGCTGGGACTTTCCCTACTGACCGCAACGGTAGGTTTCTGTCTGAGCTCAGCCCGGCTTCCCCTCACTGTGTGTCTTGCACAGTGATACCGGGCTGTGTCCTCGGTCTTCAGGCCGGTCATTTGCAGATACAGCAGGTTGTTGGATTGTCTCTGGAGATGGTGAATCGGCCTTGGACGAGTTGGCGGAGTTTACAGTGCTGCCGGCCCAGTAGCTCACACGAGAGAGACACTACAGGCCCTTGCCAAGAGTCTGACGGATTCAGCTCATCGAGTCGTCTCCGACGGTGAATCTGGAGGCTTTGCAGGAGAGGCGGAGAGAGTCTCCGGGCTTTTTCACATCCCCTCTGGACTCCACCAGTGCCTGGGACCGGACACCTGGGAATAAAGACAGGTTGAAACATATTGGGATTAGAATCAATAACTCAATATACTGCAGGGTATGCAGGGGAAAACATACCTTGCAGAGCTGCTACAATGAAAACTAAGTGGATGCAAACTCTCATGTTCCCTGGTGCTGGAGGGGAAAGTTCTCAGGGGACTGGCTGGTCACTGCACAGACCCAGGGGCTGCGGATTGTCTCTCCGGGTGCTGGAGGGGAAAGTTCTCAGGGGACTGGCTGGTCACTGCACAGACCCAGGGGCTGCGGATTGTCTCTCCGGGTGCTGCCTGGGCAGAGAGAGCCACAGATTTAAACAGGAAACTGCCATCCTGATTTGCATATCCCCCTTCTTATAACAGACACAAACCCTCTCCCTGAATGCTCGGAGTTATTTGGCTGGGGGCTCTAAGAGAGGGAGTCGGACTGGTGCTAACTCTGTGTCTGGGCAGTGCCCAGTGAGTGCGGGGCCATCCTGACCATACTGCTGCACAAACAGCTCCCTTGAAATCCCTCACATCCTTCCAGACTTAAGGGCTAATCTACGGTCTGTTCAAGGGAATAGAAAGACTAGTGACTTCAGCGGAGTTTGGATCAGGTCTTTGGAGAGAAGGCTATTCGGTTAGCGAGCAGGGCAGCGTCGTGTGAAAATCTGTTTTGTATTGATGCCAGAGGGGTTTGGAACCCGAGCTGTGCTTTCAGAATGTATTAGATCTGCAGTGGTAGTGGGTGAGTTTTCAAAGGAATTTAAAACCATTAGTGCACAGTTCCCAACAAATTGCAATAGGATTTTTAACACCCAGCTCAATTAGGCACCTTGGAAAATCCAAGTCCTGTTATTACACCTAGAACAGTTGATCCCCAAATAGTCCTCTGCTGAGCTGTGCATTTTTACTTCAGTGTCTGATATGTGCCACATTGAAACATGTTAAAGTCAAGAAGCCCCAGTTTTTATGGACATATGATCATGTATGGATATAGTGATCTGAAACCTGAGGACAGATTTGTTTTTCGCTCTGGTTGTAGATCCCGTTCCTGTGCCCAGGGCTGGATTGTTTGTGGACGTGCTGCCCCCGCGCGGCACATGGGAGAAGGGCGGTTCTGCCGCTCGGGTTTTTGTATGAGCAGTATCGGGATTCCCCTCACTGTGAGTGTCTCCCACAGTAATACCGGGCGGTGTCCTCGGATTACAGGCCAGTCATTTGCAGGTACAACAGGCTGTTGGGGTCATCTCTGGAGACTGTGAATTGTCCTTTTACCGAGTCACTGTAGTATATGCTGGTGCTGTAAATGCTGGCGATCCACTCCAGTCCTTTCCCGGGAGCCTGGCGGACCCAATCCATCCTGTAGCTGCTGCAGGTGAACCTGGAGGCTTTGCAGGAGAGGCGGGGAGAGTCTCCGGGCTTTTTCACATCCCCTCCGGACTCCACCAGCTGCACCTGGGACCGGGCACCTGAGAATAAAGATGAATTATGGGGAACATGAGTATCTAGGGCAGCAGGATAACAATCTCCTGACTCTACAACACATCGAGAGGGAGAAAATACCTTCAAACGCTGCTGCAATGAGAATGAGATACAACCAAAGTCTCATTTTCCCCGTGTTTGGAGAGGAGAGTTCTCAGGGGGGTTGTCTGGTGACTGCCCAGAGACAGAGGCTGCAGATTGTCTGTCCGGGTGCAGCCGTGCAAGTGAGGGAGTCAGATTTAAACAGGAAACTCTCACGCCTATTTGCATATTCCGCTCCTTATAAGACACATTCATTATTTCCTAGAACAAACTCAGTTTCTTTGTGTGGTTGCTGAGGGCATGTCTCCACTACAAAATTAGGTCAATTTATTTAATTTGACTTTGAGCATCCGATTTAACAAATCCGATTTTGCAACTCCCGACTAGGTGGCTGTGGTCGACGGAGCACATCCTCAGTGCCAGGGGTTAGATCAACTCAGTAGGGATGCACTGTGGGTAGCTATCCCACAGTCCCTGCAGCAGTCTGGAATTCTGGGCTTGGGTCCCAGTGCCCCAGGAGGGTGGTTATGGGTGCATGTCATCAGCCTCTCATGTCTGTGGCTCAGAACCAGAGTAGCTGTTCACCAGCCTTGTCCTGGGGTATGCTCGTCTAAGCTCCTTTCCTTTCACGCAGCATTGCTGTGTGTCCCTGGTGTAGCCTTTATCCACCATGCCCTGTGTGATTTTGCCATAGATATCAGCGTTTCTTTGGCTGGTTCAGAGCTCTGCCTATACAAACTCTTCCCTCCACACAGCAATCAGATCCAGTGTATCCTTCTGCACGAATCTAAACTCTAAATTTTACCCTATTAGTAATCTCAAACCTTAACTCTAACTCTAAATCTAGAGTGAATCTTAATTCCACATTTAATTTATGGTGGGACGTTCACAGCAGGATCAGGGGAGTATTGAGCCCTGTCTTATTCAGTGGGAGCCGCACCTGTAGTGAAGGATACTGCTTCTCGTAGGAATGTGCTACTGGTAGCACTTTCCGATACTTACAGATTGAAATGTGCTATCTGTAGCAGTTAGTGATACATATAGACCAGGTGTCGGCAACGTTCGGCACGCGGCTCGCCAGTGGAAGCACCCTGGTGGGCCGGGCCAGTTTTATTTACCTGCTGACGCAGCAGGTTCGGCCGATCGCGGCCCCCACTGGCCGCAGTTCGCCGTCCCGGGCCAATGGGGGTGGCAAGAAGCCGCGGCCAGCACATCGCTCGCCCGCGCTGCTTAGGAGCATGGGATTAAACAGTTGAAAATCCCAGGAAGGCCCTATCTGCCTCTTTAGGGGCTAGATCCAGAAAGGGGAGTCAGGCTGAGGCCTGGAGTTCCGAACTGTAAGACCCTGCCACCCAGTGCAATAGAACCCCCTGAGTTAGGCACCTCCACCTGCCTGGCCCATGGAGGGGATCCAGGCAGAGTTGCTGGAGGAAGGTCTAGTTAGTGTGGGACAGGCTGTTGCCAGAAAGCAGAGCTACGGGAGTGGGGTGAACTCCTGTGGTGGGGCCCTCGTGAGGGAAGGGATTGTGAGGACCAGGGAGTGAGCTAGAAGCCCATGAAGGGTGAAGGCTAGTTTAAGTGGAATATTGACTCCGTGAAGGAGGATTCTAGGGGCCCAGTATCCTCACAAAGGGGAGGGACTGAAATGAAGCCCAGGAGGTGGGGAAGGACCTTTGGTTCAGAGCTGCCTCTGGGAGGGGACTGAACTGTTGTGTGATGGGCTGTGACCCACGAGGCCCAGTGGGAGAACCTGGTGAAGACACTGGCTGGGACTCGCCCTTGTGGCTGAGAAGGGGACAGCAGAGGGGTGTGAGAGAAGCCGTCCCCTGCCATTCCCCATCTGGGCAGGGGGGGCTGCCCTAGAGGTAACATGCATGTGTAGAGGAGACTTAGGGACTTGATACGGTGATCTGCAGAAGCCAGCACAATGAGTGGGGAGCTGCCTGACCTACCCCCTGGAAAATGCTGAGGAGGGGCTGGGTCCTAAGTCCCACCTGTTCAAGGGAGTTAGGTGCCTAACTCCAGTTGGGATTCACAGCCCTTTCCTAGAGTCAGGTGCCCCAGCTGTTTACATACAAAAACGCGCCCAACCCCCCTTGTGCCAGAGAAGGATTTCTTGGTGCTTCCCTTAGCTTTTAGCCTAGTGGTTAGAGCACTTGCCTGGGACATGGTAGAGCCAGTTTAATTCCCTCCCCTCCCCCGGCCTGATATGGGAGCAGGGATTTGAGCCCACTTCTTCCACCGTCAAGAGGAGGGTGACATCTGGGGTACAGACACCCCCAGTACATCCCATTCCCTTTCAGACCAAATGAGTATTAATTTAGTCATGGTGGAACAGCTTGAATGAGAGAGATTGAAAGACCCCTCCCCAAAATACCCCATAGCCTGGTGCTTAGGGCATTCGCCCAGGACCGTTCTGCTGCTGTGACAGGTGATGGTGTCACAGGAGCCTAAATCATATGTTGAGAAGTGACTTAGAAGAAAAATCTACTTACAATGAAGTTTAAGTGAGTTAGGAGCCTAAGAAGTTTGGGGAGGAATTGCCCCCTGTCTGTTCACATGGGCAAATGCTCTCTGGGGTGACTAAAGGCTCCAGTGTTCTCCGGAGACCGGGGTTCTCTCAATGAGGGTTTTTGAATTGCTGGAGATGTGGTTTGTGTCACTGTGTCCCTAGCACAGTAATACGTGGCCGTGTCATCGGTTCTCAGGCTGCCCAGCTGTAGATATGCTGTGCTTATGGAGGTGTCCCTGGTGATGGTGAATCGGCCCTGGAAGGCCTGGGCATAGTTAGTGCCACCGCTACTGGGGGCGATATATCCTATCCACTCCAGTCCTTTCCTGGGAGCCTGCCGTACCCAGTTCATGCTATAGTCGGTAAAGGTGTAGCTAGAGGTTTTACATGTCACCCTCACAGACTCTCCAGGCTTTTTGATTTCAGCCCCAGACTGGGTGAGCTGGATCTGGGAGCTGACACCTGTCAATAAACAATCATAAAAACCCAGTTAATTCCATTATTTTCCTCCTCTTCCCACGTTTATCCAAGTCCTTCTGTTGCCCTCCTCACAACAGTTTCTGATCTTCTAATTAATTTATTCACACCACCCTCCTGTGAAGTAGGGAAGTACAGTTATCCCCATGTTTAAGGGATTTTGACAACTACTTCCCATTAAAGATTAATGAAAATTGGGTATCCAAATCCACTACGTGGCTTTAAAATTCCACACTGTGATTTGTTCAGAGCTAGGATTTCAAATCCAGAATCCCTGAATCCCACGGCTAAGTCTTTGTCTTAAAACCGTCTTTCCTGTCCTAGCCCAGCTGTCCTAACCGGACACCTGTGGGTTCATCCACTTACCAGAGACAGCTGCCAAAACGAAAAAGAACCCCAGACAGATCATTTTCATTCTCCGCAACAACCTGGTGGGCTGCAAAGCAGTAAACCTTCCTCTGCTGGCAGCTTTTCAGTGAGGGTCGCCTGCTCGCCTTTATCACTCCGTCTTCCTACTTCATTTGCATGTGGGCGTTGCTAAATCATTTAACTAAACCTCAGCTTTGCCCGGTGTTACAAATAACTGACCTCGAAGTTCAGAGGGACACAGTCACGGATGATGCCAGAGCATATGAATGAGGTTTGGGCTCCAATCCAGGAAAACACTAAAGCACCTGGACACGAGGGGGACTTCATTTCTTGCTTACCCAGTGGAATGTGTATACCTCCTTTATTGCATGTGTAACTGCAACAGACCCCGGTTCTCGGCAGGCAGGATCGCACCTGGGACTGCTGGAACTAAATGCATGAGTCTCTACTGCATGAGCTAAAAGCCATCTGCACTTCAGTGTGAGCTTAATGATAACTGGTAAACTCGAATAGTAAGATGCCTAAATCTGGGTTATCAGAACGTAACATCCAATGTATATGAAACTGATATAACATAGAATCAATGAATGTATATGTGATTTCCCAAACCTCCGAGGAGCACTGGGTACTCAGTTCCTCCAGATTGGAAAGGGAATTGGGTGGGCAAACCCTGACTTTGAAAATTCCAGCCTTCGGTGCTGAGGACAATAATTCCCTGTGCTTGTTCCCGGGTTCAGTCTTTGGATAGAAATGTTTCATAATCGAACATGACACTTTGCTGCCACCATGTGGGTCTGATAAACAGAGAAAATATTTCCCCTTTTTCTTCCTTTAGGTTAATTTAACTTGGTCATTTTTTGTCTCCTCTAAGGCATAGGAGGGCGGGCGGGGGATTTTTAGCTGAAGGCTGATTTGGTGTTAGAAGTATTTACAGGGATTTTTACTGAACTACAAAAAGTCCATCCATCTGCCTATTCACAAGAAATCGCTCTCCGAAGCACCTTTCGCTGCTATTATCTGGAAGCTTGCTACACTAAGAAGGATGGGTGTGAAGTCAATGAGAAGGTTTGATTTGAACAGTCAGTGAGCAGGTGTTATGATATTATAGGTACGTGTTATCCACAAACCGGAGGTGAGACTAGATGCTTGTAATGTCCTGATCTGGCCCTCCAAAGTAGGGAGTCCTGTTTGATGTATTAAGTATGTAGGAATGTCTATGTGCGTCCTATCAATTCACAGAAAAACAAAGCAATGCCAAGTGTTACCAATGCCAACATGCCTTGTAGTTGGGCACTTAGGCTAAGAATTTCAAAGCCACCAAAGTGATATGGAATCCCAAATTGTGCATCTAACTCAGTGATTCTCACACTGGTTTTTGGGACCCCAAAGTGGGTTGCCAGCGCTGGTGTTAGACTTCCTGGTGCCCAGGGCCAAATCCCAGGGCTGAAGCAGTAGCCCAATTCCCACTACCTTGGGAGGCGGGGCTCAGGCTTCGGCTTTAGCCCTGAGCGGCACTGCTCAGATTACAGGCCCCTGTGACGATGCTGCCTGTGGGAGCCAGCTGAGGTCATTCAATCAGGGTGAACTGCAAACAAAACGGGGCAGACAAACCCCAAACGCTGATGGTTATTCCAATACTTAGATTTACCAAGCCAGCACAAAACAGCTTCTGTAGTACCTCACTGGTACAACGCAGTTCCCTTAAAGTACCCAGCCTCAGGCCTCCATCCAGACACACCTGTCAGATATGATGATGATTACTGAAAATCTTACTTCATCATATAAAAGAAAAGGTTCTTCCAATCCCAAAGCATCAGCCACATACCCAGGTCCAATTATAACTTAGATCTTATCCAAAATACACGCTACAGCCAATTCTTATTAACTAAGCTAAAATTTATTAAAAAAGAAAAGAGAGAGAGTGTTGGTTATAAGATCAACATACATACAGACTTGAATTCAATTCTTGAGGTTCAGATGCATAGCAGAGGTGAGCTTGTAATTGCCAAAAGTCCTTTTAGAAATAGTCCATAGGTTATAGTCCAATGTCCATATTCAGGGTGGCTCCAGTCAATGACTGGGGATCTCAATCCTTGTGGCTTATTTCCCCCTCTTGAAACCCAAAGCAGATCTGAGATGAAGTAGGATCATGTCCCAGGGTTCTTATACATTTCCAGCAGCCTTTCGGCCTGAAAAAACAATAGGCTTAACTCTCCTTCTCCCAAACATCCTGGCAATTAGCACAGGGTACTTTATCCATTAAACAGTTTATTATTATTTTTTTATAATGGAAGGGTGTTGCGGTGCGATGAAGTTTGAGAACACCTGATAATACTTGGAAAAATCTCATTCTTAATTGTGAGCAAGTGACAGCCTCTCTCTGTGCTGCCCCCAGAGGTGTTTGCATGGCTATGAGTGGATTTCTTCTCACTGTGTGTCTCTCGCACAGTAATACAGGGCGGTGTCCTCGGGCTTCAGGATGGTCATTTGCAGACACAGCAGGTTGTTGGGATTGTCCCTGGAAATGGTGAATCGCCCTTTGACTGAGTCTGTATAGTAGCTATCTCCCCCATCCTGCCTAATTCTGGCTATCCACTGCAGCCCTTTCCCGGGAGTCTGGCGCACCCAGTCCATCCAATAGCTGCTGAAAGTGAACCCAGAGGCTTTGCAAGAAAGTTTTAGGGACTCTTCTGGTTTTTTGAGTCTGCCAGCAGACTCCACCAGCACCACATCCCCTGGACACCTGTGAACACAAACATACCAGTAATGTACCCAGTGCATAGTACAATATATGACATAGCTGTTTATTTATATAACTCTAGGGAACAGGATCACACCTGAGAGAGCAGAGAGCACGAGAAGAGATCTCCATACGGAGAGCATGATGATGAATGAAGAGAAATAGACCCAGGGGCTTCAGAAAGTGTTGCAGTTTGGAAAGTGTCTCTAGGCACCTTGGCTTTAAACAGGCGGCTTCCGCCCTGAATTTTCCTGGCTTGTTTGTGGTGTATAAAGGGCAACTGTATGGGCTTGTGGTAAAAGCACTAGACTCAGGGTTGGTCTGCACATATATTTGTTTTCCTGCAAGTGTATTCGTTTAATTCACACCTTTACCAACTAAAGCTTGAAATAGAACATCTGGACTAAAGGGATCCACACAGAGACTGGCACTTCAACCTCAAAGGTTTAACATCAGTGTAGTGATTTGGGTGAAAGTTCCTGGCAAAGATATCCGTTGCAATGGGAAATCACTTGGGAAGATAGGATCAGACGGGCTGGGAGTCTCAAACTGGTAAAATCCTCTGGCCTGTTATACAGGAGCTCAGACTGTGCTCTTAAGTCTCTGACAAGCGACCTAAAGGGGTTAGGAACACTGATTTCATTTGTTGTTGTTGTTTTAGTGCAATTTGGACACTTAAATCTTAGGTCATCTGCCAATCCCAGCCTTTATATACTGGGGCCTGGCTATTAAAAATATTGAGGCAAAAAAGAAGTGGATAGGTGCCTAGGTGCTCTTAAACGTCCTGCTAAGTACCTATATTCTACAGCTCTATGGGAGTCAGGCACCCAGCTGATTCTGAAAATCCCACGAAGGGCTGATCTGATTCTTTAGGCACCGAAATACCGTTAGGCCCAGATTTCTGAAGGTGTTCAGGCGTAGCTGTGCTGTGCGTTGAAATGCCTAATTGAGTTAGGAGCCTGAATCCCATCTTCCAATACTGAGATATCTGGTAAGATCTGGCCCTTAGTGCTGCCGTTTGCCACCTGTAAAAAGGAGAGAACGATACTTCTCCCCATCGCAGGGTTTCATGGTAGGAGGATAAATTAGTGTTTGAGGTGCCGCAGTGCTGCGTTGATGGGGTTTGTGTAACTAGCCAGCTAGAAAAAGTGGATTCAGCCCTTGAGGCTGAGCTCAGAATGATGAATTTCCACCTGTCGTGTCACTGATAGACAGGGCCACCCGGGGAGGGCAAATGGGGCAATTTGCCCCAGGCCCAGGGCCCCGCCTTCCCCCATCCCCCGGTGCCTCAGCTGCGGGCCTGAGCTCCTCCCACTGAGTCAGAGCCGCATGGTAAGGGGGCGGGGCTGCGAACTCTGGTCCTGCTGAACCACACCCTGCAGCGCTGTCCAGGGGCCAGGGCAGCTCCTGGACGCAGCGCGCTGAGGCTCCGAGAGAGGGGAGAGGCGGCGGTAACCCAGGAGCGGCCCTGGACAGTGCTGCTGGGGGGGGGGGGGGCGCGCTCAGTTGGATCGTGAGTGTTCTGGGGGTCTGTCAGGACTCAGCGGGGGGTGGATAGGGGTCGGGGCAGTCAGGTGACAGGGAGCAGGTAGGTTTGGTGGGGGGGTGGTTGGGGGTGAGGGGACAAGGAGCAGGCTGTGTCGGGAATTCTGAGGGGGGCAGTCGGGGGGGCAGAAAGTGGGTGGGGGTCGGATAGGGGGCAGGGCCAGGCTGTTTGGGGAGGCACAGCCTTCCCTACCCTAAAGCTCATTCAGCAGTTTGAGGCTTGCAGACAGCTATTTAACACAAAGAGCCAAGCTGTTATCTTTTCCCTTAGGGCTACCATCCCTTTCACTTCTCAAATGCCAAATTATAGTCTACATTTCATTTCAGTGCCAGAGGGAGATTCATGTCAGGGGAGGGGAGCTTCATTTAAAATTAGCCACTTCAGATTAACAGTGATAGAGTCAAGAGAGCCATGGGGGAGGGACCACATGAGAAGAGCAATATCCTACACCACCTACCTCCTTCCCAACCCTACCAAGGGAGACCCCCCCTCCCCTGCATTCCCCGAGGCTCCAGAGGGGTTAATTCAGTGGTTCTCAAACTTTTGTACTGGTGACCCCTTTCACATAGCAAACCTCTGAGTACGACCACCTCCTTATAAATTAAAAACACTTTTTTATATATTTAACACTATTATAAATGCTGGAGGCAAAGCGGTGTTTGAGGTGGAGGCTGACAGCTCGTGACCCCCAGTAATAACCTCGTGACCCCCTGAGGGGTCCCGACCCCCAGTTTGAGACCCCCTGGGTTAATTTAATTTTAGCACCCTGTGTCCATTCACATGCATGTGCTATTTTGAGCATGTCAGTTTTCACAACAAAGGCTCATCCCAGATTCTGGAACAAGTTCAAATGCTCAGTTCGTGGAGTATGTACATAAGCTATACTAAAGACAAACCCTCAGTAACCATCTCCAGTTTGTGAGGGACCCCATGGAGCCAGTCTCTAGGAAACAGATACATTCATGGAGGTTAAGTCCATGAATGGCTATTAGCCAGGATGGGTAAGGAATGGTGTCCCTAGCCTCTGTTTGTCAGAGGGTGGAGATGGATGGCAGGAGAGAGATCACTTGATCATTGCCTGTTAGGTTCACTCCCTCTGGGGCACCTGGCACTGGCCACTGTTGGACGACAGGATACTGGGCTGGATGGACCTTTGGTCTGACCCAGTCTGGCTGTTCTTATGTTCTTATGTTCTAACCTAAATGAACCCGAAGTTATGGAGACAGATATGAGCCAAGGAAGGCAGCAGAGTATCAGAAACCTGGAGAAGTCTCTGATTGGATGGGCTCAGGCGTTCGGTCACAAGCTGAGGTGGTTCAAAAGTTTTGGATTTTTTTAAGCAGAATTTTTTTATTGTTTCTTTAAACAATCAAACACAGCAAGCAGCAAATATTTGGTCACACACTTCTGAAACCCCAAACCATGTTCAGGTTTTGGCAGACTAATTTCAGCTTTTCAATTAAAAAAAAACAAAAAACAAATTTGGAAGGAACGCAGACATTGTCCATGATTTTTTCTGCTTTTTAAAAACCCCTAGTTTTCAATCCAAAAAAAGTTTTGATGGAAAATATTTGTCCAACCCTTTTAATGAGTTTTAGTGCCTTTTAGCACTAGCTGATGCTGAGAACCAGTGATACCTCGTAGAGGTGACTTGAAACGAAGTTTTCTCAAAACTGGGTTTGTGCCGAGATGCGGAAGGTTTTTAAATGTTTATTTTTCCCAGGGCCGCCCGGGGGAGGGGGGGGGGGGGAAGTGGGGAAATTTGACCTAGGCCCCACAGGGGCCCCCACGAGAATATAGTATTGCAACTTTTTTTATGGAAGGGACCCCAAAAATTCCTTTGCCCCAGGCCCCCTGAATCCTCTGGGCAGCCCTGGGGGTGGGTTGCTCAGAGGAGGTTCCTGTTTTTGTCCCAGCCCTCACTGGTTTCTATTCAGTGTGTCTCTCATACAGTAATACGTTGCAGTGTCTTCATTAGTCATGGAGCTGATCTGTAGATAGTAGCGTTCTTGGCTGTGTCTCTGGAGACAGTAAGCCGGCTTTGGAAGGACTGGGAGAATAGGACACTTCCATCATTCTTGATAAGCCCCAGCCATTCCCATGCTCTCCCTGGACTCTGCCTTAGCCAGTGCCACCAGCAGCACCCATTAGTCATGGAGACCCCAGAAACAGTGCAGGTCAGTTTGAGAGAGACTGACGGTTTCAGCAATCCCTGGCCGGATTGAACGAGTGTCACTTGAGAAGAGACCCCTGTAGAAAGAGAGAGAAATGAATTCAACACCGTATAGTCCTTTAACTAAATAAGCACAATATTGCATCACTCCCCATAGCCTTACTTGTAGGGAATCCAAAGCAAGAAGAGAGATGAGTAGCAACTTCATAGCTGTGTGAGAGTCCAGTCGAGAGAGCCACCAGATGAACGTCCTCACTGAAGGAACAGGGGAGCAGAGCTCCGTATATGAACAGGGAACGAGGAGTGGAGATTTGCATGTAGCATTTTGATGTCACAAAGGACACAAAAGGCCCCATTGGGTGATGATCGCCCCTGAGCATAAGGTGAGCATGAGGCTTCGGCACTTGAAATAAGCTTTGATTGTGAGGTGCGCAGACACCAGAGGGTGTTGGGAGACATAAGTCCCAGACTGATCAGATCCAAGGTCCATTTAGGCTGTTACCTTTTCTCTGGCAATGGTGCATAATATGCCTCAGGGGAAGAGGTAATAACTCTGTAGGCGGAAGTGGGCCAGTCTGCCCCCCACATCTCACCCTTATCTACAATACAGACGGGCTTAAACCTTCATGCATGAGGTTTAATGAGCCTTTTGATTTTATTATAACGCTGAATATTCTCCAGACCCATATAACTATCCAGTCCTTTTCTGAATCTTCTTAAGTTCTTGGTCTTGATGATTTGTCTTAGTAATAAATTCCGCAGTTTAATTACATGGTGTCATGTGTAAATACCTGCTGACCTTTTACATTTCATTGACTGCCCCCAGTTCTTGTGCGATGGCTCGGAATGACCCAGGTAAAGGGAGAAAATTAATGGGAAACGTTTGCCTCTGGATCCGTAGCAGTAGCGCTATTCCCAGGTGAAGCAGGAAGAGAAAAGCCACCGGGGAAGTGAGATCTGGCATTGAGGATACGAGCCGCAATGCAGAACAGAGTCTGATAAAACGTGAAAAGAGAAAGTCCATTGTGTGCAGCACTGTTGTAGCCGTGTGGGTCCCAGGACTTTGGAGACACAAGGTGGGTGAGATGATCCCTATTACTGGACCAACTACTGTTGGGGAGAGAGACAAGCTTCTCAGCTACACCAGGCCCTGCTTCAGCTCAGCTCTGTGTAGCCTGACAGCTTTTCCCCAACAGAACTCGCTGCAATCGAAGGTCTCCCCTCACTCATGTTGCCTCCGCGAAAAGATCCTGCGTTTTAAAGCATTGTTGGGACGTTGCTGTCACCCTCTGGATGTGTGTTTCTGTTCAGTATCTACATTATTTGTCACGTGTTCCGTTAACTGGTTTATTAAACCCTGGGTTGTTTCTGTTTGTTTTTATTCATTACTGGCAAAGTAAAATGAACTAAAATCATCCCTTGCACCCCCGGCAGTGTTTGCCCTGCTCCGGGGACTGGCTTGGTGCAGGGCTGAGCACAAGGGCTCCTCATTCGTGTCTGGGGCTCCTAGGTGCTGTGGCGATACAAATAGTGACTGTGTTGGTATTTCCCAGCACCCAGATCATGTTCTGTGTGTCTGGATTGTGCTCTTCAGCATCCGACTTGTAACTGTTCCCCTGCGGACAGGAAGCGGGTCCGTGTATGTAGCTCTGGTGGTTCAGTGGAGGAAGAAACACCTGCTTCTTGCCATCCCACTGGCTGTCAATTTAATCCAGTTCCCTTTTCTGAACGACCCCGAATGAGATTTCTCTCTGTGTGTCTGGCACAATAATACACTGCAGTGTCTTCAGCCCTCAGGCTGCTCACTAGCAGAAAGGCCGTGCTGAGGGGCTTGTCCAGAGCCATGGGGACTTTCCCTTTAAATTCTCCCTGTAGTCTGGTGCCCCTGTATCCGTGCTAATCCAGCCGATATCGAACAGCCCTTTCCCGGGAATCTGTTGAACCCACCTGATCCCATAGCTAGTGAATGTGTAACCGGAGCCTTTACAGGACACCTTCACAGACCCCCCCGGCTTCTTCACCTCTGCACCAGACTGGACCAGCTGGATTTGAGCCTTTACCCCTGTGGAGAAAGAAGCCGGGTGAGAATTCTTGCGGCTAGTTCTGGTTCCCCTCCCCCCCCACCACTCCTTGTCCCAGTGAACTTCACCTACCTGGGAGAGCTGCCAACAAGAGGAGAAAACTGACCCAACAGTTCATGGCTATTCTTCTCAGCACCCCTGCAGTAGCAGAACAGTGACTGCTGCACAGAGCATCCACTGAGGGCCCGTCACTGCCTTTTAAAAAGGAAAAGGGGCTCCCTCCTTATTTGCATATGGAGCCGGCACCCCCCTCCAATGTATAAAACCAGATACTCAGAAGGAGTAAGGCTGGGAATTTGCATGATAAACTCAGAGAGGTCCATGCACTCCGGCCCAGGGAGTGAGGTGCGCCCCAAATTTCTCTCTCCACTACTTGTATGGCCCCATCACAGTAGAATCTGATCACCTTACAATCTGTAATGCATTTATCCTCACAGTGCATCTTTGAAATAGGGGGGGTCATTCCTACTGTACAAGTGGGGAAACTGAGGTACAGAGAGAGTGACCTGCTCAAGGTCACACAGGAACTTGGTACCAGAGCGGGGAGTTGAAGCAACATCTCCCAAATTCCAGGTGAGCTCTAACCACTGGACCATCCTTCCTCTCCGTCCTGCAGAGATTTAGCAATGTGCTGCACTTCGTGCACATGAGTAATCTTATTCATTTAAATGGGACTATTCGTATGAGTAAATTTAACTAGGAGCTTTGTCTACAGAGTGGACTAATGTGCTCTGCAGGGGTGTTGATTTCTGTTTGAAACAGTAAGAACACAAGTAGGGTCTCAGTAGGTCAGACCAAAGGTCCATCTAGCCCAGTATCCTGTCTTCCAACAGTGGGCAGTGCCAGGTGCCCCAGAGGGAATGAACAGAACAGAACAGGAAATCACCAAGTCATCCATCCCCTGTCCCCTATTCCCAGCTTCTGGGAAACAGAGGCTAGGGACACCATCCCTGCCCATCCTGGCTAATAGCCATTGATGGACCTATCCTCCATGAATTTATCTAGTTCTTTTTTGAACCTTGTTATAGACTTCAGAGAAGAACTAGATAAATTCATGGAGGATAGTACTACGTTAAAGTGCACTACAGAACATTTGTAGACCCTTCTGGTGCACATTACAGACCAATCAATGTGCAATACATTAGTGTGCTTTACAAATCAAGCCCCATATGCTTAGATCTTTGTATGGTTTAGGTTTAAGTTGTGTGTTGAATTCCCCTAAGTCCCTTTGAAAGACCCAGTCTAATTCCCTGTTGCCCGGACTTCCATGTGAACTAAATTCCCACCAGGTGTCTCTGCTCTTCTCATGTGCTGCAGAAAAAAATGGAATGCTAAGTACTAAGTCATGTTATAAGAGGAATAACAAAAGATTTTGAGGGGGAAGATCATCAGCTTATTATTTTTACAATAGTGCCCAGGGCCCTAAACCAAAACAGAGACCCCAGTGTGTACAGTGCTATATGCACCCCTCGAAAGAAACTGCTGTGAGGAGCTTAGGGAGCATTGTCAAAGGCATGAATGGGAGCTAAGCAGCCAATTCACAATGCTTTTTCTTTATTTCAATGAACTTTGGGCCTTTGAAATTCTCCCCCTTAAAATTTAAGATTAGTGTTTGCAAGGAAGCCTATGGCAGCTAAATGCCCAAATGCCATAATTGGACTGGGTGCCTAACTCCCTTTGGCCACTTTGAAAATCCTAAATGCCTAAAGAGACAAGACAGACAAGTACATTCCTTTTTAAGCACCGATTTTAGCAGTGGTTGAGATTTTCAAAAGATCAGAAAGGAGGGACACTGCCAAATCCCATTGCACTGAAATGAAATTAATAAGCAACAGGTTTAATACTAAAGAAGAGAAAGTACTTTTTCATGCAATGCACAGCTAACCTGTGGAACTCCTTTCCATGGGATGGTGTGATGGCAAAAACTGTAACAGTTAAAAATGGATAAATTCATGGATAAATCCATCAATGGCTATTAGACGAGATGCTCAGGGATGCAACCCCATGCTTGGATTACCCTAAACCTCTGACTACCTGAAGCTGGGAGTGGAAGACAGGGATGGAGCACTGCATAACTGCCATGTTACGTACACTCCCCCTGAAGCTCTGGTGTAGGCCCTGTCAGACAGGATACTGGGCAAGGCGGGCCATGGTCTGACCCAGAATGGCAGCTCTTATGTTCAATAGGATCTGGGTTTCTCACTCTATTTGGGTTTGTCTACACAGGGACAAATGTGCTGCTGGCCTGGGTCAGCTGACTCAGGCTCTGGGGCTGAAACATTGCTGTGTAGATCTTGAGGCTCGGGCTGCGCCTGAGCTCTGGGACCCTGCGAGGATGGACGATGCGAGAGCTCAGGCTCCAGCCCCAGCCCGAACATCTACACAGCAATTTTTAGCCCCGTGGCCCCGGCCAGATGACCCAGACCAGCCACGGTCATGTCCTGGGGCTCTTATCCCCCTGGAGACAGACCCTTAGGTGCCTTTGGAAATGCTAAGCAGAGTGCTTTGCTGAATCAGGGCCTTTATCTCAATCCTTCAAGATGCTCCAAATTCTGGAGCCCTGTTGACTCCCACTTGCAGGATCAGGGACTTGGTCAAAGGAAAGATGCAAGAGGTGAAGGACACAAAGAAAGGGGTAGGTCTGGGGGAGTAGGAAGTAGAGTAAGAATAATATAAACATGTCTGTCTGTCTGTCCACTCCTTACCTTACTGAGGCAGAATCCTTCTATGGAAAAAGTGCAAAAACTTTCCATCAAAACTTTAAGAGAATTGGGTTTTTAGCTAAACAGAGATGTTTCCAGAAAGTGTCTGCTTTCCTCAAAAATAAATAAACCTTTTCATTGACGGAAAGTTGAATTTTTCTGCTGAAAATTTCAATAAAAGGAAAGTTAAAATTTTCAGCAGGAGAGAAAAGCATTCTCGCATTAGCCCCACAAATGCTGTTTTATCCAGTGCTGTCGTTAAGAGATGTCTCTGCATATAGGACAGGTGTCATTCTGAGCTGTGGTAAGGTCTTTACCTGGCCTCTCCTAATATGGGCCACTGCTGCCATCTGGTGGCCCGGAGATGAACTGGAATCTCCCACTAAGCAGTTTTTGAATGAACAAGGGTACGTTCTCCGTCACTGTGTTCACCCCATCTGGCACAGTAATACACAACTGTGTCCTCAGGCTTCAGCCCAGCCATTTGCAAGAACAGCAGGTTCTGGGTGTTGTCTCTGGAGATGGTGAATCGCCCTTTACCCGAGTCTGTGTAGTATGTGGTGTCACCAGCCCCGTTTGTAATTGAAGACACCCATTCCAGTCCTTTTCCTGGAGACCTCCGTGCCCAGTGCATACCGTGGCTAGTGTATGTGTAGTCAGACACTTTACAGGAGAGTTTGGCAGAGTCTCCTGGCTTTCTAACTTCTGCCCCAGACTGGATTAACTGGAATTGTGACCAGACACCTGGAAATAGACAAATATTAAAGATCTAGGCCGTGATTCAGCAAAGCATCTAAGCACGTTCTTCAGTGCTCTGGAGAATCAAAGATTGAACTGAATGTTTCCTTTTGGCTGTATTTGTTTCCTTCTTTTATCCCAGGTGCCTCGGAGGTTCTTACCTGAGAGAGCTGCCAGCAGGGAAAGAAAAGTGAAACACATATTTATTTTTGAATCAGAAATTTACTGGAACAGACGAAGATATACAGCACAAAGTAGGGTACTTGGAGTGTGCCAGAGGAGGAGAAGTTCTCTGGCTCTTAAAAAAGAAGTTGCCCTACTTAATTTGCATGAGGCAGTTCAAAAAGTCTTTAAAGCCAGGCAGCAAACAAAGGGGTAGGAGAGAGGGAAGAGGCAGTAACAATAGGAGTAGGTTTCCAGTTTACTTAGGTTAAGATTTCCCAAACTGCCTTTCTTCCTAATATAAACTAGGCAGCTAAATGCCTTTAGGTGGCTTTGAAAATCTCAGCCAGAATTAATCCAAAAAAGGGGGAGGGCAAAAAACCCAACTGGTTTCAAGACTGAGCTTGATAAACTTATGGAGGGGGGGAGGGGGTGGTATGATGAGATGGCCACATGACATTGTAGGCACATCTACAACTGCTGGTAGCAAATATCCCCAATGGGCAGTGATGGGACACTAGGTGGGGAAGGCTCTGAGTTACTACAGAGAATTCTTTCCCAGGTGTCTGGCTGGTGGGTCTTGCCCACGTGCTCAGGGTCTAACTGACCAATATTTGGGGTCATGAAGGAATTTACTGCTACCTTCTCCTACCAGAGCCTTTCGCTGCCGGATTTAGCTACACAGGCAGTGAGTGTGGATGCAGCCTATGTATTTCAGACCATGTCTCTGGTTTGTCTAGATCATTTTGAATTTTAATCCTGTTCTCTAAAGTGCTTGCAACCCCTTCCAGATTGGTATCATCTGCAAATTTTATAATGTATTCTCTCTGCTATTATCCAAGTCATTTATGGAGCTATTGAACAGAACCGGACCCAGGACAGATACCTGTGGGACCCCACTCGATATGCCCTTCCAGCTTGACTGTGAATCATTGATAACTACTATCTGAGTATATTTTCTAACTAGTTGTGCACCTACCTTATAATAGGTTCAGCAGTCTACGTTTCCCTGGTTTGCTTATGAGAAGGCCGCCTGGGACAGTATCACATTTCTTACTGAAACTAAGGGTATGTCTACACTACGAGAGTAGTTCAATTTTACTTAAATCGAATATGTGGTATCGATATTGCAAAGTCGAACGTGTGTGTCCACACTAAGGACAGTAATTCGACTTTGTGAGTCCACACTAATGGGGAAAGCGTCAACATTGGAAGCGGTGCACTGTGGGCAGCTATCCCACAGTTCCCGCAGTCCCCGCTGCCCATTGGAATTCTGGGTCGAGCCGCCAATGCCTTCTGGGTAAAAAAATGTGTCGAGGGTGCTTTTGGGTAACTGTCGTCATCCGACCGTCACTCCCGCCCTCCCTCCCTGAAAGCGCCGGTGGGAAATCAGTTCGCGCACTTTTCTGGTCAGTGACAGCGCGGACGCCACAGCACTGCGAGCATGGAGCCCGCTGCGACCATCGCTGCAGTTGTGGCCGTTGTCAGCGCCTCGCAGCTTATCATCCACCTTTCCCAGAGGCAGATGCAGATAAATCAGGCGAGGAGGCTACGGCACCGCGGTGAGGGCCTGAAGTCTGAGAGTAGCACAGACCTGTCAGAAAGCACGGGACCCAGCGCCGAGGACATCATGGTGGCAATGGGTCATGTGGATGTTGTGGAACGGCGATTCTGGGCACGGGAAACAAGCACGGACTGGTGGGACCGCATAGTGCTGCAGGTCTGGGATGAATCCCAGTGGCTGCGAAACTTTCGCATGCGGAAGGGGACTTTCATGGAACTTTGTGAGTTGCTGTCCCCTGCCCTGAAGCGCAATGACACCCGGATGCGAGCAGCCCTGACTGTCCAGAAGCGAGTAGCCATAGCCCTCTGGAAGCTTGCAACGCCAGACAGCTACCAGTCAGTCGCGAACCACTTTGGCGTGGGCAAATCTACCATGGGGGTTGTTGTGATGCAAGTAGCCAACGCAATCGTTGAGGTACTGCTCTCAAAGGTAGTGACCCTGGGAAATGCGCAGGTCATCATAGATGGCTTCGCCGTGATGGGATTCCCAAACTGCGGTGGGGCTATAGATGGAACTCACATCCCTATCCTGGGACCGGACCACCAGGCCAGCCAGTACATCAACCAAAAGGGCTACTTTTCAATGGTGCTGCAAGCACTGGTGGACCATCGGGGACGTTTTACAAACATCAACGTCGGATGGCCGGGCAAGGTTCATGACGCTCGTGTTTTCAGGAACTCAGGTCTGTTTAGACGGCTGCAGGAAGGTATTTACTTCCCGGACCACAAAATAACTCTTGGGGATGTGGAGATGCCTATAGTCATCCTCGGGGACCCAGCCTACCCGCTAATGCCCTGGCTCATGAAGCCCTATACTGGCGCCCTGGACACTGAAAAAGAACTCTTCAACTACCGGCTGAGCAAGTGCAGAATGGTGGTGGAGTGTGCTTTTGGCCGTCTCAAGGGGAGATGGAGAAGCTTACTGACTCACTGTGATCTCAGCGAAACCAATATCCCCATTGTTATTGCAGCTTGCTGTGTGCTCCACAATCTCTGTGAGAGCAAGGGGGAGACCTTTATGGTGGGGTGGGAGGTTGAGGCAAATAGCCTGGCTGCTGATTACGCCCAGCCAGACAGCCGGGCGATTAGAAGAGCCCAGCGGGATGCGCTGTGCATCCGGGAGGCTTTGAAAGCTAGGTTCCTGAGTGAGCAGGGTAACCTGTGACTTTTAAGTTTGTGTACAGAGAAGCTGAACCTGCCCCCGTTTCTTTACCCAGTAAATGTTCAGTATCCTCTCCAGTTACATACCCCGTTCCCCCCCTTCCAACACACGTTTACAAATAAAATCACTTGAATTTTGTTAATGAACACCATTTTCTTTATTACTGTTTTCGCGGGAAAGTGTTGAACCTGGGACGCAGACTGTGGTGGGGAGCGGGTGTAGTGTAGTCATGCAAATGACGCTTCTAAACTCCAGGAATGACAGGCTCCGCACTGGTGGACTGGTTGTTTCAATGGAGCCTGCCACCCCTCCTGTTCGGGACTCTGTGTGTGTGGGGGCTATGTGACTTTGTGGCAGGGGGAGGACGGTTACAGATCCCCTGCTGCGTGGCTCTGTGATCCAGGATAAGGACCGCTGCATAAGATCTGTAACTGCCCTCCCCCGCCACAAAGTCACAGAGCCCCCCCCCCGAACACTCAAACCACCTCCCAGACTGACCAGGGTAACTAGTGACTGCAATGTGTGTGTGCCCTGCTGCTGAACCTGCCCCCGCCTCTGTACCCTGGTAAAGGTGACTGTCCTGTCCAATTACCAACCCCCTTCCCCCCCTTCAGACAGACTCTCCTCTAAAAGAACATGATGGAAACAGTAATTAACAGAAACATATTTTTTATTAGCAGCTACACATGAAACTGGGGGGTGAAACTTGGACGGGGGCTTGGGTGAGGCGGGAAGGAAAGGACTTGTCAAATTTTGGGGAATGAGAGCCTTCTAGTAGTAGAGCAGTCTGCAGGGGTGGAGTGAGAGTTTTCACGGACTCTGCCGCCCCTCCTTCTTTGGACTTTGGGTGAGGGGGGTATGGGACTTGGTGGCGGGGGAGGGCGGTTACAGATAGACTGCAGCGGGGCTCTGTCCTCCTGCCTCCGGTCCTGCAGAACATCCACAAGGCGCCGGAGCGTGTCCGTTTGCTCCCTCATTAGTCCAAGCAGCGTTTGAGTCGCCTCCTGGTCTTCCTGCCGCCACCTCTCCTCCCGTTCCATGTGTGATCAGTGCATTTGGGACAAGTTCTCCCTCCACTGGGTCTGCTGGGCTGCCTGGGCTTGGGAGCAACCCATAAATTCAGAGAACATGTCCTCCCGTGTCCTCTTCTTCCTACGCCTAATCTGCGCTAGCCTCTGGGAGTGTGATGCCAGGGTAGGTCGGGAGACAGTCGCAGCTGTGGGATGGGAAAAAGGGAGTGAATTCCTCAGAAAGATAAATTTCGTTGTGAACAAAGAACATAGTCTTTCTCTGTGAACAAGACCATGCACAGCACCTATCACATGCGCACTCAGGACAAGGTCGAATTTTCAGCCTTCGCATTCAGTGCCTGGGGTCTTGCAGTGCAGATCAGAGAAGCAGGGCAGGACACCGGAATTTGTGTAGCAGGCCGACATGGTAAGCTGTAGACTTGTGGCTGCTTAAAACTTTAATAATAGCACTGGCCTCCTTTCATGTTCAAAGCAATGCCAGTCCCTGCTGCCAGCAATCCGGCAAGCATGAACTCTGCCCCTGTCCCACCCCCTCGCGGCTGTCCCAGGGAAAGACCCCTGTATGCTGCTCCTCTCCCGCCTCCACCGCGTGGCTCTAAACTGCCGGTTACAGTTCTGTAAAGGAACAGGCAAGCAGTCCCAATACTAACATTCCCCTACCTAATTCAAAGCAGGTCACCATGAGCGACATCACTCTGATGAGGATTTCAGAGACGGAAAAAGAAAGGATGCTTCGGGAAAGCCTGCAAAGACCAGGGCCGTATGCCGTCATGCTCTGCAGGGTAATGATCCCGGAGTACTTGCTTGTCTCCTGGCGCGGAAATGTTTGCTACTACGGAGGACCCAATAAGGCTGCTCTCCCCAGGAACCTGATGCAAAGGCTTCCCAATTACCTCCAGGAGAGCTTCGTGGAGATGTCCATGGAGGATTTCTGCTCTATCCCCGGACATATAGACAGGATTTTACTGTAGCTGCACTGGCAGGGACTAAACAGTAGAGCGGCTTGGGCAGAACAATCATGCTAAACCGGACATTGTTAGATTTTTTTCAGTAGTTGCACTGCCAGGGACTGAAACGTTAAGCGCCTAGGGCAAAGTAATCATGCAAAACCCATTGTTAATATTGGTAATATTCCTTTTCTGTTAAAAATAAATGTTTAGATGTTTTAAACACTTACTGAGTGATCCTTCCCCTGATTCTGTGTCCAGGTTAATGGCTGGGGATGGTTGGTAGGGGATCTCTGTAAGGGTGATGAAGAGATCCTGGCTGTCGGGGAAATCAGCGTTGTAAGCGCTGTCAACTGCCTCGTCCTCCTCATCTCCTTCCTCATCTTCCCCGTCCGCTAACATGTCCGAGGAAGCGGCCGTCGACAATATCCCATCCTCAGAGTCCACGGTCAGTGGTGGGGTAGTGGTGGCGGCCGCACCTAGGATGGAATGCAGTGCCTCGTAGAAACGGGATGTGTGGGGCTGGGATCCGGAGCGTCCGTTTGCCTCTTTGGTCTTCTGGTAGCCTTGTCTCAGCTCCTTGATTTTCACGCGGCACTGCGTTGCATCCCGGCTGTATCCTCTCTCTGCCATGGCTTTAGAGATCTTCTCGTAGATCTTTGCATTCCGTCTTTTCGATCGCAGCTTGGAAAGCACGGACTCATCGCCCCACACAGCGATCAGATCCAAGACTTCCCGATCAGTCCATGCTGGGGCCCTCTTTCTATTCTGAGATTGCATGGCCATCTCTGCTGGAGAGCACTGCATCGTTGCCAATGCTGCTGAGCTCGCCACGATGTCCAAACAGGAAATGAGATTCAAACTGCCCAGACAGGAAAAGGAATTCAAATTTTCCCGGGGCTTTTCCTGTGTGGCTGGTCAGAGCATCCGAGCTCGGACTGCTGTCCAGAGCGTCAACAGAGTGGTGCACTGTGGGATAGCTCCCGGAGCTATTAGCGTCGATTTCCATCCACACCTAGCCTAATTCGACATGGCCATGTCGAATTTAGTGCTACTCCCCTCGTTGGGGAGGAATACAGAAGTCGAATTTAAGAGACCTCTATGTCGAACTAAATAGCTTCGTGGTGTGGATGGGTGCAGAGTTAATTTGATGTAACGGCGCTAAATTCGACATAAACTCCTAGTGTAGACCAGGCCTGAGATATACCACATCTACTGTTCCCATCCCCCCACACCCCGAACCCCCAATCCACAAATCTTGTTACTCTGTCAAACGAGGATATGAGGTGGATTTGACATGATTTGGTCTTTACAAATCCATGTTGACTGTTACTTGTCACCTAATCTTCTAGTTACCTGCAAATTGATTATTTGTTCCATTCTTTCCAGGTACAGAAGTTAAGTGTAGTGGTTTATAATTTCTGAGTTGCCCTTATTCCGCTTTTTATTGATAGGTACCACTTGCCCTCTTCCAGTCCTCTGGGATCTCTCCTGTCCTCCACGAGTTCTCAAAGATAATGGTTAATGGCTAAGATCTCTTTGGCCAGTTCCCTAAGTATTCTATGGTGTATTTCATCTGGCCCTGCTGACTTGAGGACATCTAACTTGTCTAACAGAGGGTTCTGTGGCACCTTTAAGACTAACAGAAGTATTGGAGCATACCACTTGCCCTCTTCCAGTCCTCTGGGATCTCTCCTGTCCTCCACGAGTTCTCAAAGATAATGGTTAATGGCTAAGATCTCTTTGGCCAGTTCCCTAAGTATTCTATGGTGTATTTCTTCTGGCCCTGCTGACTTGAGGATATCTAACTTGTCTAACAGAGGGTCCTGTGACACCTTTAAGACTAACAGAAGTATTGGAGCATAAGCTTTCGTGGGTGAATGCCCACTTCATCAGACGCAAGTAATGGAAATTTCCAGACCCATGGGAAGGAGACCCTGGAAGAATTCCACCATGATTTCAACAGCTTCCACCCCACCATCAACCTCAGCCTGGATCAATCTACACAGGAGGTCCACTTCCTAGACACCACAGAACAAATAAGCGATGGCCACGTTAACACCACCCTATACCGAAAACCCACCGACTGCTACACCTACCTCCATGCCTCCAGCTTCCACCCCGGACACACCACACGATCCATCGTCTACAGCCAAGCGCTGAGGTACAACCGCATCTGCTCCAACCCCTCAGACAGAGACCAACACCTACAAGATCTTAACCAAGCATTCTCAAAACTACGATACCCACACAAGGAAATAAAGAAACAAATCAACAGAGCCAGACGTGTACCCAGAAGCCTCCTGCTACAAGACAGGCCCAAAAAAGAAACCAACAGAACTCCACTGGCCATCACCTACAGTCCTCAGCTTAAACCTCTCCAACGCATCATCAGTGATCTACAACGCATCCTGGACAATGATCCCTCACTTTCACAGACCTTGGGAGGCAGGCCAGTCCTCGCCAACAGACAACCTGCCAACCTTAAGCATATTCTCACCAGCAACCACACACTGCACCATAACAACTCTAACTCAGGAACCAACCCATGCAACAAACCTCGATGCCAACTTGCCCACATATCTACACCAGCAACACCATCACAGGACCTAACCAGATCAGCTACAACATCACCGGCTCATTCATCTGCACGTCCACCAATGTTATATATGCCATCATGTGCCAGCAATGCCCCTCTGCTATGTACATTGGCCAAACTGGACAGTCACTACGCAAGAGGATAAATGGACACAAATCAGATATCAGGAATGGCAATATACAAAAACCTGTAGGAGAACACTTCAACCTCCCTGGCCACACAATAGCAGATGTAAAGGTAGCCATCTTACAGCAAAAAAACTTCAGGACCAGACTCCAAAGAGAAACTACTGAGCTCCAGTTCATTTGCAAATTTGACACCATCAGATCAGGATTAAACAAAGACTATGAATGGCTATCCAACTACAGAAGCAGTTTCTCCTCCCTTGGTGTTCACACCTCAACTGCTAGCAGAGCACCTCACCCTCCCTGATTGAACTAACCTCGTTGTCTCCATACTGATTTATACCTGCCTCTGGAAATTTCCATTACTTGCGTCTGATGAAGTGGGCATTCACCCACGAAAGCTTATGCTCCAATACTTCTGTTAGTCTTAAAGGTGCCACAGGACCCTCTGTCGCTTTTTACAGATTCAGACTAACACGGCTACCCCTCTGATACTTAACTTGTCTAAGTAATTCTTAACTTGTTCTTTCCCTATTTTAGCCTCAGATCCTACCCTATTTACACTGATGTTCACTGTTAGTCATCCAGTTACTGCTAACCACTTTGGAGAAAACCTAAACAAAAAGGGAATTTAATACTTCAGCAATTGCTGCATGTTCTTGTTACAGTCTTTCCCTCCTCATTGAGTAATGGTCCTACCCTGTCCTTGGTCTTCCTCTTGCTTCTAATGTATTTGTAAAATGTTTTCTTGTTACCCTAAATGCTTTAATGGTTGAGATGCTCAAACAGTACAGTAATGGAGACAATATAAATGCCTACGACAGCTTGAGGGCTAGAGCTCAAACATGGCTTATATAAAAAAAAAGATATGCAAATACATATCCTTAATGCCCCACCTAAGTCCTTTAATAGCTCTGCAGGGCTAGGACACAAGGAGGGGTCTGGGCAGCTAATGTCCAGACACCATGAGCACTTTATCCAGCATCAACAGCATATTTTGGTTGAATTGTCTCTTCAGTCTAGTGGCCTTTAAAGGTATTATGGTTTCTGGGATTTTTCTAGGGATGTTTGGCAATATTGTGCATTATGGGCCTTGTGCAAAATTCACTAAAGGCAAGGGGAGGACTTCCATTGGTCTGAGTGGAGTTTGGACCAGGGCTCATCTGAATCTTGATTGTCATTTTTGAAGGGGACTTCGGTACTGGGGTATCTAATTCTGATTGACTTTACCCTTTGAAAATTCCAGATGTGATTCGCAATACTTTCCCCCCCCCGCAGGAGCTCTGTCAGAGGTCCAGCTGGTGGAGTCTGGAGGGGATGTGAAAAAGCCTGGAGACTCTATATGCCTCTCCTGCAAAGCCTCCAGCTTCTTCATCAGTAGCAACTGGCTGGATTGGATCTGTCATGTTCCTGGGAAGGGACTGGAGTGGGTCTCCAGTATAGAGAGTGCAGTGTAACAGGGTGCTGGCTAGGAGATCCAGGCCATGCCCCTGTTAGCTCAGCTCCAATTAAAAGGGGAATTAGTTGGGGCTGGCCGGGGAGGCCACGCCCAAATTGGCTGAGGGAGGGCACCTGCAGGCCTGATTAGCCAGCCGGCTATATAAAGAAGCACAGGAAAGGGAGGAGCATGTGGCTCTAGATCCCAGCTGGCTGGGGAAGCTAGCGGTCCCCCAGGGTGTTGGTCTGTGGAATATGTATATAGCAAGTGGTGGGAACGGGCACAAACAATAAAATAGCACTGGTGCAGGTATTTTGGTTGGGCTCCGACTGAGTTTGTAAGAGGACCGGCAAGGGCACGGTTACATGAAGGTACCCCATATTACCTGGACTCAGTGAAAGGGCAATTCACCATCTCCAGAGATGCCTGAAATAACCTGGTGCATTTGCACATCAGCAGCCTGAACCCTGAAGACGCCGGTGTGTATCATTGTGCTAGAGATTCTCGCACAGTAATACACGGCGGTGTCCTCTGCTTTCAGGCTGTTCATTTGTAGGTAGAAATTGGAGCTGTCCTTGGAAGCTGTGAATCGCCCCTGGATTGCCGGCGAGTAGCTGTTGCTAGACGATGAATAATAATAGATCAGCCACTCCAGCCCCTTTCCTGGAGCCTGTCGAACCCAGCTCATACCATGGCTGCTGAGATCAAAGCTGCTCACGGTACAGGTCAGTTTAGTGAATTCTCTAAACTGGGTTTCTTAATTTCCGGGCTGGACTGGGTCAGAACTACCTGTGCCCGGACCGCTGGAGAGAAATAAAGCAGGTTGTTACAAGTAATGTTTAAAACAATTAAATTAGACAGAGAGATAGTTACAATCGAGGGAAGGAGACAGATCTGTAGATACTGGGCTAATAAATCCCTACCATGACTCCCAATATTTCAGTGTCTTTCCTTGTAGGATGAAATGTGCAGGAGATTTTTCTGAAGCACTTACATTATGTAGGAGCACAAGAACTATTGATTTTTCTAAGTGTTGCTAGGTGACCTCGGTGTGACAGTGTATCCCATAAGGCTTTATGGGGGGGTGCTTATAAATGTATGTATGATATAACTGGAATAGGGTTTTGCTACATATGCCATGTAACATATCTATGTAAAGGTTATGATCTACTGGTTATGTTCATCCTAGTTGTATGCAGGCACCATTTGTGTGTTCAAAGTTATGAACATTGGCTGTATAATTGCTTGATTTCTAAGTAGCTTTAGTTAGAACATTTGGTCACTTCTTGGGAAGGAATGTGCAAGTTAAGTGCTCAATCAGGAAGCACTTAACAGACAAAAGAGCTTGGAAGACTCCAATCCACATAAGAAGTCTACCTGAGGACGTTCAAGGTAGCATGTGGGTAATAGCTGCTACCTGCAAGTCCTGAGTCATGCATGGACATGTGACTTGCCCATGTGATTCCAAATCTCCATTTTGTGACTGGATTCTACACAGGGTGAGGGAGGGGTATCCACTACAAGAGAAAGACTATTTAAGCCCGTGGGAGACCCCTCCATTTTGTCTTCAGTTGGCTCAAGAGAGCCTCTCCACCCCCCAAGGATATACCTGAAAGAAACTGGAACAAAGCACAACAACTATAGGTGGTGCAAGTGATTGCTGGACCCAGACTAGAAGGACCATAGTCTGTAAAAGGAAAATTACTGGAACTGGTGAGGTTTTGTCTGTATTCAGTTTTCTTAGATTAGACTTGCGTGTTTTATTTTATTTTACTTGGTAATTCACCTTATTCTGTCTGTTACTACTTGAAACCACTTAAATCCTACCTTCTGTATTTAATAAAATCACTTTTTACTTATTAATCAACCCAGAGTATGTATTAATACCTGGAAGGGGGGGGGCAAACAGCTGTGCATATCTCTCTATCAGTTTTATAGAGGGTGAACTATTTATGTTTACCCCGTATAAGCTTTATACAGGGTAAAACGGATTTATTTAGGGTTTGGACCCCACTGGGAGTTGGGCATCTGAGTGTTAAAGGCAGGAACACTTCTGTAACTTGCTTTCAATTAAACCTGCAGCTTTGGGGACTCATGGATCAAACCCTGGGTCTGGGTTGGAGCAGACGGGAGTGTCTGGCTCAGCAGAGGGGGACAGGGGTCCCGAGCTGGCAGGGAAAGCAGGGGCAGAAGTAGTCTTGGCACATTGGGTGGCATCCTCCAAGGGGGTTTCTGTGATCCAACCCGTCACACTCGGGACTTCTGAAAACCCTCCTGAGCCCATGAAGTGCAGAGCGATGTAAAATGACTTATAAACAGCCAACCAAAGAAACCCACAGGAGAGGCCAACCAGGAAAATGCAGGGTCTCAGCAGACCCAACATGGTGATGGGATGGGAGCACAGCTCTGTAAGTCCCAGGGCCAGGTGCGGGACCTTTGGCTGAGATGCCAGAGTCAGTGGTTAAGTAGGGAGTTGGATCTGGCAGCTTTGAATATTCCAGGGAGAGCCGGGCAGGTGGGAAATAAAAGGTGATGAATTCAGAGAGGGGCGCAGGCCGGGTGAGCGGCTGAATAGAGGTGTGGGGCTGCAAGGATTTGGGTGTGACCTGATATAGAAAAGCAGAGACCAGAACCCTCCGCAGGAAATAGGGCCATGGACAAATAGAATGGGGGAAACTGTTCTCTCAGCCTTAGGACACTGCCTACAGACAGGGATGTTTCTTTGCTCTGACTTTTTGTAATTTAGCTTCCCCTGCCCCGTGCCAATAACAGCTGCCCAGTTCTTTCTAATATACACTCCCTGCCAAAGGCCATTGAACAGAAGTTCAGCAATGAAGGATGGAATCTGCCTGGGTCCCATCAATCCACCCCCCTTTTGGCCTAGGGTAGGATGGGTCTCTCCAAAGAGGCCTGGATTGTGCTTAAGGCACCGGGCTGTGAATCATGAGCTCTGTGAACTTCCTGGTTTGGGGCTAGTCCCCTAGGTTGAGATTTTTTCAAGCAGATGAAAGGAGTAGGGGGACCCATTTGCATTGCAATGCCTGGGATTTGGGGGCATAAATTCCTAGGTGCCTTTGAAAACCGCAACTTAAAATGGCTTTTTCATAGTTCAGCATCCAACCCTGAATACCCCTAGTCAGTCTAGCTCACCAGGTCGATAGGAGCAGCCCTGAAATATTCAGGGTGCACAAACAACCCTGCCCCTCTGTGCTTGTGTGTTACAGTGACACCTTTAATTGCTCCGTAGCTTATTGTGTAACCAGACAAGACAATGTGCCCCAGAAGCACAATTCAGCCTTGTTTAGTGGGGTGCAAAATCCTGATAAAGTCACAATGGGCAAAATTCAAGGGAAGGCTACAGTATGACCCTTGACATCATATTTCTGGCATTCCTTCTCCTTAGTTAATTGGTTAGGATTTGAAAAGCAGCCCGAAGGAGGGAAAGTTAAGCAAGGCTATTACATAAGATGATCCCTGCTCTGTCAGCATAGTGGGTTTTCATGAGCAATGTGCATTTGCAGAGGACTGAAGCCCAGACAAACGACTGGAGACTGTATAATCCGTGCTCCTCTCTGTCTGAACAGCTCTGTCATAAGAACATAAGAACGGCCATACTGGGTCAGACCAAAGGTCCATCCAGCCCAGTATCCTGTCTACCGACAGTGGCGAATGCCAATGTCATGGCACAGACTGCTGGCAATGAGCAGGATGGAGATTTGCATTGGAGGTTTTTGTGCTAAGGCAGGAGGTGTTTGCTCTCTGTGTCTCTCGCACAGTAACACAGGGCGGTGCCTTCCCTTAACCGCAGTACGTCCGGGTGCCTCTCGGTCTGTCCCTACATTGTGCCTTGTCCCTTGGTGAAGGTCTGGAAAGTGAGTGGTGGATTGTGGGCGCTGCCATAAACATAATCATTGCTATTTTAATTAATGTTCCCCATAATTATGAAGAATACTATAAGAATAACGGGGAAAGTGTTTTTAACTCTCCATAGAAGTTTTGGATGACTCCTCCTCCTCCTTCAAAAATTGCCTGAGCGACTTAGGAACGCAAGTCCCATTGACTTTCAATTTCACTTGTGCTCCTGAGTCACTTAGGTGATTTTTATTAACATCACACTTAACTGGGTCCTTGTTGTTTCAGGCACTGTAGGATTCTACAACAAAAAAGACAGTCCCTGCCCATAAGAGTCCAGTCTTGGGGCCAACAAGCAGATTGGGCAGCACAAGGGAACAAGGAGACTATCAGAGAGACTGTGATTAGCAGAGCTCACAGCACACCGCCTGCCAAACCATTGTGTTCTAGGTGTGCTGATGGCACAGGTGACGGGATGGGGGGACTAACGAAGGATAATACAGGGGCCTATCTATCTATCTATCTATCTATCTATCTCCATACACCCCGCCCCCCCTCTTTTTCACCACCATTATCTGACAGTGAGGACTCCATTTAGCTCAGTGTAGCAGTGAAAGAAGTTTGTAGTTGTAAAACAGGAGAAGTGTTGTGCAGGAGGTTAGACTAGATAGCTAAGGGCCATTTGTAATTCAGGGATCTCTGCTCAATTAGTGGCCTATGTACAGACATGTGAGTGCCAGAGCTCTGACTTCACAGACACACTAAACCATTACAAACATCACCCATAATTCCAACTTGTATTGCAGCTGGCCCACTTTGTGCACTTCAGATATGCCAAAGCCACCCAAGGAAGCTGGATACCCCACTGGGCATCTAAGTCCTTTAGCCAACTAAGAAAATTTCTTTCTGCATGTTGGGCTAGTGACAAATTTTCTCTGTGCTGCCCCCAGGGGTTTTTGCATGTCTGTGAGTGGATTTCTTCTCACTGTGTATCTCTCGTACAGTAATACAGGGCGGTGTCCTCGGGCTTCAGGTCGGTCAGTTGCAGATACAGCAGGTTGTTGGGATTGTCCCTGGAGATGGTGAATCGCCCTTTGACCGAGTCTGGGTAGTAGATTTCAATCCTGAATCATGCCTAATTCAGGCTACTTACTGCAGCCTTTTCCCAGGAGCCTGACACACCCAGTTCATTGAGTAGCTGCTGAAAGTGAATCCAGAGGCTTTGCAGGAGAGTTTTAGGGACTCTCCTGGTTTCTTGAGTTCACCACCAGACTCCACATCACACTGGACACCTGCAAATACAAAACAAGCAAGCGATGTACCCAGCGTATAAACAGAAATCATGGGTAAAAGCATGTAATTTAAGGGAGCAGGAAGACACCTGAGAGAGGTGCTAGCAAGAGAAGAAATCTCCAGAAGGACAGCAGGGCAAAGGGGATGAATGAAGAGAAATAGACCCAGAAGCTGCAGAGAGGGCTGTAGTTTGAAAGTGTCTCTAGGCACCTTGGCTTTAAACAGAAGGCTTCCTCCCCGAATTTGCATGATCTGCTAGAGGTGTATAAAGTGGGACTGGAAGTACTTGTGGTTATAAAGCACTAGGTTCAGGCTGGCCTACACACAAACTTGCAGCAAGAGAACCACATTGGTGTAACTCACACCCTCGCCAACCTAAGGCAGATCAAAAGAGAACACTGTTAACTGGAAATAAAGAGAATCCACCCAGAGACTGGCATTGAAATGTGAAAGGTTTAAAATCAGTCATTTGGGTGCGAGCCCACGGCTGAGTGTTGGTTTTTCAGTAGGAACTGTGCTTCTTCATCACTTAGGGTCACAGGACCACACAGGTGTTTTGAAAAATCTGGGCTCAAATCCTTGCTTGGCCTTAGGGCCTCTGGCAAGTCGAAATGACGTTATTAAGCTATGTTGATGATGGGGAAGCTATGAGAACCTAGATAGATGGTGAGGATGTTTGATAAAACTCTCCTCAAATTACTTCTGAATGAAGAAATAATTTTTGATATGCTTTGGCATATTGTTTTCTCTGCAATTCTGTATCTATTGTTTCCGCTTTTTTCTTTTGTTTAACTTGTTTATTCAACCTCATACTTGTTTTGTTTTATTGAAGGTTTATTTTTGCTTATTTTCTTGATTTAGGAGGAAATAGCCGTCACCTCCTGCATTCTGAATCTCCCACTATAAACCTGTAATGACCACTTACATTTCTGACACAAACCCATTTCATTCAATTTTACCGTATTTATCTGTAGTTGCACTTTTCAAGATTATTTACCGTAGAGCCAGATTGCCAGCTCATTCCAATTGGTGTAGCTCTACTGAAGTCAGTGGGCCAAAACCCCAAATGGAGTAAATTGTTCATAGCTCCATTGGAATCAATGGGGCCAGATTCCCAGCTGGCATAAACCAGTATAGTTCCATCAAAGCCAGTGGGGCTATGCTTATTTATACCAGCTGAGAATCTGTACCCTGGGGTGCACGTCTCTGTAAATGGCTCTGGCATGTCAGTGTGGGGACACATTTGTTACTTATATTAATATTACTATTATAGCATTTCGAGGCCACAGTCAGAGATGAGGCCTTCATGGTGCTAGGTGTCACATGCATCCCTAAGGCAATGAAGATCAGTGCCCCAAAGAGAGGACAATGTGAGGATGAGATTTGCAGAGCAGCTTAGGGCTATGTCTGCTCAGTACCCATCAGAAATCTACAGGAACAGGATGTCCAAATTCCCTGGGAGACTTGGACTTTCCCACAACAGGTGGATAGCAGGGACACAAGTGTGCAGAATGTAGCAGTGAAAGAATGACGCTGCTTGTTCGTGTAATAAGCGGATGTTGCCACACACCAGGAGGAAATCCACTTCTCCTTTTTGAATGACTCTGAATGAGGTTTCTCTCACCGTGCCTCTAGCACAGTAATAAACGGCCGTGTCTTCAGCTTTGAGGCTGCTCACTTGTAGAAAGGCTGTGCTGAGGGATTTCTCCAGAGTCATGGTAACTTTCCCCTTAAAACTATCCGCATAAGTAGGCACCCCTGTATTTGTGTTAGTCCATCCTATGTAAACCAGCCCTTTCCCGGGAGCCTGTCGAACCCAGCTGATTGCATAGCTAGTGAATGTATAACCAGATCCTTTACAAGACACCTTCACAGACTCCCCCAGCTTCTTCACCTCTGCACCAGACTGGACCAGTTGGATTTGAGCCTTTACCCCTGTGGAGAAAGAAGAAGCAGGGTGAGAATTCTTCTGGCTAGTTCTGTCTTTCCCCTTCCTTGTCCCAGTGAAATTCACCTACCTGGGAGAGCTGCCAACAAGAGGAGAAAACTGAACCAACATGTCATGGTTATTCTTCTCAACATACCCGGCTTTCCCCTGCAGTAGAAGAACACAATGACTCCTTTTGCTGCAAAGAGCATTATCTGAGGACGAACCGCAGTCTTTTAAAAAGGAAAGAAATTTCCTCTTTATTTGCATATGCAAATCGCACCACCCTCAAAAAGTGCAGAACCCGAGAACCAGAAGGAGTAAGGCTGGTAACTTGCATGATAGACTCAAAGAGTCCAAGTAATGAAGTATGCCCCAGATGTATCTCTTAGCTACTTATATGGCTGCATTGATGTGATATGTGAGCACATCACAATCTGTAGTGTATTTATCCTCACTACATACCTGTGAGATAGGAAGTTTCATCCAGTTTTACACATGAGGCATTGAGAGACCTGCTTTCAAAAGATATTTGGGTGCTTAAGGAAGCAGATAGGTGCCTAGTGGGATTTTCAAAAGGGCACACATCTAACTCTAATAGAAATCACTTTTGAAAACTTGATTATGTGTCTGTCAGCATCTTTAGGCACCTTAATACTTTTAAACATCTGGCCCCACTGAACTTCCTTGCAGTCACGTAGGAAGCCTGTGGCAAACCTCCCGTCTCCTAAATCCTGGGCTAGCATGTGCATATCTTCTTCACACAGCGCACAGTCAACCTGTGGAACTCCTTGGGGTAGCGGCGGTGGCAGGGCTCCGGCAGCAGTTTAAAGGGCCGGGGCCACAGAGGCAGCGGGAGCCCCGGCCCTTTAAATAACCCCCAGAGCCCCACAGCTGCTACCCCAGGGCTCCAGCAGCGGGGCTCTGGCAGCAATTTAAAGGGCCTGGGGCTCCAGCCGCTGCTGGGAGCCCCAAGCGCTTTAAATTGCCCCCTGGGGAAGCCGGGCCGCCCCGGTACGGCGCAGCAGCTCTTGCCGGTACGCCATACCCGACCGTACCGGCTTACTTTCACCTTTGATAGGGCCTGAAATAAGGATCTTTTTCTATAGTGTGAACTCCGAATAGGAAAGAACTCCCCTGCATATCAGGGCTAATTACTGCTGTAGATACAACTCCAGTTAATTATACTGGCATGTGTAAAAGAGCCAAAGGCAGTTAGATGCCTAACTTGTATTGAATTCTCATGGAATTTTATCAGCTCACTCCCTAGCCAGTTTGAAATCCCCAGACATAACACTAACTCCTGTAGGACCTGATCCATAGGGAAATGAAGTAAGTGGAAAGACTCCCATTGACCTCAGTCTGTTTTGGATCAGTCCCATATTGCACTTCCAGCTGTTCTTCTCAAAGCAAAGTAAATGTCAGTGTCTGCATTATATAGGTGGGGAAACTGAGGCATGGAGATGCTGCAGTGAGTTGCCCAGGGTCACATGGCAAGTCACTGTCAGGAACAAGAATATGATTACCACTAATCATTAATTATTTGTATCAAGGTGTTGTGTAGGAGCCCAGTCAGGAATCAGGGACCCATCGTCCTAGTCACTGCACAAACACAAAGCAGGACTAAATACAGGATCTTCGAAGTCCCAGTCCAGTGCTCTAGCCACTGAATGAAGGGACCTCTTTTTAGTTGAATGATAATACTTAGCTCAAAGATAATCATTTTTCTTCTGGAGAGTATAAAATGCTTTAAAAAGGAAGGGAAGCCAAAGGGGGCACCAACATTAACATCCTTTGTTAAGTGTTTAGCCATTCAAATCTAGGCAGATTTTGAAATCTCAGCCTTATTTTCTATAAATCCATCCCATTTAAGGTGTCTCAGTTTGAGCAACCAAGAACGGAGATGCCCAAACTCACTATCACTTTTTGTAGGGCACAGCAGTGCTAGTGTTTCACTATTGGGGTGTGCAGATGCGTTTCCGGTTACAGGGTGCAATGAGCCGTATATTTTGACTCCTGGTTCCTGCTGCCCCAGGGGCTCAGGGGTGTGTGGTTTCCACTGCGGATCGTTTTTTCATGACTCTGACTGGGTTTTCTTTCACTGTGCTTCTCGTACAGTAATACACGGCGGTGTCTTCACTTTTCAGCCCACGGATCTCCACATAGGCTGTGCTGATGGCGTTGTCTCTGGAATCAGTGAATCACCCTTGAAATCTGGAGGCATAGTCAATTCTTCCAGAACTCAGGTTAATCCGCCCTGTCCACTCCAGTCCTTCCCTCATATCCTGGCGAATCCAAGACAGCAAGTGACTAGTAAAGCTGCACCCAGATGTTTTACAGGAGAGCTTCACTGACTCTCCAGGTTTTTTTAATCTCAGCACCAGACTGGACCAGTTGGATTTGGAACCAGACACCTGCAGATAAGGAACAATAATTCATGAGAATGAATCCCCTTCTTGTTGGCTCCCCTTTCTCCTACATATCCCAGATCTCTTTGGAATTCACTTACATGGGAAGGCTGCCAGCAAGAACAGAAAATGTAGCAAACATTTCATCTTTGTTTCTATAACACCCTCTGCCTGGCAAAGCAAGGTGATTCCTTTTGCTGGTGATTTTCTCCCATTGCCGTCTTTAAAGAAGGAGTGTAATTACTTTATTTGCATATTCAACATCCATGACACCATAAAAGCTCCGAGGAGCTGAACGAGAATTGGAATACATTAACTGTGCTTGGTTCTGGAATCTGTCATTCGTCTGGCTTTCAAAACGCCTGCAAATTTATTTATTAATCTATTCCAGTAGCACCTCAGAAGCATGTCCCTATTATGTTATGAGCTGCAGTTTATCCAGGTAAAATATTCAAAATGGGATTTGCTTAAAAGAATTGGGATTTAAAAGGAAACACAACAGATGTAGAGGCTGAACATTCCTGAGCTGTCCAAGGGATTTGGCTACCCCGTGCCCATTCAAACCAATGGGGACTTGAGGTGGATATTTCAAAGGTACAATTACTTGGGCATCGAAATCAGATTGCTTTATAATTGAGTTACTGCCTAAGTGCCTGTTGTGCCTTTGAATATCTACCCCCTTGGTGTCTAAATCCCCTGGAGAATTTTGACAATATTAGCATTTGTCTACTTACAAAAGTTGTACTATTGGAACTATAATGGTATAATTCAGCGGGTGCAACATGCCCCCCCCCCAATTCCAACCCTAATATGGACACAAGCATGTTACAAAGGAGGGCAAAGTAGCTTATCACGATCTTTCTGGCCTTGAAATCTGAGTCTATGAATCAGTATAAAGTTCCTTCAGCTAGTGTAGCTAGTCTGGTGTGGGAAGGAGAATGCAATATACCAGAATAAGGCACATTTCTATAGATATAACTGTGTCCACTCTAGAGAGCATATTGATACAACTATTTCAATTACACACACACACACACACACACACACACCAAAATCCCTAGCCAAAATCTCATACCTGAACGATATCTGTGGGCCGAGCAGGCCTCAGGCCCTAGAGTGAGATGGAGCCCTGAGGTTGGGTTTGTGAGGACCAAGGAGTGAGCTAGAAGCCCATGAAGGGTGGAAGGCTCGTTTAAGTGGCACTTGGACTCTCAGTGGGAGGAGCCTAGGGACCATGTACACTCACAAAAGGGAGGGACTGAAGTGAAGCCCAGGAGAGGGGAAGGACCTTTGGTTCAGAGCTGACCTCTGGGAGGGGGCTGAACAGCTGTGGGACTTGGGCTCAGACCCAGAAGGGCCAGTGGGAGAACCTGGAGAAGACAGACACTGCAACTACCTCTTGCAGCTGAGAAATGGCCACCAGAGGGATGTGAGAGGGGAAGTCCCCTGTAACTCCCCATCTGGGCAGGTGGGGCTTCCCCAGGGGTAAGGATGCATGTGTAGGGGAGACTTAGGGGTTTGATAGGGGGATCCGCAAAAGAAAACGCACTGAGTGGGACGCTGTCTGACCTACCCATTAGGAGATGCTGAGGAGAGGGTTGGGTTCTAAGTCCCACCTGTAAAAGGGAGTTAGGTGCCTAACTCCAGTTGGGATTCACAGCCCTCTCCTGGAGTTAGGTGCCCCAGCTGTTACTTAACCCCCCCACCCCCAAAGCCCTGGTGCCAGAGAAGGATTTGTTGGTGCTTCCCTTAACTTTTAGCCTAGTGGTTAGAGCACTTGCCTGGGACATGGTAGAGCCAGTTAAATTCCCCCCCCCACCTGATTTGGGACCAGGATTTGAGCCCACATCTTCCACTGTCAAGGGAGGGTGACATTGGGGTACAGACACCCCCATTCTCTTTCAGGCCTCATGAGTATTAAATTATTCATTGTGGAACAGCATGAACAGGAGAGATTGAAAGACCCCTCCCCAAAATACCCCATAGCCTGGTGCTTAGACCATTCACCCAGGACTGTTTTGCTGCAGTGACAGATGACTGTGTCACAGGAGCCTAATTCATATTTTGAGATGTGACTTAGGAGCCAGAAGACATCTTGAGGCTACCGTGAGGCTTAAGTGAGTGAGGAGCCTAAGAAGTTTGTGGGAAATTACCCTTGTCTGTTTACATGGGGAAATGATCTGTGGAGTGACTAAAGGCTCCAGGTTTAGCAGGACACCTGGGTTCTTTCACTGGGTTTTTTTTTAATTGGTCTAGATGTGGTTTGTGTCACTGTGTGTCCCTAGCACAGTAATACGTGGCCGTGTCATCAGTTCTCAGGCTGCTCAGCTGTAGATAGGCCATGCTTATGGAGGTGTCCCTGGTGATGGTGAATTGCCCCTGAAAGCCTGTGCGTAGCTAGTGCCTCCACTATAGGCACTGATATATCCGATCCACTCCAGTCCTTTTCCGGGAGCCTGCCGTACCCAGTGAATGTAATAGCTGGTAAAGGAGTAGCTGGAGGTTTTACATGTCACCCTCACAGACTCTCCAGGCTTCTTGATTTCTGCCCCGGACTGGGTCAGCTGGATCTGGGAGCTGACACCTGTCAATAAACAACAATAAAAACCCAGTTAATGCCATTCTTTTCCTCCTCTTCCCAGGTTTATTCAAGTCCTTCCGTTGCCCTCCTAATGGCAGTATCTGATCTTCTTGTATGTAATAATGAATTTATCCACACCAAACTCCTGGGAAGGAGGGAAGTACAGTTATCCCCATTTTGCAGATGAGAAACTGAGGCACAAACTCAGCCTGAGATTTCTCAAGCTGTCTAAGGGATTTTGACACCTAGTTCCCATTAAAAATAAGTGAAAATTGGGTATCAAAATCCTCTTGATGGCTTTAAAATTCCATCTTATGTGATTTGTTTAAAGCTCTAGGATTTTGAATCCAGAATTCCTGAATCCACCTCCTACATGTTAGCCTTAAAGCCATCTTCCCTATCCTAGCCCAGCCGTCCTAACCAGATACCTGTAGGTTCCCTCCACTTATCTGAGAAAGATGCTAAAAAAAAAAAGAACCCCAGACAGATCATTTTCATTCTCTGCAACAACCTAGTGGGCTGCAAAGCAGTAACCTTCCCCTGCAGGCAGCTTTTCAATGAGGGTCACTGCTTGCCTTTGACTCAGTTTTCCTACTTCATTTGCATGTGGGTGTTGCTAAATCATTTGACTAAAGCTCAGCTTCGCCTGGTGTTACAAATAACTGACCTCAGAGTTTAGAGAGACACTGTCATGGAGGACACCAGAGCATATGAATGAAATGTAGGTGCCAATCCTGGAAAACACTAAATCACATTAACCTCAGTGGTACTTAAATACGGGCTTAAAGATAATTGGTAAAATCAAATATTAAGATGCCTTATACTGCGTTATCAAAATGTAACACCCAATGGCTACGAAACTGAAATAACATAGACTCAATGAATGTATAAACACTAGCGCCCTTCACTGGTGAAATATGTATGTGAGCTGTGATTTCCAAAGCCTCCGAGGAGCACTGGGTGACCCATTCATACTGATTGGAAAGGGATTTGGGTGGGCAAACCCTCACTTTGTCCTCAGCACCTAAGGCTGGAATTTTCAATGATTCCCTGTGAGTGTTCCCGGGTTCAGTCTTTGGTTGAAGAAGCCGAAAGACTGTGGCTTACCATGGCTGCCTGCAAGCCGAATTCTGTTGCCCGCCGGCCTTGTGTGTTTGATCTCTCACACCAAACCGGCAGGCCCTCAATACAAGAGGCAAAATAAGACCTTGTACCGAAAGCACATGTGCTATGTAACGTTAACAGCTTGGTTCATCGTCAAAGATTCTACCCACTGTTCTCTACCCATTGTTCCCTAAAATGTATCTTTTTAAATACTACTCTCCCTTTTTTCCTCCCGCAGCTGCAAATGTTTCTACGCTCCCCCTATCATCTCCATCCCAGAGGCTAGCGCAGATAAGAAGGCGGAAAAAACAGACTCGCAATGAAATGTTCTCTGAGCTCATGCAGTCCTCCCTTACTGAAAGAGCTCAGCAGAATTCATGGAGGCAGACAATGGCAGAGTCCAGGAAAGCGGAAAATGAATGCGAGGACAGGAGGGATGAGCGCAAGCAGAGGAGGGATGATCAAGATGATCGGTGGCGGCAGCACGATGAAAGGAGGCAGGAGGCAATGCTGAGGCTAGTGGAGGATCAAACTGACATGCTCCGGCGTATGGCTGAGCTGCAGGAAAGGCAGCAGGAGCACAGAGCACTGCTGCAGCCCCTGTGTAACCAACCGCCCTCCTCCCCAAGTTCCATGGCCTCCTCACCCAGACGCCCAAGAATGCGGGGGGGGGGGGGAAGAAGAGGCTCCGGGCACCCAACCACTCCACCCCAGAGGACTGTCCAAGCAACAGAAGGCTGGCATTCAATAAGTTATGAAATGCAGTGTGGCCTGCTCCTTCCCTCCTACCCTCATCTACCACCCCACCTGGTGCTTCCCTCCTCCCCTATCCCTCCCGGGCTGCACTGGCAGTTATCCCCCCATTTGTGTGATGAATTAATAAAGAATGAATGAATGTGAAGGAACAATTACTTTATTGCCTCTGCAAGCGGTGATCGAAGGGGGGAGGGGAGGGTGGTTGCCTTACAGGGAAGTAGAGTGAACCAAGGGGGCGGGTTTTAATCAAGGAGAAACAAACAGAACCGTCACACCGTAGCCTGGCCAGTTATGAAACTGGGTTTCAAAGCTTCTGTGATGTGCAGCGCGCATTGCTGTGCTCTTCTAATCACCCTGGTGTCTGGCTGCGCGTAATCAGCTGCCAGGCGATTTGCCTCAACCTCCCACCCCACCATAAACGCCTCCCCCTTACTGTCACAGAGATTGTGGAGCACACAGCAAGCAGCAATAACAATGAGAATATTGGTTTCGCTGAGGTCTAACCGAGTCAGTAAACTGCGCCAGCGCGCTTTCAAATGTCCAAATGCACATTCTACCACCATTCTGCACTTGCTCAGCCTATAGTTGAACAGCTCCTTACTACTGTCCAGGGTGCCTGTGTATGGCTTCATGAGCCATGGCATTAAGGGGTAGGCTGGGTCCCCAAGGATAACTATAGGCATGTCAACATCCCCAACAGTTATTTTCTGGTCTGGAAAGTAAGTCCCTTCCTGCAGCTGTTGAAACAGATCAGAGTTCCTGAAGACGCGAGCGTCATGTACCTTTCCCGGCCATCCCACGTTGATGTCGGTGAAACGTCCCTTGCGATTCACCAGTGCTTGCAGCACCATTGAAAAGTACCCCTTGCGGTTTATGTACTGGCTGCCCTGGTGCTCCGATGCCAAGATAGAGATATGGGTTCCGTCTATTGCCCCACCACAGTTAGGGAATCCCATTGCAACAAAGCCATCCACTATGACCTGCACATTCCCAGAGTCACTACCCTTGATAGCAGCAGCTCCTTGATTGCGTTGGCTACTTGGATCACAGCAGCCCCCACAGTAGATTTGCCCACTCCAAATTGATTCCCGACTGACCGGTAGCTGTCTGGCGTTGCAAGCTTCCACAGGGCTATTGCCACTCGCTTCTCAACTGTGAAGGCTGCTCTCATCTTGGTATTCTTGTGCTTCAGGGCAGGGGAAAGCAAGTCACAAAGTTCCATGAAAGTGCCCTTACGCATGCGAAAGTTTCACAGCCACTGGGAATCAGCCCAGACGTGCAACACTATGTGGTCCCAGCAGTCTGTGCTTGTTTCCTGGGCCCAGAATCGGCATTCCATGGCATGAACCTGCCCCAATGCCACCAGGGTGTTCAAATTGCCGGGGGCCGTGCTTTGAGAGAAGTCTGTGTCCATGTACTCATCACTCTCATCGCCGCGCTGCCGTCGCCTCGTCGCCTGCTTTTGCAGGTTCTGCTTGTGATCATACTGCAGGATAATGCGTGAGGTGTTTACAATGCTCATAACTGCTGTGGTGATCTGAGTGGGCTCCATGCTTGTAGTGCTATGGCGTCTGCGCGGCCAATCCAGGGAAAAGGGCATGAAACGATTGTCTGCCATTGCTTTCACGGAGGGTGGGAGGTAGAGGTGTCTGACGACATGTACCCAGAACCACCTGCGACAATGTTTTTGCCCCATCAGGCATTGGGAGCTCAACCCAGAATTCCAATGGGCAGCGGAGACTGCGGGAACTGTGGGATAGCTATCCACAGTGCACCACTCCGAAAGTCAACACTAGCCACGGTACTGTGGATGCACTCTGCCGACTTAATGCGCTTAGTGGGGACGCACACAATCGACTGTATAAAATCTGTTCCGAAAAATCGACTTCTATAAATTTGGCCTAATTTCATAGTGTAGACATACCCTCTGTATAGTAGATTTCTCCTGAATCAGACCTAATGCTGGCTACCCACTGCAGCCCTTTCCCGGGAGCCTGACACACCCTGTCCATCCAATAGCTGCTGAAAGTGAATCCAGAGCCTTTGAAGGAGAGTTTTCGGGACTCTCCTGGTTTTTTGCCTCCACCACCGGACTCCACCAGCTCCACATCACACCGGACACCTGGGAACACAAAACATGCCAGTAATGTGCCCAGTGCATAGTACAATATATAATGTAACTGTTTATTGATATAACTCTAGGGAACAGGAACACACCTGCGAGAGCAGAGAGCACGAGAAGAGATCTCCATGCCGACAGCATGATGGTGAATGAAGAGAACTAGACCCAGGGGCTGCAGAAAGGGGGGTAGTTTGGAAAGTGTCTCTAGGGGCCTGGGGTTTAAACAGGAGGCTTCCGCCCTGAATTTGCCTCATGGCTTGTTTGTGGTGTATAAAGAGCACCTGGCTGGGCTGTGGTTGAAGCACTGGACTGAGGGCTGGTCACACACACACACACACACACACACACACACACACACACACACACACACACGTGTATTTGTTTATTTCACACCTTTACAAAGTGAAGGTTTGAAATAGAACACCTGGGCTAAAGGACTCCACACAGAGCCTGGCACGTCAGCCTCAAAGGGTTAACAGCAGTGCAGTGATCTGGGTGAAAGTTCCTGGCACAAGTATCATTTGCAACGGGAAGTCACTTGTTAGCATAGAATCAGCCAGGCCGAGAGTCTCAAACTGGTAAAATTCTCTGGCCTGTGTTATGCAGGAGCTCAGACTATGCACTTAAATCTCTGACTCTCTGAAATGAACCTAAAGGAGTTAGGGACACTGATTTCATTTTTTTTTTGTTGTTTTAGTGCAATTTGGACACCTAAATCTCAGGTCATCTACTAATCCCAGCCCTTATTTATTGGGGCCTGGCTATTAAAAATATTGAGGACAATAAAGAAGCAGATAGGTGCCTAGGTTCTCTTTAACATCCCGCTAAGTACCTATCTTCTATTCAAATCTATGGGAGTTAGGCACCCATCTGATTCTGAAAATCCCACAAAGGGCCTGTCTGATTTTTTTAGTCACCTAAATACTTTGATAAATGTGTCCTTTAGGCCCAGATTTTTCTAGGTGTTTAGGCATTGCTGTGCTCAGCGTTGAAATGCCAAAGTGATTTAGGAGCCTGAATCTCACATTAAAATACATAGATACCAGGTAAAATCTGGTCCCTAGTGCTGCCATTTGCCACCTGTAAAAAGGAGAGAACGATACTTCTCCCCATCGCAGGGTTTCATGGTAGGAGGATAAATTCATGTTTGAGGTGCCGCAGTGCTGGGTTGATGGGGTTTGTGTAACGATCCAGCTAGAAAATGTGGATTCAGCCCTTGAGGTTGAGCTCAGAATGGTGGATTTCCACCTGTCGTGTCATTGATTGAAAAGGTTTCAGGCTAATATTGTTTTTGTTACAATAGCACCAAGAGGACCCAGCTGAGCTTGAGGCAGGGGTCGGCAAACTTTTTGGCCTGAGGGCCACACCTGGGTGGGGAAATTGCATGAAGGGCCATGAATTTACAGCTGGGGCAGGGGATTGGGGTGTGGGAGGGGGTGCGGGGTGTGGGAGGGGGTGCGGTGTGCAGGAAGGGGCTCAGGGCAGGGGATTGGGGTGTGGGAGGGGGTGCGGGGTGTGGGAGGGGGTGCGGTGTGCAGGAAGGGGCTCAAGGCAGGGGATTGGGGTGTGGGAGGGAGTGCGGGGTGCGGGAGGGGTGCGGTGTGCAGGAAGGGGCTCAGGGCAGGGGATTGGGGTGTGGGAGGGAGTGCGGGGTGCGGGAGGGGGTGCGGTGTGCAGGAAGGGGCCCAGGGCAGGGGATTGGGGTGTGGGAGGGAGTGCGGGATGCGGGAGGGGTGCGGTGTGCAGGAAGGGGCTCAGGGCAGGGGATTGGGGTGTGGGAGGGAGTGCGGGGTGTGGGAGGGGCTGCGGTGTGCAGGAAGGGGCTCAGGGCAGGGGATTGGGGTGTGGGAGGGGGTGCGGGGTGCGGGAGGGGGTGCGGTGTGCAGGAAGGGGCTCAGGGCAGGGGATTGGGGTGTGGGAGGGGGTGCGGGGTGCGGGAGGGGGTGCGGTGTGCAGGAAGGGGCTCAGGGCAGGGGATTGGGGTGTGGGAGGGAGTGCGGGGTGCGGGAGGGGGTGCGGTGTGCAGGAAGGGGCTCAGGGCAGGGGATTGGGGTGTGGGAGGGAGTGCGGGGTGCGGGAGGGGGTGCGGTGTGCAGGAAGGGGCTCAGGGCAGGGGATTGGGGTGTGGGAGGGAGTGCGGGGTGCAGGAGGGGTGCGGTGTGCAGGAAGGGGCTCAGGGCAGGGGATTGGGGTGTGGGAGGGAGTGCGGGGTGCGGGAGGGGGTGCGGTGTGCAGGAAGGGGCCCAGGGCAGGGGATTGGGGTGTGGGAGGGAGTGCGGGGTGTGGGAGGGGGTGCGGTGTGCAGGAAGGGGCCCAGGGCAGGGGATTGGGGTGTGGGAGGGAGTGCGGGGTGGGGGAGGGGGTGCGGTGTGCAGGAAGGGGCTCAGGGCAGGGGATTAGGGTGTGGGAGGGAGTGCGGGGTGTGGGAGGGGGTGCGGTGTGCAGGAAGGGGCTCAGGGCAGGGGGTTGGGGTGCAGGAGGGATGCGGAGTGCAGAAGGGGGCTGTAGCAGGGTGGCTACCCCGCTCTAAAATAAAAGGGGTTAAAAACAGCCCTGGGAGAGGGTTGAGGCTGCGAGAGGGCGGCTGCCAGGGAAAGCAGCAGGCCTCAGCTGATTGGGGAAACAGTCACAGCTGTGGCCACGCCCCAATCAGGGCCCTAGCCTTTATAAGAGGGCAGTGGGCCAGGAGGACACAGTCTTTCTCTGAACATAGAGAGGGAAGGACCTGGCTGCCTGGGAGCTCAACAGGGGCCTGGGGTGGGGCAGCACCGGAGGGAAGGCAAGAGGAGCTGGGGAGCTCCCGCCTGGAAACCCCCCAGGCTGCAGGCCCTTGTGCAGGGCCTAAACAGGTTCTGGGGCTGCAAAGGGGCAGCCCGGAGCTAGGTAAGGGCAGCAGGTCCAAACCTCCCTTGCCTATGATGACTGGCTAATACAGACTGCAGTCGGCCCCAGGGAGCGGGGGCTTAATGATGACTGGAAGTAGCCCATAGGCTGAGGCAAGGGGATAGAGGATGGGGTTTCCCTGGGAGGGGGTACAGCTGGAGGCAACACCCCAGACAAAAGGGCACCGGGGTCCGGGAGGGACATGGGGGGGCCAACGACTGACGGGACACCACCAGTGGAGGGTGCTCTGCACTGGACTGAGCTAATTCCCGGACAACCAGCAGGAGACGCCGCTGGGTGAGTCCCGCACTGTTACAGGGGCTCAGGGCAGGGGGTTGAGGTGCAGGAGGGATGCGGGGTGTGGCAGGGGGCTCAGGGCAGGGAGTTGGGGTGCAGGGAGGTGTGCGGAGTGTGGAAGGGGCTCAGGGCAGGGGGTTGAGGTGCAGGAGGGATGCGGGGTGCGGCAGGGGGCTAAGGGAAAGGGCTTGGGGTGCAGAAGGGGTGTGGAGTGTGGAAGGGGCTCAGGGCAGGGGGTTGGGGTGCAGGAGGGATGCGGGGTGCAGCAGGGGGCTCAGGGCAGGGAGTTGGGGTGCAGGGAGGTGTGCGGAGTGTGGGGGGGGCTCAGGGCAGGGGGTTGGGGTGCAGGAGGGTGCGGGGTGTGGCAGGGGGCTCAGGGCAGGGAGTTGGGGTGCAGGAGTGGTTCAGGATGCGGCAGGGAGCTGAGCGGATTGGGGTGCAGGAGGGATTCAGGGAGCGGGCTCCGGCCTGGCACTGCTTACCTGGAGTAGCTCCGGGGTGGCAGCGGGGGTAAGAAAGGCTCCCTGCCTGCCCTGGCCCCGTGCCGCTCCTGCAAGTGGTCGGCACCAAGTCCCTGCGGCCCCTGGAGGAGGGGGGGCAGAGGGCTCCGCGTGCTGCCCTCGCCTGCGGGTAACTGCCCGAAACTCCCATTGGCCGCGGTTCCCCGTTCCCGGCCATTGGGAGCTGTGGGGGGTGGTGCCTGCAGGCGAGGGCAGCGCACAGAGCCCTCTGCTCCACCTCCCCCAGGGGCCGCAGGGACGTGGTGGCAGCTGCTTCTGGGAGTGGTGTGGGGCCAGGGCAGGCAGGGAGCCTGCCTTAGCCCCGCGGCACCACGGGGGTGGCAATCCCGCGGGACGGATCCAAAGCCCTGATGGGCCAGGCCATAGTTTGCCCTCCCCTGGTTTAAGGCCTTGTTCCTGTGAGACTATCCTGTGCACAAAGCTCTTACAGCCGAGGGCTGAGATTTTTCAAAGCCTCCTGTGGGATTCGGATGCCCAAATGAATAAGAATTGACATCCTGATCTTTTACTGGGTTTTGAAACCCCCACCCTCAGTAAGGAAAGGGGGGCAGGGAGAAACAGAGGCACAGCTCATGGCAGGGACTTGCCCAGCAACAGGGGAGTGGCAGAGGCGGGAAATAATCCCTGTCTCCTGACTCCCAATCCAGCCGCCCAACACTAGTGCACACAGTGGGATTCAAAGAGCCGACTGCTTTATAAAGCAGTTTGTTAGTTCAACTTATATCATTTGGATTTCCATGTGTGCATGGGGTGTGGGGCTGGTGTTCCACAAGCTACTTAATATTCATTTGAAAGAAAGAGAATTTAGAGTTCAGACTTTCCTAGTTCTGCAGTGTTCTCATGTGACACAGAATCACAGGATTCTGGGAAATGACCCATCCTTTTTCCTTTGCACCCAGAGCTTTTCTAATGCTGCAGTCAGTGCAGCTCTAGGCTGTCCCTCTGGGTAGTGGCTTTGGTGCTTACCACCGTGCCCGCCTCTGCACAGTGCTACAAATCCAGACAGAAACATGCAGCTGGGCAAACAGCTTGTAAATCTTGCGCAATCTTCCTCTTTCCTTTCCAGCGGCAGCTTCTGAATGTGCAACAAGGAAATCGGTCAGAGCACGTTTTATCCAGGCCGTAAGACAGAAATGTTTCAGTCCTGATTTTTGTTGGTTTTGTGCAGGACCCGCAGTCAGGGATCAGGAACCCATGGCCCTAGTCACTGCACAAAGACCAAGCAAGAAGAAAAACAGGATGTGCTGAGTCCCAGTCCACTGCTCCAGCCAGTGAATCTAGAGACCTGTGGTTGCTTGAGTTGTAGTATTTAGCTCAATTATAATAGTTTATTTCTGGAAAGTATAAAATGCTTCACAAGGAAAAGGAAGCCAAAGGGGACACCGATATTAACATCCTTTAAATGTTTGCCCCTCAAATCTAGGCAGATTTCAGAATCACACACTGAACAAGTAAGTGTTGGCTCACTCTTCTGGGATGTCCCACCTGAGGCCTATTAACAGGGGCTGGACTTTCCGATGGCCGATGCCTGGCTCCTTTGATAAATCTTTCCCTTTTAGGGTGTCTCAGCTTGAGCAACTGAAAACGGAGGCAACCAAAATACTCCTGAGGGGTCCGTGTTCTCTGTAAGAAGGGAAACCCCAGCCTGTGAGCCCAGAGTCAGTGCGATCTGTCTCGGGGCTGCCTCTCTGCACTGGGGAAGCACACAGGGACCTAGGGTTCTTTTCAGCACCCCCTCCTCCCCTACTCTGCCCTCCCCCCTTAGCACTCCCTGGGTACCCCCCCCTTTCCCCAGAGCTCGCTCTCCTCCCACAGACGGAGTTAAAGGCGCCTGTGTTTGGTGGCTCCTTCGGCTCCTCTCACTCCCAGCGAGGTTCGCTAACAGGTTTGAATAGCCGGGCTCCCTTCCCTCCCGGAGCTGTGGGGGAAGACAGGGGGACAATGCCCTGGTAACGGGTCCAATCCTGTGGCAGACACACGTTTCCTACAGCTTCTTCCTGGCACACCCGGCTTCTCCAAGGGCTGTGATTGGTCTGTTCCCCTTCTCCTCCAGTTATCATTCACTGTGTCCCGGGAACAGAGTCATATCCTGAAAAGTGATTTAGGCACTTAAGGTTCTAAATCCCATTAACTTTCACTGACCCTAAGTCACTTGGGGATAATTCCCCAGAGTCTGTTCACAGGGGTAACCATTCCCCGGGGTGGCTGAGGGCTGCAGTGTTAGCAGGAGACCTGGGTTCTCTCACTGGGTTTTTTTGAATTGCTGTAGATGTGGTTTGTGTCACTGTGTGTATCTAGCACAGTAATACGTGGCTGTGTCATCGGTTCTCAGGCTGCCCAGCTGTAGATAGGCCGTGCTTATGGAGGTGTCCCTGGTGATGGTGAAGCGCCCCTGGAAGGCCTGGGCATAGCCAGTGCTACCTGTACTGGGGGTGATATATCCTATCCACTCCAGCCCTTTCCCGGGAGCCTGCCGAAACCAGGTAATGTAATAGTCGGTAAAGGTGTAGCCGGAGGTTTTACATGTCACCTTCACAGACTCTCCAGGCTTCTTGATTTCTGCCCCGGACTGGGTCAGCTGGATCTGGGAGCTGACGCTTGTCAGTAAACAGCAATAAAAACACAGTTAATGCCATTCTTTTCCTCCTCCTCCCATGTTTATCCAAGTCCTTCCATTGCCATCCTCATGGCAGTATCTGATCTGCTTGTATGTAATAACGAATTTATCCACACCGCACTGCTGGGAAGGAGGAAAGTACAGTTATACCCATTTTGCAGAGGGGAAACTGAGGTACAAACTCAGCCTGAGATTTTTCAAACTGTCTAAGGGATTTTGACAGCTAGTTCCCATTAAAAATAATGAAAATTGGGTATCAAAATCCTCTTGATGGCTTTAAAATTCCATCCTATGGGATTTGTTTTAGGCTCTAGGATGTTGAATCCAGAATTCCTGAATCCCTCTGCTACGTCTTAGCCTTAAAACCATCTTCCCTGTCCTAGCCCAGCCGTCCTAACCAGACACCTGTAGGTTCATCCACTCACCTGAGACAGCTGCCAAAAAGAAGAAGACCCCCAGACAGATCATTTTCATTCTCCACAAGAACCTGGTGGGCTGCAAAGCAGTAACCCTTCCTCTGCTGGCAGCTTTTCAGTGAGGGTCGCCTGCTCGCCTTTATCACTGTTTCCTACTTCATTTGCATGTGGGTGTTGCTAAATCATTTGACTAAATCTCAGCTTCGCCCGGTGTTACAAATAACTGACCTCGGAGTTTAGAGGGATACAGTCATGGAGGACACCAGAGCATATGAATGAAACGTAGGTGCCAATCCAGGAAAACACTAAATCACATTAACCTCAGTGGTACTTAAATATGGGCTTAAAGATAATTGGTAAAATCGAATATTAAGATGCCTAATACTGGGTTATCAAAATGTAACACCCAATGGCTATGAAACTGAAATAACATAGACTCAATGAATGTATAAACACTAGCGCCCTTCACTGGTGAAATATGTATGAGTACTGTGATTTCCAAACCCTCCGAGGAGCGCTGGGTACTGAATTCCCGCTGATTGGAAAGGGATTTGGGTGAGCAAACCCTCACTTTGTCCTCAGCACCTAAGGCTGGAATTTTCAATGATTCCTTGGGATTGTTCCCGGGTTCAGTTTTTGGGAAGAAATGTTTCATAATCGAACATGACACTTTGCTGCCCCCATGTGGGTCTGATAAACAGAGAAAATTTCCCCTCCTTTTCTTCCTTTAGGTCAGGGCTGGTGCTATCATTAAGGCGAACTAGGCGGTTGCCTAGGGCGCCAAGATTTGGGGGCGCCAAAAAGCGGTGGCCCCAATTTTTTTTTACAGCGTTCCTCCCCGAGCGCGCGGTCACCGCTCCACTTCTCCTGCCTCCCAGGCTTGCAGCGCCAATCAGCTGTTTGGCGCCGCAAGGCTGGGTGGAGAATTAGAGCGGGGGCGGCGTGCTCGGGGAGAAGGCGGAGCAGAGGTGAGCTGGAGTGGGGAGGTGCCGCGGGGGTGCCTCAGGGCTGGGGGGGGGGAGCTGCCACAGGGCTCCCCACCCCAGCTCACCTCTGCTATGCCCCCTCCCCAAGCACGCCATCGCTGCTCCACTTCTCCCGCCTCCCAGGCTTGCAGCGCCAATCAGCTGTTTGGCGCCGCAAGCCTGGGACGGGAGGAGAATTAGAGCGGGGGCCGCGTGCTTGGGGAGGAGGCAGAGCAGAGGTGAGCTGGGGTGGGGAGCTGCCGCACGGCTCCCTGGGGGGGGGGGAAACCTGCCGCCGGGGGGGGCGCCTCAGGGCACAGGGGAGGTGGGGAGCTGTCGCAGGCCTGGGGGGAGGGGGCACAAGGTGGAAGTTTCACCTAGGGCATGAAACTTCCTTGTACCGCCCTGCTTTAGGTTAATGTAACTTGCTCATTTTTGTCTCCTGTAACCCATGGGGCAGGAAGGCGGGCGGGGGGGGGGCGATTTTTATTTGATGGCTGATTTGGGTTTAGAACTGTTTCCAGGGATTTTCATTGATCTGCAAAAAGTCCATCAGTCCTATTCATAAGAAACTTCTCTCTGAAGCACCTGTTGCTACTGTTATCTGGAAGCTTGCTATACAAGAAGGATTGGTGTGATGTCAATGAGCAGGTTTGATATGAACAGTCAGTGAGCAGGTGTTGTTATGTTATAGGTACGTGTTATCCACAAACAGGAGGTGAGACTAGATGCTTGTAATGTCCTGACCTGGCCCTAAATTATATGGCTCAAGAGAGTCCTCTTCAATGTATTGAGTATGTAGGCATGTCTCTGTGTGTGTCCTAGGAATTACCAGAAAAACAAACCAATGTTATGTGTTGCCAAGAATGTCGCTTGTCTTGTAGTTGGCCAGTTAGGCTAATAATTTCAAAGCCACCAAAGTGAGCTGGAATCCAAATTGTGCATCTGACTCCTTTACTCAGCTCGGGAAAAAAATTCATTCTTAACTGTGAGCAAGTGACAGCCTTTCTCTGCGCTGCCCCAGGGGGGTTGCATGGCTGAGAGTGGATTTCTTCTCACTGTGTCTCTTGCACAGTGATACAGGGCGGTGTCTTCAGGCTGGTCATTTTCAGATACAGCAGGTTGTTGGATTGTCTCTGGAGATGGTGAATCGGCCTTGGACGAGTTGGCGGAGTTTACAGTACTGCCGGCCCAGTAGCTCACACGAGAGAGACACTACAGGCCCTTGTCAAGAGTCTGACGCATTCAGCTCATCGAGTTGTCTCCGACGGTGAACCTGGAGGTTTTGCAGGAGAGGCGGAGAGAGTCTCCGGGCTTTTTCACATCCCCTCCGGACTCCACCAGCTGCCCCTGGGACCGGACACCTGCAAATATAGACAGGTTGAAACATATTGGGATTAGAATCAATAACTCAATATACTGCAGGGTATTCAGGGGAAAACATACCTTGCAGAGCTGCTACAATGAAAACTAAGTGGATGCAAACTCTCATGTTCCCGGGTGCTGGAGGGGAAAGTTCTCGGGGGACTGGCTGGTCACTGCCCAGACCCAGGGGCTGCGCATTGTCTCTCCGGGTGCTGCCTGGGCAGAGAGAGGGACAGATTTAAACAGGAAACTCTCACCCTTATTTGCATATCCCCCTTCTTATAACAGACACAATCCCTCCCCCTGAATGCTCAGAGTTATTTGGCCGGGGGCTCTAAGAGAGGGAGTCGGACTGGTGCTAACTCTGTGTCTGGGCAGCGCCCAGTGAGTGCAGGGCCATCCTGACCAGACTGCTGCACAAAGAGCTCCCTTGAAATCCCTCACATCCTTCCAGACTTAAGAGCTAATCTACGGTCTGTTCAAGGGAATAGAAAGACTAGTGACTTTAGCGGAGTTTGGATCAGGTCTTTGGGGAGAAGGCTATTCGGTTAGCGAGCAGGGCAGCGTCATGTGAAAATCTGTTTTGTATTGATGCCAGAGGGGTTTGGAACCCGAGGTGAGCTTTCAGAATGTATTAGATCTGCAGTGGTAGTGGGTGATTTTTCAAAGGAATTTAAGACCATTAGTGCCCAGTTCCCAACAAATTGCAATAGGATTTTTAACACCCAGCACAATTAGGCACCTTGGAAAATCCAAGTCCTGGTTATTACACCTAGAACAGTTGATCCCCAAATAGTCCTCTGCTGAGCTGTGCATTTTTACTTCAGTGTCTGATAAGTGCCACATAGAAACATGTTAAAGTCAAGGACATATGACCATGTATGGATATAGTGATCTGAAACCTGAGGACTGATTTGTTTTTCACTCTGGTTGTAGCTCCCGTTCCTGTGCCCAGGGCTGGATTGTTTGTGGAAGTGCTGCCCCCACGCGGCGCATGGCGGAAGGACGATTCTGCAGCTTGAGTTTTTGTATGAGCAGTATCGGGATTCCCCTCACTGTGTCTCTCGCACAGTAATACCGGGCGGTGTCCTCGGGCTTCAGGCCGGTCATCTGCAGGTACAACAGGCTGTTGGGGTCATCTCTGGAGACGGTGAATCGCCCTTTTACCGAGTCACTGTAGTATATGCTGGTGCTGTAAATGCTGGCGATCCACTCCAGTCCTTTCCCGGGAGCCTGACGGACCCAGCTCATGTAGTAGCTGCTGAAGGTGAAGCCGGAGGCTTTGCAGGAGAGGCGGAGAGAGTCTCCGGGCTTTCTCACATCCCCTCCAGACTCCACCAGCTGGACCTGCGACCAGGCACCTGAGAATAAAGATGAATTATGGGGAACATGAGTATCTAGGGCAGCAGAATAACAATCTCCTGACTATCCAACACATGGAGAGGGAGAAAATACCTTCAAACGCTGCTGCAATGAGAACGAGATACAACCAAAGTCTCATTGTCCCTGTATTTGGAGAGGAGAGTTTTCAGGGGGGTTGTCTGGTGACTGCCCAGAGACAGAGGCTGCAGATTGTCTGTCCGGGTGCAGCCGTGCAAGTGAGGGAGTCAGATTTAAACAGGAAACTCTCGTACCTATTTGCATATTGCACTCCTTATAAGACACATTCATTATTTCCTAGAACAAACTCAGTTTCTTTGTGTGGCTGATGAGGGCATGTCTACACTACAAAATTAGGTCAATTTATTTAATTTGACTTTGAGCATCCGATTTAACAAATCCGATTTTGCAACTCCCCACTAGGTGGCTGTGGTCGACGGAACACATCCTCACTGCCAGGGGTTGCATCGACTCAAGGAGGGATGCACTGTGGGTAGCTATCCCATGGTCCCTGCAGCAGACTGGAATTCTGGGCTTGGGTCCCAGTGCCCCAGGAGGGTGGTTATGGGTGCATGTCATCAGCCTCCCATGTCTGTGGCTCAGAACCAGAGTGGCGGTTCGCCAGCCTTGTCCTGGGGTATGCTGGTCTAAGTTCCTTTACTTTCACGCAGCATTGCTGTGTTTCCCTGGTGTAGCCTTTATCCACCATGCCCTATGTGATTTTGGCATAGATATCAGTGTTTCTTTTGCTGGTTCAGAGCTCTGCCTATACAAACTCTTCCCTCCACACAGCAATCAGATCCAGTGTATCCCTCTGCATGAATCTAAACTCTAAATTTAACCCTATTAGTAATCTCAAACCTTAACTCTAACTCTAAATCTAGAGCAAATCTTAATTCTACATTTAATTTATGGTGGGACGTTCACAGAAGGATCAGAGGAGTATTGGGCCCTGTCTTATTCAGTGGGAGCCGCACCTGTAGTGAAGGATACTGCTCCGCGTAGGAATGTGCTACTGGTAGCACTTTCCGATACTTATAGATTGTTAGAAGCTGTCAAGGCTGTATCCCTACTTTGAACTTTAGGGTACAAATGTAGGGGCCTGCATGAAAACTGCTAAGCTTATCTACCAGCTTAGCTCTGGTCCCGCTGCCACCATTCTCGATGTATTCCCTCCCTGGGAAGCCTTGAGAAACCTTTCACCAATTCCCTGGTGAATACAGATCCAAACTGCTTGGATCTTAAACAAGGAGAGATTGACCCTTCCCCCCTCCTTCCTTTCACCAACTCCTGGTGAATACAGATCCAAACCCCCTTTGGATCTTAAAACAAGGAGAAATCAATCAGGTTCTTAAAAAGAAGGCTTTTAATTAAAGCAAAAGGTAAAAATCATCTCTGCAAAATCAGTATGGAAAATAACTTTACAGGGTAATCAAACTTAAAGAGCTCAGAGGAATCCCCTCTGTCTTAGGTTCAAAGTATAGCAAACAAGATAAGCACTCTGGTAAAAGGTACATTTACAAGTTGAGAAAACAAAGTAAATCTAAGACGCCTTGCCTGGCTTTTACTTACAATTTTGAAATAAGAGAGACTTGTTTAGAAAGATGGGGAGAACCTGGATTGATGTCTGGTCCCTCTCAGTCCCAAGAGCGAACAACCCCTTAAACAAAGGACACACCCAAAAGCCTTTCCCCCCCCAAGATTTGAAAGTATCTTGTCCCCTTATTGGTCCTCTGGGTCAGGTGTCAGCCAGGTTACCCGAGCTTCTTAACCCTTTACAGGTAAAAGGATTTGGAGTCTCTGGCTAGGAGGGATTCCATAGCACTGTACACAGGAGAGCTGTCACCCTTCCCTTTATAGTTATGACACGCCCCCCAAATCACAGATAGTGTTGGACGTTTGGTTCCACACTGGCTGTGATTTCTTTCCTGGAGCTCTAGGAGAAAACAGAGTTAATAAGACACACGTACCTTTAGACATACTACTGATTATATAAAAACTAACAATATGTTTCATTTCAAAAACAATTGTTAACCAGTTAACTCTGGGAAACTTTCCCGGGAGAGTGCATCAGCCACTTTGTTAGAAGCTCCCGAAATGTGTTGTATTTCAAAATCAAAATCTTGGAGAGCTAAACTCCACCGAAGAAGTTTTTTGTTATTTCCCTTGGCGGTATGAAGCCACTGTAGCGCAGCATGGTCTGTTTGTAGTTGGAAACGCCGTCCCCAAACATATGGGCGTAGCTTTTCTAGCGCGTACACAATGGCGTAGCATTCCTTTTCGCTGATTGACCAGTGGCTTTCCCTCTCAGACAGTTTCTTGCTGAGAAACACGACAGGATGGAATTCTTGATCTGGTCCTTCCTGCATTAAAACTGCTCCCACGCCTCGCTCGGAAGCATCTGTGGTTACTAGGAATGGTTTGTCAAAGTCTGGGGCCCTTAGCACAGGGTCAGACATGAGTGTTGCCTTAAGCTGGTTAAAGGCCTTTTGACACTTATCAGTCCACTGAACTGTATTTGGCTGTTTCTTTCTGGTTAGGTCTGTCAGCGGGGCGGCGATTTGGCTGTAGTGTGGTACAAATCGCCTATAATATCCGGCCAAGCCTAAGAAGGATTGGACCTGTTTCTTTGACTTTGGAACCGGCCACTTTTGGATAGCATCCACTTTGGCCTGTAGGGGATTTATAGTTCCTTGACCCACCTGGTGCCCCAGGTACGTCACTCTGTTTTGGCCTATTTGACACTTTTTAGCCTTAACAGTTAGTCCTGCCTGCCGGATGCGCTCGAAGACTTTTTTCAGGTGCTCCAGGTGTTCTGTCCATGAATCAGAAAAAATGGCCACATCATCGAGGTAGGCAACTGCAGATTCTCCCAATCCTGCTAGGAGACCATCTACAAGTCTTTGGAAGGTGGCGGGTGCATTTCGCAACCCGAAAGGGAGTACATTGAATTCATACACCCCTGCCTGGGTGACGAAGGCTGACCTTTCCTTAGCGGGTTCATCTAGTGGTACTTGCCAGTACCCTTTGGTTAAGTCTAAAGTAGAGATGAATTGGGCATGTCCCAATTTTTCCAATAGCTCATCTGTGCGTGGCATTGGATAGTTGTCAGGACGAGTTACAGCATTTAGCTTACGGTAGTCCACGCAAAAGCGTATTTCCCCATCTGGTTTGGGAACTAGAACCACTGGAGATGCCCATGCACTGGTAGAGGGGCGGATTATACCCATCTGTAGCATGTCCTGGATCTCCCTTTGTATAGCCGCTTGGGCATGAGGTGACTCCCGGTAGGGTGGGGTTCTAATTGGGTGAGCATTACCTGTGTCAATGGAGTGGTATGCCCGTTCGGTCCGCCCTGGAGTGGCTGAGAAAATTGGTGCAAAGCTTGTGCACAGCTCCTTTATCTGCTGTCGCTGCAGACGTCCCAGGGTCGTGGAGAGGTTCACCTCTTCCACGCCACCATTCCTTTTTCCTTCATAGTAGACACCTGCAGGCCACTCCGCGTCATCAGTTTCCTGGGCTGTAAACTGGCAAACGTTTAATTCTCTAGAATAAAAGGGCTTAAGAGAATTAACATGGTATACCTTAGGCTTTATGTTGGAGGTGGGGGAGGCTATGAGATAGTTAACAGCTCCTAGGCGCTCCTGGACCGTGAATGGTCCTTCCCACGACGCTTCCATTTTATGGGCCCGGAGCGCCTTTAAGACCATGACTTGGTCTCCTACTTTGAAGGACCGTTCTCTGGAATGTTTATCATACCAGGCCTTTTGCTCTTCCTGAGCATCCTTTGGGTTTTCTTTAGCAAGGGCTAAAGAGTGTCGGAGGGTGTTTTGTAGGTTGCTTACAAAGTCTAGAATGTTAGTTCCTGGAGAAGGCGTAAACCCCTCCCATTGCTGCTTCACCAACTGTAATGGCCCCTTAACCTCGCGGCCATACACAAGTTCAAATGGTGAAAACCCTAAACTGGGATGTGGTACAGCCCTGTAGGCAAAAAGCAACTGCTGCAACACTAGGTCCCAATCATTGGAGTGTTCATTTACGAATTTACGTATCATGGCCCCCAAAGTTCCATTAAACCTCTCCACCAGACCATTGGTTTGATGGTGATGAGGGGTGGCAACCAAGTGATTCACCCCATGAGCTTTCCACAGGTTTTTCATGTTCCCTGCCAGGAAATTAGTTCCCGAATCTGTAAGTATGTCGGAGGGCCACCCTACCCTGGCAAAAATGTCTGCTAATGCCTGGCACACACTTTTAGTCTTGGTGTTGCTTAAGGGTACAGCTTCCGGCCATCGGGTAGCAAAATCCATGAAAGTCAGTACGTACTGCTTTCCTCTGGGTGTCTTCTTTGGGAAAGGACCCAGAATATCCACAGCTACTCGCTGAAATGGGACCTCAATTATGGGTAGTGGCTGGAGAGGGGCTTTAACCTGGTCTTGGGGCTTTCCCACTCGTTGGCACACCTCACAAGACCGGACATAATTAGCAACGTCCTTGCCCATTCCCTCCCAGTGGAAGGACTTCCCCAACCGGTCTTTGGTTCTGTTCACCCCAGAATGGCCACTGGGATGATCATGGGCTAAGCTCAAGAGTTTTACCCGATACTTAGTGGGAACCACCAGCTGTCTTTGAGGATGCCAGTCTTCCTGGTGCCACCAGAAAGAGTCTCCTTGTATAAAAGTCCTTTTTCTACAACAAACCGGGATCGGTTAGAAGAGCTGAGAGGCGGTGGGGTGCTCCGTGCCGCTGCCCAAGCTTTTTGAAGGCTGTCATCTGCTTCCTGCTCGGCCTGGAACTGTTCCCTTGATGCTGGAGACATCAGTTCCTCCTTGGACTGTGGACTGGGGCTTGGTCCCTCTGGAAGCGATGCAGGTGCTGGGGCTTTTTCCATTGACTGTGAACCGCTGTCCGCTGGTGCACTATGTGGTATTTCAGGCTCTGGCTGAGCCTCTTGGGTAGGGTTATCTGCTGCTTCCGCCAGTTTAGGCTCGCTGGTGCCCTCTGGCATTGGAGTTGTAGACGGGGTTGCAAGCGCTGGACTCAGTGCTGGCAATGGTTCTGGTGCTGGTTGCGTTGCCAGTTCCGGTTCTGGGACTGGCTTTGGCTGGGTCTCTGGGATTGGATCCACTACGGCTGTTGCAGTCGTTGGCAGGGGATCCGGTTCCACCACCTGGTTTTGGGTCTCCGGTAACACAGACGGGGCCCTGGTGAACGGCTCAGGAACAGGGATGGGGGTGAAAGCTTGCTTAGCCTGGCTGCGGGTGACTATTCCCACCCTCTTGGCTAGCTTCACATGGTTGGCCAAGTCTTCCCCCAGCAGCATGGGAATGGTATAATTGTCATAGACTGCAAAAGTCCACATTCCTGACCAGCCCTTGTACTGGACATGCAACTGGGCTGTAGGCAAGGTTACAGACTGTGACACGAAGGGTTGAATTGTCACTGTAGCCTCAGGGTTGATGAGTTTGGGGTCCACTAGGGATTGGTGGATAGTTGACACTTGTGCCCCAGTGTCCCTCCAAGCGATAACCTTCTTTCCGCCCACTCTCAAGGTTTCCCTTCGCTCCGAGGGTATGAGAGAGGCATCTGGGTCTGGGGTTCTTTGGTGTGATTGGGGTGTAATGAACTGTAATCGGTTGGGGTTCTTGGGGCAGTGAGCCTTTATATGCCCCAGTTCATTACATTTAAAACATCGCCCTGCTAAGGTATCACCGGGGCGATGTTGGTTGCTGGAGACTGGTGTGGTGGGGTGAGAAGGCGTCTGTGGTTTCCCTTGGGATGTGGGTGGGGCCTTGGGTTGTCCCCGGTGATAAGGTTTTGTTTCGGCTTGCCCCTTCTGATATTCGCTCCAACTGCTACTAGCTTTTTTCTTTTCTGTCACCTCCACCCATTTGGCTCCAATCTCCCCCGCCTCGGTTACAGTTTTGGGCTTCCCATCTAGGATGTACCTTTCTATTTCCTCAGGAACACCCTCTAAAAACTGCTCCATTTGCAATAGGAAGGGCAACTCTTCCGTAGATTTAACATTTGCTCCTGATATCCAGGCATCCCAATTTTTCCCAATGTGGTAGGCATGTCGGGTAAATGACACATCAGGTTTCCACCTTAGGGCTCTGAACCGCCGACGGGCATGCTCAGGTGTTAGCCCCATTCTGATTCTGGCCTTGTTTTTAAAAAGTTCATAACTGTTCATGTGTTCCTTAGGCATTTCAGCCGCCACTTCTGCTAAGGGTCCACTGAGCTGCGGCCTCAGCTCTACCATGTACTGGGTTGGAGGGATGTCGTATCCAAGGCAGGCCCTTTCAAAATTTTCTAAGAAGGCCTCAGTATCATCGCCTGCCTTGTAGGTGGGGAATTTCCTGGGATGGGAAGTGGTACTTGGAGAGGAATTGTTAGGATGGTCTGATGCATCCTGCTTAGCACTTGCTGCTTCCAGTTCATGCTTCCTTTCTTTTTCTCTCGCCTCCTCTTTGGCTTTTTCCAGCTCCATCTCTCTCTTATGGGCCTCCTGTTTGGCTTTTTCTTCTCTTTCATGGGCCTCCTGTTTGGCTTTTTCTTCTCTTTCATGGGCCTCCTGTTTGGCTTTTTCTTCTCTTTCATGGGCCTCCTGTTTGGCTTTCTCTTCTCTTTCATGGGCCTCCTGTTCAAGTTTTTTAATTTGAAGTAGTCTCTGATGTTTTTTCTCATTTTCTTCTGCTTCTAGTCTGGCCAGTTCTAGTTTGCTAGCTGCTTCACTGGTAGTCATTTTCCTGGTTTTCTTGTGCTGGGTCTCACCCTCTGCAGTTGACTGAAACTGGGATGTATTTAGCTCAGGCTCCTGCTGAGTGCTGCTGAGTTAACAGAGAGTTTCTAACTAGCTACTTCCGAGGATGTAAAAAAGAAAAAAAAAACACAATTCAGCTTGTAAATTATCTTTACCAGTTGTTTGCTCATTAATTGAACCCTTCTCTTAACAAAGGACCTTGTTAAAAAAACTTAACACCTCTGCCTTCAGGCAAGGAGAGATAAGATATGCATCTACCTTCAGCTCTGCTCTCCAAGCAGCTAGAAGGAAAAAAAAATCTCTTACTGGCTTTTGGGTTTAAAACGATCCCACCGCTGTGCCACCATGTCAAGGCTGTATCCCTACTTTGAACTTTAGGGTACAAATGTAGGGGTCTGCATGAAAACTGCTAAGCTTATCTACCAGCTTAGCTCTGGTCCCGCTGCCACCATTCTCGATGGATTCCCTCCCTGGGAAGCCTTGAGAAACCTTTCACCAATTCCCTGGTGAATACAGATCCAAACTGCTTGGATCTTAAACAAGGAGAAATTGACCCTTCCCCCCTCCTTCCTTTCACCAACTCCTGGTGAATACAGATCCAAACCCCCTTTGGATCTTAAAACAAGGAGAAATCAATCAGGTTCTTAAAAAGAAGGCTTTTAATTAAAGCAAAAGGTAAAAATCATCTCTGCAAAATCAGTATGGAAAATAACTTTACAGGGTAATCAAACTTAAAGAGCTCAGAGGAATCCCCTCTGTCTTAGGTTCAAAGTATAGCAAACAAGATAAGCACTCTGGTAAAAGGTACATTTACAAGTTGAGAAAACAAAGTAAATCTAAGACGCCTTGCCTGGCTTTTACTTACAATTTTGAAATAAGAGAGACTTGTTTAGAAAGATGGGGAGAACCTGGATTGATGTCTGGTCCCTCTCAGTCCCAAGAGCGAACAACCCCTTAAACCAAGGACACACACAAAAACCTTTCCCCCCCCAAGATTTGAAAGTATCTTGTCCCCTCATTGGTCCTCTGGGTCAGGTGTCAGCCAGGTTACCCGAGCTTCTTAACCCTTTACAGGTAAAAGGATTTTGGAGTCTCTGACCAGGAGGGATTTTAGTACTGTACACAGAGAGCTGTTACCCTTCCTTTTATAGTTATGACAGAAGCTGTAAATGCCTACAGGTAGCAGTTTCTTGCACTATAGTGTATGTGAAATTGCTACATGTAGAAATGTGCTATCTGTAGCAGTTAGTGATACATTGTAAGAAACAGCTTCTGTAAAAAGATGCTACTTTATTTGTACATGCTTGAAAACTGTTACCATATTTCAATGCCATTATCTCAATCCTATGCCATTCTCTCAATCATGAAGATTTTGAATAGAAACATATCCAGAACTGATCCCTGGAGAACCCCACTTGTTATGCCCATCTGATTTATCATTATGTCCATCTAGGTTTCATTTCCATAGTTTGTTTATGAGAAGGTCATGGAAGACAGTATCAAAAGCCTTACTAAAGGCAAGATGTACCACATGAACTGCTTGTAGGCTGGTTACACTGTTAAAGAAAGCTATCGGGTTGTTTTTACATGTGAGACTGCTTGAAATGCCTTTTTTAGCAAAGTTGGACCTTTTGCTGCTGCAGGTAGCACGGTCCTACAGATAGTATTTTCACACACCCATATGTGTATGAAACTGCAAACTATAGGGGTGTGCTCCCTGTAGCACTGCAATGCGATGAAGCTAATTCCTACAGAGAGCAGTTTCTCACACCACTGGTATGTGAGATTGCTCTCTGTAGGAATCAGCTACATCCGATGGCCTTTTTTTTAGCAAAGTTGGACCTCTCGCTGCTGCAGGTAGTGAATTCTTACCATTAGCAGTTCCTGAGAGCTGCGAAGGGCCGTACCTGTTAGCCTTGTGGGTGGACAGTGGGATATCTATTCATGGTGTACCTCACTCTGAATCTATACAAGTGCTTCTGGTGAGTACCCTGACTGCTGAGGCCAGGAGTGCAGGAGGCATGCACACAAGTGACATAGTAACCGTAGTGACTCGATGGTGACATAACTTGAGTGAACCCCCACTTAAACTGTAGATATGGCCTTAGGTCTATGAAATGTTTGGCAGTATGAGGGTAGACTACGATTCATGCAGGTGTTTAGGCTCAAGGCATTGGAACTGGCCTTACTGCACCCTACAGGCTCAGGAACAAAGAGGCACAAAACAAGGTATCATTTATTTATTACAATTTCTTGACTTGAGGGTGTATAACTCATGATTTTAGAATTCTTGTGGTTGTCAAGGTATCTTGGGGTTGTAGGGGTGTGTTCATTATATTTTGAAAGGAAAAACTAGGAGTGGGTTGAACAAAGAATTAGATCAGTCCCTCAGGATAAGTACATTGGCTATTAGCCAAGATAATCAGGGATGCAGGCCCATGCTCTGCGTGTCCCTAAAATGTTCTTTGACTGCCAGATGCTGGGAGTAGACAATGGGATGGTTCAATGGGTCATTGCCTGGTCTGATCATTCCCTTAGAAGCACCTGGCATTGGCCACTGTCACAAGACAGGATACTAGATTAGGTGGACTATTGATTTTACCACCAATATTTACACCATTGGTGGATTGACTCAAAACAAAGTTTTGACACTAGGCCAGAAATTCAGTCAGAGCGGAAGTCAGATGATCCAACAGAATAAACATCTGCTCTAAAAATGAGAAAAAAAATTAGAAGAAAAAATTCAGGGAATCGCAGCAGCAGATAAGACAACTTGGGAAATTGCTCGGAGACTCTATGCATTCAGAAACAGTGATAAGGGATTCTTTGTTTCTGAGGGGATATATGTAAAATGTTTCACTAAATTAAGTCTCAGGGATGATCTACACTGGCAAGTGAAAGCGCTATAACGTGCTGGCTCAGGGTGTGAAAATCCCCCCCCCCCCAGCGCAGCAAGTTTGAGCACTTTAAAGCGCTAGTGTGGACAGGCTCGTCTCTCGGTGCTCAGATCTAATCCCCAGTCAATTTCCACCTCCTGCTCAGACCCTGGGCACCCGCTGCTCCGATTCACCCCCTTTGCCCCTTTTTAACCTCTCTAAATAGCAGTCAGCAGATTCCTACGGGTATAAGGGCAGGACCGGCTCTAGGCACTAGCAAAACAAGCACCTGCTTGGGGCAGCACATTCCCAGGGGCGGCACAGCGGCTGGTAGCAGTGGTGGAGGCGCAGCTGGGCCTGCATGGCCTCAGCCGCGCAGTGCAGGGTGCAGGACATCTGCAGCACGCGGGCGCCTCTCACCACCTCGGCCAGGTTGTCGTGGCGCACCTCGCCCATGCTGGCCGTGTCGATGAGCAGGCGCAGCGCCCCGTAGCTCACCCCCTTCACCCGCAGGATGTCCGGGGACTTGGCCGTCAGCACCGACTTGTGGGCTCGGATCCACCGGCCGGACACTTCGATCACCAGGTCCGGTTCCTCCGAGACCAGCTGCTGCGGGCTCCAGGGCTGCGCTCCAGCCTGTGGACAGTAAGTGCCAGGCGGCGGCCGGGCGATGTCGCCTCCTCCCGCCTCGGACTTGGACGCGCGTTGTTAATCTCCCGCTGGCTCTTTCCCACCCGGCTGCAGGAGGAGGCTGCTCCGGGATCCTGCTGCGGGGCTTTGTCCCCCGCCCCGGGCGAACTGGAGCACAAGGAGGAGCTGAAACCGCTGGGAGCTTGCAAAGGGAGTGCGGCACTTTCCCCACCCCCGCTCTCCTCTTCCCCAGCTGATGCGCTCCCTTCCATGGAGCCGGGCTGCTGCTGGCTGCCTTTGCTTCTCTCCGCTTCCCCCAGAGCTTTCCCCGGTGGCCCAAACTGCTGCTCCGCTTCTCCGCAGAGCCTTTCTGGACAGGCCTTTGCCTCGCTGATATTCCCATCACCCGGATAAAGGACACAGGACAGGACTGGGCTCTCCATGGCTCTAGCAGAGGCTGGACCTGGCTAATGTCCCCCCCCCCACCACCACACACACACACACTCCCAGCTCAGCAGCACAGTCAGCCACCCCTTCGCCTTCCTCTCCCCCTACCCCTTTTCCTTTTTTCCCTTTGCGGTTTAAGGCTGAACGTTACTGTGGGTTTTCCTTGCTCAACTCGCCTTCTTGGCACATGGTCAATTTCAGCCTTCTTTCCCAGCCTGGCCTCCTCTCACATGCTGACAGCAGAAAGAGGTGTGGGGCAGCCGTCCCTGCAGCCACTCGCTGCTGAACATTTCAACTCCACTAATTTCAACATTGGTTAGATCTCTGTAACCATCATGTGTTTGCTGCAGCTTGATTGCTCAGACTTTCCGTGAGTGGCATTGACAGATCAATGTATAGTAATAAAGTATCTCACTTCCTGTTCCTTGAGGGAGTTGGATTTTTTTCCCTGGCACAATTTAATTTTCTTTAAGCCATTTTCCCTTTTTTTCCTTCAGAGTAAGCGACACATGTTCTTTAACAAGTGAAAGATCATTGAGTTTTAACAGTTTTGATTTACCTAGATGTTCGTATCAGCCTGCATGCATCTCCCAAGATCAGTTTGACTAATTGCACTGTTTTATTTCAGCTCAAATAGGAGCTAAAGATTTCCCTTGGACTTTCTGCTCTGAAATTTGGAGCAACAGAGTCAACTAAACATGCTGATGTGTGATTATATTCTGCGATTATTGCCCCAATATGCAAACATGTGTAAAAGCCAAAAAAAAAAGGGGGGGCAGCCAAAATTTGTTTTGCTTGGGGCGGCCAAACCCTAGAGCCGGCGCTGGCCACAGCAACCCTCCCCTTTTGCAACTAGTTGTAGTTTCTGCCACGCAAACATGCCCATCTTGGCTATTGCTCAGGACTTGCTACCGTCTGGTCCAGGGGTTGCACATCAGGAGGGATGGCGCTTTGGGTTGAAAACACTCACAATTTGCTTCCTCCTTGCTAATGTGCCAAATTGATTTATTTGATGATTGCCGTGCCAGGACCCATCTCCCATTACCCCCGGCCAGCCCCTCGTTCTGAGAACTGTGCCCCCCTGCCCCATGTCCCCACTGCCCCCATGGGGGCCCACAAATATGTTTAGCACCGGGCCCACAAAAGGTTAATCCAGCCCTGCTTGGGGTGCAGGCTCCGGGATGGAGTTGGGGTACAGGCTATGGGGAGTTTGAGTGAGGGGTGCAGGCTCTGACCTGGGGCAGGGGATTGGGGTACAGGAGGGGGTGCAGACATGTGGGCTCTGGGAGGGAGTTAGCACCTCAGCACGTTATATAAGAGAAAGGAGCTGCAGTGATTTCATATAGACATAGAAACTGATAGAAGACTCTGTTACATATTCAAAATGTGAGAGGCGGAGTTGGAGGGAGGGAGCGTCTGTACAATATTTCACTGCATTCAGTCTCCTGGCTGGAGCAGTAACGTAGCCCCGCAGCACTTGTATACGATAGAGAGGAGCTGCGGTGTCTAAGCTTTGACAGGCTAGGAATTGGGCTGCCTGTGCCTTTAAGACCCCAGCCCCAGGAACCCGCCCTCTGCTCTGGGGCTGACAAGCAGCGTCCTGTGAGGAGAACGAAAAAAGCCTCTGCCCCCCCCGCCCCACACACACACACTGTTATATTTACTAGCACAGCAGGTGGCTCATCCCATGGGGTCACTGTTCCCCTCTCCTCCCCAGACAGGGGTTTTGTCCCCGCACACTGGGTCTGGCAGCATCTCCCCCCTGGGCTTAACCCCGGCTCCCACCCGATTTTTCCCCTTCAGCCCCTCTTCTGCCGCTACCTACAGTAGCTTGATCCCCCCTAGCCAGTAAATCTCTGCCCCCTGCTCAGACCCTGACACCCACCTGCTACGATTTGCCCCCTTTGATCCTTTTTAAGTCCTCCAAAGAGCTATTTACGGTTTGGGTCATAATGTAACCATCATTTGACAACATTTCATTGTGGTTTTTTTTTTCCAGAGAGTGTGGAGGACTACTGCTTACACTGCAATTATGTAACTTGCAAAAAAAAATGTAGATGGAATGATGGTAAGAAAAAAAAAAGCTATCATATATTGGAGCAGATCTGTAAGGAGAAGCAGTACAAGAACAAAGCTCATGGCTGAAGACAAACAGTTGCATATTATCCAAACATAATTACCTGCCTAAGGATCATGATTCTTGTAATAATTCCACAGTAGCAAGTATTTCCACTGCTGCTGATAGTCAGATCTTGATTAATAATAATATGTTAAAGGAATATTATTTATAAACTTTTACATTAGTTGAAGTTATTGGTACAATTATTATTTTTTTGATTTCACGTTCTCATTTCTTACTTATCAAAGGTGCAGTGCGACTCTTGCAAGAGGTGGGCACACATAGCCTGCCTTCCCGAGGCAATCAGTGGAGAAAGAGTACCGCTGCATCAAGTGTGCATAGTTCAGTTATTTAACTAAAATGTACATTGTATAAGAAATTTGCAGAGAGCAGTATTTTTGTTTTCGTCAATAAACACTTCTGAAATATAAATGAGAAGAAGAGAAGTGTAACCTTACATTAAATTTCAGTAAAGAAAAAAAGTGTTAACTATCTATAAATATGTTCATATTATTTTTTATAAACAGTTGAAATGAAACCTACAATGCTCTTGTTTCTATGTCTTGTTACAATAGTGAACGTTTTATATTTTTAAAAATACCTCAGTATAGTTGTGTCCACATTTTGAATGGAGATTTCACAACGGTAACAAATTATGACAGGGCATCAATCATCCAGAAAGGTTTGTTATCTCTGAAATTTCTGATACTGTGCTCTCGGGCTGATGCTCTGTGACATACATAGCAAATGAGGCCAGAGGTACCCCCTCGGTCATCCTTTGCTACCCCTGGACCAGAAGTGTTGCATGGGTTTTGTTCATTTCATTCTCAACATAGTCATTTGGATGTTTATCACAATATTCTATTCAACTTTAGCTGTTTGCGATTACATTTACTGTTATTTGTACATGTTCGGGGCAGGTTACCCCATTTCCCATAATGGAGTTCAGGTGTCCATCATGGGGACTGAGGCAAAGGACAGCTTGGTCTCCAAGAATGAGTGAAGTTTCTTTCCATCCAAAGTTCCATAAAGAGGCCAACAGACATTTGGAACCAGTTAAAATTGTCTGCTAGAGAGCTGCTTACCTCATAACTTTGGCACATGCGTCTTGGAAAAAAATAGTGTGAGCACCCATTGCTTGGGGGCTGTTTGTTATAGAGACTGTCAAGGTTTCAGTTATTTAGGGCCTACGTTTTTTATACTTCATTATTTTTTCCTTTTCCCGATGTTACTTCCCTTAAATAAATCTGTTGTTTGTTTGCAAAAATCATTTCTCTATCTTTTTTGTCCACTACACCACACAAGAGAGGTGGGAGGCACAGCAACTTCTATCTAACACCCGGTGATAGATCCAGAGGGGGGAAATATCTGCTGCTGAAATCAGAATTGTAGCTGGCCTATTTACTCTTGAGTTAACAGAGGAGGGACAGATAAAATGTTATACAGATAAAACTACACAGGATCATTTCAGGGGACAAGGCAAGATGCCACGTTTATTATGATAACACAATTTGATCTATAATCAATAGCTAATACCTAATACTTACACACACAATTCAAATCTTCTGCAGCTGCTGGATAGTTACCAGTCCTGAACGTAGCTTGAGTCCGTGGCCTGATTTCGCAGATTGGGTTCGTAGCTCGTGGCAGCTAACTGGCCAGGAAAGCCGGGCATGAGGAAGGGCTGGGTCTCTGTTGGGCACGCACAGGTGCCACTTGATGTTGGCAGCAGAATGTTACCCAAAGTCTTCCATCTCACCCATGTTTTTTATAGGCTTTTAGTTTGAATCAATAGTCTATAGGTCTTGCTGTGTCACACTGCCTCTGGGTTAGGTGTGATTGATCATCCGTCAATTGGACCTGTCTTTGATCTTGCTTCAATTGTACCTTTGTTCTTTTCTTTTTGGGTGGACTCTTCTTACTTTATCAGGGCTGTTGTCTGCATCTTCAGCCGTTGGTGTTTGCACTTAACTTTATCAGGACAGGCTGGGGCTGGAGATTGATTCCATTATCCATGCATACCTCATTCACACACCTGAACTAAGTGAATGAGGTTACAGCAGGGTTTTGCAAAATGTAGTAAGCATTTTAAAATGGGGGTTTAGTTACAATATGGAATCTTATTAAAACAAGTGTAATGAACAATTTAGAATGTTGGGAGGCAAATGGGAGTTACAATGTTAGAACAGTGAAGTTTGGTTTGTTCGTTTGATACAAACTAAAGTCATATTAATAATAGTAATTAAAGAAAAGAAACAATTTCATAAATTCAGCTCTACATTGACCCGCAAATGACCCTTAAGTCCAGAGGTATTGAATGGGTCACACTTTATGGAATTGTCTCAAGGCTATATAATTTTTTTGAAACAATATGAGCTTGTGGTTTCAGCATCCAACAGAACATGCCACACATTACAATTAACATTAAACTTATCAGAATAAAGAAAAGAATAATTGGGTGTAACAATTTTTTAAAGTTGAAGACCAAGAGGGGGCCCATCCTTTAAGAATATCATACCAATGGTGTTATAATTTGTTCTGCTTGTGCATACTCTTTATATTTCAGATCCCTCATGTAAAACAGCCAAACTGTGTGTCTGAACCTGGGCCGGTGTGATTTCAGTCACTTGTACAGACTTGTCCAATTGACCCACAAAGAAAAGTTAAAGTTTAGAATATTACTGGTATCCAGTGGGTTAGTTCTTTTATCCTCGTGAGTTGGGAAGCAATAGGTTAAGGTGGGAGTTTTTAACACAGTTACATTACACATACATTGCTCTACTGGTGGTTCTTGCCACAAAATCTCCTCTAATCCAATGGCACGGTAGCAAGGTTGAGATTCACCAGTGCAGCGCCTCCTGCTGGTCATCTCGGGAATTAGCTCTCCAGTGTACAGAGCGCCTCATACTGCCCAGTGTACAGAGCACCTCCTGCTGGCCAGTGTCTTGCCTGCCGCTGGCACCTGTGTCCCTGCCGGAGCCCGGTGCCCTTTAGCTTGGGGTGCTGCCCCCACAGTAACCCCTTATTCTGGGTTTCCCTTCTCAGGGGAACTCCCAACCCTCTAAACCCACCTTGCCTGTAGGACCTGCTGCCTCTGCCTATCCCCGGGCTGCCCCTCCGCAGCCGCAGCACCTTTTCATAGGCCTTCACCAAGGCCTGCAGCCTGTGGGTTTAAAAGGCTGGAGCTCCCCAGCTCCCCTTGCCCTTCCCCAGCACTGCTCCACTTCAGGTACCTTCCTCCCCTTCCCACTCACTTCAGGGCTAGAGTGAGACTTCTCCAGCTTCTGGCCCACAGTCCTCTTATCAGGGCCAGCTGGGCCCTAATGGAGCTGGCCACCGCTGTGTACCATCCAGAAACACATGTAAGGAAAAGGTTATTTTCACGTTTTGTCAGCAGAGGAGTTAAGACTGACATATCTTTAGCTCATACCCAATCCATCTCACTTTCTGTTAGAATAATAGCTAATAATTGTTGTTCAGAACACCACAAGGCTAACAGGTACGGCCCTTCGCAGCTCTCAGGAACTGCTAATGGTAAGAATTCACTACCCGCAGCAGCGAGAGGTCCAACTTTGCTTGCTCAAAAAAGGCCATGTGATACAGCTGATTCCTACAGAGAGCAGTCTCACATTCCCATGGTGTGAGAAACTGCTCTCTGTAGGAATTAGCTTCATCACATTGCAGTGCTACAGGTAGCACATCCCTATAGTTTGCAGTTTCATACACATATGTCCCCTGCAGATCGCCGGGGCCCGGCGTTGGCTCCTGCCCTGGGAGCGGCAGAGGGAGGCGGCGCAAGACTAGGAGGGATGCTGCTGTGGACTGTGTAAAAATTTTTTGGAGGGCACCTGTCATAACTATAAAGGGAAGGGTAACAGGTCTCCTGTGTACAGTACTATAAAATCCCTCCTGGACAGAGACTCCAAAATCCTTTTACCTGTAAAGGGTTAAGAAGCTCAGGTAACCTGGCTGACACCTGACCCAAAGGACCAATAAGGGGACAAGATACTTTCAAATCTTGGGGGGGGGGGGAAGGCTTTTGTTTGTGCTCTTTGTTTTGGGGGTTGTTCGCTCTTGGGACTGAGAGGGACCAGACATCAATCCAGGTTCTCCACATCTTTCTAAACAAGTCTCTCCTATTTCAAACTTGTAAGTAAACAGCCAGGCAAGGCATATTAGTTTTCCTTTGTTTTCTCAACTTGTAAATGTACCTTTTACTAGAGGGTTTATCTCTGTTTGCTGTACTTTGAACCTGAGGGTAGAGGGAGGTCCTCTGAGCTCTTTAAGTTTGATTACCCTGTAAAGTTATTTTCCATACTGATTTTACAGAGATGATTTTTACCTTTTTCTTTAATTAAAAGCCTTCTTTTTAAGAACCTGATTGATTTTTCCTTGTTTTTAGATCCAAGAGGTTTGGATCTGTATTCACCAGGAGTTGGTGGGAGAAAGGAGGGGGATGGTTAATTTCTCCTTCTCTTAAGATCCAAGGGGTTTGGATCTGTATTCACCAGGGAATTGGTGAAGAGTCTCTCAAGGCTTCCCAGGGAAGGGAATTAGCTTTGGGAATGGTGGCAGCGGACCAGATCTAAGCTGGTAGTTAAGCTTAGAAGTCTTCATGCAGGCCCCCACATTTGTACCCTAAAGTTCAAAGTGGGGAAGCAGCCTTGACAGCACCGCTTTTTGGTGCCCCCAAATCTTGGCACCCTAGTTGGCCTAGTGGTTACACTGGCCCTGGTGAGACCCACTCCAGTCCCTTCCCGGGAGCCTGTCGAATCCAGTTCATACTGTAGGTGCTGAAGGTGAACCCGGAGGCTTTGCAGGAGAGGCGGAGAGAGTCTCCGGGCTTTTTCACATCCCCTCCGGACTCCACCAGCTGGACCTGGGACCGGACACCTGGGAATAGAACCATATCCTACATCACATTAATATTTAGAGCAGTAACAGACTATTCCTCTGCCACTCCAATGGGTGTGAGGGGAGAAAATACCTTCCAGAGCCACTTCAAGGAACACTACATGGAGCCTAAGCCTCATTTTTCCTGGTGCTGGAGGGGAAAGATCTCAGGGGGGGTTGGCTGGTTGACATTGGGTTACTCGAATGTAATACCCCGGGGATATGGGAAAACAAATGCACTAACCGAAGCTATGAACATGGGCACTCTCCTTTGGTGAAATGTGTAGCTGAACTGTGATTTACAAACCCCCGAAGGAGTGCTGGGTTCTCACTTCCCAACCATTTCACAGCTTTTGTTTGTGACCAAATCCTGGCTTTGAACATCCCGGCCTTATGTATGGGAGGAGGAGAAAATCCTCTCGAGTGTTTCTGGGTCCACTTTATATGAAATATTTCTCCCAGTATTACATTTTGCTGCCCCCATGTGGTTACGGACTTGCTTTAGCTTTATGTAATTTTGAAGAGTTTTTTTACGCTTGTCAGCCAGAATATATCCATCGATGTTTCTTTGAAGGCTGATTTAGATTTCAAAAGTGACTCTGGGGATTTTTATGAAACCCTGGAAAATCTCTCTAAAAGTCACACATTTTCTCTTTCCCTCTCCCTCTCGTTAATGTGTCTGTCACCTCTGTAATATGGCAGTTTAGGATCCCAGACCCACCCTTGTTATGGTAGCAGAGGAAGAAGCTTTTATCTGAACCTGCAGACGGGGTGTGATGCAGGGGATCGGACTAGATGTTCATTTCTCGGTTTAGAACGTGTGACTCAAAGAAGTCCTGTTCAGTTTGCTCTGTATGTACAGACGTCTTTCTCTGTGCTGTCTGAATGAACAGACAAAGAAAGCAATTACAGGCATAGCCAACAATGAGAACTTGCCTAGCAGTTGGCCACCTAGGTGAATTTCAAAGCCAATTAATGGAGCTGGAAGCCCAAATTGTGCATCTAACTCGCTTAGGAAGCTTGGAAAATCTTCTTAGTCTTTAGCCAGTGAAGACTTCTCTTGGTGCTGTGCCTGGGAGTTTTTGCACTGCTGAGCTCATGACAATGGTGATGAATGGAGAGAGAGAGATTTGGGGCTGCAGAAAGTGGGGCAGGTAGTTTGCTAAGTGTCTGCAGGAGCTCAGGCTTTAAACAGAAGGCTGGGTTTGCAGGATTGTGTTTCAAGCGCACAAAGAGGGACTAGATGGGCTTATGGTTAAAGCCCGGGAGCCAGGGCTGGACGGCTCACAAACGTACAGTAAAATAACAACATCCTCTGTTGAATTCACACCTTCCAAAAGTGCAGTAAGGTTGAAGCGGGACACTTTGAATCAGGAATGCGGGATCCACAGCCAGATGGGATCTGAAATCCTAAAGGTTTAAAATCAGCGTAGGGGTTTGGATGACAGTTCATTATGAGATTTCATTTTCAGTCAGACCTGACTAAATCACTTAGGATCATGGGATAAATCACATGAATAGCTCAATAAGAGGGTATCTGCCTCTTTAGGGGCTAGATCCACAAAGGGAAGTCAGGCTGAGGCCTGGAGTTGCTAACTTTAAGACCCTGCCACCTAGTGCAATCTCACCCCCTGAGTTAGGTACACACATCCCTTATTAAACACATGAGCTGATGTCACAGGCTGATGGGCCTTTTGAGGCAAGCTGGGCTCTGCCTGGCCCATGACTTTGCAGCTATTCCTCAGCCCAGAGATCGGCAACCTTTGGCACGCGGCTCTCCAGGGTAAGCCCCCTGGCGAGCCGGGCCGCGTCTGCAGGTTTGGCTGATCGCGGCTCCCACTGGCCGCGGTTGACCGCTTCAGGCCAATGGGGGCTGCGGGAAGTGGCAGCCAGCACATCCCTTGTCCGGCCCCACTTCCCGCAGCGCCTATTGGCCTGGAGTGGTGAACTGCGGCCAGTGGGAGCCACGACCGTCCGAACCTGCGGACGCGACAGGTAAACAAACCAGCCCGGCCCGCCAGGGTGCTTACCCTGGAGAGCCATGTGCCAAAGGTTGCCGATCCCTGCCTCAGCCTCACTGGTGAGCTGGCAACATAGGAGCTCATTAGTGACCCCAGCTGGGTGTAATGGGGCTTCATTAGAAACCCTGAGCCCAGCTGTGGTGGTGAAGGAGTCTGAGCATTGCTTCAATAGAGCTGGGAGCTCAGTAGTGGGGGAGAGGCCTAGAGGGAGGGGATCCAGGCAGAGTTGCTGGAGGAAGGTCTAGTTAGTGTGGGACAGGCTGTAGCCAGAAAGCAGAGCTACGGGAGTGGGGTGAACTCCTGGGGGGGGGCCCTACTGAGGTAGGGATTGTGAGGACCAGGGAGTGAGCTAGAAGCTCATGAAGGGTGGAAGGCTAGTTTAAGTGGCATATGGACTCCCTGAAGGAGGATTCTAGGGGCCCAGTATCCTCACAAAGGGGAGGGACTGAAGTGAAGCCCAGGAGAGGGAAAGGACCTTTGGTTCAGAGCTGCCCCTGAGAGGGGACTGAACTGTTGTGTGATGGTCTTAGACCCAGGAGGCCCAGTGGGAGAACCTGGAGAAGACACTTACTGGGACTGGCCCTTGTGGCTGAGAAGGGGCCACCAGGGGTGTGTGAGACGAGAAGTCCCCTGCAATTCCCCATATGGGCAGGGGGTGCTGCCCTAGATGTAACATGCATCTTTAGAGGAGATTTAGGGGCTGGATACTGGGATGTAAAAAAGCTAGCACAGTGAGTGGGGAGCTGCCTGACCTACCCCTCAGGAAATGCTGAGGAGAGGGTTGGGTCCTAAGTCTCTCTTGTTCAAGGGAGTTAGGTGCCTCACTCCAGTTGGGATTCACAGCCCTTTCCTGGAGTTAGGTGCCTCAGCTGTTTACATACAAAAACGCGCCCAAACCCCCTTGTGCCAGAGAAGGATTTGTTGGTGCTTCCCTTAGCTTTTAGCCTAGTGGTTAGAGCACTTGCCTGGGACATGGTGGAGCCAGTTTAATTCCCTCCCCTACCCCGGCCTGATGTGGGAGCAGGGATTTGAGCCCACTTCTTCCACTGTCAAGGGGAGGGTGACATTTGCGGTACAGACACCCCCAGCGCATCCCATATTTCTCTTTCAGACAAAATGAGTATTAATTTAGTCATGGTGGAACAGCATTAACGGGAGAGGTTGAAAGACCCCCTCCCCAAAATACCCCATAGCCTGGTTCTTAGGCCATTCACCCAGGACCTTTTTGATGCTGTGACAGGTGACAGTGTCACAGGAGCCTAATTCATATTTTGAGAAGTGACTTAGAAGAAAAATCTACTTACAATGAAGTTTAAGTGAGTTAGGAGCCTAAGAAGTTTGGGGGAAATTACCCTCAATCTGTTCACATGAGCAAACACTCTCTGGGGTGACTAAAGGCTCCAGTGTTCTCCGGAGACCGGGGTTCTCTCACGGAGGGTTTTTGAATTGCTGGAGATGTGGTTTGTGTCACCGTGTCCCTAGCACAGTAATACGTGGCTGTGTCATCGGTTCTCAGGCTGCCCAGCTGTAGATAGGCCGTGCTTATGGAGGTGTCCCTGGTGATGGTGAATCGCCCCTGGAAGGCCTGGGCATAGCCAGTTTCACCATCGCTGGGATCAATATATCCTATCCACTCCAGTCCTTTCCCGGGAGCCTGCCATACCCAGCTAATGTAATAGCTGGTAAAGGTGTAGCCGGAGGTTTTACATGTCACCCTCACAGACTCTCCAGGCTTCTTGATTTCAGCCCCAGACTGGGTCAGCTGGATTTGGGAGCTGATGCCTGTCAATAAACAACAATAAAAACCCAGTTAATTCCATTCTTTTCCCCTTCTTCCCAGGTTTATCCACGTCCTTCTGTTGCCCTCCTCACAACAGTACCTGATCTTCTAATTAATTTATTCACACCACCCTCCTGTGAAGTAGGGAAGTACAGTTATCCCCATGTTTAAGGGATTTTGACACCTACTTCCCATTAAAGATTAATGAAAATTGGGTATCCAAATCCACTAGGTGGCTTTAAAATTCCACACTGTGATTTGTTCAGAGCTAGGATTTTGAATCCTGAATCCCTGAATCCCACGGCTACGTCTTTGCCTTAAAACCATCTTTCCTGTCCTAGCCCAGCTGTCCTAACCGGACACCTGTGGGTTCATCCACTCACCTGAGAAAGCTGCCAAAAAGAACAAGACCCCCAGACAGATCATTTTCATTCTCCACAAGAACCTGATGGGCTGCAAAGCAGTAACCCTTCCTCTGCTGGCAGCTCTTCAGTGAGGGTCACTTGATCTCTTTATCATTCAATTTCCCTACTTCATTTGCATGTGGGTGTGGAAGCACCCGGTAACTAGAGGATCTTTTAGGAGATCCGACCCACGGTACGCTAACTCGGCCTGGCATCGTCCGGCGAGGAGGCTGCCTGGGTCTAGGAGTGTGTGAACCCATCTTCCCTCCCCTTTTCCTCTCCGTGTGAGCCACTGACAGTCGGACCATCTCACTGGATGCAACAGAGTAAGCGGCGCCGTCTCTCTGAGATTAGCCGACGCTCTTTGCTGAAGGGAGGTGTAGGAGGTCATGGCTATCCTCGTTAGTCTCTCCTGTGTGAGTACCCTGTAGGGAGAGATCCTTAGTTTATATGCCGCTAGCGCGGACAGGGCATCCTCCTCCCTGTGTGTGTGATTGGAAAATGGGTGGGGGACAGTCTAAGGATTCCCTCTCACCCCCTAAGGGTACCCTAGCTTATTTTATGTACGTACATTATGGTCCATCAACCTGCAGGTATTTAGAGAATTGGAATCATTACACGCGTGAAAATTCATCTAAACAATGCCCACTAGAAGGTACCTTCAATCTAAATAAGATCATACATCTCAGAGGAGTTTTTAATCACCAAAAAAGAAAGCCTCTGACACACAATGGGAGCAATTTGTCTATTAAGGAAAAAAACGGGTTAATTTAAAATTCAGCTTGGTCCAAAAATAAAAAAAAAGTTAATCTGCGTTCAAGGTCAAAAATCAATGCAGACCAGGCTAAGTACAAAGAAAAACTACTTTCGGCCCCAGCTGGCTGTAAAAAAATATAAACATAGTCAAACCAAAGGCAATACAAGTTACAGTGCTGAAATTACATTTGCAAAGCTTAACTGTCCAGTAAGATCCAACAGTCTGCCTTTGCGACCCTGGAGCCGGCGTGGTTTGGGGACGCTGAAAAAGCCACAGGCAGCCGGCCTGGACTGAAATCACTGAAAAGACGCCCCAGGAGACTTCAGGGTGTAAAAGAACTGCCCTCCCAAGAGAGGAAGCAAGTTGGAGATTGCACAGCACCTTCTCTCAACGTTATACACAAACGTGGCCAGTCTGGACATACGTGTGTAAGTATGAAAGTGTGCCTACTCTCAGCCGCAGTAAATCTGAGAACCGAAAAGAAATTTAGCATTCCTCTCTCCACCCCGGTTGACCGGGAAGGGTGTCAGGTGGATCTACCCCAGTCGTAGCAGGACTGGGCAATAAAAAAGTTAAAGTAATAAAAAAAGTTGTGTACTTAATAACTAGAATTGAGCAATTAAAAGCATAAATCATGAACCAGGCAGCAACTCAAACCTATGCCCAGGGCAAGTTGCAAGCCTTGAGACAGGACTTCCAGGCAGAAAAGGAAGCACTGGCTAAGCAAGTACCGGTCCTTCAGGGACTTGTCAGAATTTAACCATTTGTGTTTGCATATGCTGTAACAGCAGTGTGTTTGCCACAAAAAAAAATTGAATAGTTAAACGCCAATGGGCCCTGCGTTTTGCCCAAGTGGCAAGCCTCACAAGGGAGGACTCGGGTAGCCTTGTAAGTAAAAATGTTTAAAAAAAAAGACCAGGAAGGGTGGGGGCTAGTTAAGAAGCCCACCCTCCTATCTAAATTGGTAGTGAAAAAGCCGGTGCCCATGGAAGGGACGGTTCAGCAAGAAAAGCAAAATTGGGCCCAAGCGGGCAAGCAATAAATAAAAAAATTAAAAAACATGTTGAAAACTTTAAGGGCATAGTAAAAAAAAAAAGTAAGTAATTATAAGCATGGGGATTTCAAATCCCCAAAATAATAATTAAAATGGTAAAATCTAAGTTAAGTTGGGTGTCGTTTTAAAAAACAAGCAAGTAATTTAAAAAATAAAATAAAAAGTTAACTCTGTAGTTGCTAAAAAAATTCAAGCAGTAAAACTTGGTAAAAATGTCTGTAAGTAATTCAAGCAAAAAGTTATTTAAGTGGAATTATTCGACTATGAATAAGTTAGTCAAATGTGCTAAAAAACACTCCTGCTGTGTACAATCTGTGTTTTATAAGTTTAAAATAAATTGGTATTGTTTTAAAGTTGCAAAAACCAAAAATACTTTTGCCAAACACAAAAAACTAGTGTTGTTTAATATGGTGTTTAGCATTTAATCCTTAAGGTGACTTAATGCTTTACAAAATTTAAAATGTTTTAACTAAAGACCAAAGGTTGTGACTGCAGCAGGGTAGTCAAAGCCAAAAAAATAATAAATTTAAATTTGTTTTTGGGTAACAAAATAGCAAATAAAAAATCTAGTAAAAAAAAAAAAAAAACAGTGCCCCTGGCTCTGTGTGGTCGAGCTGTCACTTTACTAAGAGTGCATAAAAATTTTGTAAGCACAAAAAAAACAGTTACACCTTGTGTAAAAATTAATGTGGCTAGTGTTATAAAAATTAAATTGTAAAAAAAATGTGCATTTTCCCCAAAACATGTGCAGTGTATATTGTAGCAAAAATAAAAAAAATGCAAACCTACCAGTATAAGTTGTGTTGTCTTTTTCAAATCACTGGGTGTTTGAAAGCAAAAGCTAAAAGTAAAAGGCAATCAAAAATCTAAAAAAGTTAATTGTGTCCCTTTTAAAGTAAGAATCTTTAAGCTGTAAATAGCTTTGAATCTAAAAGCAAGCCAAAAAGCATCTGTATTAATGCAATTTTCTAACTAATAAGGTAAAAGCCACTGAAACCTGGGCTGCCTATAAAACAAATACAAAAAAATATGGGGTAATTCCTCTGTCTTGCCTAAAATCAACAAAAATATGTGTATATAAAAAAAATATTTTAAGCAATAACTGACTGCCCAAAAGGGGTAGACCTCTGTTCTTTTGTCTTTCAAATCATCAAAAAAAACGAATGCCAGCTAAACAGCATTCAATGTACCATGCATTTACTGGTACAATAGGAATTATTTTTGTGTTCTTTGTCCTGTCTTGTGGTGTTTGTCTTGTGGCCAAAATTGTTGGGTTTAATAATTTCATAAAACAGTCTAGTTCAAAATTAAATAAAAAAGTTAAATCAAAAAGCAAATACTTGTTTTATTCAACTTAAAATACAAAGTGTTTAAATAAATCAAAAAAATGTAATATACTAAAATCTAATACAGTTGCTTAAGTAAAAAAAAAAAAACTTCATTGGCCAGATTTTTAATTTAAAAAATGGTTGTTAAAATTTGCATACCAACAGTCTTTAAAAGCAAGAACATGAAAGGTTAACCCACTCCCCATATTGCCCATGGGATCCTTCTGGCTACCTCAAATTTCTAGCCAAAGGGCTGGAAAAAAAGGAAAGCTATTGGACACCTGAGGTTGTACCGAGTAAACTCCTCAAAAGTGGGTGTGCTTGTCCTGGTTTGTTGCTCCAAAGCTCTGTAATAAAGTTATTTTACTAAAAGGGTGTACATGGCATACATTAAATAATAAAACTAATGTACTGTATAATGGCAATGTGTATGTGTTCATTGTTAAAAAAAAGTGTATAAGTAAAAAATAAAAGTTTCCTTTGTAAGTTAAAAAAAGCCAAAAAAAAAAAAAAAATAAGTTAACTAAAAAAAAAATAGCTAGCAAGCTCAGTCCAAAAATAAAACGTTAGCCCCATCCAAGGATACTACCCACAGCTAAGACTTGGCTAACAGCCAAGAAAAGGGGGGGCCTGAATGTGCCCAACAACTATAATATCTGCAAAACACTGCCAGGCATTAATAAAATGTGTTAGGTTTCTTTTCTCACAAATAAAAAAAGTGCTACCCAAAGACCCTAGCAGCCCTGCCATTCATTAAAACAAAAAAACTAAGTCTATGTAAAGTCCATCAACGAAAAACTGCTTTGGCTCCATGCTGGAAAGGCCCTTTCCAAGTCCTGTTAACCACCAACACCGCTGTAAAGTGCCAAGAACTGCCCACCTGGAACCATGCTTCTTACTGCAAAAAGACCCCTCCACCTGGAAAAAATTCTCCAGCTGCTAATCAGCCTATTTCTCCTGCTAGCTCTGCTGTGCCTCCTGGACAGCAGGAAAGAAAGACAAGGTAAAGTACTAGTAACCTCTCCTTTGTCCACTGACAGATCTACAATGCCTTTGAATTCTTTTACAGGAATCACACCAGTACAGGGTAAAGTGCTAGTAACCTCTCCCCTGCACTATGGTGAATCACAACTGCTTTAAAAAAAAAAAAAAAAAAAACACTCGCTCTGCTAAAACCACCAAAGTCCAAAAATTCCTGACTACAAAAAACATTAAAAACTGGCCCTGGTAAAAAAAACAAAGCATCATTTATTGGCAAAAAGGGAACTGTGGGGACCGTTCCTGAAAATGCGAGGTCCAGTGGTGGGGTGAATTCTTTCCAGGGGCAGGACTTTGTGCTTATGGACAGGTACCTTCAGGATGCACTGCCCTTCCTAATTGGCTTTCAAAAAATGAATATCAAAACCGCCTTGCCACCACTAGGACTACACCCACTAGTCCCTTGACCCCTGCCACCACCACTGTAACTTACCCAAATACAAACCGTACTGTATATTCCAATAAAACCCAGTGGCCAAGGCTTTCACATCTTAGTAATTTACTAAAATTTTGTTCAAAAAAATTATTCTTTAAAGTTCAAAATAATGTATATAAGCAAACAATTAAATAAAAAACAAATAAATCAGTAAAAATAAAAATACACAATATCACTACCAGCAAACCCCAAAAATTAATAATTGCAATTAATGGGTTCTATAGTAAAGTAAATATAATAGTTGTTCCTAAAACTTGTACTGTATTAAATAAAAAAAGCCCTTATTGTTATTTGGTCACCCAATTAGTAAATAATCAAACAAATACCCAAATTGTTCACAGGGGGCTGCCATTAAATTAGCACAACAAAGGGCTTGGGTTATTTCCTCTAAAAAAAAAAAAGACTTGACCAAATCCCTGTAGAATGGGGCCAATAGTGCAGCAGCAGTGTAAAATATTTTTAAAAACCAAAAACATAATAAAAAATTGGGCCAACTAAAAAAGGCCATTGGCCTTGTTTTTAAAGCACAACTAACCCAAGTACAGGCTAAAGTTGGTAAGTTACATGTTATTTCCGCCCTTAGTTCTATAACCCAAAAGTTGCTAACAAAAATGGTATTGAATATCACTAAGGCTAAAAAGGCATTGCAGTGGAATCTAGCATGTTCAAAAACTCAGGATTTCCTAAATAACCAGCTAATGTCCATTCAAAATAATCTAAAACATCAGGCTTGGCCCACTGCCCTTACAGACACATCAAAAGTACCATCTGATCTGTGGCCATAAAGACTTACTTAAAAACTTTCTGAATAAAAGTGCGGACGTTCTCAGTGCTCCTTCCAAGCATATGGACCAGTAAAGGGGGTGTGGGCTCCCACATACCGTATCCTGCCGAGTCCATAAAAAAAATGCATGTAAAATTAAATAATTCACCAAAACATCTGAAAAATTAGACCACCTAATATGCCCAATCAATTTTTAGTCAATGCTCCTAAAATTACACCTCACATTTAAATGGGGTTAAAAAATCAGTAAACATTTTGGCCATTAAAACCCCACAGCTTCAATGTAACCGTAAACTGGAGCCAAAAAAAGTTGTCACTGTTTATGACTACGTTTGCTAAAAGGGTAGGGAACAAAAAACTACCCTGACAGGACACTTACTTTTTCAAGCTAACAATAGCTGTGTGTATGTTAATAACACCACATTACAAAACATACATTTTAATCTCACTACCACTGCAGGCAATCATATTATTTACTGGCCTGCAAATAAAGCTTTCCAAATAGCCCTTAAGTTCCAAATACCCTTTAATTAAACTAGTTTAGTACCTAATAAATTTCAAAATTTGTTTTCACTGTTACCAAAAATTCAAAAAATCTCTAAAATACAAAAGCAAATTCACATGCTTCAAAACATATATCAAGTTAAAAAGTATGCCTTTCAAACTGCTTATAAAGTATCCACTTTATGTAGTAAGTATAATATATTGTACTTTGTAACTAAAGCTATACAACAACCCCATTATAATTTTGCTATAAAAATGTTATTGCTTGTATTGTTATTAGTTAGCTTAAAATTATGTTATTGTTGTTGTAAAAAACATAATAATAATAATACCTTTCATGTTCATGCTAATCATGCATTGTCATTACATCCAATCAAAACCGCTAAAATTAAAACATCTAATATAAAATCTGAAGTCCAAAACTTAATGCAAATAAAGGTTTAAAAATGTTTGTTGTACTAAAAGTACAAAAGGAGGGGTTGTGGAAGCAGAAAAAGAACTGTCAGAAAAGAACTGCAATGCATGACAGTTTGTTAGCAAGAGTCAGGCTAACTGTAGCCCTGATAACGCGAGATTTGTAGAAGCGAGGATTGTGTGAGGCGGGTGAGAAAGTACTGTGTGAGAAGTTATTGTGACCTTGTATAGATAAGGTGTAGAAGACCTTGTGTAGATAAGGTATAGGAAATATTGTATGTTGGCAAGAGACAAAACAATTAAGAAATAAGATATCAAAATGGCTTATGTATAACAAAATGCATCTGTCCCTCATTATTGAAAGGTATAAATGCTTGTTGTAATTAGGTATCAGAGAGAGAGACCTGCTTGGCTCTCTCCCTCTGCACAATTGTGAGAGTGAATAAAGCTTCTGACTTGCTGTACCCAAACAAAAAGTGAGAACTCAGTTTTTCTCCGACATGGGTGTTGCTAAATCATTTGACTAAACCTCAGCTTCACCCGGCGTTACAAATAACTGACCTCGGAGTTTAGAGGGACACTGTCATGGAGGATGCTAGTGCATGTTAATATAATTTGGGTCTCAACCCAGGAAAACACTAAAGCACTAGGATATCAGGGGGGACTTCAGTGTGAGCTTAAAGATAATTGGTAAACTTGTGTGTTAAGGTGCCTAATATTGGGAAATTAAAAGATAATATCCAGTGGATATGAAACTGAAATAACGTAGAATCAATTAATGTAAAACACTAGCGCTCTTCAGTGGTGAAATACGTATGTGGTCTGTGATTTCCAAAATCTCCAAGGAGCGCTGGGTACCCACCCCTTTCAAATCAGCAGTATTTTTTTGTGGGCAAACCCTGACTTTGAAAATTCCAGCCTCCGGTGCTAAGAACAATAATTCCCTGTGCTTGTTCCCGGATTCAGTCTTTGGATAGAAATGTTTCATAATCGAACATGACACTTTGCTGCTACTATGTGGGTCAAATAAACAGAGAAAATATTTCCCCTTTTTCTTCCTTTAGGTTAATGTAACTTGGTCATTGTTGTCTCCTCTAAGCCATGGGAGGGGGGACGGGGGATTTTTAGCTGAAGGCTGATTTGGTGTTAGAAGTATTTACAGGGTTTTTTACTGAACTGCAAAAAGTCCATCCGTCTGCCTATTCACAAGAAATCTCTCTCCGAAGCACCTTTCACTACTGTTATCTGGAAGCTTCCTACACTATGAAGGATCGGTGTGAAGTCAATGAGAAGGTTTGATAGGGGCAGTCAGTGAGCAGGTGTTATGATGTTATAGGTACGTGTTATCCACAAACTGGAGGTGAGACTAGATGCTTGTAATGTCCTGACCTGGCCCTCCAAAGTAGAGAGTCCTGTTTGATGTATTAAGTATGTAGGAATGTCTGTGTGCATCCTATCAATTCACAGAAAAACAAAACGATGTCAAGTATTACCAAGAATATCAACTTGCTTGTAGTTTTACCTATCTCATAGAGCTGGAAGGTGCCTTGAAAGGTCATCAAGTCCAGTCCCCTGCCTTCACTAGCAGGACCAAGTACTATCCCTGACAGATTTTTTTGGCCCCAATCCCTAAATGGCCCCCTCAAGGATTGAATTTGCACCCCTGGGTTTAGTAGGCCAATGCTCAAACCACTGAACTATCCTTCTGCCCCCACTTAGGCTAAGAATTTCAAAGCCACCAAAGTGATCTGGAATCCCAACTTGTGCCTCTAACTCAGTGGTTTTCAAACTGTGTTTTGGGACAACAAAGTGGGTTGTCAGGGCTGGCATTAGACTTCCTGGTGCCCAGGGCCAAATCCCAAGGCTGAAGCCGTAGCCCAATCCCCACTACCTTGGGAGGTGGGGGCTCAGGCTTCGGCTTTAGCCCTGAGCGGCAGTGCTCAGATTACAGGCCCCCTACCCATGGGCTGAAGTACTTGGACTTTGGTTTTGCTCCCCTGCCCAGCACAGCTGGTCTCAGGCGGGCTCAGGCTTTGGTCCCCCCTCCTGGGTCATGTAGTCATTTTTGTTGTCAGAAGTGTGTTGCTGTGCGATGAAGTTTGAGAACCCCTGATAATTCTTGGAAAAATCTGATTCTTAATTGTGAGCAAGTGACAGCCTCTCTCTGTGCTGCCCCAGGAGTTTTTGCATGGCTGTGAGAGGATTTCTTCTCACCATATGTCTCTCGCACAGTAATACCGGGTGGTGTCTTCAGTCTTCAGGCCGGTCAGTTGCAGATACAGCAGGTTGTTGGGATTGTCCCTGGAGATGGTGAATCGCCCTTTGACCCAGTCTGTATAGTAGCTATCTCCCCCATCCTGCCTAATGCTGGCTACCCACTGCAGCCCTTTCCCGGGAGCCTGGCGCACCCAGTCCATCCAATAGCTGCTGAAAGTGAACCCTACCTCTGCACATAAACACCTCTAGAGGAAATGGACGAGGGCGCAGACTGCAGGTGAGGGATCCAATGCTGCATATTAAACTAATGTATCACATGCCTCTGCATTTCATCGCATCAGTGAAACCTCCATGAGTGTGCGTCTCTGGATGTAGAGCAGTGTGTGTGCCCCTTGTTATAAATCCCTTGCGGACACAGTAAACGTGTTCGTACGTAATATATGTGAATATTTATTTAATGTGTGTATGACTCCTCTTACTAGAACTACCAGATCTTCTCCCTTCTGGCTCCTCCTCTGATGTCACCCACCACCGCCAGGCTCCATGTTCCGGGCTCCACACTGCCTGGCTTCTTGTCCCTGTCTCTTAGCCCAGCCAATCCCAGTTTTCTCCCTGAACCCCAGATTCTCATCAGATGTGTTTTCCCTCCTCACCGAACACTATCCCCGTTCCCCACTGGCTCCAGTCCCTTTGTCCCAGACTCTTTATCCAGCCAGTCTGAGACCCCCACATCCTCATTCCTGGTATCTGATCTCCCTGTTTCCTCATCAGGTCCCAATCCCAGTTTCTTTGTCAACCCGTCTTCCCCACTCAGCTCCCAACCCCAATCTCTCCCCTCAGCTCTCAGATCCAGTCTCCTTTCCAAAATGGCCCCAGTCTCTCTCCCCTACCCCCAACTTTCCAGGCCCAGCTCTGCCCCAACTCCCAGGCCCAGTTTCTATTCCCACCCACCCCATGTCCCTGTCTACTGCATTCCCTCGGCCATGGTCTTGATCTTCTCCCCTACGCACTTGACTCAGATGGCATCCTCCTCCAGTGGTGTCTGGGCCTTGCGGGAGGTGCGGGGGATGTCCATGAGAGCACAGGAGAGATGGGCTTCCTGCTGTCCGTTCTGGTGCCGGACCTGAGTTGGGACAGATTGTTAAGCATAAGGAGTAAACACATGTTTTGGGAGACCACTGAAAATGAAGTGAGCAAGCGAGGGTTAGATTGTTATGGCCTTCAAACAACCCCCCAACCTCCTGAAAATCATCATCAGAAGCACGTTCACCACGGATCAGGACACACCAACTCAAAGCAGCACCAGACTCTGCCAGAACAACAGATGCAAAACCTTCTGCCATATCTCCACTGCAACAATGATCAATATTCCCCACAATGTACCTTTTGAGATTCATGGGTGCTACACACAACATGTGGTGTACCTCATCCAGTGCAGAAAATATCCAGACAACAACACTGTGGGTGAAACCAGACAATCACGATACTCTCGGCTGAACTCACACAGAAAAATGGACAAAACCCATAAGTGAACACTTTTCACAATGCAATCAATCCAATTCCAACCTGTCAGTATTCACCCTTCCAAAGGCAAACCTGGGAACTTAAATTCATAACTCTGCTAGACACTAAATATCATGGACTCCACAGAGACACTGGTCTTATGGCTCATTATAACAATTTGTAACACACCCCACTGCCTGCTGATCCTTAATTTCCCACTCAAATTTAAGTGGTCTCCTATAGCATGTGTAAACCTCTTAGGCTTAAAAACCTGTCCCAACTTGAATTTAGCTCAGACACTCTGCTTTCCTTCCAAAGACCTGAAGAAGAGCTCTGTGAAGCTCAAAAGCTTGTCCCTTCAACTGACAGAAATTGGTCCAAAAAAAGATATTGCCTCACTCATCTTGTCTCTCTCATATCCTGGGACCAACATGGCTACAACACCACTGCAAACAGACAGATAGAGAGATAAGGCACGGAATAGAACTTGCTCCCACAAGCCATAATAGTAGCTAGCACCCTCATTTCATTCAAACAAAATGCAAAGTTTGATCTAATTAAAGAACAACACTGACTAGATGATCCAGTCATGCCAAGTGCTAACTAGAGCTGCCTGGAAAAACAAGGATACATTTGGACAAAATTGCTGGGGGGGACAGGGGGGGGATATTTCCTCTTGTTAATTGAAAAATGTTTTGATGGAACTTTTTTTCAACCCACTCTGGTGCTCAGCCCTTCCTAAAAGGTGACAAGCAAGTGAAGAACCAGGCCACATGTCTGTGGAGCATTGAACAAAGGGTAAAGTTATGGACTTCCCTCTCCACACATGTCCCATGATCCACTGCAGCAGCTCAGCCACAGGGAGAGACCACAGTGCACCATGGGATATGTAGTCTGGCCAGAGAGGAAGGCCCACGGAGGAGATGAAATATGTGGGACTTGGAACTGCAGTTCCCGTGGGATACTGCAGCAGCTCTGACAGACACAGAGGTCAATGTCATGAAACATTCAGTTTGGGGTCAACAAATGGAAATGTAACATTTTGATTCCAGAATGTAGAAATTCTTTGAAGTTCACATATCAGTTGTGGATTGTTGTTGTTTTTGAGGGGGGGGGCATAGAAGGTGGGAGTTAACGTCTTGTTCTGTGAAAAGTTTTCATATATCAATTTAACTATAGTGCCTTCACTTCAGTTCCTCTTGATTTTGCACCAGCATAAGTGAGAATAAATGTGGGTCCGCTGATTTCATCAGTTACTCCTAATTCATAGTGTGCTGTGTGAGCAGAGCACCAAGTCTCATGGCTTTCAATGGTGTTACTCCTGATTTACACCAGGATGAGTGAGAGGAGAATACGGTCCACTGTCCTCAGAGGAGTCACTCTGGATTAACACCAAGGTGAGCCCCCGAAGAATCAGTCTCCTTAACTGCAATGGGATTACTGCTGATTTACACTGGGGTGAGTGAGAAGAGACCTAGTCCCACCATAACTGTATATGTGGAGTGAGGGAGAGGAAAATGTAGCCATACAGAAAGCTATTCAAATGTCATTCCCGTTAGACTTCAGTGGTTTAACGCTCGCTTTACACCAGTGCGACCCCATTGGGCTAGACCCGCAGCTGACAACTCTGTGTTGCGTCACTGAAATCACTCCCTGGGGATCTGGCCAGTTGATTTCATGTGTTACGCCAGGTATATCCTGACATGATTTTTTTCTCCACAGAGTTCAAATTTCATTGGATTCAGTTACTCGTCCTGGACAAATAGCCACTGATCGATCCTCACAGCAATTCATCACATCCAATAGTGTCATTAATAAATGTGATTATCCTGACCTTACAGCTAGGGAAGCCTAAGAAAAGAGGTCACCAGGGGATATTCCGTGTGGGCATTTTGTTGCATAACTGTCTTCTGCGAGGTTTCTTGTACCTTCATCAAACGCAGTAAGTACTGGTCACAGTCAGAGACAGGATAGTGGAGAAGGCGGACGACTGATCACATCAAGTGTTGCAATGCCTGTGTTCCATAGAATTGGTAAAGAGAGAGATCTCCTTTGAGGATAGAAACTTTTCTGTCTCCAACACCTTCCCATTGAGCTCCCCTCTCTGTTATACCTGTTGACCGTAAGGACTAAAAATAACTATATTATTAACTCTACCTTCACAGCAGTTGAAAATTCCCATCAGCAGTATTCTCCAGGGAGACTTTTCTCCCTCATATAATGAAACAGGGCAGACATTTGCCTTTTGCTAACAGATCCAAGCCAACACTGCCAGGCCAGTGATCAGAATTTTTGTTGGGGAGTGACTCGTAGGAATATAAATCTCTTTCCTGAGATCCGTGAAGAATTTGGGGATCAGAAACAGACTGTAGAATCTGTATCCTGGGTCTCCGAAAGGCTACTTGAAGAGGTCGCCCCAGCGATCCCAAGTTTTTCTTATACCAGTTTTGGAGGAAAGACAAACTCTCTTATCAAATTTCCAGAAGGTAAAAGACGATGTAAGATTATGTATGTTCTCATTCCAATTCTCCTCTGTCTAATAAATATTTTCTCCTTACACCATAGTACCTACTAGGGCTGGTAGAAAAAATTCTGTCAGCATTTACTTGATGGAAAATTGGGTTCTCAAGGAAATAATAATTTTCACGAGCTGTGTCCAATTTCTCTAAAAAAAATTCAGTATGTAATTGGAAAATAAATTAAAAAAACAACCCCAAACTATTTAAAAAATCATATTATGGTTGAATAATTTTCAGTTTGGGCTTTAAATATGGGGATTTATAACTTTGTCAGTCAAAAAAATTTGGTTTTAGGAATTTTAGTGAAAATTTTTGTTTGGTAGTTTTTTGAGCAGCCACTGTAGTGAATAACATAGAGCAGAACCATTGTCTTTCTATGAGACATGCCCTGACCGGGCAGTTTTAGATTGTAGAACACCCTGGATTTATTCAGGATTAGCCAGAATGGACGTGGCTGGTATCTGTGAATATTTATGTGAATTTGTGTCTCCGCATTTGCTCACTGCATAAACAGTCCTCTAGATCAGTGGTTCTCAAACTAGGGCTGCCGCTTGTTCAGGGAAAGCTCCTGGTGGGCGGGGCCAGTTTGTTTACCTGCTGCGTCCGCAGGTTCGGCCGATCGCGGCTCCCACTGGCCGTGGTTCTCCGCTCCAGGTCAATGGGGGCTGCGGGAAGCAGGTAAATAAACCGGCCCGGCCCACCAGGGGCTTTCCCTGAATGAGCGGTGGCCCTAGTTTGAGAACCACTGCTCTAGATTATTGTTAATTAAAGTTTGGAGGCAAGTCACTTCAAACACCCCCCCCCACACACACACACACACTTTGTCTGGCTTATCTGTGTATCTATCTATCTCTGCATATTCATTTATTCGTTTCTCAGAGCGCTTTCTCAGTTCCAGAAGATAAAAGAAAACCTATTGTATATGAGTTTACAGTTTGAGCCGAGTACAACAATTTTTTTTTCTCACAGATCTGAAGAAGGAATAAGCAAGCACTAAAACTAATACAGTAATGGTTAACTAAACACTTGTATACTGCTCTTTACTAACATAGACACTGGTATAACAATCAGCTCTCCGTGTGTCAAGGAGATGTGTTTGCCTTTACTCGTGAGTGTGTACAGAAAGCTGTCAATGGTCTCAGAGCATTGGGAAGACATTAAATATGTATGTTTATTAGTACATGACAAGCCACTTTACAAGACACCAATGTTCTCATTTTACAGCTGCAGAAACTGAGGTACAGAGCTACATGGCTTTCTCACGGTCACATTGAGTCAGGAATCAAACCCCGCTTTTGTGACTCCCAGATTTCACCCACAACACTAGACTACACAGGAGTAGACAGCATAACAGCGGAGAATCAAGGTACCAGCCCGGCTAGAGGTTCGGGGTTACAGTATCTATGTTGATGGTTTTGGCAGGACAAAGGTCAGATGCCTGGTGTCATAACTATAAAGGGAAGGGTAACAGCCCTCCTGTGTACAATACTGTGGAATCCCTCCTGGCCAGAGACTCCAAAGTCCTTTTGCCTGTAAAGGGTTAAGAAGCTCAGGTAACCTGGCTGACACCTGACCCAAAGGACCAATAAGGGGACAAGATACTTTCAAATCTTGGGGGGGGGAAGGCTTTTGTTTCTGCTCTTTGTTTTGGTGGGTGTTCGCTCTTGGGACTAAGAGGGACCAGACATCAATCCATGCTCTCCAAAACTTTCTAAACAAGTCTCTCATATTTCAAACTTGTAAGTACAGCCAGACAAGGCGCGTTAGTTTTATCTTTGTTTTCTCAACTTGTAAATGTACCTTTTGCTAGAGTGTTTATCTCTGTTTGCTGTAGCTTTGAACTTAAGGCTAGAGGGGGTTCCTCTGGGCTCTTTGAATCTGATTACCCTGTAAAGTTATTTTCCATCCTGATTTTACAGAGATGATTTTTACCTTTCTTTCTTTAATTAAAAGCCTTCTTTTTAAGAACCTGATTGATTTTTCCTTGTTTTAAGATCCAAGGGGTTTGGATCGGTGTTCACCAGGGAATTGGTGGAAGAGTCTCCCAAGGCTATCCAGGGAGGGAAAGGTTTTGGGGGGAAAGACAGAGTTTCCCAAATAACTCATAAATCATTTGGGTGGTGGCAGCAAAAGCAGATCTAAGCTGGTAGAGAAGCTTAGAAGTTTTCATGCAGGTCCCTACATCTGTACCCTAAAGTTCAGAGTGGGGAAGGAACCTTGACACCTGGAAAAGCAGAGATCCTGGAAAAACTCATCCATGGCTGCATTTAAACCTCAACAAAATTACAATGACACCACAAAACCCCAAATTGCCTTTTTCATGTCATATTCCATAGGTTATATTTATTTAATTATATGTCTTGATAGAGCCCATGGCAGACATGGAGAGATGGACTGGAGACTGGAGAAATCAAACGTCTATCACAGAATTCATCCTGCTGGGATTCGGGGATCTCCCTGAACTGCAGACTCCTCTCTTCCTGATGTTCCTGGTGATCTACATTGTGACCGTGGCAGGGAACATCCTCATCGTTGCGCTAGTTGTGGCTGATCAACATCTTCACACCCCCATGTACCTCTTCCTGGGAAACTTGTCCTGCTTGGAGACCTGCTACAGCTCCACCATCCTGCCCAGGATGCTGGCCAGTCTCCTGACTGGGGACAGAACCATTTCTGTCCCTGGCTGTGTAGCACAATTTGATTTCTTTGGTTCCCTGGTAGCTGTAGAATGTTGTCTCTTATCAGCGATGTCTTATGATCGGTATTTAGCGATATGCAAACCACTGCATTATGCAGCCCTTATGAATGGCAGCGTCTGCTTCCGACTGGCAGCTGGGTCTTGGGTAAGTGGGTTTGTGGCTTGCACCGTCACGGCATGTTGGATATCACAAATGACTTTTTGTGGCCCTGATGAAATTGACCATTTCTTTTGTGATTTCACCCCGTTAGTAAAACTGTCCTGCAGTGACACCCGCCTGATGGTTCTTGTGACCTTTCTGTTATCCTCCATATTAACACTGCCTCCCTTCCTATTAACCCTGGCATCCTATGTGTGCATCATCACCACCATCCACAGAATCCCATCCACCGCCGGGAGGCAAAAGGCCTTTTCCACCTGCTCCTCCCACCTCATTGTGGTGACACTCTACTATGGGACCCTGATCATTGTCTATCTGCTGCCAGACACCGACACGCTGAGATATCTGCACAAAGCGCTGTCTCTCTTCTACACAGTCCTGACTCCTCTGGCCAATCCGCTCATCTACAGCCTGAGAAACAGAGAGGTGAAGGAGGCTCTGAGGAACGCTGCTAGTGAGGCTGTGAATTTCAGAACAAATAGCAAACTATTTTGTATGTAGTTATTGTACGTTGCAATAAAGTCAAGATAATGGGAACTCATCTCGTGGTGCTGTGAACCACAGTTCGTCCAGGCAGCCCTTACCCACTAAAGCAGTTCCGTTAAATACCACGGGACACCTGCTGTCAGGAAGAGCTACCTGTATGAATAAGGGGAGGTGGGCCAAGCAATCCCCTAGATCTGCCTGGGGAAATGGAGCCAATGGGGCAGAACCCATCCAGTTCCTACTGAACTCAACTGCATTTATTACCCACTGACATCAATGGTAGAAGCAGGGGGTTGGAAATGATGAATTTCCCCACAGTGCGGAGGGTCTATCTAAGGCATATGTGTCACTCATTTCCACACCAAGACCCTCTTTTTAGCAGTGAAGTGTAAAAGAAGTGGCCTGTAGCCTTTGTGTAGACCAGGGATCGGCAACCTTTGGCACGCAGCTCACCAGGGTAAGCACCCTGGTGGGCCGGGCCGGTTTGTTTACCTGCTGCATCGGCAGGTTCGGCTGATCGAGGCTCCCACTGGCTGCGGTTCACCACTCCAGGCCAATGGGGGTGGCGGGAAGCAGCGTGGGACGAGGGATGTGCTGGCCGCCGCTTCCCGCCACCCACATTGGCCTGGAGCGGCGAACCGCAGCCAGTGGGAGCCATGATCTGCTGAACCTGCTGACGCGGCAGGTAAACAAATCGGCCCGGCCCACCAGGGTGCTTACCCTGGCAAGCCGTGTGCCAAAGGTTGCCGATCCCTGGTGTAGACCCTTCACAGAGGGGTGGATTTCATTATCTCTCAGAAGTTGTCTTTCACAGGGGTTGTATCAGCAGCATCTTTCAATACATGTTGAAGACTGATATTCACTTGTCTGTATGGTTAATTTAAAAACAATATATGGTGGCTTTTTAAGGTTACCCTAATTGCTCTTTATCTCTCCAGTCTTGGAATCCACTGAGGTTACAACAGAAGCATGTGTCAATAAAACTTGGGACTGATCTCTCTCTCTCTATCTCAGATTAATTCTCTAGGAAAATGTAGTGAGTTTTTACACTACTAATGGTGGTTTAAATGATGTAGTAATCAGAAGATGTTATGTTAAAATGTAATAATAATAATAATGATAATGTTTCAATTTAAAGTTTATTTTTCTTATTCTTATTATCCTTCAGTATTCCATCACGGGGATTTTCTTAAACAAATAGCCTTCACAACATACAAGTTCTTTAAGCTTAAAAAAGAGAAAGCTAGTGTCTAAAATGTATCCCCATGAATCACCAATAAATGCTGACCACAAATGAGCTCCATAGGTTTGGGTAGTTCGGAATTTTGTTAAACCCTCTGCAGAATTCCTGCATTTTAACTGCTCATCTGCACTCATTCTCCTTTGACTCTCCTTAAAATTCTCATAGTGTCCAAGAGCTCTGTCTTGTGGAGGTCATTGGTCATGATGCCTTGCACTCCTCCTGTGTTCATGAGCAGCTCCTTCATACCCAAATGCTCCAATAATCACTTTGTTCATTTTCCACAATCATTCCACTTCATGGCAGAGTTCTTCATACTTCACCCCTTCACTTCCTTTTTCTCTCTGCTGGGATGGCAACACCAGTGAACATGGGCTTGTTTGTCACCATGAGTTTTGTTTGTATATTATTTAGCACAGACTCTCACTCTTTGTTTCTGTGTGAGGTTGTCATTCACTCTCTCATGTGTTCCTAGAAATGAGAAAGCTTAATAACCTTCCCTTTCTTCAAAACGGGGCTCATCACAGCTACCCCCCCCCAGTGACCATGTGAAGATTAATACATTAAGATTCAGACTGGACTTTGCATTTACTGACCATGATACATCACCTTCCTGTTTAATGGCTTTGACTTTAGTGGGTCTAACGCAGTGTAAAGTCACAGGGACAGTTTTGATTTGCTCCCACTTGTATGAGGCTGTCTGTAAATATTATGATAGGTGGCAGCAGGGTACCTGGAGATAAATCTAAAGATAGTGGCATATGAGTGGCTTCCTTTCCAGTCAGTAGAATTACATTGGTGCTAACATGGACAGAATCAGTGCAACAGTAGTGTAAATGGGAGGAGAACCAGACCCTTTAAGCAATTACCCAGGTAATGAACCCGCACAGTGTGAGGCAATTGCCCATGAGGTGAGGAAGAAACAATCCCTCCCCCCCACACACACACACACACCGGGTCTGGTTCTCCTCTCACTTATTGCAGTTTTACCCCAGTGTCACTGTGATGACTTCACTGGAGTTACTTGTAATTTACACCAGCATAAGTGAGGGATTCTCACTCCAACCAGGCGGTCTGACTCCCCAGGGCTCCGTGGTGACAAGTATTGTGTCCAGATTTGGGCACCGCACTTTAAGGACGATGTGGACAAATTTGTCAGGCTGTGGGCGGGAAGCATCAGGGAATGGTAGAACGTTAGTTTCCAGCCCCAGTGACTTGGCCAGCAACAAACGCCAGCTGCCAGGGAGCCGGGGGGAGCAGAGAGGAGGGAACTGCTCCTTCCTGAGTCAGAAACCCTTCCGTTGGCTGGTCCGGGGTCAGCGGAGGAGAGACACACCACCCCTCCGATGAAGTACAGGAGCAGGTAGCTAGTGGCCAACAACACTCCTGGGGGGCCAAGGCATCAACGAGAACTCTTGGCCCACCTGCACATTGACCTTCCCTTGTTCAGTCATTTCAGGTACCAGAACAGCCACATGCAAATTAGCAGGGGATGGGGATTGGTTGATTTACCTCTGATGTCACCAGAGTCCCATTTAAAAGTGACCTGAGATATTCACTTGGCCATGTGTCTAATTTATTTTTAATCGAATGATTAGACACAACTTTTCTTAAAAATTTATCTTCATTAAGACCTAATATCTTCAAATGTAGCCTACATGTAAGCAGAGTCAGGATGAGCTCTACCCTGACATCTGGTGGTGAATTATGGCGAGTGTGGAAAAGAGTGTGAGGCTCAGATACTGTGGTGATGGGAGCCATAAAATTACCTAAGATAGAAAAATACATGATCACAGTGTGTCCCTGCCTCAATTCCCAATACGGACTTACCAGCCTCCTAGAAGTGCTGTGAGGCTCAGTACAGATTGTAAGGCGCTCGGGTAACATGGTAGTTGGCGCCCTTAAGAGAGATCGATAGAGAGGGAGAGAGAAAAAAGCAATGGCTGGAAAGTCAATCAATATTCCCAGCTGGAAAGGGAACAGACACTCTCCAGACCAGGGAAGAGTTGTGTGTGTGTATTGCTGGAGTGAATGAGCCCTGGTTTGGGGGTGTCCGGGCTCCTGTATCCTTATTAGCTGCGCTGGAGGGAAGGACACGGGGTTGGGTGTGAGGATGAATGTGACTGGTGACGGGGAGACCATGGCAGAGAGCTTTTAAAATTTGTATAGGGTTACTAAACCCCCTGCGCTTTGATTGTGGGAGGCCAAACTCTTCCCTACAGGGACAGAAGATCATGGTGTGTGTGTTGCACACAGTCACCCTGTTTACTTTTAGCGGAAAGATGGGACAAGAAAGTCAGCAGGGAGAATTTACACGGCCTGAATTAAACCGTCAGAATTTAAATCGGTTCACACCTGTGTGCAGACACGTTTCCACGGAGCGATCACTCTTCACTGGTTTCTATTTCTGTCTTCATGAATTCTCACCACCTGCAAGTGAAAACAGAGGATGTCTCTTTACTGCCATCTAGCGGAAAGGTGGGTCTCCTGCTTTTCTATATGAGTTAGCGTCACAGAGGGGTGAAACTCTATGTAGGCAGGGCCGCCCAGAGGTGGGGGGGGGCCGTGCCCCGCAGGGGACCCCACGAGAATGTCGGAGGCTACCCCCGCCTCCGCCTTCCCCCAGCCCCCGGCGCCGCAGCGCGCCGCCTCCAGGAGCAGCCCTGGACAGCGCTGCGGCTCGGGCGGGGCCTGAGGTCCTCCCGCTCGGAGCCGTGTGGTAATGGGGCGGAGCTGCGGGCTCTGGCGGACCGAGCGGCAGGAGCTCCTGGACACGGCTCCCTGAGGCTCTGGGAGGCAGGGGTAAGCGGCATGGTAAGCCCCTCTGAGCTAGGCACCCCCCGACCCCATCCCCCCACAGCCCTGACCCCCAGCTCCAAGCCCAGCCTCTCTGAGCCAGGCACCCCCCGACCCCATCCCCCCACAGCCCTGACCCCCAGCTCCGAGCCCAGCCCCTCTGAGCCAGGCACCCCTGACCCCATCCCCCCACAGCCGTGACCCCCAGCTCCGAGCCCAGCCCCTCTGGGCCGGGCACCCCCCGACCCCATATTGGCTCTATACCTGGATTTCAAATGTTGGCTCCCATCCTGGGGTACTGCCCATGAGGTAGCTAGCCAGCACATCTTGGAGGAACTATTCAAGTTAAGTGACTCATAAAGAAACACTTGGTTGACAATGAACCATGGGAGACACCCATCTACACTGAGTGGACTATCATGTAAACATGCTGTCTGGAGTGTATGTAATGGCTTTATGCAATGACTGAGGGAAATTGGGCATGAACATGTGACTTTCCCATGTGACTCCAAACTCCATCATGTTGCTGTAATTTTCCAAAGTACATAAGAACATGAGGACATAAATGATCTGGAGAAAGGGGTAAAAAGTGAGGTGGCAAAGTTTGCAGATGATACTAAACTGCTCAAAAAGAACAGGAGTACTTGTGGCACCTTAGAGACTAACAAATTTATTAGAGCATAAGCTTTCGTGGGCTACAACCCACTTCTTCGGATGCATATAGAGTGAAACATATATTGAGGAGATATATATACACACATACAGAGAGCATGAACAGGTGGGAGTTGTCTTACCAACTCTGAGAGGCCAATTAAGTAAGAGAAAAAAAACTTTTGAAGTGATAATCAAGATAGCTCAGTACAGACAGTTTGATAAGAAGCAAGAGTGAAAATACTTACAAGGGGAGATAGATTCAATGTTTGTAATGGCTCAGCCATTCCCAGTCTTTATTTAATCCTGAGTTGATTGTGTCTAGTTTGCATATCAATTCCAGCTCAGCAGTCTCTCGTTGGAGTCTGTTTTTGAAGTTTTTCTGTTTTAAGATAGCCACCTGCAGGTCTGTCATAGAATAGCCAGACAGGTTAAAGTGTTCTCCCACTGGTTTTTGAGTATTATGATTCCTGATGTCAGATTTGTGTCCATTAATTCTTTTGCGTAGAGACTGTCCGGTTTGGCCAATGTACATGGCAGAGGGGCATTGCTGGCACATGATGGCATATATCACATTGGTAGATGTGCAGGTGAATGAGCCCCTGATGGTATGGCTGATGTGATTAGGTCCTATGATGATGTCACTTGAATAGATATGTGGACAGAGTTGGCATTGGGCTTTGTTACAAGGATAGGTTCCTGGGTCAGTGTTTTTGTTCAGTGATGTGTGGTTGCTGGTGAGTATTTGCTTTAGGTTGGGGGGTTGTCTGTAAGCGAGGACAGGTCTGTCTCCCAAGATCTGTCTTGTAGGAGGTGACTTCTGGATACTCGTCTGGCTCTGTCACCTCCTACAAGACAGGGCCAACAAAGAAAATAACAGAACACCACTAGCTGTCACCTTCAGCCCCCAACTAAAACCTCTCCAGCGCATCATCAGAGATCTACAACCTATCCTGAAAGATGATCCTTTACTCTCACAGACATCTGGTGGTGAATTATGGCGAGTGTGGAAAAGAACTCCAGGGGCTGATCTTGTTTGCATAGGCACACCCACCCACCTGGCATGAAACAACAGCAACTGAAAGTGGTTACTTTGGCTGGTGTGGGATCCCCAGTTTCTCTGTTATTGGGGCAGGAAGAATAAAGTTTTGTTACCCTGATTCTGTGAATCAAGGCCAGTGGAACTGTTGTATGACAGAAGCACTGAGTGAGTCCTTCACCATTACCTAAGTAGCACTTGCTTGACAAGGGGCATGGGTTACAAAACCCAGTGAATTGAGAGAGGATGGGGACAGGTATTTGTACCCGATGGTATGGGCCCCCCCCTGAGGGTTTGAAACACCAATTGCACCACCTCCTCTCTCCACTGTTGAATGTCAGAGCTAACTTTGATTCCATTAGGAGTCTAGTTACAGGCTGCTGAGCTGAATTCACTTTGGGCCAATGGTGCACCAGCACTGGGGCTCCCCTACTATACTATGAGCTGAAATCACAAAAGAGCTGACGTTATTAAGTGCTGAGATCACTGAGTGCTGTGTTAGCTAGTGGGGGAGCCTGAAGCTATATTGCTCAGCAGCTGGTGGAGCAATTTGTGGGGACGACTGGAGGAGCAGTGAGCGGCGTGGAGCCTTGCGGGGCCGGTTGGAGTGGCCCAAGGAACGGCGAGCGGAGCTGTTTGCGGGGACGGCTGGAACGGCTCACAGGTCGGTGAGCGGAGTGCAGTGGAGCAGAGCAGCTTGTAGAGTGGAGCAGTTCGTGGGATGGCAGGAAAGTGGACTGGCTCGTGGTGAAGGCTGCGGCGGAACCCCACGGAGAGACGGCCTCGGATCACGTAAGGTGCCCCTTAACACCCTCCGTGTCCCCCACCCCCCCATTACTCTGGGGCTGCACTGACCAGGGACAGAGACTTTGGGGGTTGTTGGACTTTTGGGACTTTGGGTGGTTGCTGGACCCAAGAGACTTTGGGGTTGTTGGACTTTGGGGACTCTGGGTGATTTTTGGGTTGCTGGATTCAAGAACCAAAGGGAAAGGACACAGCCCAATTTGCTGGGGTGGGTTTTGCTCATTGTTTGTGTTATGAATCCTGTTTGTGGTGTTTTTCCAATTTTATGCTGATGTCGTTTACCTCATGTTATTAAACATTTTCTGCTACACTCAGAGTCCGTGCTTGCGAGAGGGGAAGTATTGCCTCTTAGAGGTACCCAGGGGGGTGGTATGTAATTGTCCCAGGTCACTGGGTGGGGGCTCGAGCCGGTTTTGCATTGCATTATTGAAACGGAACCCCTAGATACAGAACCCGGCCCTTGTTGCTGCCAACTTAGATGGGCAGAAGGGTTACATACACTTATTTTAAATGAGGCTTAATGTTACGGAAAGTGTGAAGAATATGTTTTATTTCAGTTTTTAAATCACTCAGGAGAAAGCAAGGAGAAGGGAAATGCTAAATTTCAAGCAGAGCACATTTTTAATTATTTTATTCTCATTAACTATTTAAGGTATTGACTTTCAAAGTCATCCACACTCAAACAATGAGTAATCAAAGATCAGGTATGGTACACAGTGTTCTTCAGACCTTAAAGTGGGAGCAGAGCTGCAGTGCATTTTTAAAGATTTGGCTTGGTCTTCTAATTTTCCTCCAAAATGTGTCAGATGGCCAGAGATAGCAACACCCAGACTCTTCACCTGTGTTCAGGAAGTCCAGATTCTGATATTCATGAGTTCAACAGGCACACAAAGATGTGTACGGACCACTCATGTGAGTTAGAGTTTCCAAGATCATATTCTTCATGATTGGTCCTAGATAGATAGATAGATAGATAGATAGATAGATAGATAGATAGATAGATAGATAGATAGATATTAGTTTAAAATATCTGTATTTCTGTGAAAGAAAAACAATCTAAGGACAGCTTTTCTTAAGGTTTCCTTAACCTCTTTGTTTCTCAGGCTGTATATGAGGGAGTTGACCAGTGGGGTCAGGATTCCATAGAAGACAGAGAACACCTTGTTCAGGTCCCTCATTGCATCAGACTCTGAGACCAAATACACCATGATGAGAGTTCCATAGAAAATTATCACCACGATGAGGTGGGAGGAGCGGGTGGAAAAGGCCTTTTGCCTCCCGGTGGTGGATGGGATTCGCAGGATGGTGGAGATGATACAAACATAGGATGCCAGGGTCAACAGAAATGGAGGCAATGTGGATATGGAGGAATGTATGAAAGCAGCTAAGTCCAATGTGTGGGTGTCACTGCAGGAGAGTTTTATTACTGGGCTAAAATCACAAAAGAAATGGTCAATTTCATTGGGGCCACAGAATGTTAATTGTGACATCATAGATATTAAGAAGGCGGCAGACATAAATCCACCTATCCATGACCCGACCACCAACTTGATACAGAACCTGCCATTAATAAGGGCTGCATAATGCAAAGGTTTGCATATCGCTAAATACCGATCATAAGACATGACTGAGAAGAGACAACATTCAGTGCCTGCCAGAGAACCAAAGAAATATAATTGTGTGATACATCCAGTGACAGAAATGGTTCTGTCCCCAGTCAGGAGACTGGCCAGCATCCTGGGCAGGATGGTGGAGGTGTAGCAGGTCTCCAAGCAGGACAAGTTCCCCAGGAAAACGTACATGGGGGTGTGGAGGTGCTGATTAGCCACAACTAGCGCAACAATGAGGATGTTCCCGGCCATGGACACAATGTAGATCACTAGGAACAGCAGGAAGAGAAGAATCTGCATTTGAGGGAGAGTCTCGAATCCCAAGAGGATGAACTCCGTCATGGTCATTTGATTTCCCTGGTGGTTGTTTGCTGTGGCTTCCATCTAGGGGAGATAAAAAAATACTGCAATTTATAATCTATCTTCCGTTTCAAAACAGTCCGCATTTCAATTCTGGCTTTTCTCTGCTGGTTGCCAAGGCTGAGTCAAGACAATAGGTGGTGGAAACATTCTGGGAAAATTTTCCTATGGGCCTAAGTTGAATCACATTGGAAATGTTCCTACTGTCTGGTATCTCTATGGCGGGACATATCTCAGCTTCTGAATTCCTGAGTCTGCTCGTGTGTTACTTTACTGGCAGTGTTTGAGATTATCACTCCTTGGGCTCCTATGAAAACCCCAGCCAAAGGCCATTGCTGGGCTTAGACCTAATTTTCCCATACTTACATTGCAGAGTTCAGCAGACTCCAGTGGACTGGAAACTAGAATTTAATTCTAGGGACCTGGTTTTATTCCTGGCTCATCCACACCTAGACCTTGGGCTTGTTCTTTCCTCTCTCTGTGCCTCTGTTCCCTCCTGTGTGAAGTCGTTGATGATGATACCACTCACCATTCTCTTCATAGGATTTGAGTCTTAGGAACAAAGAGCTCTCTGCACATGCTCCATTTCTCTCATGTAAAATGGAGATGATCCCTAAGGCCTGGTCTACACTATGACTTTAATTCGGATTTAGCAGCGTTAAATCGAATTAACCCTGCACCCGTCCACACAGCGGAGCCATTTATTTCGAAATAAAGGGCTCTTAAAATCGATTTCTGTACTCCACCCCGACGAGCGGAGTAGCGCCAAAATCGATTTTGTCAATTCGAATTAGGGTTTGTGTGGCCGCAATTCGATGGTATTGGCCTCCGGGAGCTGTCCCAGAGTGCACCATTGTGACTGCTCTGGACAGCAATCTGAACTCGCATGCACTGGCCAGGTAGACAGGAAAAGCCCCAGGAAAATTTGAATTTCATTTCCTGTTTGCCCAGCGTGGAGAGCACAGGTGACCACAGATACCTCAGCTCATCAGCACAGGTAACCATGCAGGCTGATAATCGAAAAAGAGCACCAGCATGGACCGCACGGGAGGTACTGGATCTGATCGCTATATGGGGAGAGGATTCAGTGCTAGCAGAACTTCGTTCGAAAAGACGAAATGCCAAAACTTTTGAAAAAATCTCCAAGGGCATGATGGAGAGAGGCCACAATAGGGACTCAGATCAGTGCCGCGTGAAAGTCAAGGAGCTCAGACAAGCCTATCAAAAAACAAAGGAGGCAAACGGTCCCTCCGGGTCAGAGCCGCGGACATGCCGCTTCTACGCCGAGCTGCATGCAATTCTAGGGGGGGCCGCCACCACTACCCCACCTGTGACCGTGGATTCCGGGTCGGGGATAGTCTCATCAGCTACACCTGAGGATTCTGTGGATGGGGAAGAGGAGGAGGAGGAGGAGGACGAGCTTGCAGAGAGCACCCAGCACTCCGTTCTCCCCAACAGCCAGGCTCTTTTTCTCAGCCTGACTGAAGTACCCTCCCAAGCCTCCCAAGCCAGTAGCCAAGACCATGACCCCATGGAAGGGACCTCAGGTGAGTTTACCTTTTAAAATATAAAACATGGTTTAAAAGCAAGCGTTTTTTAATGATTAATTTGCCCTGAGGACTTGGGATGCATTCGCGGCCAGTACAGCTACTGGAAAAGTCTGTTAACGTGTCTGGGGATGGAGCGGAAATCCTCCAGGGACATCTCCATGAAGCTCTCCTGGAGGTACTCCAAAAGCCTTGCCACAAGGTTTCTGGGCAGTGCAGCCTTATTCCGTCCTCCATGGTAGGACACTTGACCACGCCATGCTTGCAGCAAGTAATCTGGTATCATTGCCTGACAAAGCCTGGCAGCGTATGGTCCCGGTGTTTGCTGGCATTCAAGCAACATCCGTTCTTTATCTTGCTGTGTAATCCTCAGGAGAGTGATATCGCTCATGGTAACCTGGTTGAAATACGGGAACTTAATTAAGGGGACAGAGGTGGCCGTTCCTACTGGGCTGTTTGCCTGTGGCTGAAAAGAAATCCTTCCCTGCAGTTAGCCAAGCACAGGGGGGGGGGGGGGAATTGGCCCTGAGCTTTTTGCGTTTTGCTAGCAGGGATCTTCCCTGTTACCAGCCACGCGGTCGGGGGAGGGGTACATTGATCATCCCAGGGAATTCATGGCGGGAGGGGGGGCGGGGGGGTTAGTTTGGTTTCTGCAGGGATCTTCCCTGATACCTGCCACGCGGTGGGGGGAGGGATAAAGCGATCATCCCAGAGAATTGGATGGGGGGGGGGGTTAGTTTGTTTTCTGCTGCTGAAGGTTAACAGGAAAACCGCAGCAGTCAACAGGCTTTGCTTGGTATGTGGGAAAGGAGGGCGCAGAAGCCGAAAGACAATGGCTTACCATGGCTGCCTGCAAGCTGAATTCTGTTGCCCGGACCTGCGTCTGTGATCTCTAACACCAAAGCCACAGGCACTCAATATTAAGATGGAAAATGCGACCTTGTACTGAAATCACATGTGCTATGTAATGTGAATAGTGTTTTTCACCATGAAAGAGTATAAGCATTGTTCTGTAAAATGTATCATTTTAAAAACTTCTCTCCTTTCTTTCAACCCTCCCTCCAGCAGCTGCAAATTTTTCAAGCCTCCCTCCTCCGTCCCGAAGGCTATCTCAGATAAGGCGGCGTAGAAAGAGGACGTGAGACGACATGTTCACAGAAATAATGGAATCCACCCGCAATGAAAGAGCTCATTTGAATAAGTGGAAGGACACTGTATCTAAATTTAGGAAAGATGCCAGTGAACGTGAGGTCTTGAGGGACGCTCGAGATGAGAGGTGGCAGGCTGCAATGCTGGGGCTGCTGCGTGAGCAAACGGACATGCTCCGGCGTCTGGTGGAGCTTCAGGAACGGCAGCAGGATGACAGAGTGCCGCTGCAGCCGCTGTATAACCTCCCTCCCCCCTCACCATGTTCCATATCCCCCTCACCCAGACGTGTAAGAATGCAGGGGGGGGGGGAGACTCCGTGCACCCTCCCACTCCACCCCAGTGGACAGCCCAACCAAAAGGCTGTCATTATATTGAATTTGTTTAGTGGCCTTTTACTTCCCTCCTATCCTCCTCCCAAACCGCACCCAGATTACCTTCTTGGTTCTCTCCCTATGTTTATAATCACTTAATAAAGAATACATGATTTTTAAACGATAATGACTTTATTTCCTTTGAAAGAAAGCTGGGGGAACGGGGAGGGTGGGTTGCTTACAGAGAATGAATGAGTCAATAAAGGGGGCTGGTTTTCATGAAGGGAGAAACAAACAGAAATTTCACACTGTAGCCTGGCCAGTCATGAAACTGGTTTCCAAAGCTTCTCTGATGCACAGCGCTTCCTGGTGTGTTCTTCTAATCGCCCTGGTGTCTGGCTGCGCGTAATCAGCAGCCAGGCGATTTGCCTCAGCCTCCCACCCTGCCATAAAGGTCTCCCCCTTACTTTCACAGAGATTGTGGAGCACACAGCAAGCAGAAATAACAATGGGGAGATTTCTTTGGCTGAGGTCAGAGCGAGTCAGTAGCGATCGCCAGCGACCTTTTAAACGGCCAAATGCACATTCTACCACCATTCTGCACTTGCTCAGCCTGTAGTTAAACAGCTCCTGACTCCTGTCCAGGCTGCCTGTGTATGGCTTCATGAGCCATGGCATTAAGGGGTAGGCTGGGTCTCCAAGAATAACTATTGGCATTTCAACATCCCCAACGGTCATTTTCTGGTCCGGGAAGTAAGTCCCTTGCTGCAGCCCTTTAAACAGAGTAGTGTTCCTGAAGATGCGAGCATCATGAACCCTTCCCGGCCAGCCCGCGTTGATGTTGGTGAAACATCCCTTGTGATCCACAAGTGCTTGCAGCACCATTGAAAAGTACCCCTTGCAGTTTATGTACTGGGTACCCTGGTGCTCCGGTGCCAAGATAGGGATGTGGGTTCCATCTATCGCCCCACCACAGTTAGGGAATCCCATTGCAGCAAAGCCATCCACTATGACCTGCACATCTCCCAGAGTCACTAGCTTTTGTAGCAGCACCTCAGTGATTGCTTTGGCTACTTGCATCACAGCAGCCCCCACAGTAGATTTGCCAACTCCAAATTGATTCCCGACTGACCGGTAGCTGTCTGGCGTTGCAAGCTTCCACAGGGCTATTGCCACTCGCTTCTCAACTGTGAGGGCTGCTCTCATCCTGGTATTCTGGCGCTTCAGGGCAGGGGAAAGCAAGTCACAAAGTTCCATGAAAGTGCCCTTACGCATGCGAAAGTTCCGCAGCCACTGGGAATCGTCCCACACCTGCAACACTATGCGGTCCCACCAGTCTGTGCTTGTTTCCCGGGCCCAGAATCGGCGTTCCATGCCTATAACCTGCCCCATTAACAGCATGATCTCCAAAGCACCGGGTCCCGCGGTTCGATAGAATTCCATGTCTATATCCTCATCACTCTCGTCGCCGCGCTGCTGTAGCCTGCTCCTCGCCGCCTGGTTTTCCAGGTTCTTGTTCAGCATAAACTGCACGATAAGGCGCGAGATGTTTACAATGTTCATGACTGCTGTCTTGAGCTGAGCGGGCTCCATGCTTGCCGTGGTATGGAGTCTGCACTGTTCACCCAGGAAAAAGGTGCGAAACGGTTGTCTGCCATTGCTTCCTGGAGAGGGGGGAGGATATACCCAGAACCACCCGCAACAATGTTTTTGGCCCCATCAGGCATTGGGATCTCAACCCAGAATTTCAATGGGTGGAGGAGACTGCGGGAACTATGGGATAGCTATGGGATAGCTACCCACAGTGCAACGCTCCAGAAATCGATGCTAGCCCCTGTACATGGACGCACACCACCGAATTAATGTGCTTAGTGTGGCCGCATGCAATCGAATTTATACAATCTGTTTCCCAAATTCGAATTATATAAATTTGGATTAACCCCGTAGTGTAGACATACCCTAAGACACATGACAAAGTTCATTAATAGCTCTGTTAATGAGAGCTCTATAACTTCTAAATGGTACCGTACTGCAATGAGACCATGCACAACTTTCAATTCCCCATTAGGAAGAGAACCGAGCCATATCTCAGAGACACAGCCTACTTTGATATTTTCATCTCAGTTTCTGCAGAAATGGCATCAATTGTGTTTTTTTTTAACAGCGCAGAACATTTTTAGACATTTCCATGTTTTCCTTCACTCTGCTGAGATATCTCTTGCAAATCTCTCCTACAAAGATTCAGTTAGCTTGTTAGTTTATCTTCCAGGATAGTCACCATGATTCCTGAGAGCCTTGAAACAACAGCAATTTATAGATAATATTTTCAAAAGTGCCTAAGGCCAGATTTTGAAAATTATCCATGCACCTAAACCTGCAGATAGGACTCTCTGTATCTTTCAACATCTGGCCCTGAGACAGCATGCTAACAAGCGTAGGAGGGACAGCTATATTCAGGAGGACTGCCAATACTTCCTTGCCTAAGGCTGCTGGGACAGTGTGGGGAATATGTGCTTGCCCAGTTGTTAATTCCATTTGGTTTTATGAATGTTTTTTCTACCGTTATCCTCTTTCCGGATGAGCTCATCTCTTCTGTACCAGGTTGTGGAGAAGCTATGCCTGGAAGCGGCGACAAAGCCATCAAGGGCCATCAGTACTGACTGGCTCATTACTGGAGAAGCAGTGGGAGTTTGCTCAGAGACACAGAGCTAGGAACAGTGACCAGTCGCTACCTAGATCACGGAGATCAGCAGAACATGGGATTCAGAAGCTGGATAAATTGACAACAGCCCAGTGTCCGTTCAGAGAGGGGAACAGGACCAGGATGTCACAGTTGCCTCTTTGTTTCTGCTGTAACTAAAATTTGAAATTGTCCCAGTAAACAAACCCATAGGGATATTCAGTAGTTCAATGAAGAGAACACACCCCTCACAGGACCTATTAGACATAAGGATTCTGATCACCTTTAGAGATTTGCTACTAAAAGCACGGTTGTCGTGATTTGTTATTTGACCCTCACTGTTTTTGTAACCCTAGAAACCACAGCTAGGGTTGAAATTTGGTGATAGGATATAATGACCTAATAAATGTGGAAATATGGAAAGATGATGTTCATCTATTCATCATCACTACACATATAGCCTGGCACACAATTAGTGCCCAAACCCATACATGCCCTCAGCCGCCATGCAATCAAACACACAACTAGAACCCAAAGACTTTGGGATCCTGTCTCACACACATGGATGCCCTAGTCAGGAGAATCTAGTAATTTTCCAGTGGGTGCAGGAAAATGACTTACATATGGATGGAACATGAAATGCAAGAAATGTGGCCACCCAGAAGGCAATTAACGCCGTTGGGAATTTTGACTTCATCCACAATAAAGGAGCCTAATTGCTATAGAACAGGGTTTCTCAAACAGGGGTTGCCACTTGTGTAGGGAAAGCCCCTGGCGGGCCGGCAGGTGTGTTTACCTGCCCCATCCGCAGGGCCAGCCGATCGCGGCTCCCACTGGCCACGGATCGCTGCTCCGGGCCAATGGGAGCTGCTGGAAGCGGCGCGGGGCGAGGGACTTACTGGCTGCCCCTTCCAGCAGCCCCCATTGGCCTGCAGCGGTGAACTATGGTCAGTGGGAGCAGTGATTGGCTGGACCTGCGGGACGGGGCAGGTAAACACACCGGCCCCGCCTGCCAGGGGCTTTCCCTACACAAGCAGTGACCCCTGTTTGAGAAACCATGCTATAGAGGGAGATTTTCATTGGCAAAAATAGGATGGATAAGTTGAAATTTCAAACACTGGCCATGCTCGGCTTGGATGATTTTAAAATCTATAGAGTACGATTCCAGGACTGTGACTCTGTGAGTCATTCTAATGAACATTAAGCCTGAAAACCCAAAAGGACTCGTGTAAAAGGTGGAAACATAAGCAAATAGCTGAGGATGAGTACAAAAGAATACCACAAGTACATAGGGACAAAACAAGAAAGGCTAAGGCACAAAATTAGTGACATGTAACAAGGGACATAAAAGGCAATAAGAAGATAAATTGTAAGTACATTAGGAGCAAGAGAAAGATGAAGAAAAGTAGAGGTCCTGTAGTTATCAGGGAAGGAGAGCTAATAATGGATGACATCGGGAAGGCTGACAAATCAACACAACCATGCGTATCATTGAACAACTGCCATACACAATAACCCCAAGCACACATAACCCCTCACCGCAGTGCACACCTGCACAAATCAACGCAAATGTCCCAGCATAACACAAGAAACACACAAATCAACACAACCCCCAGCACACACAATAATCCCAACCATCACGCTGAACATTAGAGTGTTGGATGAGTCTGTATGAAGTGAAGGAATGGGTGACAGCTCTTTCTGTAGAGTATATCACCAGATTCAATGATCACTGGGATTCATGGTCGTTTATTGCCCAGCTTTAAAGTTCTCAGCCATTTTTGGATTCTTTAACACACATGACTTCACAAATCACAGTCGTGTGACAGCGCAGACTTTCAGCTCCTAGCAAAGGGCTAAGCCGATTGCTTCCAGGAACAGAAGCTTGGCACCGCGACCTGGCTGACAGGGCAGCTGAAAAGCAGGCAGCATTTACAAGAAGGACCTCAGATATATGTGAAAAGATTAGCTCTAACTTTTAAAAGCTTTTGATTAATCCCTAGTGGATGGAAACTAATATGTTGCTCTCCTCTGCCCTCCCTACCCTGCTTCCTCCCTTCTTTTCCTTCCCATCCTATTCCTTTTTCCTTTCTGTTCTTCAATTTTTTCCATTCTCCTATTGTTTGGGGGCGGGGGGAGGTGGCAAAAGGGAAATCAATAAAATATAAAAAAATCAAGAACTAAAAAGAAATGTGCACACTTAAAAGTGCAAGACAGTAATTGAGTTAATATTAAACACAAAATGAAGATTTAAGCATTTTAAGGTGTTAATTAGGAAGCAATTCTGCTCTCACTTACCACAGTATAAATCAGGAATAACTGCACTGAAGTTAATCGACATGCACTGCTCTAAAAGTGGGGTAAGTGAGAGAGAATGACATCAAAAGAGAGGTGTTTTCTTCTTCTTCTATTGTTAAATATCTCTTTCCAAACTGATGCCGATGGCACTCGCACAGGCGCAGAGAGTCACTTTCACAGCACCATTCCCCATGTGCCACGCTGCTACCATCTCTATAAGCTTCAGTGACCACATGGGATTGTTCCCAAGGAGAATTTACTATCATGTTGCCAAGCAACCTAAGCCACACTTTGTAGCAACTGACAAAGAGGTCAGCCTCCCAGAACGACACAAGGTTTTCTCCCACATCTGACAAGAGGGATGGGATTTAGAACAGAGACTGGAAGAACTGAGGAGGGGTCGGTTGGTCATCAGACTATGCAGCAGAGAGGTGCAGTAGGATCGTCGTTCTGTAGCCATTGGTCTGCAGTGACTGGACTTGAGAGTGCCCCCATGTTGCTGCCATGGGATGTGGACGTGCTGATGCAGCATCCGAGGGCAGACGTTGTCAAAGTGGAGCCAGCCTGGGGCACCACCGTTATAGGTGACCCTCCATCAGCCTCATTTCAGGCTAGGAAGTAGATTCAGTCCTGCTGCATCTCCAGTATCTTTGATGGAGTCGGACCATCTTTACCTCTTACCTGCTACCTCTTCCCTTCAACATTTCCGGCTCTCCCTCAGTCTTTCCGCATGCTGGAGAGAAGGCAGATTTTTCCTCTCTTCCTTCCCCTGCATGCTGCCTGTCTTCTTTCTGCCTTCATCTCCCAGCCTTTCCTGGACTGTGAATCCTTCCTCCCCAGTGCATGCATAATTCAGACCTGGTGTATGCACTCTGGCTGTCAGGTAGGGAATGGCCCGTGAGTGGGATCTGGGTGGAGCTGTTCTGTTTCTTCAGGGCCCTCCGAACTTTGCGATGTTTCACAGGGATTGCTCCACTTTACCAGCCAGACATTATTCTGCCTCCATTCTGCCGTTGCCTGGAAACAGCGTCTCCAATCGGTGTTCTCCACGATAGCCACGTATGGCGGCCCCCAAACATTGAAGATTCAACTGAATTCATACTCAGGCAAACTTCCTGTGACATTAATGAGACTACTCACATTAGTCATGCTGAGGATCAAAATTCACAGGCAATTGAATTTTGACCCTGTCTTAACCCATAACCCCACACGTAATGCAACCAGATTCATAGCACAAGATTTATAGCACCTTCATCTCTAGGAACTTGGCCCCTAGCTGAGTCTCTCCTCTTTGGTGGATCAGTAAGACCATAGCACTTTAGTGAATGTGGTAACCTAGGATAAATATGCACCGTTTTTGTGCACAAGATTCTGTCTCCCTCTAGTGTCTGGACAAAACAAATACAGCAGCCAGCCGCAAATTGGCATGCAAAGAACATTATTCCTTTAGGTCAAGTTTTAGAGGACTGAGTTTTTGTTACAGGTGATTCTGGATTCAATACATTTCATAGATAGATAGATAGATAGATAGATAGATAGATAGATAGATAGATAGATATACCCCCATACACATCTGTTCTATACATTTCTGGTTCTAAAATGTGCAGATGACACCAAACTGAAAGGGGTTGCAAGTACCTGGGAGGACAGCATTAGAGTTGCATGAACCATTGGAGTGTGTATTGTCTCTCTTGTTAACCAGGGTCATTTTCAACAAGTTCCTTAATAACTGTTCATTCCCTCCAGGCAGTGCATGACACACACATCTAGGTCTCTTAGTTTGCCCTGAAAGCCAATTTTACCCTTGTTGGATGTTTCTGTGATCATAAGGAAAGTGTTCCCTAGTTTCTGTAAAACCTAGGGAGTACTTGGATTACTTGCATCATCAGTTATAAATCGATTTAACATATAAGACAATTAACTAACTAAACTTCAGATTGTTACTTTTTTGACTGTAGAGACCATGTCAGCTTCCAGTTAAATTCAAATTTAGGCTGCGGTTTAGCACACAGACACTTTGAATGAAGTCCACTGGAAAATGGAATTTATCAGGCCTTCATAAAGAGGAATTATTGATGTCAGCTCTACACAGTTTCACTGACTTAAGTGTATTTCAAAAACTGTCTGTTTTTTTTCAGATCTTCTAATGTGCCCTGCATTTGTATTTAATTTGCCCCTAGGTTAAAATTAGTCCTACAGGGGTGTAAGCAAATGCTGAAGCAAATGATGTTTCAAAGTACATAACAAATGTGGTGAATTTTGATTTATCAAACTATGTAATTTGTAAATAAGGGAATGTCTTAAATACTTCAATATCAAGGGCCTCGGTCAAAGCCTATGAGAGTCTATCCATTGATACCGATAGGCTACTGGTGAATTTGGGGGGGAAATTGACATGTAGTTTTGGATGAATACAAATAAAATTAAAAAAAATCAAAATGGTCCGTTCCGACATTTTCAAACTGAAATATTTTGAAATTTGGTTTTGAAATAATGTCATTTTGAATTTTAGCATGATTTGTTTTAAACAAATTTTAAAAACCTAAAAGCACCCGAAAACAGAGCAAAATGAAATTTACCAAAAAAAAATCATTTTGGGTCAAACAAAATGTTTCCTTTGACTCAAAATGATTTTTTCTTTGGTTCTCTCTCCAAAAAGAAAACAACAACAAAAGCAGTTTCAGTTCCTCCCAAAACATTTTATTTATTTATTTATTTATGGATCTTTTTTGTTTCAGCCATTGAACTGAAAAATCCATTATTTCCTCACATCTTTAATTAAATCAGTTTTATATGAATCTGCAAATATTTGAAATAGACTTTCCATCCTGTTCTTCTTAGTGAACCAGACATTCCATTTGGTTACTTACTTTCTGCTCTAATATTTCAAGGAACAGTTTAACTGTAATAAGAACAGGAGTACTTGTGGCACCTTAGAGACTAACAATTTATTTGAGCATAAGCTTTCGTGGGCTACAGCCCACTTCATCGGATGCATAGAATGGAACATACAGTAAAAAGATATTTATTCATACAGAGAACATGAAAAGGTGGAAGTACCCATGCCAACTGTAAGAGGCTAATTAATTAAGAGAAGCTATTATCAGCAGGGGAGAAAAAGTTTTGAAGTGATAATCAAGATGGCACATTTCGGACAGTTGACACGAAGGTGTGAGGATACTTTAACATGGGGAAATAGATTCAATTAGTGTAATGACCGAGCCATTCCCAGTCTCTGTTCAAACCTAAGTTAATGGTATCTAGTTTGCATATGAATTCAAGATCAGCAGCTTCTCCTTGGAATCTGTTTTTGAAGCTTTTCTGTTGCAAAATTGCCACCTTAACGTCTGTGACCCGAGTGAGCAGAGAGGTTGAAGTGTTCTCCCACTGGTTTTTGAATGTTATGATTCCTGATGTCAGATTTGTGTCCGTTTATTCTTTTGCGTAGAAACTGTCCAGTTTGGCCAATGCACATGGCAGAGGGTCATTGTTGGCACATGATGGCATATATCACATTGGTAGACGTGCAGGTGAATGAGCCCCTGATGGTGTGGCTGATGTGATTAGGTCCTATGATGGTGTCCCTTGAATAGATATGTGGACAGAGTTGGCAGTGGGGTTTGTTGCAAGGATAGGTTCCTGGGTTAGTGTTTTTGTTGTATGGTGTGCGGGTGCTGGTGAGTATTTGCTTCAGGTTGAGAGGTTGTCTGTAAGCGAGGACTGGTCTGTCTCCCAAGATCTGTGAGAGGGAGGGATCATCTTTCAGGATAGGTTGTAGATCTCTGATGCTGCGCTGGAAAGGTTTTAGCTGGGGGCTGAAGGTGACGGCTAGTGGCGTCCTGTTATTGTCTTTGTTGGGCCTGTCCTGTAGGAGGTGACTTCTGGGTACTCTTCTGGCTCTGTCAATTTGTTTTTTCACTTCAGCAGGTGGCCCTCGCTATAGCCTCACTGGGGGTGGTGGATGGGGCTGCCCCTTGCCCAGTTTGCAGGAGTGATGGATGGGGGGGTGCAGATCACAGGGTCAAACACTCACCGAAGCCCCAGCAGCTGCTCAGGCTGGAGGTCTGGGGTGCAGGCCCTGGGTTGGGGCAGGGGATTGGGGTGTAGGACGGTTGAGAGGTTGGGCTCTGGGTTCTGGGATGGAAGCAATACGTAAAGTTACAGTTACCCATGCATATACAAATCCTACAAAAACCCATGTGTGGCATTGTCTAATTAAAATATAATCATGAAAATCATTATTGCTACCATTGTTATATAATTGCAACAAATCTTATACAAAATATAACTTGTGGCCAGAAAGGGTTAAACAGCTTGCAGTCTAGCTAACCTAAATCCGACGTTTAAAGACATGTTAGAAAGGTATGTGAATGGTAAGTATGGCCATTCATGGTAGATAGAGTAGGACTTTGAAATGTAAATCTATATTGTTAGATGTTAGAAGCAATACTAATTGTGTGTGTCATAAATGCTAACCAGGTAAATAGACAGTTTCTGTATATCACTATAGATACTAATTCAGATATCAAAAGGAAATATTAATATTTAGATGAATCTTAGTTGTAATAATGTCATTGTCTATAGATCTCTTTAAAGTTTGTGATAAACTGCTTGGTGGATAAATTTCCCTGTGTTGATTTGTGTAACTGATTACTTGGGGTGTTTAGAAAACAGAAGATTACATGAAAAGCCTATTGTTTACCCAGGGCTCTATAAAAGGCCTGTGGGTCCTGATCCTATTTATCTCAGATCTGCTTAAGGCTTCATGCAGGGGAAGCGTAAGCTACAAGATTGAGCTCTCCAGTCCTAAACTGGATTCACCCTGAATATGGACATTGGACTATAACAGGGATCGGCAAGCCTGGTAAGCACGTGGCTCACCCTGGCGGGCCAGGCCGGTTTGTTTACCTTTCGCGTGGGCAGGTTTGGCCGATCACGGCTCCCACTGGCCGCGGTTCGCCGCTCCAGGCCAATGGGGGCTGCTGGAAGCGGCACGGGCGGAAGGATGTGCTGGCCGCCACTTTCCGCCGCCCCCATTGGCCTGGAGCAGTGAACCATGGCCAGTGGGAGCCGCGATCAGCCGAACCGTCCCATCCCGCCAGAGTGCTTACCCTGGCGAGCTACGTGCCAAAGGTTGCCAATCCCTGGACTATAACCTATGAACTAATTCTGAAAGAACTCTTTGCAACTACAAAGTTCAACATCTCTACTATGTATCCGAACCTCAAGAATCGAACTCATGTCTGCATGTATTTGATTCCTATAACCAATTTTAACTCTCATCTTTCTTTCTTCCTTTTCATAAATAAACCTTTAGATTTTAGATACTAAAGGATTGGGAACAGTGTTATTTTGGGGTAAGTTATATATTGACCTGGATATGTGGCTGGTCCTTTGGGATCAGAAGAACTTTTTATTTGATGAACCTGGTTGTAAAGAACCACTCATCTCTGAATCCAGTGTTTTTGGTGATGATATAAGACTAGAATGCCTCAGGAAGCTGCTTTTCTGATTTCTTGTTAGCCAATATGGTGAGACAGAAGTTTAATTTTGTTGTTGGTTTGGTATATCTTATGGAAGAAATCCCACCAGTATTTGGGGTGTATCTGCCTTATTTCTCGACAGCTTGTTCTGAATTTTGAATTCTTAGTCGTGACCCACTAAGGCACAGTTACACCATCCAATGACTTTGAGGATTTGTTACTACAGGCTAAGATATTCCAGGGTCCATTGGACCTCCGAACAGATGATCATTTGTAGAGAAATGGTTTCTGCTTGGGTTTCCTGTGGGAGGTCATCCCATGGGGCCATTCCTTAGGCTCTTCCCACTTTTACGCAACCAGAGAATCGTTCATATTGTTGTTCTGGCCACACCTAATACCTTATGCACATGCATGAGAGTTTCAATCCTCTGTTCATTATTTGTACTTTCACACCCCATGATTACTGGGATGTCCTCTTTTTCATAGGTTGTTTCTTAGCTCCACTTATTCTCATTAGCATCTACACACAACATGTACCCTGCTGTCAGGACATTTCATGATGATACAATCAGATATCTACTGATTTTGGATAATACGTTACTGTTTATGGCAATCTAGGGTCTGGTCTACACTACAAAGTTAGGTCGACTTTACAAATGTCTAAACCTACATTTCACCCCCACTGACATAGCTGCCCTGCTACACCATCTTAATAACTCCACCTCCACGAGCCGTGTAGAATCAACGTCACTGGAGATAGGTTGGTGCAGTGTGAGTGTAGACACTGTGTTGCTTACATAGACTGTTACTGGCTCCCACAATGTGCCACACTGACCGGCCAATCGATACAAGCCCTGCTGGGGGGGATGTGCAACACTGACACGAAGAGCAAAGTGTAGACACGCACAAGCAATGTAATTACTGTGGTGGCTATGCTCCAACGTAAGTTAGATCGACTTAATATTGTAGTGTAGATGTAGCCTGGTTTTGTGTGGCATCACTTATTGGCACATCTTTTACAGTAATCTTGTGACCTAACTAGCATAGGGTTGTTCCGAGGTCACCCACTCATGTCAAGCATTTTTAGGCCTATGGCCTAGTCTGGCTAAGCTTAAATCTTACAGGCCTCACCCCATAGGCCTTTCATTCTGTATATACCTAATACACACTTATAAATACTTGTCAGTCTTTTACTCCTATAATCCTACAATTTAAATCGATGGAACATACATTGATTAGATATGAAAGAACAGACTAATTGACCATAAGACCAAATAACGCAATGATAAGTAAATAATAAAATACACTAATTGGCTACAACTGCCAAAACACACACACACACACACACACCAATCTGAGGGCTGAATTCCCACTGATCAGTTTGACAGTGTGACTGAGACTCAGATCCATTATCTCAGCAGTGTGACAAGTTAGAAGCTGCCTTTTTCTTTACAAGAAAACAAACTTCTGTATGTTGTTTGCATCAGTTTGCAAATACAATCCCCTCTGAGATTTCTTAGCTGGTTCTATTATCTCCCAGGGGTGTTGCCAGTCTCCCAGTGAAAGAACACTCCCCCAATATTATTCATAAAGGAAGTGAAGACCAGCCTTGAGAAGGAGAAATGTTTGTTTTCTTTTGTTGTAAGATTACAACATTCAAGTTTCAACTGCAGCAGAAAGGTAAATCTTTCAGATGTAAATCGTTAGGCTTAATGTAGCAAACCACGGCATTTTATTTTATTTTGTCTTATATTTGTTTACATTCTTTATGCTGGAAAAAATTCTCATAGGAAAATGAATATAATAGGAAAAATATTTTTTCTTATTATATGAAAGAAATTAATTACACTTATGTTACAACAGATCTTTGTTTGCTACATGCCTAATACCCTGTGAAGGAAATGATTAAAACATGATAACTGCACAGTGTCAGTTCCTCAGAATTCTGGTTTGTTGGCTTATTTATCTTTGATTAATTTGGATGCCCCATTCCAACAAACCATGTAGGCAGCTTTGAAAAATGTCATCCTAAGTAGGAAAGTTTTTTTCTCCTTTTAGCTCATTCTCAAGTTCTCTGACTCTTTTCACATTTAAGTGACTTTGGAAGACACAATTTATGTCATTCTAACTCAGGGAATCTTGCTGATGTTAACTTCCTTTTGCCAAGTTGTTGCCTGCATTGGCTGAGATTTGCAAAGCCCCCGAGACAATACAGATGTCAATTAAAATTCATAGTAGTTAGGCAAGAAGATTCCCTAGGTGAGCATGAAAACCCAACCTTTTCATGATATCTTCTGTGACAAGGGATCTTAAATTTTTACATGCTAGGTCTCGAGTCTCCATCCTGGGAACATCCTGGAATCCTCCTCCCAGCTAGTTGGGATGTAGCGAGAAACCCTTCCCATTTAGCAATATGGGAATGGCGGAGATAGGGGAGTCTTAGTCCAGGGATAGGAAAGGCCGCTCAATAGATAAGAGAGCATCTTATGATTTGGGAGATGTGGAATTCAGTGCCTTCCTCAGACACAAACTTCCTGTGTGATCTTGGGAAAGTCACTTTGTCTAAGCTGTGCCCGAGTTCCCATCTGTAAAATTCAGATAATACCTCACATGGGTGCTGTGAGAATCCACCAATATTAGTGAGGATCTGTGATACAAGAGTGATGAGGCCCATGTAATTCCTTTATAGCAGGGGTGGTCCATTATTTTTTTGTCAAGGTCAAAGTTTCTTTGTCAAGGTATAGTCAAGGTTCACATGCCAGAGAAAATAATAACAAAATAACAATCATAATAATAAGTAAATAAACAAATTGTGGGGTGCATTCATAAGTATCTTGTGGTCTGGATTTGGCCCACAGTCTGCCTATTGACTGTATAGTGTCTAGAAAAAAGGGTAAAGTTTCTGTAAATAGTTGGTGACCTCTCTAGTTGTGCTCACTGTGTTCTAAGAAAGCAATGGGAGGAGCTGTACGTATATAGCCAGGCTTTGCTTGTCTGTGAATATAGAGCAAAGACAATTATTTGGGGACCAGCTCTTTCCCCAAGTTTAATTTGTTATATAAGCAGCAATAGACACATCAAACTAGTTAGCCTGGGAAACGATGTTCTCTGCCAATCTCAGATATTCCCTATCTCCTTCATTAGCTTGTGAGCTTACCATATTCTTTTTGAGTGAACATCTTTTCTGTCTCATAGGCCTCCAGAACATTGTGGTTGAATCCATGAACCTGATAGATAAAGGTTCATGCTCTTATTTTGTATTGTTGCTCTTTTTACAGGGGAATCGGAAATGGAGGAAGCAAATGAAACCACGGTGGCTGAGTTTATTCTGCTGGGGTTTTCCGGAGTTGGTGACCAACTTCAGATGTTCCTCTTCTTTGTTCTTTCACTGACCTACTTGGTCACACTAACGGGTAATTCATTAATCATGTTCATAGTGTGGGTGGATCACCGACTCCACACCCCCATGTACTTTTTCATCAGCAATCTGTCCTTCTTGGAGATCTGGTTCACCTCGGTCACAAACCCAAAGATGCTGTTGAACTTTCTCTCAGGCAACCAAACCATCTCATTCCTTGGCTGCATGGCCCAGTCCTACTTCTATTTCGCCCTGGGGTCTACCGAGTTCACCCTTCTCGTGGTCATGTCCTTTGACCGCTATGTTGCCATCTGCCACCCGTTGCGATATGCTGCCATCATGAAACAGAGACTCTGCATTCAACTAGTTTTTGTTTCTTGGGTGGGAGGTTTCCTGGTTATAAGTTTACGGATGGTCCTGGTGTACAAGCTGAGATTTTGTGGGCCAAATGTGATCAACCATTTCTTTTGTGACAGCACCCCGCTTTTCCAACTCTCCTGCACCGATACCCAACTAATTAAGAGGGTGGATTCCATTTTGCTATCAGCCATAGTGTTGACTTCATTATGTTTAACCATGATCTCGTACGCTTGCATCTTCTATTCTGTACTGAGAATCCCATCTGCCACGGGGAGGCAGAAAGCCTTTGCCACCTGTGCTTCCCATCTTACTGTTGTAACGCTGATCTACGGGAGCTGTATTTTTATGTACGCCAGACCCACCCATGGCTACTCCTTGGATCACAACAAAGTCGTGTCAGTGCTGAACACTGTTGTGACCCCGCTCCTCAATCCCTTCATCTACAGCCTAAGAAACAAGAGTGTTAAGCTTGCACTGAGAGATGCCTTCAGTCGCAGCAAGGCTAAGTTGTTCCCAAAGTTACGATGTGCTTCTTGATGGAGGTAAGAACAACAAAAACACAGTGGAAGAGGAGATGTCAGTGTTGCAACAGACCCTGCAAAATAGCCTCTTCTCCATCTGTATAGTTTTAAAATCAAAGTTCACTCAAATCTATTGTTCAGGGAATTAATCTGAATAGCACGATGGTTAAAGTGATGTTGTGGGAGGTGAGAGACTCAGGTTCCTTGTTTGGTCTGATTTGGAGACAGGATT